>NC_135374.1:10533808-11276933 GCF_049243985.1 Paroedura picta | reverse complement strand
TTAAAGTACCCCAAAGGCCAGCAGTAAGAGCGTAATTGCTCTGCAGAGCAGGACGGACATTATGGAGCCTGCTGTCGATTTTCAGCAGCTTGCCGTAGTGAGCCGGAGCTTGCCGTGAGGTCACCAGGTGGAAACAAGTGCGTAGTTCTGCAGCTGCGGGCTTAGGTTCCCGCCGGACCCTCGACCCATTCCCTTGTCCCCCACTTCACACTTGCATATGTCAAAACAGGATTTTAACGTCTGTTTTGTGCAGGCAGTTCCTGCTCCCCAATGAAAGCCTGCTGGGAATTTCTAGCTGTGTCCCTTAAGGAAGGCCACTGAAGAAGGTGTTTCAAGCCAAGAACCGGCCACCCTACCCCAAGAAGGATCTTTCATTGTGTTTCTAATCTGTTTTGATTTGTTACCACTGCCAGATGACAGGTTCTGATGGACCTTTGGTGGTGAGCAAAGAGTATGAAGGGGGTCGCCCTAAGGCAGAAGGATGGTTTGTTGTCACTGTTTTTTAATAACTGGATTTTCCCCCCTGTGGTGTTAACGTCTATGTTGATATCTTGGCTGGTTTTTGTAAACTTCCTAGAGCAGTAGTTCTCAATTTGGGGGTAAAAGGACAGTTTCACAGGGGTCGTGGCAGGGCAAGCTGCTTGGCTGGGGGGAGGGCACAACAGCCTTGCAGGGTAGATCGCAATAGAGCGCTCATCTGTCTGGAGCAGCGGAAAAGAGCGAGATGGGCATGGTGGGGCAAGAGGCAGAGCTGAACTGAGAAACCCCAGGGAAAAAAAATTATATACAATCATGAACACTGGATCTTCACGCCATTGGTCAGTTTTGGTTTAATTTCTGTGAGAGAACACTTGCATAATTTTACGGTTGGGGGTCTCCACAGCATGAGGAACCGTATTAAAAGGTTGCGGCATTAGGAAGGTGGACAACCACTAGCCTAGAGTGTCCATAGGTGGTGGGAAAACATGGCTACCAGTGCTTTGATAAATTCAAAGAGATATAAGTAGGGGCTGATACGCTTTCTTAAAATTACCTAAGCCCTGCCTCTCCCATGAGCTGTGATCTTTACAAATGACTCCCTCAGCAAGCTATTTTTTTAACAAAATGTAAAGCTCCGAGGGAATTAAAATCAAAGGCAGCACCCCAGTCCTTCACTCAAAAGGTATCCATGCGACGTGACTCGCACACTGAATAAAGAATTAAATGGCCAGCCGTACGTCTGGACTGCAGGCTTCACATTTCTGCACCGGGAGGAAAACGATACAGTTTTATTTGCAATGCTCTCCCCCCCTTGCCCCCACAGCAGTCCTTGAACAAACCGCTTGTCCGCACATGGAGCCCAACAGTTTTTTCCCGGTGTCACACGGAGCAATTTTGTCCTACTCCCTTTGCTGCGGAATGTATTTCATACTGTTAAATAAAAGCTGACAGAACATACAGCAGAGGTAAAATTGAGTTTATTCACAGGAATCAATTCGTCTTCGGGGAGGGGGGGGATAGAACCTGCCTTCAGAAGGATTTCGAGTATCTAGAAGGTGACAGCATTTTGGCGCTGAGAGTCGTCCCCCGAGGTCACTACAGAGACGGCTGTGGAGGTGGTTACCGGTCGAGGCATCAGTGCTCTCTAAACATGGATTAAAGTCCTAATTCCTCCAGTCAGGTTTTGGGGTCAGGCCAAGTGATTCCGAAGCACAGCTGAAAATACGTCAGGCGAGAATTCCGTTTTGGTGTTCGGACATCTGCAGCAATTTGGGTCTTTCTCTGGGAAAAAAAAAATTATTTCCTCATGCGTGCTACGCCGATTCAACTTTAACACTTCGAACTGAAAGCACCTTATCGCACTGAAAGACTCGGGGAAGAGAGACAAAAAGCAGGAGGCTTTTATTTTTCCCTTTTTCTTTTCTTCTTTTGTATTTTTTTTTAATGCATACACTCCGCAATGCCAGCAGAAGACGTGTTTTTGAAGGCCAGATAGGAAAATTCGACACATACTTTTGGCCGTAGTTATTTTATTTTAAGACAATGTTATTTATAAAACATGACATTTACAGAGACAATGAGAATCAAAACATGACAGAAAGGCTGGAATTAGCCTGTTTACTTGGCAGCATTGTGAGCACTATGAGGCCAGAATGGAGGATGGGTTGGATCCATTAACTTGAGATAAATGCCAACATCCATTTCAGGGGAATCCAGTTTCGGTCGTCTTCAGGTTTACATTATCTGAGGCATTGGTTCAAAGGACTGGTTCACGTATGACACCAGTGGAGCATCTCCCTTCCTGTATGGAACACCGTCAAAGGAACATACAGCCAATTGGCAGTTTAGTGTGACATCCATGTACAGTATACGCATTAAGGATGTACATTCAAGAAGTTACTAACCAAGATGTGATCCAAACAGTTCTTATGAATGCTTTAAATCCCAAGTTGGCCTCTTAAATTGTTCCAGCTGATCTGGCCGTGTGGATCCATACCACAGTCACTTTGAGGCTGGACTATTGCGATGAGCTCTACGTGGGACTGACCTTGATGACAATGTGAACTAGATGACCTGTCTGGCCCCCTCCAACTCTATGAATCTAGGAGCCACTGCTCCGATTGTCCTTGACGTCTCAGAAAGGATTCTGTAAACACCTTATTTCGAGCACCCAGATGAGAAGATGGTTGTTTTTAAATGGCAAGCCAACCAATTTTTTTTCCAAGAAGGTCAGACATCATGTGGGGAGAAGGAATCCTTTTGGGCAGGATTAAAACAAGCAGAAAGGTGCCGATCGTTCACCTGCCAAAAACGTTACTTGATAAAAGGATTATACTGGAGCTGGTTTGATTCCAGACTCTACTTTGGGAAGAAAGATTTCCCACTTTATACTTCCCTTCCCTTTTTCGTAAAGAGAAAGTGTTTTGGTTTAAGTATCCAAACGCAGCACGCTCTGTCCTAATTCAGATGGAGTTAATCAGCTCAGCCCAGCCCCTTATTGAATACCCTCTGCATTCTGTGTGATAGGCTTTAAACTTGACTTCTAGGCAAAATTAGGCAGACTGAAATGAGTAGCCCAAGCAGGGAGCCAGACCCACTTTCTGAAGTCAAAGGGATATCCAGTTCAAGTGAACTGGAAAACCTAGACTGGAAGTAGCTCAGCGATTGGCATGCTGACCACACCCAGGCTCAAGTACCTGTAACAGGGAGGGAACCAGATCTCCACTGGCAGGCAGGCCTGTTCCTAAGATCCTAAGATCCTCTTCCTGGTCAACCTGAAATGAAAAACAAAGACAGCTCAACAGCGTGGCTCAGAGGCAGCAGAGCATCTGCTTGGCTGCAGGTTCCATGTTCAATCCCTGGCATCTCCAATTAAACTGATCAGGCAGCAGGTGAGATGAAAGCCTTCTCCCTGATTTCCTGGAGAGCTGCTGCCAGCCTGAGTAGACAATACTGACCTTGATAGATTAGTGTTCTGAATCAGTCTAAACACATAAGAGATCATCCCTGAAGGGATCGAACCAGAGATCCAGCTCCAGGCTCCCACAGTAGCCAGGCAGTTCTTCTGGAGGTCCACCAAAAGGGTAATGAGTAGGGTTTCTCAACCAGGGTTTTGTGAAGGTATCTTGACAGCCCTGGAAGGGTTTCCCGAATGGGTGGGAGTTAATTAATTTGAATATATACTATGATGATGATGATGATGATGATGAAATTTCTTACCCACCTCCCCCCACAGTCCCAAACCCAGCCCCTCCCTTGTCCCGCAACAAAAGAATCCCCAGAAATCCAGATTTCGCCTTTTCGAGTGGGGTCTAAAGGGGTCTAATTTGGGGCTGCCTAACTGACATGTACCCTCTCCCACCACTCCATTAAGCAAACTTGGAAGCCTTCCTCCAGCCTATGGAGCCTACGGAACATCCCTCTAACTCAAGCGGCATTCCCTCTAACAAAAGAGCCCTCTGTGTTGCGAAGAGGAGGCTCTGGGTACAATATGTGCAAAGGGTAATGTGTGTAATTGGGGCAGCCAGAAAGACTTTATCACATACTTAGAAGGAGGGCCGAGGAGATGAACTTTGCTACCTGCTATTATCCTCTAGCACTAACTGCTCCTGTAAAACAGGATCCCTGAATCACCTGACTCCAAGCCTGGAATCTACAGCAAGCTAGCCAAGCGGCTCGATAACGCGGTGCGTGCCGATAATTGCCGCGGCGGCGTGCGCTTCCAATAACCTTTTCGTGGCCAAGAGCTTTGGGTTAGCGTGATTTAATGATGTTTTTATCCCCTGCAACGGCGTCGAACAGATGCCTAAATGAGCCTCCGTGCTCATTGTTTCCTCGCCATTAGATCTTTATTTTTAATAAGGTGTTTTCCAGACGCCAAGCCATTAGAGCAAACACGGCAGGCGCTTTGAAGGGGGCTGACAGCTTGGGGACCGGCCGCGAGAAGGGGGGGGGACGTGAAAGGAGGGGAGGGGAACGATTCATTTGAAGACGTGAAAATAACTCAAGGCGGGGAGGAAAATAAAAGCTGGTTTCGTCCCTGTTAGCCACTGGGAGGCAAGGGGACGGTGGCTGAAGCGAGGGCCATGGGGATCTCCGGTGTGGAGTCGTACGGATGGTCAGACCTGAGAAGGTTTGCTCTCTATGGGGGAAGACAAACTGTGGCTCAGTCGTAGAGCATCTGCTTAGTGATGGATTGATTTTTTTGGTCCTGGCCTCTACCTGGTGCAATGAGCTCCCGGAACAGTGTAGGGCCCTGATGGAGCTGGGTGGCCTCACACCTGTCACTGTTCTCTCCGAGCTCGCAGAGGGTTTGTTGCGGGGAGAGGAAGGGAAGGCGAATGCAAGCCGCTTTACGACTCCTTCAGGTAGAGAAAAGTAGCATATAAATACCAACTCTTCTTCTTTAGGAATATCCGGGCTCTCTCAGCCTCACCCACCTCACAGGGTATCTGTCGTGGGGAGAGGAAGGGAAGGGGATTGTAAGCTGCTTTGAGACTCCTCTGATTAGATTTTCTCAATCGGGGTTTCATGACGGCCCTGGAAGAATTTCCTGAATGGGTGAGAACTCATTAATTGCTTATATAGATGGTGTGGGTGGGAATTAATTATTGTTTTATATTTTAATTTTTTTTCTTATTTTGGGCGTTGTTGTTGTTAGGTGCGAAGTCGTGTCCAACCCATCGTGACCCCATGGACAATGATCCTCCAGGCCTTCCTGTCCTCTACCATTCCCCAGAGTCCATTTAAGTTTGCACCGACTGCTTCAGTGACTCCATCCAGCCACCTCATTCTCTGTCATCCCCTTCTTCTTTTGCCCTCGATCGCTCCCAGCATTAGGCTCTTCTCCAGGGAGTCCTTCCTTCTCATGAGGTGGCCAAAGGATTTGAGTTTCATCTTCAGGATCTGGCCTTCTAAGGAGCAGTCAGGGCTGATCTAACCGGTTTGTTCACCTTGCAGTCCAAGGGACTCGCAAGTCTTCTCCAGCACCAGAGTTCAAAAGCCTCAATTCTTTGACGCTCGGCCTTCCTTATGGTCCAACTTTCGCAGCCATACATTGCAAGCCTCCTCTTCTCAACACGGAGGGCTCTTTTGTTAGAGGGAATGCCGCTTGAGTTAGAGGGATGTTCCGTAGGCTCCATAGGCTGGAGGAAGGCTTCCAAGTTTGCTTAATGGAGTGGTGGGAGAGGGTACATGTCAATTAGGCAGCCCCAAATTAGACCCCTTTAGACCCCACTTGAAGACCATAGCCTTGACTAGATGCACTTTTGTTGGCAGGGTGATGTCTCTGCTTTTTAGGCTGCTGTCTAGATTTGCCATAGCTTTCCTCCCTAGGAGCAATTTTGGGCATTAATTAATTAATTAATACTTTAATGATGGGTGGGAGTTACTTAATGTTTTGTATTTTTAATTTATTTTTTCTTATTTTGGGCTTTGCCCAGATGCGAGCTGGCAAACCCGTTTTTTTTGCGGCAGCTGATTCCAAGAGGGCCTGAGGACGGAAAGCCCCTCCCGCTTGCCAATTTGCTGTCAGTGATTTTCTCACCGAGACACTCCCGCGAAACATCAGAAGATCCTCGGGGTTCCCAAAACCACTGGTTTGCTCAATCTCTCTCCCACCAGGACTTCATCCGATAACCACAAGAAATCGAATCACCGCCCCACAGTGGGTTTTCCTATTTTCCTCTCGCTCCGTGTAGCGGTTCAGGGGCATGCCCCGCTTGAAAGGACCAGACCCAAAGCAGCTATCTGATATTTAATGTTTTTAATGTAATCTTCTCTCACCCCCCCCCTCCATGGATAAATCAATGTTTGTGAAATTAACTCATGTCCTCTATTCATTGCCGGGCCGCCGACAAGGAATTTGCTCCCTCCACGGTGTGTATTCCCACAGGAGTGACCTAGAAACAGTTCTCTGTAAATGGCGACGAGATAATTCAATCTTCATGCTGTGTGATAGTTTTGAGCGGTTACTGTCAAGCGAGGGAGGCTATCTGTGGGCCGCTTGGCTCCTCGTTCTGGAAGGGGCTTCGTAGGATTTTTTTCCCCCTTCCACCCTGTGCTATTCTTGCTTAATTATTGAAGCAATTAAGGAGCACGCAAGCAAGAGACAATCAGCTGTGATGGTGTTCTTGTGATGAAGAAAAGGGCTCTGGAAGCGGGACAGGAGCCCAGGAAACAGGGATTATGGAATCATAGAGTTGGAAGGGACCTCCTGGGTCATCTAGTCCAACCCCCTGCACTACGCAGGACACTCACCACCCTCTCGCTCACCCACTGTCACCTGCCACCCCCTTGAGCCTTCCCAGAATCAGCCTCTCCGTCAGATGGCTCTCCAGCCTCTGTTTAAAAATCTCCAAAGATGGAGAACCCACCACCTCCCGAGGAAGCCTGTTCCACTGAGAAACCTCTCTAAGTGTCAGGAATGTCTTCCAGATGTTTAGACGGAATTTCTTTTGAATTAATTTCATCCCATTGGTTCTGGTATGGAACCCCTCCAGGGCAAGAGAGAACAACTCTGCTCCATCCTCTATATCAGGGGTATTCAACCTGTGGTCCTCCAGATGTTCATGGACTACAATTCCCATGAGCCCATGCCAGTGTTTGCTGGCAGGGGCTCATGGGAATTGTAGTCCATGAACATCTGGAGGACCACAGGTTGACTACCCCTGTACTAGACCAGCTCCTAGTGGAAGAAGTCTCGGCCTCTCTCTGAATTGTCTGAACGAGGTGGGATGGGATAGATTATTGGTGTTTTTGACCACTTGCTTGTTTTATTGTAAATTGGAGTTTTATGGGGTTTTATTGTATTTTAATGTTTTATTCTGTGAACCGCCGCAGGTTCCTAGGAAATGCGGCGGTATATAAATCTAAATAAATAAATAAACCTCCAGTTCTCCAGACTGAGTCTCCTCAATGTCCCTCAATCTTTTCTCACAAGGTTAAGTCTCCAGATGGTTTAACTATTGACACTTAGTTGTAACCAAGGTGTTGGCTTTGTCTTTTAAAGCCTCTAATGGCTTGAGCCCGGGGTATCTGGAAGACTGCCTTTCCCCACACTTTCCTGCCCATGAACAAAGATCATAGAAAGAGGCTCTCCTGCATCCTGAGTGTCCCACCAATCAAAGAAGCCCATATGTTGAGCATGCAAAAGAGGGTCTTTTTGGTGGCAGCCCCACAACTACAGAAAAACCTCCCCAGATTAGAGGGCACCACTCTTAACCACAACACCCCGCTGGCTCTCATTGGTTGAATGTCATCAGAACTTTTTATTCGGCGTGTGATGGCAGCTTTGTGCCTCCCGACTGTACGCTGGCCGTTTCATGCTCACGATCACCGTACAAGAGAAGAAGAAGCCGGAATTTTGCATATAGCCACAGAAGTCATGGCCGTCTGGCCACAGGGCCAACATCTGCTGCATGGGACGGTTTGATGATACCAAAACGGCACTTCCTGCGTTCTGAGCTGCAATGAAAAAGCCGGTGGGAGGCCCAAAATTCCCATCACACAGTTGACGCAAAGCCCTTACATCACCCACAAGAGGACTTGAGGACTTTGTAACAGAGAGAGAGACCCCATGATGCAAGGAAGAGGTTTGGGCTTCGGCAATCCTAAAGCTGACCTCTTGGACCCCTAGCAGAGCCCCGTAGCCAGTCCGGGAATTGCTTTGTTAAAAAAAGGCTACAGAAATGTCAAGTTACCTTTTTGGAGTGTACACGCTTGAGAGGTGGGGCCCGGGGAGGGCAACACAACCTTCATCTACAAACCTCCAGAAGCTTGTCTTTGGACAATTAGAATTCTTTTCCATCCCGAAAACGCAGCTGGGCCTGAGCTACTGCTGTGAAATAAATGAGTTTCGGATTGATTTGGAAGTTCATTTCTGGTGGGCAAGGAACACAATGAGGAACCTTTACAGGCGAAGAATCGAGGGGTGCACAACGCCAGGCAGGTTGCTAGGCGCGATGATATCGCCTTTCAATCGGAGAGGAGCAAGGATCGCTGTTCTCGTTGCGGTTGCCCAGGACTGCGGTTGCACAATAGCCGGAAAGGCTATTTCAGGACATCTGTTGGGTTTCCTAGTGGCATGGATTGTCTCCCAGCCTTCTTTTCTTAACCCTTTTACACATTTAAGGTTATGGCTTCTAACCAACATGCTTTGCTCTTCTCCGCTTGAAAGTGATGCATCCATTAGGAACATACTTGGAAAACAGAGAAGATGTTTTTAGGCAGCAGGATTGATGGGCAGCGGGGGGGAGGGGGGATATTTGTGGCTTCTCCGGAAGCTCAAAAAAGGCAAAAAAATCTAGAGAAGACTAGGGCCCATTCTGCACACATTAATTAATGCACTTTCCGTGCACTTCAGAAGTAGATTGTCCTGTTCTGCACAGGAAAATCCAGCTGCAAAAGGACAATGAAAGTGCATTATCCTACACATGCGGAATGAGCCCAGGAAGGTAACAAACAGAACACATTTAAAGATCCTATCCATAAACATTCGATTCGACTCTTCATTTGGCTGCTTCCCAGAATTTGGTGATGTGACCCCCCAGGATTAAACGGTATTGTTCCTTCTACCCCCAAAGATTTTCATAGGCCGGGGCTCAGGGGCAGAGTGTGCTTGGAATACTGGAGGTCCCAGGTTCCCTCCCCAACATCTACAGTTAAAAGGATCGGGCAGTAGGTGATATGAATGTCCTCTGTCTGAGACCCGGGAAAGCTGTACAGTCAGAATAGGCAGTTCTTACCTGGATGGACAAATGGCCCCTACCTGGTGGAATGAGCTCCCGGAAGACCCTGTACCAACTTAGCTCCCGGAAGGCCCTGTACCAACTTAGTTCCACAGCGCATGCAAGAGGGGGCTCTTCCACCAGGTGTTTGGTTGAGGCCAAGGCAAGTAAAATCTTGTTTACTTGCTGTTGATTGTTGCTCTTATAGTCCTTTTATTGGGGTTTTAATGGGGTTTTAGTTGGACTTTTGTAAACCTCCACTAGATAAATAAGCCCCTCTTCCAAGCACTGATCTTAAGGCATTGGGTTGATATGGACCTGTGGAGCCATGTTTTTTTTTTTTGGGGGGGGTGTTGGATGGCTTGGCTTCCGTTGCTAGATGCTTGATTTAACTGGATTACTGTACTATTGTGTTTTATTCTATTTTCTTTTTTGTAAACTAACCACTGAGAGCAGTGGTATAATAAATCGAGCTTGGTGCAATGCTTTGAGCGTGGACTTCTAATCTGGTGAGCCGGGTTTGATTCCCTGCTCCCCCACATGCAGCCAGCTTGGTGACCTTGGGCTCGCCAGGACACTGATAAAGCTATTCTGACCGAGCAGGAATATCAGGGCTCCCTTAGCCTCACCTCCTTCACAGGATGTCTCTTGTGGGGAGAGGGAAGGGAAGGTGAATGTAAGCCGCTTTGACACTCCTTTGGGTAGAGAAAAGCATCATATAAGAACCAACTCTTCTTCTTCTTCAGTAATATCAGGGCTCTCTCAGCCTCATCCACCTCACAGGGTGTCTGTTGTGGGGAGAGGAAAGGGAAGGCAAATGTAAGCCACTTTGAGACACCTGCTGTTAGAGAAAAGGGGCATATAAGAACCAAGTCTTCCCCCGGAACATTAGGAATCATTCACTGAGACATTTAATTCACTTTGTCAGCTTGCTCAGGTCGTAGACGAAATCAAAATCCACATGAAGGGGGGAAAAACATCTTTTTAAACATATGCAGACTCTCATTTTACATCACCCGCCAGCCTAGAATGTCTCCCACTTGATCTTTTGCCGTGTCACAGATTCATAATCCAGACAAGCTAAGTACAGACTTCAGCATCATCATCAGGTAGAAATGACCCCAAAGAGAACATAAAATATGTAAAAACAATTCCTCTAAATCTGTCCTCCTTCACACTCCATATATTCTTCACCAGCAAAATGAGCAAATGTCTCTCTTCCTTCTTCATTTCTTTCCTGGTTTCAGGCTTCTGCTAAAAGGATATTGAAATTAAATAGAACCCCCCTCCCCATTAAAGTAGAAGTCAGAAGGGAGATACCCTTGATCGAAACAGCTGTATTTTGACTGATGGTAGGATACTGGAAACTCTCATGTAATGTGGACACAGCAGTTAAGTCTGACTGGTTGAAGAGTTCATATTTCCAGAAGTTTTTGATTTGAAGGGGAAAGCACATGAGTAAGGCATCAGGAAGTCAAGCCTGATCTTGTTAGATCTTGGATTTTAAGCAGGCCAGTCCTTGGAAGAGAGACCAACAAAGACAGCACTGCCAAGGAAGGCTAAGGTAAGCCACCTCTGCGTCTCACTGGCCTAGAAGGTCCCTTGATGTGGTTACCATAAGTCATTGTTGACTTGAGAATTCAGATGTAAAGGCTCTGGGTCAAAGGGACCCCCATGGGAAGCAGTATAGAAACTCCCTGATAGTTCTACCCCTGCCTAATAATGGTAGATAATTCTGCTTAAAAATGTCCAAGGGAAAACAGTCCAAAAACTATTGTTGTTTTGTGGGTATAGTTTTGATAGAAGAAGAAGAAGAAGAAGAAGAAGAAGAAGAAGAAGAAGAAGAAGAAGAAGAAGAAGAGTTGGTTCTTATATGCCGCTTTTCTCCACCAGGAGTCTCAAAACATTCACCTTCCTTTTCCTCCCCCCACAACAGACACCCTGTGAGGGAGGTGATGCTGAGAGAGCTCTGATATTACTGCTTGGTCAGAACAGCTTTATCAGTACTGTGGCGAGCCCAAGGTCACCCAGCTGGCTGCATGTTGGGGAGAGGGGAATCAAACCTGGCTCACCAGATTAGAAGTTTTCACTCCTAACCATTACACCAAGCTGGCTTCTTCTTAGAAGAAGAAGAGGAGGAGGAGGAGTTGGTTTTCACACCCCACTTTTCATTGCCTGAAGGATTCTTGGTGGTTTACCTTCCTTTCCTCTCCCCACAACAGACACCCTGTGAGGGAGGTGAGGCTGAGAGAGCCCTGAGATTACTGAAGAAGAAGAAGAGTCGGTTCTTATATGCCGCTTTTCTCTACCAGGAGTCTCAAAGTAGCTTCCAATTGCCTTCCCTTCCTCTCCACACAACAAACACCCTGTGAGGGAAGGCTGAGACAGCCATGAGAGAACTGCACTAACAGGACTGTGACAAGGCCACCTAGCTGGCTGCATATGGAGGAGTGGGGAGTCAAGCCCAGATCTCCACATTACAAGCCGCCGCTCTTATCTATTACGCCAAGCTACACCAAATACCAAATATATTGTATTTTCATTGTTTTTATTGTGGTGAAATTCTTAAGTCCCTTCAGAGACAACAGTAAGATGTGGGGAATAGGACTCCAAGGAATGGTAGAGGACAGGAAGGCCTGGAGGATCACTGTCCATGAGGTCGCAATGGGTCGGACACGACTTCGCAACTAACAACAACAAGAATGTCAAGTGAATCTGTGGCAGATGCTAGAATCTGCTGTGGACTTGAAAGGATGTTTACCACCTTGGGGTACTTGTGGATTGTAAGCTAAACATGAGCAGGCAGTGTGATGCAGCGGTAAAAAAGGCAAATGCCATTTTGGGCTGTATCAACAGGGGCATCACATCAAAATCACAAGATGTCATAGTCCCATTGTATACGGCACTGGTCAGACTACACCTGGAGTACTGTGTGCAGTTCTGGAGGCCTCACTTCAAGAAGGACATAGATAAAATTGAAAGGGTACAGAGGAGAGCGACGAAGATGATCTGGGGCCAAGGGACCAAGCCCTATGAAGATAGGTTGAGGGACTTGGGAATGTTCAGCCTGGAGAAAAGGAGGTTGAGAGGGGACATGATAGCCCTCTTTAAGTATTTGAAAGGTTGTCACTTGGAGGAGGGCAGGATGCTGTTTCTGTTGGCTACAGAAGAAAGGACACGCAGTAATGGGTTTAAACTACAAGTATAACGATATGGGCTAGATATCAGGAAAAAAAATTTCACAGTCAGAGCAGTTCAGCAGTGGAATAGGCTGCCTAAGGAGGTGGTGAGCTCCCCCTCACTGGCAGTCTTCAAGCAAAGGTTGGATACACGCTTTTCTTGGATGCTTTAGGATGCTTAGGGCTAATCCTGCGTAGAGCAGGGGGTTGGACTAGATGGCCTGTGTGGCCCCTTCCAACTCTATGATTCTATGATTCTATGACCATTCATTCACATGGCCACTCCATTAGCCCATTTATTTTGCTATCATCAGGAATGGAGCTAACAACCAACTTGGTATACCACTGGTCACTATATACGAAGGAAGGTTTTCCACACCTTCTTCCCTTCTGCATTAGAGGAAGGATCACTGTCTGTTTCTTCTCTCCAACTTTTGGTATTCGACATGATCATGCAGTCCTGCCTCTCTGTGCCCAGAAGCAGAATTTTATTACACTGGAAACTAAATAATCTCACTTCTCGGAGGCGAATTCCCGTCAAGACTTTTACATCTTTTGCCCACCTTTATTCTCCCGTCCTTGTTTTATTTGGCTTCCGTTTTTTTATTGGCTGCTACGGGGTAAAGAGTGAACAAAAATATCATGGAGAAGGGATTACGGAAGGCAAATATACTTTTAATGCATTGGCAGAAAGAATTAAATTGCATTGCTATTCCCCCCCTCTGGCTCATCCAGAAGTTTAATAATATGAAATGAAACCTTCCTCTTTATTATTTCAGCTCTTATTATGGAAATGTTATCGCAAAAGACATTTCGGCACCTTGAGAGTAAGCACCCATCTTCTGACATTGCCGAACCTGCTGTGGAAAATTGCTGGAGATAATTAAAACACCGGCTGCCATCCAGCTCGGAAAAGGCACCAGGGACCCACTGCAGGGTCGCTGGCAGTGAGGCGGATGTAAATTTGCATCCTGCAAAGTCTAACGTTGTGCAAGTTCATAGACTCATAGAGCTGAAAAGGACCTCCAGGGTCATCTAGTCCAGGGGTAGTCAACCTGTGGTCCTCCAGATGTTCATGGACTACAATTCCCATGAGCCCCTGCCAGCAAAATGCTGGCAGGGGCTCATGGGAATTGTAGTCCATGAACATCTGGAGGACCACAGGTTGACTACCCCTGATCTAGTCCAGCCCCCCTGCAGAATGCAGAATGAGGGGGACACCCTCTTGCCAAGACCCTCTCATCCTGTTCACACCTGCAGCAACAAGGTGGGAGGCAAGCTGGGGTTGCCAGCCCTATAGATTTGAGGGCAAGGTGTAGGGAGAACAAGCTGTGTAGGAATCGGGGTTGCCACCTGTGGGTTGGTCCTAGAGACTTTGGAGGTGGAGATGGAAGCGGGTGGGATTTTGGGCCAGGGAGGATCTCAGTGGAGTCTAATGCTATGAAGTCCATCCTTCAAAGCAGCCATTTCTTCAGAGGGACTAGTCTCTTTAGTCTGGAGTTGAACTAGAATTCCAGGGGATCCTCAAGCCCCATCTGGAGACTGGCATCCCTATGTGGGAGGGATTTAGGGTGGGGAGGGTCCTCAGTAGAGTACAATGCTATGGAGTCCACCCTCCAAAGCAGCCATTTTCTCCAGAGGAATAGATCTCTTTAGTGTGGAACTGATGTTTTTAGTCTGGGAAGACGTATAATTCCATAGTGGTATAGATGTTGCCCCTGTGGGTCAGACCAGAACCAATGGGTTCCTCAGTGGAACAGGCTTCGTTGAGAGGTAGTAGCTTCTCCTTCTTGGAAGTTTTTAAATAAAGGCTAGAAAGCCATCTGACAGAATGGCTGGTTTTATGAACTTGTGAGTGATTGTGAGTGGATGGGCAGAAGGAATTGTTTCGGGGTGTGGTTCCTGTGGCCCTTTCTTGCATGCCCAGGGAAATGCCGATCACCCCTTTGGGGTCAGTAGCTGAATTCCCTCCATGCCAGACTGGCCAGCTCTGCAGGCAAAAATGGGAAAGGGGGGGGGGGATACAGAATCCTGAGCAAAAGCAGTAATTGGACTGGGGGATGGGAGATTCTACCAATAGGAGTATTTGGAAACTTCAGTGTGTTGTCGTATGTATGATTCACTCTTCAGTAAACCATATATTTTCCATATATTTTCCAAAAGGACAGGGCACTCGCTACCTGATTAGCCCACTCTGGGAGTGTGCCACCAATAGAGACAGAGCACTTGGCAAACGAGAGCCAATCAGCTCAAATTGCACTCTGCCAATGAGGACAAATCAGCTCAAATTGCATGCAGATGACTCACTCTTTATCTGATTGACCCCCCCACTAGAAATATTCCCACATTAGGATATGGCCTTCAGCAAGGAATGTCCCACCCTGGTAGTTTAGCCCCAATCAGGAGAGAGCCCTCAGCCAGGAAGGGCTAATAAGTAGTCAGCTCTCCAACTACAACTTTCTTCCTGTTTCAGAAGTTTGCTGGGTGGAAGAGGAGCCTTAGAGCATGCTGTCCTGAAAGTAAGTTGCCCTGGCCTTCTGGCCTCTTTCAACATGGAGGCCAGGGCACGACAGATCGAGGGGCCCCTCTACAATTTAGAACTATGATGATTTTATCCATTCAGTTGTGTCTGACCCTCGGCGATTCTATAGGAAAGTTTTCACCAGACATTTGTCTCAATGACTGCTTCTTTTAGTTGGTTCATGGTCATCCCTGTATCGGCTTTGATTGTGTCGAGCCAGCAGATCCTTTGGCGACCACGTTTCCTTTTGCCGCTGACCATTAATGATTTTTCTAATCTCTAATTTCTAATCTCTAATCTCTAATTTTTCTAAATTCTAATGAGTTTGATCCCATGAAGTGTCCAAAGTAAGTGAGCTTTAGTCATAATATCTTGCCTTCTAATGACATAGTTGGTTTGCTCCTCTTTAAAACTGTCTTGTTGGTACCTTTGGCTGTCCGTGGTATTCGCAGCATTCGTCTCCAACGCCATAATTCGAAAGCATCTATTCCCCTCCTGTCGTCCTTCTTCAGGGCCCAGCTTTCGCATCCATAGGTTGTTATGGGGAAGACAATGGCATTGACTAGCTGACACTTCGTATTAAGGCTGATATCTTTGTTTTTATATAATTTGGAACTATACCTAAGAACTATACTTAAGATCAACCAACAATGCTGGGAGTTTGAGTCCTCAGTCACAGGGGTGAGGGGGGTGAGGGAGGATATGGGGTGAGCTTTTATTTTCTCAGCGCCGGAGTATATATCTGCGATTTATGTCTTACTGTAGTGCGCTGCAAGATGATTTTTCGATAGCAGCAGGTAAGAAATCCCCAAAATAAATAAATAAATAAATACATAAGATGGGTTGACCCAATCAAGGGCTGTCAGTTTACACTTGGGCAGGGCGATTAAAAAGAGGCCATTTGTAGGTTGCTAATTCATAAGAGCCTCTTGTGGCGCAGAGTGGTAAGGCAGCCGTCTGAAAGCTTTGCCCATAAGGCTGGGAGTTCGATCCCAGCAGCCGGCTCAAGGTTGACTCAGCCTTCCAAGCCCTATGAAGATAGGTTGAGGGACTTGGGAATGTTCAGCCTGGAGAAAAGGAGGTTGAGAGGGAACATGATAGCCCTCTTTAAGTATTTGAAAGGTTGTCATTTGGAGGAGGGCAGGATGCTATTTCTGCTGGCTGCAGAGGAAAGGACACGCAGTAATGGGTTTAAACTTCAAGTACAACGATATAGGCTAGATATCAGGAAAAAGTTTTTCACAGTCAGAGTAGTTCAGCAGTGGAATAGGCTGCCTAAGGAGGTGGTGAGCGCCCCCTCACTGGAAATCTTCAAGCAAAGGTTGGATACACACTTTTCTTGGATGCTTTAGGATGCTTAGGGTTAATCCTGCGTTGAGCAGGGGGTTGGACTAGATGGCCTGTATGGCCCCTTCCAACTCTATGATTCTATGATTCTATGATTCTATGATTCCATCCTTCCGAGGTCGGTAAAATGAGTACCCAGCTTGCTGGGGGGTAAACGGTAATGACTGGGGAAGGCACTGGCAAACCACCCCGTATTGAGTCTGCCATGAAAACGCTAGAGGGCGTCACCCCAAGGGTCAGACATGACTTGGTGCTTGCACAGGGGATACCTTTACCTTTACCTTTAATTCATAGGGTCACCATAAATCAAAACGTTGATGGCAACACACACACAGACTTTTGTGGAGTCGTAATTTTCATTTATTTATTGTATTTGTATGCCGCCGCTCTTGAACCAGCCAACTGATGGTGGCTAACAACAACTTCCAATACAGAATAACATTTACAAGAAATGCAATTAACAATACGAAAACTTCAGATATAACCCCCTGTCCCCCATTCCCCATACAATCCCCCCCCCCGGCTGCCAGTCCCAGGTAGATATTACCTAATTAAATAGTTGGACTTTGGGCAAGCAGTCCATAATCTTCCCTTAGCCTGACTTCAACCAAAAGCCTGGTGGAAGAGCTCCATCTTACAAGCCCTGAAGAACCGCATTAGCTCCAGTAGGGGCCATAGCTCTTCTGGGAGCTCATTCCACCCAGTAGGGGCCAGGGCTGAAAAGGCCCTGACCCTGGTCAAGGGCCAGGAAACCGCCAACTTATTAATGTACCCAGAGCCAAGAGCCCTGCGAGGAGCATTGGGGGTTAAATGGTTCCTCAGAAATGAGATGAATCCCCAGGGACAAAGAGCTCGGGAAGGTATAAAACTCAGCAAGTTCAGTTCCTGGCAAATCATGGTAGGGTGGGAGTTCCTAAGAAATTGTCCTCTAGAGTTAGATCCCTTCCCATTCAAGGTCACCCATGGAGTGGCCTGAAATCAGCTCCTGTCAGCCAAATGTCACCGTAATTCATCTTATCATTCATGCCCCTGGCCTTGCTTTGGAGGCCTTCTCTCCTCTAGCGGGGACGATTGTCCCCCAGAGAATAATTGACTCTCCGCCAGAGACACCTTCATGCATTACCACTTCCTACCTTCATTAGCTTATTTTCTTTTCCATTTAACTCCTGGAGTCAGAAGCTCTTCCAACCTCGGAGTTTGCTAAGGGGAGGGGAGCGAAAGAGCTCCTATTGTGTAAGACTCAGCGATTCTTCTCCCAGCGCTTTGTCTCTTGGGTTATTTGTTATCCAAGCAAGGCTATTTTATCTAAGTTATGGGCATGGAATGAGCCTTCTTCTTTTTTTTTTAAACAAAAAACCCACCCAATTTCATTAATGTTCATTCACCAGAGAATTTTGTACCAGAAAATGAAGGGTACGCCGTTCTCTAAAGAGCGCAGACTGTAAAATAATTACATTTATTCTTATTAAAATGCCAGTCATTAGCTCGGAAAGTACAAGTTGCAGTGGCAGCAGAGGCTAATTCGTTAAATAAGATATTCACCCAACTACTCTTAATACGATGTAATCAGGAGGCGATGTGCAGGATTTTATAGAGGTTTTTTTTTTTTTAAATGCCCAACTTGTTCGGAATGAATTATTCATAGCGAAGATCTTGTGTGAGGGTGAGACATTTTCAGTAATGATGAGAAAGGATGCGTAGAGAACATGATCAACCACAACAGAAAACTGACAGTGGTTTTTCTTGGGTTTAGCTGAGTTTTCACAAAGCTCTGGATTTAATGCTGGTCACTCACAATGTTTTTTTTTTTTTCCTATCGTGTTTCATTCATTCCTTGCCTTCCTCCAAGGCAGACTTTCTCAACTTTTTTACCCTTGAGAAACCCCTGAAACGTTCTTCAGGGTTCAAGATACCCCAGAAGTGGCAGGACCATGCAGAATATGGCTGAGAAGCATAGCTGTGGACACGCCCACCCAGGGTCCCTCCCCTTCCCACGTCCTCCAAGCCCATGATTGGACGTTTGGGGAGGGCAGTGAAGGTTCGACATGACCATATATGGTCATATCATCCAATAAATGTTTAGCAAATTTAAGCTGTATATAAAAATTAATTAACTCCCATTCATTTGGAAACTTTTCAAAGGCAATGGAGAAACCCCAGGGTTTTGAGAAAACTTGCTCCAAGGAACATGGGGGCTGCGTATGTAATCTATGCGGCAATATCAAATCATTATTTCATTTTTATTAAAGAAGGGAGAGAGTTCACATCTATGACAGCGTGATCCACCTTGTGTGACACTGATGTTTATGAAAATAATTATAACCGTTTCAGATGACATCATATTTAGAACAATGATTAAACAGCTCCAACAATAGCCAAGGAGGAGGAGCCACATAAGGGCTTGGAGGAGGAGCTGGCCTCATGGATTAAGTGTCACTCAGTGCTTAACACCCACTCAGAGTGGCTGTCCCGCACCTGAGTGACTTCTCCTCCTCCAATCAGCTTGCCTGTCTGTCCAGTGGCCAGCCAATCGCCTTCCGTACTCCACCTCTGACCACTTTATAGAGCTCCCCTGGCCCAGCCTCAACCAAATACCTGGTGGGAAACCTCCTTCTTACAGGCCCTGTAGAACTGTGATAGCTCTTTGAACAGTACTTGCACCCTTTCTTTTCTCAAATGTTTTGCATCCAAAGCAAGATAAGCCACGGCCCACAGGTGCGAAGCTTATTGGAGAAAGAGGAGGATTATGCCTGTTTCTTGTGAAGTAGTTGAACAAATGGCAAACTATATGAAATAATGATTGATGCGTTTAATTCCGTCCTCATAAAGTTTTATTCATGACCCATTCGTAGCACGAAGGGTTTATCTTCTCACAAATGACATTACCGTCATGAAGGAAAGAAACGGGATGCTGGATCGTTTGCGATGAAGCAGGAAGTCCCGTAATGCTTCCCATTAGTTAAGTTAATAAACTTGATTTTTAACTGACCTGGACAATGTTATAGGATGGGTTAAAAACTGTGAACGCAGAAAAGAATCATCTGAGGGGATTAGGGAAATGAAAGTAAATATAGATTGTCAGAATGACATTGTAATTTGATTTGGGTTGAGACGCATAATCTTCTTTGCGTGTGCATGTGTATTTTTAAGCTCAAATACCTATTGTAAGGTCCAAAAGCAAAGAAAAAGTTTCTGATTTAGTTCTCTAACTAGATCAGAAACTTTTTCTTTGCTTTTGGACCTTTCCCCCATTATCCCCCCCCCAGGCCCCATCTGACTTATTCCTTGAATTCCACATATATTTCTGCACCTTTTTCGTTTCTGATTTGTTTTTCCTTTTTTCCCCTCCCAGTTCTTTTGAGATAATTTTTACCCTAACATTTTTTGGAAGCCAGTTTGGAGTCACCTTTCTCCTCATGAGCAATGTTGCTATCATATTTCTTTGTCCCACCTCCCTCCATGATTGGACTGTGATAGTCATAGAATCATAGAATCATAGAGTTGGAAGGGGCCATACAGGCCATCTAGTCCAACCCCCTGCTCAATGCAGAATCAGCCCGAAGCATCCTAAAGCATCCAAGAAAAGTGTGTATCCAACCTTTGCTTGAAGACTGCCAGTGAGGGGGAGCTCACCATCTCCTTAGGCAGCCTATTCCACTGCTGAACTTCACTGACTGATAGTCAAACTACTTTCCCCTTCAAAGATGCATGATTTTCTTTTCTTTTTTTAATTCTACACCAAGAGCCAGCTTGGTGTAGTGGTTAGGAGCTCCAACTTCTAATCTGGCGAGGTGGGTTTGATTCCCTGCTCCTCCATATGCCACCAGCTGGGTGACCTTGGGCTCACCACAGCCATGATAGAGCTGTTCTCACAGAGCAGTAATATTATTATTATTATTATTATTATTATTATTATTATTATTATTATTATTATTATTATTATTATTATTATTATTATTATTATTATTATTAGATTTATTTCCCGCCTCTCCCACCTCTCCCACCTCCCAGGGTGTGTGTTGTGGGGAGAGGAAAGAGAAGGTGATTGGAAGCCGCTTTGAGACTCCTTCGGGTAGAGAAAAGCAGCATATAAGAACCAACTCTTCTTCTTCTTCAGTCATATCAGGGCTCTCTCAGCCTCCCCTCCCTCACAGGGTGTCTGTTGTGGGGAGAGGAAAGGGAAGGTGATCATAAGCCACTTTGAAACTCCGTCGGGTAGAGAAAAGCGGCATAAAAGAATGAACTTTTCTTCTTTAAAAGAAGAAGCGTTGGTTCTAATACCCATTCTCAATGGGGGCCCTATAGTCCCCTGGGGAGCCCTGGCACATCTGAAGGGGGCCACAAACTGAAGCATGTGGGAAGGAGAGTGCAATGCGTTTATGGGTTAACTGAACCCGATGAAATACCCTTTTTGCCACATATGATGTCATTAATTGCTAGAAAGTTTGATCTTTATCAAGGGAAAGAAAAAGAAATCATGTAACCTGTTCCTTTGTGTGTACTTAAATCAATGTGTTTGGGTGGGGGGAATGAGAACACATGTTTCTCTTGGTCAGGTTCTAGAAATCTGTCTCACATGTATATAAGCCAAGGTACATGGAGTATAGTTAGTTCACTCTTGTTGTTGTTAGGTGCGAAGTCGTGTCCGACCCATCGCGACCCCATGGACAATGATCCTCCAGGCCTTCCTGTCCTCTCCATTCCTCGGAGTCCATTTAAGTTTGCACCGACTGCTTCAGTGACTCCATCCAGCCACCTCATTCTCTGTCGTCCCCTTCTTCTTTTGCCCTCAATCGCTCCCAACATTAGGCTCTTCTCCAGGGTGGCCAAAGGATTTGAGTTCCATCTTCAGGATCTGGCCTTCTAAGGAGCAGGCAGGGCTGATCTCCTCTAGGACTGGCCGGTTTGTTCGCCTTGCAGTCCAAGGGACTCGCAAGAGTCTTCTCCAGCACCAGAGTTCAAAAGCCTCAATTATTTGATGCTCGGCCTTCCTTATGGTCCAACTTTCACAGCCATACATCGCAACTGGGAAGACCATAGCCCTGACTAAACGCACTTTTGTTGGCAGGGTGATATCTCTGCTTTTTAGGATGCTGTCTAGATTTGCCTTAGCTTTCCTCCCCAGGAGCAAGCGTCTTTTAATTTCTTTGCTGCAGTCCCCATCTGCAGTGATCGGAACCCAGGAAAATAAAATCTGTCACTATCTCCATTTCTTCCCCATCTTCCCCATCTATTTGCCAGGAGGTTCACTCTTAGCTTAGGCCTTTCTTAGCCTAGCTCATTGCGCTAGCAGCCAGCCTACTGGCCGGGCCCCTGGAATCGGAGAGGAACTCCTAAAAGGGCCAGGGGCCAAAAAAGGTTGAGAATGGCTGCTTTAGAGAGCATTTCTTTTCATACCTGTTACTTTTAAGAGCCTGCGGAGAAACAGAACTTAAGAAATAATTGGCAGTGCATAAAATGGGAGTGCAACTAAACAGGCAGCCATGCCAATGTATGCGCTCACAATATGCTCCCACTATATTTGTACGGCACATCTGGCTTTTCCTTCTGCCGTCACATGCGGACGATTGCAAATGTTTACCACGAGGATGGTGGACTTATTTTAAAACCCAGCAATTCAAAACCGACGTTGTTGTTCTTTTGGAAGATCTGCTACTACGGCTGGGCGGAAACAGTGCCGCAATGCATGGAAAGTTTTAGCAGAGCTGGAAGATACACAGGAACCTCTTTCACCAGCTGAGTTGTGGGGGGCATGGCTTACTGACTGAACGTCTGTCTTGCACGCATCATCATCACTGTAACTTGTGAACAAAGATACTGTCAGGAAATGTCTTAGGGAGGAGACATGCATAACTGGGGGGCTACTGAAGGCCAGAGCCCCTTGTGGCGCAGAGTGGTAAGGCAGCTGTCTGAAAGCTTTGCCCATGAGGCTGGGAGTTCAATCCCAGCAGCCGGCTCAAGGTTGACTCAGCCTTCCATCCTTCCGAGGTCGGTAAAATTAGTACCCAGCTTGCTGGGGGGTAAACGGTCATGACTGGGGAAGGCACTGGCAAACCACCCCGTATTGAGTCTGCCATGAAAACGCTAGAGGGCGTCACCCCAAGGGTCAGACATGACTCGGTGCTTGCACAGGGGATACCTTTACCTTTACCTTTACTGAAGGCCATGCTGCCCAAAGACACACAAACACACCCAGGACCCAGATCTTGCTCTGACTTGAATTGGTTGGTTAAGCAGGAACACAATCCATCGGTGACCAGGCTCAAGACGGGCAGCCTTCTGCAAAATAAAAAACACTCAAATTTATTTCGAAGGAACTGCGTGGCAGGACCAGGGACGCGGAAAAGTGCTGAGCCGAAGACAAGTGCAGTAAATAATTTACAATGTGGGTAATGAGGATGAAGAATTTATTAATAATATATGGTGATGCATGCAGATTGGCGAGGGAAAATGAATCACGACGAGTCAATTTCGGAAGGGGGATAATGAGGTCTCATAATGTGCTGATTTGCCAGGTTAGATAAGCAGGCAAACCTTTTTCTGAGGGAGGACGCTCATGTTGTGTGACCGCAAGAAGACGGCTCCCTTCGAAACTTAGGCAGAGGCAACATCCTGGGACGTTATTAACATTTTAGAAAGTGTGTGGGTCCCTAGAACAGAGTCCCTGTTCACGCTGCCTGAGGAGAACAGGTCATTTGCCTTCCTGCCAATGAGCACATGAAAAGCTTTCCTGAGCTGTCAACATCATGCTCTTTGCCTCCCTTTTGTTCTCAGCCCCTCCTGCCTCACAGGGTGCCTGTGGTGGGGAGAGGAAGGGAAGGCGATTGTCAGCCGCTGGGAGTCTCCCGCAGGAAATGAAAAGAGGGGTATGAAAACCAACTCTTCTTCTTCCACGACACTGTCAGTGTGAGAACTAGGGTTGGAAAATATTTGGAGATGTTGTGGAGGGCGGGGCGGAAACTGGAGAGGGGGGGAGGATGGGGAGGGCTCTCAGCAGAGTATTAGACCGTTCTAGGCATGCCAGTCTCCAGGTGGGACCTAGGGATCCCCTGGAATTGTAGATCATCTCCAGGCTAAAGAGATCAGTTCCTCTGGAGAAAATGGCTGCTTGGGAGGGTGGAGTTCATAGCACCATACTCCACTGAAGCCCCTCCTCGCCCCAAATCCCACCCACTTCTGACTCCATCTCCAAATTCTCCAGGTATTTCCCAACCCAGAGCTGGCAATCCAAGAGTAGCCATTTTCTTGGTCGTCTTGAACTCAGGTGTAATAGTGGACGATTTCTTGGTGCTCCCTGGGGGTTGGCAAAGCTATACATGAAGTCAGGCCCTTGGTCCATCAAGTGGCAATGGTTCTGTGTGATATTAGGTAGAGGCCTCATTCCAGTGATGGGGCTTCAAAAGAGCTCTGTGTTGTTTTTGTTTTGTCAAGAAGAGGCCTTTTGCATCACCAACCCGATATCAGGAATCGAACCCGGGGCCTTGTGCTGTACCTCTGAGCCACAGAGAGATTTGAATACACAACGCATCTCATGCCAAGTCAGGCCGTCAGTATGTTTGTTTACTGATTCACTTAAATCAATGATGCCTTTCTCCCCAATGGAAACCCAAAATGGTTTATGGTGTTCACCTCTCCTCCATTTTATCCCCACAACAACCCTGTGAAATAGGCTGAGAGAAGTCCTAGTCTGATACCCTAATTAAGGGATTTTCAACCAGGGTTCTAGAGAAGATTGGAGTTATGTGACAGCTTTGCCAGAAGTTTGGATGGTCGCTGGCTTCATTAGGCATCACTGGAGCCCACTTCCCCTGTTGTTCTATGGGCCCAGTCTCTTTCTCTAGAATGGATGGATGGATGGATGGATGGATGGATGGATGGATGGATGGATGGATGGATGGATGGATGGATGGATGGGTGAGTGGATGGATGGATGGATGGGTGGATGGGTGCGTGGGTGGATGGATGGATGGATGGGTGGGTGGGTGGGTGGGTGGATGGATGGATGGATGGGTGAGTGGATGGATGGCTCCCACATCTTCTGCATCCACTTCTCTGAATGGGCATGTCCACACTTCCGGGGTTCCTCAGAGCCTCAAAAATATTTCAGGGGTTCCTCCATGATCAAGAGGTTGAAAAAGGCTGCCCTAACCACAACATCACAGCCAGGTAAGCTGCATTGCTGCTTACTTGACATCAGAAGTTAGATGGAACATACGTTCCACATTCGTCACCCCATTGATCACTAATCAGTTCCAGGGCTTAGTTCAAGGCACTGTCAATCTCCTTTAAAACGCTTCATGACCTGGGACTTGTGTACCTTCAGGGCTGCCTCTCCAAGTGTGCTCCACTGCATGAACTTTGCACATCTGCACAAAACCTCACGTGGCCGCCAGCGTGCTAGTGGGTAGGATCAGCAACGGCCCATACAGGTACCTCCTTCCTACCTACCTACCTACCTACCCATTCACCCATCAACCAACTGACCAACATCTGTCTGTCTGTCAATCTCCCTCCCTCCCTCCCTGTGTATCATATCTTGCCTCTCTGCCTACCTACTGACCTACCTCAAAGGAGAGTTGGTTTTTATACCTTGCTTTTCACTACTAAGAGGGGTCTTAAAGCAGCTCGCTCTCCCAACAACAGGCACCCTGTGAGGTCGATGGGGCCAAGAGAGCTCTGGAAGAACTGCTCTGCAAGAACAGCTCTATCAGAACTGTGACTAGCCTGAGGTTGCTCAGGTGGCTTCATATGGAGGAGTGGGGAATCAAACCCTGTGCTCTAGATTAGAGTCCACCATTCTTAGCCACTAGTATTATTGTTTTTGTTGTTGTTGTTGTTATTATTTAATCTACCTGTCTATCTGCCTGCCTGCCTGTCTCTCTGTTTCTCTCCACACACACACACACACAGAGTACATCTACTTGAGTCTGGGGAAAGTGAAGGAAATTAAGGCAGGAAATTATTCTGTGTGTCAATAAACGAGCATGGATCAAATATTTGAATGTTTCCCCTGACATTAAAAAAAAACCTGCAGATAGAAAATGAGATAATTAAGGGAAGAGGAGGATGGGAAACATATCCTAATAAGTTGGCCTTCTTACCTGAAGTTTTAAAAAAATGTATCCATAGCTTCTGGCACATTTTTCCCCGACATGAACCCTTATTGGGATTCTAAACTGCAACGGCCTACTCTTTCACGCCTGTGAGACCCAGGCCTAAGTTAGTCAGGGTCACAAAAGCCTATTCTCCACCGGAGAGAGGCACTGTTGGTCTTCAGATGACGGCACCAAGGTAGGTCCTCCAATGGTTTGGTCGCTCTGGTTTGAGAGCAGAGCTTGCTTGCTTGCCAAACATCGCTGGTAAGGCAGCCAACATGCTGTCTGAAGCTTTGCCCATGAGGCTGGGAGTTCAATCCCAGCAGCTGGCTCAAGGTTGACTCAGCCTTCCATCCTTCCGAGGTCGGTAAAATGAGTACCCAGCTTGCTGGGGGGTAAAACGGTAATGACTGGGAAAGGGAACGGCAAACCAACCTGTATTGAGTCTGCCAAGAAAACGCTAGAGGGCGTCACCTGGAATGATGGGTCCTAGGTAGGTCCCACGTACACAGCTGTGCTGCCTAACTATATTCTACATGATCGCACCACTTCTGGAGTTTCTCAAAGCCTGAAGAATGTTTCAGGGAGTTCTGAACAGTAAAAAGAGTTGAGAAAGGTTGTTCTAGAGTCCTAGAACCATAGAGTTGTAAGGGGCCATAAGGCCATCGAATTTGACCCCCTGCTCAATGTATGATCAGCCTCAAGCTTCCAATCTAAGTTGACTGAACTCAATAACACTAGAAGGGTGAAATTCTGCTTTGAACATTACTATGCCATGGCTTCTTGGATGTTCAAACATTTGGATCCCATTCTTTTGAGACAATTTTTAGCTACCATAGAAGGTAGCTTCAGGAGTTCATTTTGACCATTTTGTTTTCTGAAATGTTCAACAATGTGGGACCATGCATCAAAATGGACCCATGAATATGTCTTCTACTGGATCAGAACGTTGGTCCGTCAAGGTCAATATTGGTCCATCAAGGTCAATATTGTCTACTCAAACTAGCAGTGGCCCTACGGCTGAGATCTTTCACATCATCTTCTTCCTGATCTTTTAAGTTGCAGAGGCTGGGGATTGAACCTAGGACCTTCTGCATGCCAGCCAGATGCTTTACCTTCTCATGGCCAGCAGGTGGAAGGGAAGGTGGATGTTGCTTGGCTTTCCCTATGTTTGGTAGATGTATTTTTCTCTGCTAGGCAACTCGCCATAAAATATACCTAATGTTGCCATTTTCATCCTATCTCTTCCCATCTTTCCACAGTCACCCCACTTCCAACAACAAAAGACATATTGAAAAATTCAGCTGCTTCCACACAGACAGGGTAGCAAAGTAGTGACAAACAGAGGTCTCTAATTTGGAAAATTGGGGCTGATTGACCACACCTCCACATGAAGCTTGCTGGGTGACCTTAGGCCAGTCCCAATTTTCTCAGATCTCTCTCAGCCCTACCTGTCGTACAAGGGGCCTGTTGTGGAGAGAGGAAGGGAAGCCAATTGAGACTCGTTCAGGTAGAGAAAAGCAGCATGTAAGAACCAACTCTTCTTCTTCTTCTTCTTCTTCTTCTTCTTCTTCTTCTTCTTCTTCTTCTTCTTCTTCTTCTTCTTCTTCTTCTTCTTCAGTAATATCGGGGCTTTCTCAGCCTCGCCTACCTTATAGGGTGTCTGTTGTGGGAAGAGGAAAGGGAAGGTGATTGTCAGCCGCTTTGAGACACATGAGGCCCGCTGGATGACCTTGAGCTATCCATGGATGTGTCAGAGCTCTCTCAGCCCCACCTGCCTCACAAGGGGCCTGTTGTGGGGAGAGGAAGGGAAAGCGATTGTAAGCCTCTTTGAGACTCCTTGGAGGAGAGAAAAGTGGGGTATTCAAACCAACTATTTCTCCTTCACTTTCAGCATCTTCAGCATCTCTCCCCAGCACAAATTTTCCTCCATCCCCCCCCATCCCTCTCCTTCCCCTCCCAACAACAATAAAACGAATCTTTTGATTATACATCAACTGTCACATCATTAAGGCATCGTTCAGCTGCCGTGTGCCACGCAAAGCTATAAACAGTTGATGAACTTGATTGATAGGCTCAAATAAGGAGAAAACATTTCATCAATCTCACAAGAACAACCTCAGAGACCATGGAAGAAGGGCAGGACGGAAAGGGGGTGGAGATGACAGCTCATCCAGTCGTGTAGGAGAAAGCCAAATGGACTTTAACCAATATCCCAAAGTGTTTAGGTCCATACAGATACGTCATACAGATATAACACCGTCTTAGACAGGGTTAGTCTGTGGGCTCTCAAGGACCGTTTCCGCACTAGTGATATAATCCAGATCTGCATTCTTAAAGGACTGACTTTTCCACCCGCTTCCGCATTAAAATCTGCTTTTCCAGGAGCAGTCCCGAATTTCCCTCCAGCTTTCCAAGCATATTGGAATTTCCCAGTTACAGCGATTCCATTGGTCTATGTGGAATCTAATTTGGGGCTGCCCAACAGGGAAAGGCATGGGTTCTGTTTTTTCCCCTGTGGCCGCCACTTTGAGTCACCTGTACATGCCCCTTTCCTTATCACCATCCTCTACTTTTGAGCCTATGGAGCTCTTTATATGAAGTCACAGCTAATGCTGTCTGCTCCTCCTGGCAACAGTTCTCCAGAGCCTCTGCAAGGAGTCTTCCACATCAACTACTCTGCGTTTCTTTGAATGGGGGATGCTGGGTATTGAACTTGGGAACTTCTGCAAGCCAAGCCAAGCCAGCTGACTGGTACTTTATACACACAGGAAGCTAGTTCATCCCGAACCAGACTGCTGGCTCATCAAACTTTGTCTGCTCTGACTGACAGCCGCTCTGTGGCATCTCAAACAGATCTTTCTTTCATGGTGAATCCTACCTCATCTTTTTAACTGGTCATTGAACCCTGGGTCTAGTACCAGATGCTCTACCAATGAGCCATGGCCCATGCCACCGCAAACAGGCTTCTAAGGCCTGAGAGAATGAGCCTCTTGTGGCGCAGAGTGGTAAGGCAGCAGACATGCTGTCTGAAAGCTTTGCCCATGAGGCTGGGAGTTCGATCCCAGCAAACGTCTCAAGGTTGACTCAGCCTTCCATCCTTCCGAGGTCGGTAAAATGAAGACCCAGCTTGCTGGGGGGTAAACGGTAATGTCTGGGGAAGGCACTGGCAAACCACCCCGTATTGAGTCTGCCATGAAGATGCTAGAGGGTGTCACCCCAAGGGTCAGATATGACTCGGTGCTTGCACAGGGGATACCTTTACCTTTAATGCCTGAGAAGTAGCAGTTACCTCAGTATTGTCTACTCAGACTGGTACCAGCTCTCCAGGGTCTCAGATAGAGGTCTTTCCCATCACCTTCTGCCTGGTCCTTTTAACTGGAGATGCCGGGGATTGAACCTGGGACCTTCTGCATGCCAAGCAGAGGCTCTTCCACTGAGCCACGGCCCCTCTCCATGGCTTTCCAGGGTCTTATGTAGAGTTCTTTCCCATCACCTCCTGCCTGGTCCTTCTCACGGGAGATGCTGGGATGTTTGGCAAGCAAGTGAGCCATGGGTGAATGAAGAGAGCCTGCTCTAGAAGGATTTAACTTACCTCACACAGAAAATGGAATTAGCCCAGGCATAGGGAGAAACTGAGAAGAGTGTGCAGAACATGGTGGGAATTAGGCTTGTGCACTTTGACAGCCGAACCACACAACCCCAGTGGGAGTTGTTGTTTGGTGAAGTGCCCAAATGGGGGGAAAGGTATCAAATTAGTTGAATCAAATCTGGGGGGGGGGAGGGAGTTCATTGATATGACAAGACTTTTTCTTTTCAAATCCGTAAATTTCACTCCATTTGATTATGGCCTAGGTAGGCTACCTGAAGGGCATCGAAATAAGAAACTTGTTGTGAGTCCAAAAGGAAATGATCAATTGCCCGTGGTGGAACATCCCCCAGTTTTTCATTCAAGTATGCTGTCATTCTATTAAATCAATGTTGCTTTCTGCTGTTACAGTCCATCTTGGCCATGAGTGTTTCTGAAAATGGGGTTATGATTTATGGATTCCATTTATAGCCTGAGAAACCAGGTGGATGACAAGATACACCATCAGGCAGCCAAGAACTCCAATGAAGAGTACACCAGGACTCCAGTTACAGAACTGGAAGTGAACAAATATGGAAGCAATTCCTGACTACAACCACGGAAGGTGTAGCTTACTGACTGCTCATCTCCTCAGTAGGCAAAAGTTCATAGAATCATAGAATCATAGAGTTGGAAGGGGCCATACAGGCCATCTAGTCAAACCAACCCCCTGCTCAACGCAGGATCAGCCCAAAGCATCCTAAAGCATCCAAGAAAAGTGTGTATCCAACCTTTGCTTGAAGACTTCCAGTGAGGGGGAGCTCACCACCTCCTTAGGCAGCCTATTCCACTGCTGAACTACTCTGACTGTGAAAAACTTTTTCCTGATATCTAGCCTATATCGTTGTACTTGTAGTTTAAACTCATTACTGTGCTTCCTTTCCTCTGCAGCCAGCAGAAACAGCATCCTGCCCTCCTCCAAGTGACAACTTTTCAAATACTAAAAGAGGGCTATCATGTCCCCTCTCAACCTCCTTTTCTCCAGGCTGAACATTCCCAAGTCCCTCAACCTATCTTCATAGGGCTTGGTCCCTGGGCCCCAGATCATCTTCGTCGCTCTCCTCTGTACCCTTTCAATTTTATCTACGTCCTTGAAGTGAGGACTCCAGAACTGCACACAGTACTCCAGGTGTGGTCTGACCAGCGCCGTATACAATGGGACTATGATATGTTGTGATTCAGTTTCTTGGCGTCTCCACGCAAAAGGACAGGTAGGCAGTGGGGTGAAAGACTTCTGCCCATTTTATTATTTTAGAATCATTGAGTTGGAAGGGACCTCCAGGGTCGCCTAGTCCAATACCCTGCACAATGCAGGAAATTCACAGGTACCTGCACCCCCCCCCCCAATTGCCTCATCCTCTTGCATATATAATTTAAAATGTAATGGTTGGAGAGCCAGCGTGATGTCGTGTTTAAGAGTGGCAGCTTCTAATCTGGCAAGCTGGGTTTGATTCCCCACTCCTCCACATGCAAGCAGTGGAGTGACCTTGGGCTAGTGACAGTCCTGGTACTTCTGTTCCTCTCAGAACTCTCTCAGCCCTACCTACCTCACAGGATGCCTGTTGTGGGGAATGGAGAGGAAGGTGATTGTCATCCACTTCAATACTCCTTCGAGTAATAAAGAGCGGGCTACGAAAATCAACTCTTCATCAAAAAAACAAAATCTTGAGGGGATACAGTTGACTACATCCCCTGTTGCTGAGGGGTTCCATTTTTGAACACTTCGACCGTTCCTCAGGAATGGGAAGGCGATTGGAAGCCGCTTTGAGCCTCCTTCGGGTAGGGAAAAGCGGCATATAAGAACCAACTCTTCTTCTTCTTCTTCTTCTTCTTCTTCTTCTTCTTCTTCTTCTTCTTCTTCTTCTTCTTCAGTAATATCAGGGCTCTCTCAGCCTCACCCACCCCACAGGGTGTCTGTTGTGGGGAGAGGAAAGGGAAGGCGACTGTAAACCGCTTTGAGCCTCCTTCGGGTAGGGAAAAGCGGCATATAAGAACCAACTCTTCTTCTTCTTCTTATATTTTTGTGATTTCTCTGCATGAAACTTTCAGGGCTTGCTTTGCCTTCTTCCCTTTGCATCTGGCCATGCTTTGAATAAGTGCTGTTTAATTATCCGAGGCCCTTTTTCATCCGTATTTGACCTCGCTGCTTCAGGAGAACTCCGGAACGGTAATCTCGGTTTCCCTCCTCTGACACTGAGCGTTTGTGACAATGAAAAATAAAATCGGTCTCTTTTTTTCTTTTCTTTTCCGAAACAATGTGACTTATCTCCAGCAATTATTCTTATTCATATTTAACATATCAAATTATACCGTAAGTGATTTAATTGACAACCTACTTGAGTGGGGTTTCTTTTTTTAAACAGATCATACTTATTAAAAAACATGAACCGCTCAGCGAGTCTTTCTGCGGAAGAAACAACCCCGTCAAAGAAAACTTTATCAACTTTGTGCTTTTACGGAGCCGCCAGACTGATTCCAATTTGTTAAGCAATGCGGCTAGTCTGAACAAATCTAATAAAAGGCAGTACCCCCCCCCCTTTTTGCTGGGATATTATGAAAATGCCAGTAAATGGTGGCTTTAGTTTGATAACTCTTCTGAGTAGGCAGAAGGCATAGTTCAGTTTATTTCTGGTAGGCCCCTTCTATTTTTGTGGGAAAAGGAATGTTATAAAGAAATCTTAACCTGAAGTGGGTGTAAAGGATAGCTTTTTGCTTGTTTACTTCATTTATAATCCTCCATTCTTCCTAACTCTCAAGTCATAACTACTGGGGAAAACACCAAAATGCCAGCGGTACCTCTAGGAATCACTGGGAATTTCATGATTTTACCATTGAGTTTCCAGCGATTCCTAGAGTTGCCACCATCATGTTATGTGTTTCCTCCCAGAAATTGCATCTTCATGCTTGCAATACCAGTGACGGTTTTTAACTGATTTTTCCCCATGTACTAGGAGCTTGAGGTAAGCAATTTCCCACCCTAACCAGGGGGTTGGCAGGCCTACCTGGATTTCTTTTTTCTCTTCCCCATTTTCACAGCTAGCCTGTTCAACCTTTCAAGGTCAGCTGAAAGTTTTCACTGTTTTTAGCAGCACGGCGGTTGGTCTTAACCAAGGACAGTGTCACGTGTTTCTTGTTTTGCTTTAGAACATTTCGGCTCCTCGGACTCTATCTGCTCAGGAAACGTTTTTGGGGGGCTGGAATTCTTGCTGTGCCAGATGCTGCAACTTGACCTGTTAATGTCCCAATTGTCAGGGAGTCCAGAAACTCTATCTCACTTCCCTTCTGTTTGACTCCGTTTGCCCAACTCCTTCCTCTTCCTGCAGAAGAAAAGCCGAAAGCTTCTCTGCAGACGCCATGTCCTAAGGGATTAATTTTCAGTTTGCAAGACAGTTATTCCAATGGAATAACTTTGATATACTGTTTTGAAAGGAATCCCCGTTAATGAAGGTTGGGGACCTCTTCCCACCTTCCAGAAGTGTAGTAAACATCTGGGGGGGGAAGCTTCTTGATCAAGCTGTCCAAGGTAATAAGGATTAGGGGGGAAAAGACAGCTCCTGCGTCTTTGAAGATACCAGGGTGGGTGATGTGACATTCCGAGCCATTGCATGTTTATTTATGAACTCTGAAAAGGATCGGTAATAAGGAAAGCAACATGACATGAAGTGGGATTGCTTATTAACTCTTGCTTTTCAGAGAAACTAAAGCCCTATGCAGACTGTCAACTGAACACACATCGAGGCATCAGAACCATGCTGACTTTCCTGCCCCTCCTCAATGTGCTCAGGATTTAGAGCAGTCTTTCTTGACTTTTTCATCCTTGAGAAAACCCTGCATAGGCTCCGAGAAACCCCAGAAGTGGTGTGATCGTGCAGAATATGGTTGGAAAGCAGAGCTGTGGACACGCCCACTCAGGGGCCCCTCCCCTCTCTACCCCCTCCAGACCAATCATTGGCCATTGGGGGGGGCGGGTCAACAAGACCATATATGGTCATATCACCTGATATATGTTTAATGAACTTAAAAACTAAATAATTCATAAAACCCTGGTTGAGAAAGCCTGGTTTGGATCAAGCGTTGGAGTAAGCAAAATCTGTAGTGTGCATGATTGAACAGAATATGGGGAATGTCCTGCAGGGGGCACTGGAGGACTTGCGTAGTTAGCATATTTAGGTCAGAAATTTCCTGATATTTTTTTCCCCCTATTACTCTGCTCTCTGTCCAGTTGGAGACAGATCTTGCTCTTTTAAGCACATTTCCTCCCAAATGGGTGGGAGTTAATTAATTTTAATGTATTTTTAAATGTTGTTAGACATTTGTCTTTTTGTTTATTAAATTTCTAGCTCACCTTCCTCCTTGGACTCAAGGCGGGTTACATATAAACCCCCCAGAAAACCCCATATCGGGTGATATGGCCATATATGGCCATGTCGACCCGCCCTCCCTCTCAAATTGGCCAATGACAGGCTTGGAGTTATGTTTTGTGACCATATTCTACAGCAGGGGTAGTCAACCTGTGGTCCTCCAGATGTCCATGGACTACAATTCCCATGAGCCCCTGCCAGCGTTTGCTACTTCTGGGGCTTCTCAAAGCCTGAGGAATGTTCCAGGGCTTTCTCAAAGGTCAAAAAATTGAGAAAGGCTGCCCCACACCACGGTCCCAACCCAATTCAGACCCCACACGGTTTAACAATTAAATTCACCGCAGCTGCAGCAGACCTGCAGAGAAAGCCAAAAACATGGTCTTGTGCAGTTTGGGCCCAGAGAGAGAAAGAATAATTGGACCTAGAGGGGATTGCAGTGAGGGTCCTTCCTGGCCTTAGGCCAATATCCTACTACACTTCACTGGCTTCCAGCTTTGTTTGTTTGTCCTTCTCTTTTCCTCTTCGCCACGGAGAGAATAATTTTTTTCTCTCTCTCGGATGCAGACAGGGTCTCCTCTGGCCCCAGTGTATGTCTTGCACATGCTTCAGATGATCCCTGGGTTATTTACGGTCCTCCACGGCTCCCCTGCACTCACCCACGACAGATTTATTCTCGGGGAGACGAAATGGCGTGCGATTCATTCTGTCCCCGAAGCCCGGCAAGGTCTTGAGGGCAGAGAAATTGCCAGTCGAGACAGAATTATTTCAAGGGTTTGGTAGCGTGCAGCTCAGGCAGCCAGGGGACTTAAAACAAAGGCAGGAGGGCGATACCTGGGGGGACTGGAGACATTCTTCTCGTTTTCCGTGCAGCGCTGACATCTAGCCGATTGAAAGCCAGGAGCAGTTGCTCAGGTGACCTGGGTTTGTGTGCGTAAGGTGGAGGTGTCATGTCATATCCATTCAGAGCTTAGCCCTGGTCACGCGTCTTGTTTGTAAACCCGTAATCCCGAATCGACTTTGGATGGAGTGACAAGCAATGAAAAACCAGCTTCTTTACGCAGAAGAAGAAGAAGAGTTGGTTCTTATATGCCGCTTTTCCCTACCCGAAGGAGGCTCAAAGCGGCTTACAGTCACCTTCCCATTCCTCTCCCCACAACAGACACCCTGTGGGGTGGGTGAGGCTGAGAGAGCCCTGATATCACTGCCCGGTCAGAACAGTTTTATCAGTGCCGTGGCGAGCCCAAGGTCACCCAGCTGGCTGCATGTGGGGGAGCGCAGAATCGAACCTGGCATGCCAGATTACAAGTCCGCACTCCTAACCACTACACCAAACTGGCTCTCACAGCACGGACATGCCGAGGTAACACTGTTGAATGTTACCATTACCAGCCTTGTGTTGGTGTTCAGAACAGCAGCTTCTAACCTGGATAACCGGGTTTGATTCCTCACTCCTCTTCCAACTGGGTGACCTTGGGCCAGTCACAGTTCCGTCAGAGGTCTCTCAGCCCCACCTACCTCACAGGGTGCCAGTTGCAGGGAGAGGAAAGGAGGAGATGGTAAGCCTCTTTGAGACGCATGAGGCCTGGTTGGTGACTCTGGGCCAGTCACATCTCTCAGGATCCTCCCAGCCTACCACACAAGGCACCTGTCGTGGGGAGAGGAAGGGAAGGTGATTGTAAGCTGCTTTGAGACTCCTTCAGGTATTAAAAAGGGAGGTGCAAAACCCCAGCTCTTCTATTGACCAATAGTAACCTTATACAGAGAGCCTCTTGTGGCGCAGAATGGTAAGGCAGCAGACATGCAGTCTGAAGCTCTGCCCATGAGGCTGGGAGTTCGATCCCAGCAGCCGGCTCAAGGTTGACTCAGCCTTCCATCCTTCCGAGGTTGGTAAAATGAGTACCCAGCTTGCTGGGGGGTAAACGGTAATGACTGGGGAAGGCACTGGCAAACCACCCCGTATTGAGTCTGCCATGAAAACGCTAGAGGGCGTCACCCCAAGGGTCAGACATGACCCGGTGCTTGCACAGGGGATACCTTTACCTTTACCTAACCTTATGCAGATGCATCTGTCTGCATATTTAGCCACAGAGGGAGAGCAAGTAGAAGCACTCTAGCTGTTGGGAAGGTTTAGATTTGCAAAGAGAAACAAAACAGCTGCTTAAACAGAACAAAACAGTTTGATTCTGAAGAGAAAGAGGAGAGAGAAACTGTTGTCAGCCATCATTCTGTCTGTTGATCTGGAGGCAGTCAAGGAAGGAGGATGCTCAGAGGAACAAAAACCCATCCGAAGATCCAACCAGGACCCCGGAGGAGAGCTTTTGAAAACAGCCAGTTTGGTGTAGTGGTTAGGTGTGCGGACTTCTAATCTGGCATGCCGGGTTCGATTCTGCGCTCCCCCACATGCAGCCAGCTGGGTGACCTTGGGCTCGCCACGGCACTGATAAAACTGCTCTGACCGGGCAGTGATATCAGCGCTCTCTCAGCCTCACCCACCCCACAGGGTGTCTGTTGTGGGGAGAGGAATGGGAAGGCGAATGTAAGCTGCTTTGAGCCTCCTTCGGGTAGGGAAAAGCGGCATATAAGAACCAACTCTTCTTCTTCTTCTTCTTCTTCTTCTTCTTCTTCTTCTTCTTCTTCTTCTTCTTCTTCTTCTTCTTCTTCTTCTTCTTCATTCCCGGAAGTTCCTAATCTAACTATGCTAAACAAACATCTCCTCCAATGCCCCTGCCGGACTACCTTCATGCTCTGCTCAACGATGCACACGGCATAGGCTAACACCGGCCCCCTAGGGGTGCCAACCCCAAGGCGAGGCCTGAAGGTCTTCTGAAATTACAATTGATCCCCAAGCTTCAAAGATCAGTTCCCCTGGAGGAAGGGGCTGATGTGCAGGGAGGACTCTGCAGCAATAGACCCTGATAGGGATGCCAATCCCCAGGTGGGACCTGGAGGTCCCTGGAATTATAGCTCATCTCCAGGCAACCGAGATCAGTTCCCCTGGAGACCATGGCTGCTTTGGAGGGTGGATGCCATAGCATTCTACTCCACTGAGATCTCTCCCTGCCCCAAACCCCATCCACTCATTTAAAATCTAATTTTGAGAAGAAAACCTGTACAGAACCCTGCGCTCCAGTCAATGTCCCAAATGACCGTGATTGATTTACACTATGTCCCAAATGACTGAATGTAAATATTGAATGGGTCTATCGAGCATGAAGATCTGTACTGCCCTGTGGAGGACAAGAGGATATATTCCAGCCCCAACATACTGGGATGTCAGAGGAGCTGGTTCAAACATAATTTTTTCACTAATATCCCCCCCCCTCCCCAAGAACACAGGGAATTTCTGGCAGGAAAAGCAATCTGACAGGCAATTTCCCATTAGCATCCAGACGCGGTGCAAATCCCGACTCATCAAAGATTCAACAGAATTTTGCAAAGAAAAAAAGCGGCATCTCGGGGAGAAAGAACGCCGATAAATAAATCTGTCCCTCTCGGATGCATTTCTTGCAAACAGGATTTGCATGTTCAAAGCCTTCCTGCACCGGCTTTGTGATTGCAGGCAGATACCTCCTGGTATTTGTGATTAATAGGAGGCTAATGAGGTGGATAATTAAGCAGTCACGAGAAATCCCTGGAATTGCCAGGCCAGAGCCTGAAGGGAATGGAGATTCAAATAACACAGATAGCATTGTGGGTTTTTTTTTTTTTATGTGTCATTCATAAAATCTACAATTGTGAGATTGTGAATTTTACTTTTTGTTACCATTCAGCAGGTGAGAGCTCCAGATTGTCTGGATTTATTATTATTGTCTGGATTTATTTATTATTTGGATTTATTTCCCACCACTATTGCTTTAGGATGCTTTGGGCTGATCCTGTGTTGAGCAAGGGGTTGGACTAGATGGCCTGTAGGGTCCCTTCCAACTCTATGATTCTATGATTCTATGAAACCATCTCAGGGCGGGTTACAGTCATAAAAAACCCACCAAAAGTAAAATAATATAAAGCCCCCCAATAACCAGCAGTAAAAGTCCTGACCTCCCATCCTACCCTCCACCTGGAAATTCAGGGGTCCGGGTGCCTGCTCTGTAGCAGTAGTGAAATATGAAGGGGCCCCTAGATCTTCCTTGCTCTGGCCTCAACCAAACACCTGGTGGAAGAGCTCCATCTTGCAGGCCCTGCGGAACCCAGAAAATTCCTGCAGGGCCCTCAACTCTTCCGGGAGCTCATTCCACCAGGTTGGGGCCAGGGCTGAAAAGGCCCTGTCCCTGGTTGAGGCCAGGTAAACCTCCCTTGGGTTTGGAACCACCAACAAATTAGTACCAGCAGAGCGCAAGGCCCTGCAGGCAGTGGGAGGGAGGTTGGGTGGAATGAGGCAATAGCATCTAGAAATCCTGGTGGGTATAGGGATGCTTGTGAAAGTCTCTTCACCCAGATTTCTTCCTGGGTTGGGAAGGTTCAAATTACCTGGCAAACCACCCCTGAATTGCCAGCAAAACAATGAATTAGATGGCAGATCACCTCTGAATATCCTTTGCCTTGGGAAACCTTTGGAGTCTCCATGTAGGTAGACAGACAGACAGGCACAGGTAGAATCATAGAATCATAGAATCATAGAGTTGGAAGGGGCCATACAGCCCATCTAGTCCAACCCCCTGCTCAACACAGGATCAGTCCTAAGCATCCTAAAGCATCCAAGAAAAGTGTGTATCCAATCTTTGCTTGAAGACGGCCAGTGAAGGGGAGCTCACCACCTCCTTAGGCAGCCTATTCCACTTCTGAACTATTCTGACTGGCCCAAGTTCACCCAGCTGGCAGCATGTGTAGGGGAGAGGAACGAACATGCCACAGGACCTGCAAAAGGGAGGACTGTTGGACATACACTATTCACCGCCCTGAATCTGCTCAAGCAGAGACAGCGGTTTATAAATTTAAAGAACTCAAACAAATCCCAGTTCTCCAGATTAGAGGCCGCTGTTATTAGTCATTACACCAAGCTGTGTCGATCAAGGTGAGCATCATCTATCATGGCTGGCAGTGATCTCCCAAAGTAACATCTGGGGCCAAGGGACCAAGCCCTATGAAGATAGGTTGAGGGACTTGGGAATGTTCAGCCTGGAGAAAAGGAGGTTGAGAGGGGACATGATAGCCCTCTTTAAGTATTTGAAAGGTTGTCACTTGGAGGAGGGCAGGATGCTGTTTCTGCTGGCTGCAGAGGAGAGGACACGCAGTAATGGGTTTAAACTTCAAGTACAACGATATAGGCTAGATATCAGGGGGGAAAATTCACAGTCAGAGTAGTTCAGCAGTGGAATAGGCTGCCTAAGGAGGTGGTGAGCTCCCCCTCACTGGCAGTCTTCAAGCAAAGGTTGGATGCACACTTTTCTTGGATGCTTTAGGATGCTTTGGGCTGATCCTGTGTTGAGCAGGGGGTTGGACTAGATGGCCTGTGTGGCCCCTTCCAACTCTTTGATTCTATGATTCTACGATTCTTTTAACTAGAGATGCCGGGGATCCAACCTGGAATCTTTTGCATCCAAAGCAGAGGTTCTACCGCTGAGCCACAATTCCCCTCTCAACTTAATCAGCATTGATTCTCGGGATGCACGTCAACTGTAGTCTGTTTCTACCCCTGATCTGCAGAACAGGTGTGAGAAGAAACCATCGGGACAAAAGGATTTTCAAACTCTTGAAACTCTTCCGTGCTGCTTAGACGAGCTTGTCTCAGTGCATTCAGACCTGTGATACAAAAATCCCTCTTGGTTCCGAAACATTTCTGCATAGTCCCTTTGAGGCTTTTGTTTTCATGCAAAAAGAGCTATAGAGACATTTTATTTAGCTTCTGTATAAATGTTGAAAGAGCAGAGAATTGCAAACGTAATGTACTTGGACTTGTTTCTTCTTCGAATGTTCCTCCTCCCCTGCCATCACCTAGTCTGTTTTCTAGCACACGTTGGCTTCAAATCTCCTAGAAAAAAATCTGATTTACATGGAAAACTGGCAAGCCAGAGCCAGGGTGGTGGTAGAAGGGTTAGAGCAGGCACCCTGGGGCTTCTTGATGGCCCTGGGTGGGGGGGGGAGTTAATTAATTTTTAATTTATTTTTAAAGTTGGTTAAACAATTATCAGGTGATATGATCATATATGGTCATGTTGACCTTCCCTTCCGCCTTCCAAAATGGCCAATGAGGGGCCTGGAGGGGGTGGGAAGGGGAGGGGCCATGGGTGGGCGTGTCCACAGCTCTGCCTCCCAACCATATTCTGCATGGTTCCACCACTTCTCGTGTTTCTTGAAGCCCGAATAATGTTTCAGGGGTTTCTCAGTGGTCAAAAAAATAACTTGAGATACGCTGGGTTAGAGTCCCAACCTGGCTTCCTCAGAGAGATGAAGCGCAAGATATCCTTATGAAGTTTTTGTTGGCGGAGTTTGAACGTGCAAAGAGATTGAAACCCCAGGATGCTTTAAGAATATTACACTTTTTATTCAGAAGAGAAATAGCTTTATACAGAAGAGATGACAAGAGACCTAATGAATTGTTCTAACTGTTCAACTCCTGTTCTGGAGGCAAGCAGGAAGGAAGTGCGCTCCAGAGTTCTTAAGTTCATCCGAGTGCAGTTCTCTTTTACACAGCAGCGTGTTAAGAAATTTAGCTCAGATCGAGGAATGAAATGGACAATGGAAAAAAAAATGTGTGTAATTGATTGTATACGGCATTGTCCACAGGGGCACAACCAAGCTGAATGTGGGATCTGTTGAAATCTCCCATTGAGCACAGCAGAAGGTAGAGCATTAGTTCTAGCTAACATAAATGCTCTTGCAGGACATACAAACAGTAAAGACCAGAGCTGGATGTGAATGCCAATCCAGATCAATCCTGGCACCGAATGCCCGTTCTGGCAAGCGTGTGAACCTGTGATCAAGGAAAAACGGGGGCCTTGCCAGCAGCCAAGCCTCTGTGTTGATGTGCAAAACTATTTTTACTCCTTGCGTTCCCAAGTTTGTGTGTGTCTTTTTTTCCGGGAGCCAGAGGCGCACTGTCGTTCTGGACGGATAACAACATTGAAGATGGCGCCTTTCGGTTCCAATATGTAAAGACGATTCCGTCTGCCTCTTTTCATACATTTCCGTTCCTACGCAAGTCTACAGTTCCCAGGACACCCAGCATCCATCAGTCAGGTTTTATTTAGGAAACACTTCCCACACAGAACACAGCACACGGCCCCGGGATATCGAACCAAGGTGCGGGGGGGGGGGAGGGCCAAACAAGCCCTGGAAGATAAGGTAGTCGAGGAAGCATTTAGCAACATGGGGAAACAATGAAATGTTCAGCCGATGAGAAAGAGGCCTCTCGTTTTATTTATTTATTTATTCTGTAGGGAGAGAGAGAAGGATGAGGCAGGAAGAAAATGTCCCTGCCGAATGCTTCAGCAGGAATGCATGGATGACACCTGCTTTGTAAATGGATGGCGGCCAGAATGAATGGGATAAAATTAATTCAAAGGAAATTCCATCTAAACCTCCGGAAGAAGTTCCTGACAGTCAGAGTGGTTTCTCAGTGGAACAGGCTTCCTCAGGAGGTGGTGGGTTCTCCATCTTTGGACATTTTTAAACAGAGGCTGGAGAGCCATCTGATGGAGAGGCTGATTCTGTGAAGGCTCAAGGGGGTGGCAGGTTACAGTGGATGAGCGATTGGGATGTGAGTGTCCTGCATAGTGCAGTAGATTGGACTAGATGACCCATGAGGTCCCTTCCAACTCTATTATTTTATGATTCTATGATTCTTCTGTATGACAGCCCTTCAAGTACTTGGAGATGGTTATCATACCATCTCTTACTCATCTTTTCTCCAGGCAAAACAAACCAAGCTCCTTCAGCCTTTCCTCATATGACTTGGTCTCCAAACCCCTCAAACAAAGGGAATTCTCATGGTCTGAGAACTCCACTTCCTGCTTCTTCAGGAAGAGCAGATCAGTGTGCTTTGCTAGCAAGGAGCAGCCATTATTTTAGGCTCTCTGCTGTCTCCATCTGCTGATGTGTGGCATGTAGTCTGCCTGCAGCCTAGCCATAGAAGCTTGCAACGTGGTGCTTTTGTGGTTACACTCTTTGAGTTTTTTAACTGTGCTTCAGTTGGGAGACTGAAGCAGATGAATCTGATAAATATTTGTAAACAATCTTTGTAAACTCCACTCACTGAACTGCCACTTGAACATGTGGCCTTAGGGAAGGTCTTCACGTTAACAACCAACCCCAGGCTTTCCAGGCAGTCCCTTACATCTTTCAATTCCTCTCCTAGATGCAGAATTCTTTCCCATCATCTGTCTTCTCCGATCCACCTCTTGCTCTGCATGGAGAGTCCGGTGCCCCTAGGTCTCAGAATGGCTTCTGTCTATAATATATTTATGCTTATAAATTGCACCAGTTTTAATAATAAAACGCAATATATTCCCCAGCAAAGCTCCATTTTTGGAACTCAGGAAGTCAGGGGAACGTTGCTATCGGAATGAGTCTCTTTCTGCAGAAAAGGATATATCTTTAACTGCTGTTAAAAACTGGAACGAAAAAATTAGAATGCATTCACGGCTTCTCAAATGCAAATTTCCGATGTGAGAAATCTGATTCTCACCATAGACCTTTCCTTTTTTTTTGGGGGGGGGGGGGGAGGGGTGGGACAGCACAGGAATGAATTGATTTGCAGAATGCGAACTGGTAAAAGGGCCGCTGGGGCTGGTCTCACACGAGGTGAACCCTCCTTGGGGAAGCAGGAATCAGAAAAGAGATGGGCTGGGAAGAAAATTAGGCCATTAAAACTGTAACCCTCTCAGGTGGCAATTCACTCCTTCCTCACTCCGCAAAGGAAGAAAGAATATTCAATTAGAAGTTTTTTTGGGGAGGGAAAATCTGCCCATGGTATTATATTTTATTCAGATGTTCACGGTAAGCAAACAGACTGGGAATGCGGGATGCCCAATGCCTGTGAGAACTTACACACACGTGCAGAAGTTATACACAAATGGCCCTTTAGGAGACATTATAAGACCAATTGAAATGGATCCACAGGAAAGTAATGAAGATAATTGCAGCAGTACAAATAACCGTTTCTGTGCCTGGGAGGGGGCAGAGCTCAGTTCTCCTCGAGCTCAGTTCTCCTCAAGCCTGCCTCTTACTACAGCTCCCCCTCAATAGCAGTCTTTGAGCAGTGGCTGGACATGGATGCTTGAGGCTGATCCTGTACTGAACAGGGGGTGGGATGAGATGGCCTGGATCAGGGGTAGTCAAACTGCGGCCCTCCAGATGTCCGTGGACTACAATTCCCATGAGCCCCTTCCAGCATTCGCTGGCAGGGGCTCATGGGAATTGTAGTCCACGGACATCTGGAGGGCTGTAGTTTGACTACCCCTGCCTTCCACTCTATGGTTCTATGATTCTACATAATGAATTGAACTGCTGGAAGTGTAATCAGCCAAGAAAAATGGAGGGAAAACCCACACTAACTACCATCCCATATATGTTTTTGATACAGTTACTTTTCTATATCTATTACCTTATTATTCCCCACATATATTTTGTTTGGCCACTGTGGTAACCCACCCCAGGAGTTGGACCTCATTTTTTTTTTAAGTGTTTCCCACACTGGCTTCTCTTGCGCCCTCGTTCTGCTCAACAGCCTCCCTAAATGAATTTTATCTGATCCTAGGCCTCCCCTCTCTGCCACCAGACACCTGGCCAGTGGGGGGGGGATTGAAGACCACCAGTGAGGGGGAGCTCACCACCTCCTTAGGTAGTCGATTTCACTGCTGAACTACTCTGACTGGGAAAAAATATTTTCCTGATATCTAGCCAGTATTGTTCTATGTGTAGTTCAAACCCATTACTGCGGGTCCTCTCTTCTGTTGCCAACAGGACCCTCTCCCTGCACTCCTCTGACAATCTTTCAAATACTTAAAGAGGGCTATCATGTCCCCTCTCAACCTTCTCTTCTCCAGGCTGAACATTTCCAAGTCCCTCAGCCTATCCTCATAGGGCTTGGTCCTCAGGCCCTGGATCACCCTGAGTATATCAGTGTTCGTGCCCTAGTAACATACAAGATAATTATTTCTGAACTGGGCTCTCATCTGGAAGGGTGGTTTGTTGGAGATTTTATGTTCATTACAGGAAACAGAAGCACGCTAGATCACTCTCGGGAGCCAGCAAAATGTCGTATTTAAGAGCAGCAGACTCTAATCTGGAGGACTGGGCTTGATTCCCCACTCCTCCTCCACATGCAGCCGGCTGGGTGACCTTGGGCTAGTCACAGTTCTTTCAGAGCTCTCTCAGCCTCACTTCCCTCACAGGGTGTCTGTTGTGGAGAGAGGAAAGGGAAGACAATTGTCTGTTGTGGGGAGAGGAAGGGAAGGCAGGGTGCATTGCATTTCACAGAAGGGAACCAGGAAGAAGAAAACGAACTTCTTATTACCTGAAGGAGTCTCAAAGCGACATACAATCACCTTCCCTTCCTCTCCTAACAATAGACACCCTGTGAGGTAGGTGGGGCTGAGACAGTTTTGAGACTCCTTCGGGTAGAGAAAAGGGGCATATAAGAACCAACTCTTCTTCTTCTTCAGTAATCTCAGGGCTCTCCCAGCCTCACCCACCTCACAGGGTGTCTGTTGTGGGGAGAGGAAAGGGAAGGCAAATCTAAGCCGCTTTGAGACTCCTTCGGGTAGAGAAAAGCGGCATCTAAGAACCAAGTCTTCTTCTTCTTCAGTAATATCAGGGCTCTCTCAGCCTCACCTCCCTCACAGGGTGTCTGTTGTGTGGAGAAGAAAGGGAAGGTGATTGTAAGCCACTTTGAGAGTTCTCCAGGTATTAAAGGGCAGGACACAAAATAACGCCTCTCCTCCTCCTCCTCTTCCAGCTACCATGCAGACACCCCAAAGGGCTTGCACAGGCGCTGATGCTGTAGACCTAAAGAGGCTCCCTCCTTGCTCCCAGTTAAGCATCTTTAGGAGGCTTCTGTGCACAGCAGGGTGGGAGAATACACACACACACACACAATGAAATATGAAGAACAAAAGCAAAGCAGCTGAGGAAGATATTTGCCAGCCTCATGAGCCACCCACCATCCCTCTTGTATTACAGGTCAGCATGGTAACCTTACACTGCAGCCACCGCAAAGAGGAAGTGAGAAAGGCAGAGGCCCTTGAAGGCTGGTGTCTTTGCGCAATTACAGAAACAGCTGTGCGGAATCGCATCGCATCACTCCGCGAACAGCCCGAGCATTCGGTAGCCAAACGAATTGGGTGTCTGAACCCGTTCCCGACCAGGGTGAGGGCTGAGAAAGGGATGTGCACAGGCAGTCACATTTCTTTAAGGGTATGGCCTGTGATTCCCACCCACCCACCCCGCATGTCACCTTCAGCGCACGAAATCCTCTCCTTGTTAACCGATCAGCTCGCCGCTTCTGGTTCGGACCGCTGGAGAAAAGATAAGGAGGCGGGCCAGAAGCAAAGCTGGTTTTGCCAAAGGACAAGTTCATTATTTGCAACGGCTACCTGGCCCCGGAGCCAAATGTAGCGCCCGTGTCATGTACAGCATCCCCGCCGGGTGCTCAATAAATCTCCTGTTTTCTTGCAGACTCAGCAAGGTGATAACACACACGGCAGGTAAGGTTGCCGATTGATTTCTTTTTTTTTTTGTTTTAAGAAGCTGCGTCTGCCTGCAGAGGCAGGATTTAAGGTTGCTGGCTTCAGCGTTTTGTGGAAGGGTCAAGCGAGGTGTGTCCAGAGAAATCGGTGGGTCTCACTCTTTTCAAAAGTAGAATTCGCAGCCACACTGGGCTCTTCTTCAAACCAAAGGAAGCAGCCCAGGGAAGCAGGGGCCCCAAAGTATGATCTAGTAAGCTTTCTGAACACGAGAAGCCACCAAAACCCTTTCCAGATCCTAGGCCTATGCAGGTCAGTATTGCCTGCTTTGACTGGTGGCAGTTCTCCGGGGTCTCCTGCAGAAATTTTTCGCATCACCTATCACCGGATGCTTTTAACTGGAGAACCCAGAGATTGAACCTACAGCCTATCCCCTCCTGCCTTAATGGACTCAGTCACAGACGCTTCGATTGCTCCCTGTCCCTTCCCAAGCATGAGTGAGGTCGTTCGTGGTTCTGTGCCTGGATGGGGGTATAGCCTGCATGCCCACTCCCACTTTAAACCACCTCCTGTCTCCCCCTCCCTTAGTCCCCCTCAAGCCTGCCTGTTAATGCAGGAGGTGATGTCACTTCTGGTCACATGTCACTTCCGAGGGTGTGGCTGGGAGGCGTGGCCAGGTGACACCATTTCTGGGGTTCCTCAAAGCCTGAAAAATCATTGCAGGGGCTCCTCCATGGTCAAAAGGCTGAGAAAGGCTGATATAACTAAAAATCCCATCCCTAACTTCGGCTAATTTATAACAACGCAGGGTAGTAGTTAAGGGTGGCGGCTTCTAATCCGGCAAGCCGGTTTTTATTCCTTGCTCCTCCACATGCAGCCAGCTGGGTGGCCTTGGGCTAGTCACAGCCCTGATAGTGCTGTTCTCACTGAGCCGTTCTCTCGGAGTTCTGTCAACCTCACCTCCCTCACTGGGTGTCTGCTGTGGGGAGCGGAAAGGGAAGGTGATTGCCAGCCCCTTTGAGTCTCCTTCAGGCAGTGAAAGCTGGGGTATAAAAAACAACTTTTCTTCTTCCCCCTTTACAAAATTTCCTTACTATCCTCCCCTCCCTCATTTGGTTGCGGTTTAACCAGATTACTAATTTATTAATTGTGATGCAGGTAAGCACTGGTAAGGAGCTCTGGGACAGAGATGCAGCCCTGACTCGTTCCATATTATTAGTATTAGTATTAGTATTAGTATTAGTATTAGTATTAGTATTAGTATTAGTATTAGTATTAGTATTAGTATTAGTATTAGTATTAGTATTAGTATTAGTATTAGTATTAGTAACTCAAATGCTTTGGCCACCTTGCGAGAAAGAAGGACTCCCTGAAGAAGAGCCTAATGCTGGGAGCGATTGAGGGCAAATGAAGAAGGGGACGACAGAGAATGAGGCGGCTGGATGGAGTCTCTGAAGCAGTCGGTGTGAGCTTAAATGGACTCCGGGGAATGGTAGAGGACAGGAAGGCCTGGAGGATCATTGTCCATGGGGCTGCGATGGGTCAGACACGACTTCACAACTAACAACTACTACTACTAATATTAAGATTTAGATCGCCCCGCTCTGGAAATCTAAGTGGTCCACGCTGTCCTGTAATACCGAGAATTGTGTAATTCACTCTTTGGACTGTTCTCCATGAAAGACGTCCCGAGGACTCCGTGCATTCTAAATCATAATATTGATCACGGCCAGAATGTCCAAAAATCCATACCTGGTTCTCTCCTGCTGTGTCCCAGTTAGTTCAACCCCCACCCCTCCTGAGTGAATGCCCTGAATTCCAGAGAAGAGAAAGTCACGTGAGTATAACCAGTTAGTAGATATGCATTGGGTTAAGAAGAGAAGAAGAAGAAAAACCACAACTCTCTCCTTGCATGTCAGATTCCACAGAGCCTAAATTTCCGTCTGAAGCAAAGAATATAAAGTTCCCCATTATTCATTCTGTTTCATCTTTTATCCCCTTTGTGGGTTTGATCCGAAGCGGGTGCTTTCGGGAGACAGCTTTCGAGCAGCACTCAGTGATTGACGGCTTCAACCCCTTATCCTGCCCTTGGGCGGTAGGTAACCTTCCCTGGCACTCAGGATCCCAGCTAAGGGCTCTTAAAAAGCAGAAATGGATTCTCTCTCCCAGCAATAACTGGAGAAGTAGTTGCTATTTTTAAAAAACCTTTTTGCATTACTTAAGCCCTTTCTTTCTTTATCCTTTAAGCCCATTGGCCGTTGAAATATACCGCTGGACCAAAGAAGATGATCCTGCCAAGGATAACAAGCGAGCAAAGCCAGTTAGTTAAATGTCAGTCCGTACTGGAAAAGGGGCCTGGAGCCCAAGATTGATTCTGGGTCAGGGCGAGATGATCTGGGGCCAAGGGACCAAGCCCTATGAAGAGAGGTTGAGGGACTTGGGAATGTTCAGCCTGGTGAAAAGGAGGTTGAGAGGGGACATGACAGCCCTCTTTAAGTATTTGAAAGGTTGTCACTTGGAGGAGGGCAGGATGCTGTTTCCGTTGGCTGCAGAGGAGAGGACGCGCAGTAATGGGTTTAAACTACAAGTACAACGATATAGGCTAGATATCAGGAAAACATTTTTCACAGTCCGAGTAGTTCAGCAGTGGAATAGGCTGCCTAAGGAGATGGTGAGCTCCCCCTCACTGGCAGTCTTCAAGCAAAGGCTGGATACACACTTTTCTTGGATGCTTTAGGATGCTTTGGGCTGATCCTGCGTTGAGCAGGGGGTTGGACTAGATGGCCTGTATGGCCCCTTCCAACTCTATGATTCTGTGATTCTATGAAGATGAGCAGATTGCAGATACTGGGGTCGACCCTCAGGTTACATCAAGCTGATGACAGCTAATATGTACATGAGCTTGTGTAAATTTGCATGTTTAAGAAAGGCATGAACCTCACAGGGTGTCTGCAGTGGGGAGAGGAAGGGAAGGGGATTGTAAGCCGCTTTGAGACTCCTTCGGGTAGAGAAAAGTGAGCTATAAAAGCCAACTTTATTTTATTTATTTATTTTTGAACTTGCGTGGTGAGCTCCCCCTCACTGGCAGTCTTCAAGCAAAGGTTGGATACACACTTTTCTTGGATGCTTTAGGATGCTTTGGGCTAATCCTGCGTTGAGCAGGGGGTTGGACTACATGGCCTGAATGGCCCCTTCCAACTCTATGATTCTGTGATTCTATGAATTTATATCCTGCCGGTCCCATGCACCTCTGCTTGAACCCAGCCATCACTGCTTCCAGACATCTTTCCACTGCCACCAAGTTTTCCACCACCCAGATACTCTCTCTGCAAATATTGGTTCTGCCAGAGATGTTCAAGATCAGGGCAAATGCATCAAAGGCAACCCACACACCTGCTGATGTCAGCTGCTAACAATGAAAACAGCAGTGGTCACTCATCAAATCAAACCATTGGTTATGAAATCATCTGCACAGAAGAATTCAAAGATGAGACCACCTTCTCCTGTATGTCCCCCAGAAAGATTTATGAACGAGAGAGAAAAAAATTGCTCAGGATCCCTGGCCCCAACAAGAGTAGACTGGCTCAACCAGGGTCAGGGCATTTTCAACCGTGGCCCCGGCTTCATGAAATGCTCTTCCAAATGAGATCAGAGCCCTGCGAGACCTTGCATGGTTCTGCAGGGCTTGTAAAACACAGGTGATCCACCAGGCCTACAGCTGAGGCCCAAAGTAAGTAACATCTGAATTGTGTTGGCCTCCTCATTGAAACCTTATTATGCATCAGCTATGCCTGGGAAGATCCTCCAACCTCCTCTCTCCATTGTTCCCAGTATGACAATAGGTATTAGAGAGGCAATTGAATTTGTTTTAGGTTTTAATGTATTTTACTTATTATATATCCATCAATCCATCTATCATAGAATCATAGAATCATAGATTTGGGACCATACAGGACATCTATCAGCCCAAAGCATCCTAAAGCATCCTATCCTATCCATCCATCCATTCATCCATCTATCCATCCATCCATCCATCTATCCATCCATCCATCTATTCATCCATCCATCCATCCATTCATCTATCCATCTATCCATCTATCCATCCATCCATTTATCCATCCATCCATCCTTCTACCCATCCATCCATCCATCCATCTGTTCGTCTGTCCATCCATCCATCCATCCATTTATCCATCCATCCATCCATCCTTCTACCCGTCCATCCGTCCATCCATCTGTTCGTCTGTCCATCCATCCATCCATCCATTTATCCATCCATCCATCCATCCATCCTTCTACCCATCCATCCGTCAATCCATCTGTTCATCTGTCCATCCATCCATCCATCCATTTATCCATCCATCCATCCATCCTTCTACCCGTCCATCCATCCATCCATCTGTTTGTCTGTCCATCCATCCATCCATCCATCCATCCATCCATCCATCCATCCATCCATTCTCCTACTCGTCCATCCGTCCATCCATCTGTTCGTCTGTCCATCCATCCGTCCGTCCATCCATCCATCCATCCATTTATCCATCCATCCATCCTTCTACCCGTCCATCCGTCCATCCATCTGTTCGTCTGTCCATCCATCCATCCATCCATCCATCCATTTATCCATCCATCCATCCATCCTTCTACCCGTCCATCCGTCCGTCCATCTGTTCGTCTGTCCATCCATCCATCCATCCATCCATCCATCCATCCTTCTACCCGTCCATCCGTCCATCCATCTGTTCGTCTGTCCATCCATCCATCCATCCATCCATCCACTTACCTACCTACCTATTGGATTTATTACCTTCCACTCCCAAGCAACTGTCTCACAGCGGGTTACAGAATAAAACCCCACAATAAATACCCTGACTTTAAAAACATAGCTTCCAATCATAACACAACCTGGCAGTGAAAAAATCATCCCCCTCCCATCCCTGCTCAACAGACCTCCAGCATCCGGCACTGTGGGGTCTTAAGGTAATTGGGGGTGGCCAAATCCACTTAGGCCAGGGACTCTCGAAAGAAGGAGAACGGAGCAAGATTAAGTGAGTCTGGCCCCCGTGTCATTTGCATCTTGCGAGTTTTCCGTATTTGCCAAAAATAACTGGAGAAATGCCTTCTCGACTCCCGTGCTCCGACTTGGGAGAGATAAAAAAGCAAGCTGAATCATTTTTCTCAGTTCCTTTCTCTTCCTCTCTCGTTTCGGCTTCTTCCCTATCAAGTCACTTCATTATTATCAACAAAAGCCGGAATGAGAGGAGAAAGTGTTGCTTTTCTTTAAATATTTGCTGTAGCGCATGTAATTACTTGGCTTGGCAACCGATATGAAGTATTATTGAATTTCCCAACCTATTTCTTTGAGTAGCGCAAATCGCTTTCACTTTCCTCTTCAAGCCCTCCTGAGGAACTCTTGGGGGGAAAATAACAGTTTTAAAAGTGGAGGGAAAATAAAGCTACAAAATGGGAGAGTTTCGAGAGTTTGCCATTCTGCTGACAGCTGCAAGGCTGGGACTTTTTTGAGAAGAAAGGTATGAAGTGACCCAGGGTGCATTGCATTTCACAGAGGGGGACCAGGAAGAAGAAAAAGAACTTCTGATTACCTGAAGGAGTCTCAAAGCAAATTACAATCACCTTCCCTTCCTCTCCTAACAACAGACACCCTGTGAGGTAGGTGGGGCTGAGAGAGCTTTGAGACTCCTTCGGGTAGAGAAAAGCGGCATATAAGAACCAACTCTTCTTCTTCTTCAGTAATATCAGGGCTCTCTCGGCCTCACCCACCTCACAGGATGTCTGTTGTGGGGAGAGGAAAGGGAAGGTGACTGTAAGTTGCTTTGAGACTCCTTTGGGTTGAGAAAAGCAGCATATAAGAATCAACTCTTCTTCTTCTTCTTCTTCTTCTTCTTCTTCTTCTTCTTCAACCCAAGCAGGAACCAACTCAGAGATGACCATGACCCTAAGTATCCCAAGTCTGTGCAAGACTCATCATGTTTTATTTCATTTCTTTGTTTATTTTATTATTTTATTTATTAACCACACACTCTCAGCCGGCTGAGTCACGGCTACACACAACAGTAAGATAACAATACAACAATCCCTCCCTAGCCACAATATCTTTAAAACTCAGTAGTCCCCATCAACCCAATGCCTCCAGAGGTGGGCAGAAGAGAGGAAAAGCCCAAAGATCTTCCTTGACCTGGCCACAACCCAATGCCTGGTGGAAGAACTCTGTCTTGTAGGCCCTGCGGAACTGCGACAGTTCCGACAGGGCCCTTGGCTCTTCCGGGAGCTCATTCCACCAGTGGGGGCCAGGACCAAAAAGTCCCTGGCCCTGGTCAAGAACAGGCACCCTTCACATGACCTAGGGATCACCATTTCTGGAAATACTCAGCGCCAAAGGAAACGGGGCAGTCCTTGCTCACCCAAAGTTCCACGTGTGTATCAGAGACCAGTACTGCACTGATCTTTGCCATGATCTTCCCTGCATGCTTTGTCAACACGAGATTGCCATCCCTTCCCCCTGCTGAGGTTACAAATGAATGACTACAGGAGCGCCTTTAAGCCTCCTGCTTAATTCCCAGCCTGATTAAGATACGCGTGAGCAGACAGCAACTCGCTCTTGTTCTGTCTATCACAGCGCCTCAAGACTAAAGCTTCTGCCCTCCTGTGGTATTTCCAGTTAAATAGGTATTAGCAATAAGGGCAACTTCTCTCTTCTGGCTAATCGGTATGACAATCCCACCACAATTATGGATCAGTCATCCAGCTCTGTCTCTACAGGGGAAATGATGATGTTTAAGCTGAGGATTTCTCCATCTCTGCCTCCTCTTGCTTGCTTAAGGCAAAGCTGCAGTGATAGCTGGCATCCATTTACTCATTCTTGGTGGTCCCAGAACCGTCATAATGAAGACTTGGATATTCTAGGTGTGCTTCAGAGTTCGACTCCAGAAGCCCTCTGTTTGTTGTCCCCCAGGCAGAAGAAGAAGAAGAAGAAGAAGAAGAAGAAGAAGAAGAAGAAGAAGAAGAAGAAGAAGAAGAAGAAGAAGAAGAAGAAGAAGAATTGGTTCTTATAACAACAAAGAGATTTTCAGGAGGTTGGATGGAAACCCTGCCCGTATAGAATCATAGAATAACAGAGTTGGAAGGGACTTTTGGGTCATCTAGTCCAAGCCCCCGCACTATGCAGGACACTCACAAACCTTTCCATCATCCACTGTAACCCACCACCTCCTTGAACCTTCACAAAATCAGCCTTTTCGTCAGATGGCTATCCAAACTCTTCTTAAAAACTTCCAAGGAAGGAGAACCCACTACCACCCATGCAAGCCTGTTCCACTGAGGAACCACTCTAACTGTCAGGAACTTCTTCCTGATGTTTAGATGGAATTTCTTTTGAATTAATTTCATCCCATTGGTTCTGGTCTGTCCCTCCGGGGCAAGAGAGAACAACTCTGCTTCATCCTTTATATGGCAGCCTTTTAAATACTTGAGGATTGCTATCAGATCCCCTCTCAGTCGTCTCCTCTCGCTAAACAGACCAAGTTCCCCCAACCTTTCCTCCTACGTCTTGGTCTCCCAACCCCTCACCATCTTTGTTGCCCTCCTCTGGACACGCTCCAGTTTGTCTACCTCCCTCTTCAACTGGGGTGCTCAAAACTGAACACAGGACTCCAAGTGAGGCCGAACCAGAGCAGAGTAAAGCGGTACCATCACCTCCCGTGATCTGGACACGATACTCCATTTGATACAGCCCAAAATCCCATTTGCCTTTGTAGCCACTGAGTCACACTGCTGACTCATGTTCAATGTATGGTCTACTAAGACTCCTAGATCCTTTTCGCACATGCTACTGCCAAGACAAGTCTCCCCCATCCTATATATATGTGTGTGTGTGTATGTGTGTGTGTGTGTGTTTGGTTTTTCCTACCTAAATGCAGAACTTTACATTTGTCCCTATTGAACTTCATTTTATTCAGTTTAGCCCACTTCTCGAGCCTATCAAGATCATCCTGTATTCTGTTTCTGTCTTCTAATGTGTTTGCTACCCCTCCCAGTTAATCTCAAAGCAGCTGATGACTTTGTTCCCTTTGTCTCCCCACAACAGACACCTTGTGAGGGTGAGTTTTGATACTGTGAGTGGCCCAAGGTCACCCAGCAGGCTGTATGTGGAGGAGAAATGGGAAATCAGACCCATTTATCCAGATGATAGTTGGCCGCTCTTTACCACTACACCACGCTGGCTGTATCTCTGCTTGAAATGGATCTCTCTCTCCATCCACTTTGAAGGTGGCTGTTACTGTTTAAGAAGAAGAACGCACCGAGAAAGACAGCAAGCCATGTCCAGAGGGAAGACAATGTTCTTGACATTTTGAAAGTAAAATTGGGGCTCTCTAGATGTCTGTGGACTACAGTTCACATGAGACCCTGCCACCATGCAGCTGGCCGGGGCTCATGGGAATTGTAGTCCGAAGGCACCTAGAAAGCCATGGTTTGGCCACCAGGGAACTACAGAGGGACCCGATCCGGCATACCTCTTGCTCTCCCTCTCGGTTTCCCTGAGGGCATAATGGTCAATTAATCTCAGGGAAGAGACCCTGGGAAGCAGACCGCTCCTTACAATTGGACACCGGCTGTGGAAGAGACTTATCTTTTTAAAAAATACATATATTGGAGGAGCAGCAATAAATTGACTGCCAAGGCTAGAAGAGCATGTGAATTTGAATTTTTTATAAGGATTTATTATGTTTACGATATCCCTGCCATTAAATCTCCAGCCCCCTGAGCTATGCGCCTTGTTTTATAATAAATTGTTCCTGCACTCACCAGGGAGGGGGCGGGGAGAGAGAGAAGGGGGAAAAAGACCCCCTTTCCTTTCTGTTAAAAAGCAGAGGCCCATTTTTATGAATTAGGATACTGCAATCCTAAATTTTATATTATCTATAAACCCAGTGGTCTAAAACAAAACAGAGTCAAATCAATCGAATTGCAAAAGAGACCCAAGCAGCCTGGGTTCTGTGAATGTGCAATGGCGTATCGCCCTCTAGTGGCTAGTGTGTGTGTTTTTTTCTGGGGTTACCTCATTGCAGAACTGACCTGCCAGGGTGTTTGTGCTGGTGGTTGTTTCCCATGTGATCCCTACCTGGGTCGGGCTTGGTTCAGGCAGGAAGCTGAGAAGATCTGAAACAGCAAAACAAGTTTAAGTCCAGCGGCACCTTTAAGACCAACACCGTTTTAGTCAAGGCAAAAAGCTTCTGGACTGTAAGCAAAATTATAGGCAGAACATGTCATGCGGCGGTAAAGAAGACGCCGGCCGTCCAAGCTGTATCGACAGAGGAACCACATCAGAATCACAACCCTGCTGTTTACCGCATTGGTCAGACCCCACCTGGAGTCCTGGGTGCAGCTCTGGAGGCCTCACTTCAAAAAGAACATGGACAAAATGGAGAGCAGAGGAGAGTGACGACGATGATCCAGGGCCTGGAGACCAAGCCCTACGAGGAAAGGCTGAGGAATTTGGGAATGTTCAGCCTAGAGAAGAGGAGGTTGTGAGGGGACACGATGGGGCTCTTTAAGGTTGAGAGGTTGAGAGGGGACATGATAGCCCTCTTTAAGTATTTGAAAGGTTGTCACTTGGGGAGGGCAGGATACTGTTTCTGTTGGCCGCAGAGGAGAGGACACGCAGTAATGGGTTTAAACTTCAAGTACAACGATATAGGCTAGATATCAGGAAAAAAATTTCACAGTCAGAGTAGTTCAGCAGTGGAATAGGCTGCCTAAGGAGGTGGTGAGCTCCCCCTCACTGGCAGTCTTCAAGCAAAGGCTGGATACACACTTTTCTTGGATGCTTTAGGATGCTTAGGGCTGATCCTGCGTTGAGCAGGGGGTTGGCCTAGATGGCCTGTGTGGCCTCTTCCAACTCTATGATTCTGTGATTCTATGATTCTAAGTATTGGAGTGGTTTTCACTTAGAGGGCAGGTAGCAGTTCCTATTGGCAGCTGAGTAGAGGACCCACAGTAAGGGGTTTAACTTATGCATAGAACAGTACTGGCTAGGTATCAGGAGGGGAAATCACAGTCAGAGTAGTTCAGCAGTGGAATGGGCTGCCTAAGGAGGTGGTGAGCTCCCCCTCACTGGCGGTCTTCAAGCAGCGGCTGGACAGATCCTTCTCCTGGATGCTTGAGGCTGATACTGCACTGAGCAGGGGGTGGGACTAGATGGCCTGTCTTGCCCCTTCCCTCTCTAGGATTCTATGATAAACATGTGTGTGCTTGCACAGGTCTTCAGACTCAGGGCTTCACAGGCTAGGCCCTGTTTCTGAAGGAGCCCTCTATGCGATAGCATCAATTTAGAGAGAGGAAGGAACGCCTCTCAAGATCCCTGTCAAAACGTTGCTTGTGGGGGCTTCCTTACTCCAGATTTTTAGATTCAGCGCTGCATTTATTCCACGGGGAAATGGCTAACGCTGCGCAGGTGGTGTGCGTTATGGGTCTCTCGGAGAGCTCTGCCTTCCCCAGCAACATGTGTTGCACATTTCTATAAAAACCAAAGGCATGACGTCCAAATATGTGATGACTCTATGAGTGGGTTAAGGAGCAGGGTCTCCTCGCAGTAGCAGGCCTCCTCGGCAGCCCCCGGGATAACACCAGGGTTACCTTCAGGTTAACAGAGCTTGATGTAGGAGAAGAAGTCTGGAGGAGAGTTGGAATGCGTCTGTTTTTGAAGGCAAAGTGGAGTGCTGATTACTCCAGGAAAAATGGAGTGCTGATTACTTTTGTGCCAGGTTTAAACCAACTCCCTCTGTCTGTGCCTTGGAAACAGAGTGGCCAGGTTGCCAGCTGTGGGAAGCAATTACTTGCCCCCGGCATCTCTGTTCCCATTCCCTCTCGATGGGAGGGGAAATGGCGTCACGGAACTCCATGATGTCTCTTCTGGTTTTCAGCCTAGAAGTGACTTCACGACGCCAAACAGCGCTCTAGGGATTTACCAGCTCTCTGTGGTAGGAGTGACATCACGGCATCGAGCAGTGCTCTAGGGATCAACCAGGTCTCTGTGGTTTTTACCACAGAGAGCTGGTTAATCCCTAGAGCGCTGTTTGATGCCGTGATGTCACTTCCGACACAGAGAGCTGGTAAAAACCACAAAGACTAGAGACTAGAGAAATGCTTAGAGCAGCCTTTTTCAACCTTTTGACCATGAATAATTTTTCAGACTTCGAGGAGCCCAGGAAGTAATATCATTAGGCCACGCCCCCTGCCACACCCCCAGAAGTGACATCAGTACCCACACCCTTAGCCCACCTTTTGCTCTCTCCCTCCACCTTTACTACTATTCTGCCTCATGTAGACTGGAAGGAAGAGCAGGAGCTGCAAAGACAGACCAGACCAGACCATGCCACTTCAGACCTCCCAAGAACCCTCTGAGGTCCAGCGACCCCTGGTTGGGAATCCCTGGCTTAGAGCATCGCCGGTGCTGTGGCCTCACTTCTGGGTCTGAAACCAGGAAGGATGTTATGGTGTCACTCAGCAACACTTCTTGAAGCTTCCGCCCCTGTCTGTCCCGACACCCCCCAATTTCGCCCCCCAAAGCAGCTTCAAGGGGAGTCCAGGTTCCCTTGCAAAGATCTGAGCATCTTCTAGAAGTATTTTAAGACTTAAAAAACAATCCCTCTGGCTTTTGCTAGGCAGGGTGAAATTTTTACAAGCACAGCAAGGAAACAAACCACCTCCCAGTGCAAGGCTGTGCAGTAGTTGTGCTGTGGGCTGCCTGTTTCTTCTATGTACACACACCTTGGAGCGGTCCATTGGATTAGCACCCTGTCCAAGGCCTTTTAAGTGGCCACTCCAGAACAAGGGAATTAAGAGGTTTTACTAGGTTTCCCCACTGGCTTTCCCTTCCTAGGATCCCATGACTTCAGGGAAAAGAAGGGCCGGCGGGGAGAAGAGGGGGGAGAAGGAGTAATTAACACACGAGACGTCTTGTTCCTATTGTCTTAAAAGAATCCCGGTTCATTTTGGCAGTCTCCAAGACTGCAGGAAACAAATCAGCAGACCAGCCGGCAAATTTGTGGAGAAACGCTCCCTTCCCAGGCCCTTTATAGATTAACAGGAGCAGGGAGAGGGACAGAGGGAGGGTGGAAAAGGAGCGGGAAGCAGCAGGGAAGCCAGGGGGGTCCAGCTCTGCTTCCTGATCTAGCCGAAGGGAGGGAGGGAGAAGCAGTGGCTGGTGCATTCAAAACTTCCAGGTAGATTTCTGGCCCAAGGACTTCTCCCCTATGGCCATTTTTCTCTCTCTCTCATTGATACTAGAAATGCTTCCAAAATTCTCCCCATCTGCATTTGGGTTTATCGAAAGAAATGGATCTTGTTTTCTTGCTTGCTTTCCATTTCCCAGTCCTTGTACAGAACGCTGCATTTGTGTCGTTGCCCTTGGTGCCTTTGTGTCTTCCCAGGAGTATTCCTGATTTGCACACAGCTTTTAATCGAGGTCCATGACATGGGATGCTTTTTAAAGCCAGCCTTCCTCAAACTTTTGCCTCCGGATGAGCCCCTGAAATATTCTTCAGGCTGTGAGTAACCCTGGAAGTGACGCCACCCTGCTACGCCCTTGGGAGTCTCATGTTTACAGCGTGCATGGCATCGCTAATCAAAGAAAATACTGGTGAAATAAGAAGTGAGTTTCATTTTTTGTGTGAGCAGTGCCTTGCCCGAACAAAACGAGGAAGCATTCTACACTGCTGCCCTTAAGCCCACCATGCAAAGCTGCAATTTGGAGATCACTTGTAACTTTAGGAAATCTACAGGCAGAATATCTCGATTCCTTTTTCTTGAAACAGTCTTTCTCCAGCCATTTTCTTCCAGTGAGAAGAAATTCTGAGAGAGGGGAAATGGGATGAGCCAATAGGGGGAGTGCAGCAGATTCAGCCAGTCCTTCCCCTTCTGTTTCCTTTGTGTGTGAATTCAGCAAGGCCACCACAGGCCAGACAGATGAGCAGAAAGCTACTCTGTCCTCCTGACTCCCCCTCCCCAGGTTAGATAATCCTTAACACTATTTCGCTCCCTTATATATTTGGGAAACAGTCTTCTGGGAGGAGACTGTCCGGGGCCCTGTCCATCCAGGTCCACCCTGATTGGCCCTCCCCCTCCAGCTCCCGCCTTCCTCCTTCCCTGCTAGAAGCCTTGTGCCTGCGGCCTCCATTGTCGCCCACAAGGAGAGAGGCAGTGACAGGGCTTTGCAGCTGCTCCCTGCTGGGAGGGAGCCGGGGGGGGGAGTTTACAGCCTCTCTGCTGGCCGCAAAGCCCTGTTACCACTGCCGGGGGGGGGGGCTTTCCATTCCCAAAGGGAACCGCATCCACCCTCTCACGCCCTCCTGCCTGCTGCCCCCTTTAAAGCCCTTTTTAAAAATGGTCTTTGATACTAGTTTTTAATGTAATTAATCCCCTAAACTGGCGTAACCCTTCCTGGTCTCTGGGGTTAATGGTAACCCTGGTTGAGAATGACTGCTTTAAGCAGAGCACAGGAGGCAGGTCTCTCCATTGGGAAAACAGCCCACGAGGAAGCCCATTGGGGCAGCAATATAGATGATAACATCAAGGTTGCTTCCTTCCTGTGTTTTATCAATCTGTGCATTCTCGTGATTTACAAAGCGGGAAACAAACACGCAAAAGGAAGCGTAGAAAACGAAGCCAGTTTCAGAGCTGGCTCCAGCTCCAGAATTAGTATTTGGTACACAGGATGCAACCCCAGCCTGGATAGTCTAACCTAGCCTAATTTCATCATAGCTCTGAAGTTAAGCATGGATGGCCCTGGATAGAATTTGGATAGAAGGCCTCCAAGGAATCCCAGGCTGTGATACATGGAAGGCTATGATTCATCTGTCTGTCTGTCTGTCTGTCTGTCCATCCGTCTGTCTCCTCCTCCTCCTCACCTGCCCGTCCGTCCGTCCGTCCGTCCACCCGTCCGTCCATCCGTCCATCCATCCATCCATCCATCCATCCATCCATTATATATTTATTTATATGATTTATTTACCACCTTTACCAGAATAGCCGGCTTGGGATAGTTTCCAGCTCCTGTTGTTGTTGTTGTTATGTGCGAAGTCGTGTCCGACCCATCGCGACCCCATGGACAATTATCCTCCAGGCCTTCCTGTCCTCTACCATTCCCCGGAGTCCATTTAAGTTTGCACCGACTGCTTCAGTGACTCCATCCAGCCACCTCATTCTCTGTTGTCCCCTTCTTCTTTTGCCCTCGATCGCTCCCAGCATTAGGCTCTTCTCCAGGGAGTCCTTCCTTCTCATGAGGTGGCCAAAGTATTTGACGCCATCCTGTTCTATCTGACATCCTTTTATAGCTGACCTTCTCGGGGGTTGGACTAGATGGCCTTTATGGACCTTCCCGCTCCACGATTCTATTCAAGATGTCCCGAGATTAAACAAACAGCAGGAAGAAAATAGCCATTTCGGAGAGTCCCTTTCAGAATGGCTGCACAACCCATTTTGCAGCATCCCCCCCCCCCCCCGGCCCGCTCCTTTCTTCTTTTTCTCTCCTGTGACTTCCTGGAATTCAACCAGCGTTCCCCGCTGAGGGAGAACAAAGGGTCTCCTCTCATCATCGGCCGGGTGGAACGCTGCCATTTTCCTTGCACGCTGCTGACTTGGTGCGTTGTCTTCTTGGTCCAAGTTCTTCTCCGCTCCAATCCATCTCGCTGTCTTTCTATTCCCCCCAGAGGGCAAGAACATTTTGCTATAGGCCAAAAAAGAGATACATGCTTCTGGGATCACCGGGCTGGCGGAGGACTTCACAACTCCTGCCAAGTGTTAAAGTCTTCTAGAGGAAAACAGTCGTTGTAGGGTCTCCAGGCCGGGCCAATTCTGCTCTCGCAGGCCTGTCGTTTGGTTGCTTCCGTCCAGAGTCATCAATCAACTTCGACATCCTAACAGCCTTGGTCATAGAGTGCAGCTGGCCAATAGTCAAAGCCCCCACTTCAACCAAATGAAAAAAAAAGTACTTCTTGTTTCCTGATGTCTTGGTTCTTATCATAAGAAGAAGAAGAAGAAGAAGAAGAAGAAGAAGAAGAAGAAGAAGAAGAGTTGGTTCTTATATGCCGCTTTTCTCTCCCCGAAGGAGGCTCAAAGCGGCTTACAGTCGCCTTCCCATTCCTCTCCCCACAACAGACCCCCTGTGAGGTGGGTGAGGCTGAGAGAGCCCTGATATTACTGAAGAAGAAGAAGAGTTGGTTCTTATATGCCGCTTTTCTCTACCCGAAGGAGGCTCAAAGCGGCTTACAGTCGCCTTCCCTTTCCTCTCCCCACAACAGACACCCTGTGAGGTGGGTGAGGCTGAGAGAGCCCTGATATTACTGCTCAGTCAGAACAGCTTTATCAGTGCTGTGGCGAGCCCAAGGTCACCCAGCTGGCTGCATGTGGGGGAGCGCAGAATCGAACCCGGCATGCCAGATTAGAAGTCCGCACTCCTAACCACTACACCAAACTGGCTCTATAAGAAATAAAATTGTGCCTGTGTTTTCCGATGACGTGCCAGGCCTCTGCTTGGCCTCCCCCCACCCCCGAGGGCCACTCGGGGCCACTGATGTTCCAGAGGGCCTCTGTTTGGCTCTCACTGGGGACGGCCCTCTGCCAATGAGAGCCAATCACAGGCCAGGGAATGGGACCACTTGTTCCCCAACTGCCCTGCTGCTCTCCCTACCACCGTCCGCTTGGTAAGGACCCCCGCCCTCTACAGAAATGCCCCCCCAAATTGCTGCCGCCCTCCGAGGCCTGCTATTGCCCTCCACGGCCTCCCCAATATCCCCCTTCCCCACCGCCAGTGCAGAAATACCCTGCCACAAACCCACTGTTGCACTCCCCGATCCGTGATGCCTGCTGGGACCAGCTTGCTGCCTGGGGAGGCTGGAGAGGGCCAGGTGGCTGCACTCCACTCTGGGCCCTCCACTCTTGCCGCCCTCCCGACAGCCATGGAAGGGAGCAGGAGGCCGTGCATGCGCTCCACCCCATCCCTGAGGCCCATTTTAAAAGCTGTCTCAGGGGAATACAGAGAGAGGGGTGGGAACACGGCAGAGTAAGCGGCATCCGCCCACCTTCGACAGTGGTGGGAAAGAAGAAGCCAAGAGCAGGGAGAGGGCCGGGTCCTCCGCAGAGGTGGTGGCCGGCCTTCCATGGCCCTGGCGGAGGCAAAGAGGCTAGAAGGAATGACAGGGGCCCAGGGTGACAAGCAGGCTGCCCCCGGCCCAGCAGAGCCCCTACTGCTCTTGACCAGCTCCTGGGCAGGGGCAAGGGATGCCATATCCCAGGGGTAGTCAAACTGCGGCCCTCCAGATGTCCATGGACTACAATTCCCAGGAGCCCCTGCCAGCATTCGCTGGCAGGGGGCTCCTGGGAATTGTAGTCCATGGACATCTGGAGGGCCGCAGTTTGACTACCCCTGCCATATCCTCTGCCATGGACTCACCGGCCTCTGTGACCTACCTTCGTGTCTGCTGGGTGGAGAATGCAAATGCAGGAGTGGGAAGAGACTTATGTTAGCATTGTCCCCATGGCTGTCCTCTCCCTGCCGCCAGCATTAGAGGCAGCAGAACTTCTAAGCTGACTGAAGCAGTTTTGTTTTAAGTTCGTTGTCAAAACCCTCTTCAAATTCCAAAGCCTTTCAGTTCTGAGGCCAAGGACTTCTCTTGATGCGGTCTCCTGTTTCTGGGATCCAGCGGTTTACTGCCTCTGAAGGTGGAGGTTCCCCTCTGTCACCACGGCTAGTAGCCGTGGATAGACTTATCCTCCATGAATCTATCGAATCCCCTTTTCAAGCTGTGTATTCCTGTGGCCATCACTACATCCTCTGGCAGAGAACGCCACATATTAATCACACTCTGTGTAAAGTAGTATTTCCTTCTCTCCACCCTGAACCTACTGCCCATCAGCTTCACCTAGTGTCCTCTCTCTTTAATAGTTATCTCTTTAATAACAATTTCTGCTAGTTTACCTGGTGCCTGTCCAGCTAACAGGCTTGTGGTTTTTGGGATCCTCTCTAGACCCCTTTTTAAAAATTGGAATGACATATTTGCTGTTCTCCAGACATCTGGCATAGATCCAAGAAGTTCAATAGTCCTACAAACAGATGGTAGGTCTCAAATATCTGAGATCTTTCCCCGTGCCTAAAAGTCACCCCCCACACTAGACAAGTCAGTACCTTGGGACCCTCTGATCTGTCAATCTGTATTTGAAAGGTTGTCACTTGGAGGAGGGCAGGATGCTGTTTCCGTTGGCTGCAGAGGAGAGGACACACAGTAATGGGTTTAAACTTCAAGTACAACGATATAGGCTAGATATCAGGAAAAAAATTTCACAGTCAGAGTAGTTCAGCAGTGGAATAGGCTGCCTAAGGAGGTGGTGAGCTCCCCCTCACTGGCAGTCTTCAAGCAAAGGTTGGATACACACTTTTCTTGGATGCTTTAGGATGCTTAGGGCTGATCCTGTGTTGAGCAGGGGGTTGGACTAGATGGCCTGTGTGGCCCCTTCCAACTCTGTGATTCTATGATTCTGTGAATGTTAAAATAGATGCCAAGCTGGAATAGGTGTGAGAGGTTGCATCCACAAAGTCTTAAGGAAAATGGTGGTCATGGAATGGAGAGAAATCCACCTCCTGCTGTGGGACAGAACCCGGCTCTCCACTGTATATATGTCATAGTTCTGCTGTGTACTGCACTGATCAGACCTCACCTTGAGTATCAGGTGCAGTTCTGGAGGCCTCACTTCAGAAAGGACGTGGACAAAATGCAGACAAAATTGAGAGCTTTCCAAAGACAAAGACAAGGATGATCTGGGGCCTGGGGACCAAGTCCTTTGAGGAAAGGTTGATGGACTTGGGGATGTTCATCCTGGAGAAGAGGAGGTTGAGAGGGGACATGATAGCCCTCTTTAAGTATTTGAAAGGTTGTCACTTGGAGGAGGGCAGGGAGCAGTTCCTGTTAGCAGCAGAGGATAGGGGCCAGAGTAATGGGCTTAAACCACATGTAGAACAATATTGGCTAGATATCAGGGGGGAAATTCACTGTCAAAGTAGTGGAAAGGGCTGCCTAAGGAATAGAATCATAGAACCATAGAGTTGGAAGGGACCTCCTGGGTCATCTAGTCCAACCCCCTGCACCATGCAGGACACCCACAACGCTATTGCTGACACTGTAACCTGCCACCTGCTTGAACCTTCACAGAACCAGCCTCTACAAGGAGGTGGGGAGCTCCCCCTCACTGGTGGTCTTCAAGCAGCAGCTGGACAGATACTTCTCCTGGATGCTTTAGGCTGATCCTGCCTTGAAGCCCTTCCCCTCCCCAAACCCCACCCCCCTCAGGCCCCACCCCCCAAATCCCCAGACAATCCCCCAACTCAGAGCTGGCCACCCTGTCTTCAGTGTCCTTTGTGTATTCCATTTCCCTCAGCTTAGCTTTCCCCATAGGACGGCGGGGAGGTTAAAATTGATGATCTTTATATCATTGAGGGCTACTTGGAGGGAAGGCCGGGTGGAAACATGGTATTCAAGAACACCACCTATGGAGATGGATTCAAATATATGCCATTTGGATCCCAAGTTTCCCTTGTAAGAAATAAAAATCGTACCATTTTGTTTCCTTGTGTCATTCTGTCCTCCGGAAAAGCACATTTTCATGTTATTTGTGCCTCTGTGGCCTATAGATTGTGCAGAAAGAGTACAGAAGTTGTGCACACGCATAGAAAGGAAATATGGCAAACTGACATAGAAAAGATATCAAACGGCAAAAGAGAGACGTGAACGTTACCGACCACAACAATAAAAGTGAGGAGGGCCAAATCCAATGATAAAGAGGATATACAGGCTCGAATTTATACAGAGCATAAATTCTCCTAGAGAGCCAGTGTGGTACAGGCGTTATGGTGGAATGAACAACTGGAGAAATGGATTTGATTCCCCACTCCTCCTCCGCGTGGGACCTGCTGGGTGACCTTGGGTCAGTCATAGTTCTCTCCGAGCTCCCTCATTCCCACCTGCCTCACAGGGTACCTGTTGCAGGGAGAAGAAGGGAAGGAGATTGTCAGCTACTCTGAGATCCATGAGGCCTGCTGGGTGACCTTGGGCCACTCACAGTTCTCTCAGGACTCCCTCAGTCTCACAAAGTGTCTGTTGTGGAGAGAGAAAGGAAAGAAGTTCGTCAGCCGCTCTGAGACACATGAGGCTTGCTGAGTGACCTTGGGCCAGTCACAGTTCTCTCAGAACTCTCTCAGCCCCACCTGCCTCACAAGGTGCCCAGTGTGGGAGGGGGAAAGGTGATCATAAGCCACTTTGAGACTCCTTAGGGAAAAGAAAAACAAGGTGCAAAAATGAACTCTCCTTCTCCTCCTCCTCCTCATCTTATCTCTCCCATTTATTTTAAGACTTTGGATCATTTCTTGGTGAATTGGGCTCTGTACTGTTTTTCAGGCAAATGTCTGTCCTTCACACACACACACACACACACAAACACACAAACACACAAACACATAAACACACACCTCACACTTTGTGCTTTAAAATTTATATCTAATAGGCAACTATTTAGCTTTTACTTTTGAATTACACTATTCAGGAAGACGACGTGCTTCCCCCTCCCCCCCCAAAAAAAATAATCCTACTGAATGTGGAATTTAAAATGAGAAAAAGTCCAATTCTGAGCACATTCTTTTCAAGGATTGCGGATAACGCAAGACTGTCTCCCTGGAGTGATGGCAGGCGGCTGTTTCCTTGATTCCAGCCCTGCTCACTGGTTTCTTGGGGGGGGGGGAAGGAATTGAAAGGACTGAGAGGGATTCTTCCTATGTTTTATTTATAACTGCAGCAGAAAGGTCTTCTCAACACCATCTTTCACAAAGTATAAAGGCCGGGAGGTGGGGGGGGGGGGAGGATAAACAACAGACTGCTCACACCCCAAAGTGGTTGTTTAAAATGAAGCGATATTTCGGCACAAGCAAGAAAAGGTGTAATTTCAGGGGTGTATTGATGCCTCACAGGCTGATGCTTAAAATAAACAGGAGTCATGCGACACTGTAAACAGACTTTTCCAGAAAAGGACCATCCCACTTCTGAAAATACTCTGGCCCATGAGTGTAGTTTCACAGGGTTGGTTTGCAGAAGGACAGCTTGATTTGAGCCCAGTGTCATCTCAGAGTCTAGCTGGATTTTCGGTGTATGAGCTTTCAAAAATCAAAGTGCCCTTTGTGAGATCTTCATAGACCAAGCCCTATGAAGATAGGTTGAGGGACTTGGGAATGTTCAGCCTGGAGAAAAGGAGGTTGAGAGGGGACATGATAGCCCTCTTTAAGTATTTGAAAGTTTGTCACTTGGAGGAGGGCAGAATGCTGTTTCTGTTGGCTGCAGAGGAGAGGACACGCAGTAATGGGTTTAAACTACAAGTACAACAATATAGGCTAGAGATCAGGAAAAAAAATTCACAGTCAGAGTAGTTCAGCAGTGGAATAGGCTGCCTAAGGAGGTGGTGAACTCCCCCTCACTGGCAGTCTTCAAGCAAAGGCTGGATACACACTTTTCTTGGATGCTTTAGGATGCTTAGGGCTGATCCTGCGTTGAGCAGGGGGTTGGACTAGATGGCCTGTATGGCCCCTTCCAACTCTATGATTCTGTGATTCTATGATTCTTTTAATTAGAGATGCCAGGGATGCAACCTGGAATCTTTTGCATCCAAAGCAGAGGTTCTACCGCTGAGCCACAATTCCCCTCTCAACCTCATCAGAATTGATTCTCGGGATGCACGTCAACTGTAGTCTGTTTCTACCCCTGATCTGCAGAACAGGTGTGAGAAGAAGCCATAGGGACAAAAGGATTTTCAAACTCTTGAAACTCTTCCGTGCTGTTTAGACGAGCTTGTCTCAGTGCATTCAGACCTGTGATACACAGGAAATAAAGCACAGAGCTTTTATTCCAATCCCAGGTTGATTCAATCCCTGCCATTCACACTGAATGCGATTTCCATTTGGATTTTAGGTGATTTAAGTTTCCCCTCTTCTACAAGCATGATTGATCCGGAGTGACCCAACCTTTCCCCCATGATATCCTGGAGTGGGTATAACTCTCAATATCTGAAAAATTGGCATGAGTAAAAGTGCAGCTTTCTGCTTGTCCCGAACTAACTTGCAGCCTTGCTGTAGAAAAGCCCTGATTGGCCAGGGCATCAGTTCAAAGGCTTCCTCGTTCCAGGTTGCAAGCTTCTCTTAAAGGGGGAAGCCCTAACTTCTCTTGGCAGAAGCTCCAGAAGCCCTAACTTCTCTCAGCAGAGATTTGCCTCTGGGATTTATTCCCCCTCCTCTGCTGTCTCCAATCCTCTCCCCCCTTTAAGAAAAGACAAAAAGAGGCTCCTGCTGCACTTGCCCCCCCCTTCTGAACTTCCCTAATCATGTGCAGAGCAATCTCTGTTTCAATGAGGGGCGGGGGATAGAGGAAGATTTGAGTTCAAATCGATCAGAATTCAGCAGGATCCATAACAAAATAAACAAAGTAAAACAGGACAGAAGAAGCCGTGCTCCCCAGCTTTCAAAACGTTCCAAAGGGGAAAGGCAAAAGAGGAAAAGCAAAGGCATTCAGGAGAAAACAGGACAGAAGGAGCCGTGCTCCCCAGCTTTCGAAACGTTCCAAAGGGGAAAGGCAAAAGAGGAAAAGCAAAGGCATTCAAGAGAAAACAGGACAGAAGAAGCCGTGCTCCCCAGCTTTCGGAACGTTCCAAAGGGGAAAGGCAAAAGAGGAAAAGTAAAGGCATTCAGGAGAAAACAGGACAGAAGAAGCCGTGCTCCCCAGCTTTCGAAACGTTCCAAAGGGGAAAGGCAAAAGAGGAAAAGCAAAGGCATTCAGGAGAAAACAGGACAGAAGGAGCCGTGCTCCCCAGCTTTCGAAACGTTCCAAAGGGGAAAGGCAAAAGAGGAAAAGCAAAGGCATTCAAGAGAAAACAGGACAGAAGAAGCCGTGCTCCCCAGCTTTCGAAACGTTCCAAAGGGGAAAGGCAAAAGAGGAAAAGCAAAGGCATTCAAGAGAAAACAGGACAGAAGAAGCCGTGCTCCCCAGCTTTCGGAACGTTCCAAGGGGGAAAGGCAAAAGAGGAAAAGCAAAGGCATTCAAGAGAAAACAGGACAGAAGAAGCCGTGCTCCCCAGCTTTCGGAACGTTCCAAAGGGGAAAGGCAAAAGAGGAAAAGCAAAGGCATTCAGGAGAAAACAGGACAGAAGGAGCCGTGCTCCCCAGCTTTCGAAACGTTCCAAAGGGGAAAGGCAAAAGAGGAAAAGCAAAGGCATTCAAGAGAAAACAGGACAGAAGAAGCCGTGCTCCCCAGCTTTCGAAACGTTCCAAAGGGGAAAGGCAAAAGAGGAAAAGCAAAGGCATTCAAGAGAAAACAGGACAGAAGGAGCCGTGCTCCCCAGCTTTCGAAACGTTCCAAAGGGGAAAGGCAAAAGAGGAAAAGCAAAGGCATTCAGGAGAAAACAGGACAGAAGGAGCCGTGCTCCCCAGCTTTCGAAACGTTCCAAAGGGGAAAGGCAAAAGAGGAAAAGCAAAGGCATTCAAGAGAAAACAGGACAGAAGAAGCCGTGCTCCCCAGCTTTCGAAACGTTCCAAAGGGGAAAGGCAAAAGAGGAAAAGCAAAGGCATTCAAGAGAAAACAGGACAGAAGGAGCCGTGCTCCCCAGCTTTCGAAACGTTCCAAGGGGGAAAGGCAAAAGAGGAAAAGCAAAGGCATTCAGGAGAAAACAGGACAGAAGGAGCCGTGCTCCCCAGCTTTCGAAACGTTCCAAAGGGGAAAGGCAAAAGAGGAAAAGCAAAGGCATTCAAGAGAAAACAGGACAGAAGGAGCTGTGCCCTCCAGCATTCCAAATATCCAAAATGTTCTACAGGAAACACGGCATCTCCGGGTCGCGACGTGGCAGCAATCGGCCTTTCTTCTTCTTTGGCAGCGGGGGGCAAAGAGACTATTTGGAACTGGTTCAAGAGCAGCAGGTGCCCATCTGGAGATCGTTGGCACTGACTGCGTGGTCACAAAGCAAAGCGAAACATTGCCATCTACCCGGCAATGAGGACTTTTTTTCCCCCGTTGTTGTTTAAGCAAACATTGCCCCTTTCTGGCACAGGGAGCACAGCTCTGGATTTAGACTCTTTGAACGTAGATCAAATCTTGAGCCAAGTCAGAGCTTTTCTCCCCCAGGCAATCCAAGGGCACAGATTTACGTCTTGCGTTTTTCATCCCTGCTAAAAGGGACAACTGAGGCACCAGGAGCTCTTGGATCTCCTCCTTGGCCCTCTGGAGGCTGTGCCACTTACAAGGGCACGTACAATTTACTCCGCATCTTTTTAAAATGAATCCCTCTGAAACATTATAGGCAAATAACACCAGGCTGAAGCAGGAGGGACAGTGGCTAAGACAAAGGAACGCTCTTTCTCCTCTCCCTTTTAGTGGCTGGTCGAGGAAACCAGCTGGACCTCTTCTACTCTTGGGCTCTGCCACACCAGATGGCCAGGAAGTGATATCACTGCAACTCTTATTTTAAGCATCACAGGATTCCCCCCCCCTTTTTTTTACCGCTGAGAAACCACTGAAACATTCTTCAGGCTTCGAGAAACCCCGGAAGTGAGGTCACCAGGCCACACCTCCCTGCTACGCCTCCTGGAAGTCACCTGTCACCAGGGCCCATTCTGCACACATATGATCATGCACTTTCAATTTGCTTTGGCAGCTGGATTTTCCTGTGCAGAACAGGAAAATCTGCTTCCAAATTGGATTGAAAGTGCATTATGTGTGCGGAATAGGCCCAGAAGTGGCATCACCCAGACACTCCCACTGGATGTGACATCACACTCCATGGCCGCCAGCTCTGCAAAGCTGCCCGGGCAAAAACAAGCCACTTTGGTCCCACCCCCTGGGCAGCCGGACTCATCGGAAACAACATCCCACCAATGCAGGTCTCTTTCATTTTTAAAAAATGCAGACTCACAACGGGTTGCCTGGATATGCACTGAGGGCAATCACCTGGCTTGTCCGGCCCTTCCCCTCATACAGCCAGGCCGGAAAGGGGGCCCCTGTAACTCCCCCTAGAGTGGCCAGAAGGGAAGGCACAGAATAGCTCCCTTCTTCGTCTGAAGGTGAGCAGCTGAAGGTGGCCATTGTGTGACACAGTACTGGACTGGATGGGCCATCGGCCTGATCCAACATGGCTTCTCTTATGTCCGTATGTCTTGGGCAGTGATGCTTTGAATTCTTGGTGCTGGGGGGGGGGCAACAGTGGGAGGGCCTCTGGAGTTCTGGCCCCACTGGTGGACCTCCTGTTGACACCTGGGTTTTGGCCACTGTGTGACATGGAGTGTTGGCCTGGATGGGCCACAGGCCTGATCCAACATGGCTTCTCTTATGTTCTTAAGACCCCAGGATTACACTTAGCCTTTCCACCTATCTAGCCCATCCTGAAAACAAGATTTGGATTTTTTTTTCTCCCCCAAAGAAGCCATTGAACTGAAAAATGGAAAACAAGCCAGGCTTTTCTCTAGATGGTTGGTTTTCATTCTTCCATGCCATTAATAAAATTTTACATTGGTCTCAAGGCAATATCTTAAAATCTTGAAACCATGTACTGTTTTAAAATATCAAGGGCAGGGGAAATATGAGAGGCATCTTTTTTTAAAAAAACCGAATACGTTCTTTTTCACTTTAACTCCTTTGCCATCGCAGCCCTTCAAATCAAGCACACGCCGCATTTGTTATGCTGTTTAAAAACCATCAGGCCTTAGAAATCCACCGCCGGGGGTCCAGGGCGACGTACCCCACCAAGCTCTCTAGGACGTCTCAGTCTTCGTACTGTGATTCACTCACACTTGAAGTTCTCTGTCTCTTTTTCTCTCCTCCGTTCCGAGCCGTGAAGGCTTAATTCATCATCCCTTTCGACGGCCCTTCATCGAGCTGGAGGCGTAATGTGCCATGGGTGCGTAATGAGGCCAATGCCTGGACCTGCATTTTCATCAGGAAGAGAGTTCCTGAGCGTGCTGCGGAAAGGGTTTCACTCTTGTCCCGATTTTGTCTTCTCTCTATGCCTGTTATCATGAGAGGAGGAGGATTTCTCAGGTGCTCCTTTGAAAGCTGCAAATTCCGGAAGACTACATCTGGCATCCATTGGCCCAGCACCATCTGCAGATGTTATGGTGGCATTCAATACACATGTTGACTGAGCCTTCCCTTTCCTCTCCCCACAACAGACACCATGGGAGGGAGGTGGGGCTGAGAGAACCCTGAGATTACTGAAGAAGAAGAAGAAGAGTTGGTTCTTCTGTACCACTTTTCTCTACCCGAAGGAGGCTCAAAGCGGTTTACGTTGGCCTTCCCTTTCCTCTCCCCACAACAGACACCCTGTGAGGGAGGTGAGGCTGAGAGAGCCTTGATGTTACTGAACAAGAAGACTTGGTTCTTATATGCTGCTTTTCTCTACCCGAAGGAGTCTCAAAGTGGCTTACAATTGCCTTCCCTTTCCTCTCCCCACACCAAATCCCTGTGAGGGAGGTGAGGCTGAGAGAGCCCTGATATCGCTGCTCGGTCAAAACAGCTTTATCAGTGCTGTGGCGAGCCCAAGGTCACCCAGTTGGCTGCATGTGGGGGAGCAGGGAATCAAACCCAGCTTCTCTGATTAGAAGTCCACACTCCTAACCACTACACCAAGCTGGCTCTTGGAAGTTCTTGAGTGCCACACCCAGAAAGCATAGCTGATGACACATGTTTCAAACCATAAATACGTTACTGCTTTCTAAGATGGTGTGTTGTTATATTTTCTAAATTGAGTGCTCTGGAATGGTCTTTTCCCCCTGTTTTATACCATTGGGCTGACTTGGACTGCAGGACTATGGAGTGGCCAATGAAAGCATCACCTTGGTAGACACATCCCCACACGTCTAGGATGTTGGCCGTTCTCTGCAGCATCATGCAACTCCCCTCTTGGAGGAGACAAGAAGCTCATGCCCTGTACCGAGCCCAGAAGCTACCTGTCAGGATCCGTGCCTGCTCTCTGCCATGAATCATTATATTAGCCTGGGTCTCTCCATGTTTGCTTAGCGTTACTTTTACCTTTCGCTTTCTGGGTCTCTGTGTAACCTCGACCCATTATATTTAGCTGTCTGCCTGAAATCGAAACTTGTCTGCTGTACACTGCCATCATGATTTGCTGTGAAACTATTTGTCTTTTGAACCGGCCGGCAAGGCCTGCTCTTTGTAACAAAAACAGTTATCTTGTCAGTGGGCGCCGGGCAGCCCAAGGACGTGTGAGAAGTAACACTCCCTGGTTTATTGCACCTGGTGCTCCTTTTCCCCCTCCCTTGGGAACCTTCAAGTTTTGGGCGGGAGAATTCTCTTGAAAAGGGTCTGCATTTGTATTAACCGGCAGATTTGGCTTCGCCAGTTTAGGTGACTGAAGTAACTCATCAATAAAGCTTTCTTTTCATAGAAGTTTGTTGTGAGTTCTTACTGCACTTGACACGACCATGTCCCCTCTCCAAAACTTGCCAGTCATGAAGGTCCCAGAATCGATTATATGAAAAACTCTTATATGTATTTATTCGCATAGACGATTGTGCCGCGTCTGCAGACATGGCCACTTTTCTAGCATCCTCCTGGAGGACATGCTGCATTCTCTCTTCAGCTAACACCCGAAATATCCCCTGAAACATTTCTCATTATCCAGCACACATGGGTAGAATGGTCAAAAACGTCCATAGAATGTAGACTGAAGGCAAACATGTATTCAACAGGTTTTCCATTTTCCGGATCATAATCCTACCGATCATTTGTAGAAGGCGCTTCCCCACTGTATTTCTTTGCAACCCCGATGGTCCTAATCATGTTATTTATTGCCCTGAACAGTACAGGGCTTCCAGTTTTGTTGCTGGCGTTATTATTATTACGGATTTCCACTTAAAAATCAGGTGGAGTTGCTGGGAACGTCAGCCCAAACCATAAAAGTAATAATCTTGGAGGAATCCCTGGAGCATTCTGTCGCAGGGTACGGAGCGTCGAGGAAAAAGACATTTCATTATAGCCCGGCAGCAGAGACTCAAACACGCAAAAGAAATATAAAGGTTAAATAAATCACAAAATCACATTCTAGGGAAAGTGGCTTGCTGCGGTTGCTCAAATGCGTCGGGGGTTTTGTAAAAGGAAAGAAGAACAAAAGCTGAACAAATTTTGAGTCCAGCAGCCCCTTTAAGAACAATGAAGGCTTATTCAAGCTGTAAGCTTTTGGGCGCTTGGACACTGCATCAGACACCGAAATGGAAATTACCAGACCACATGTTTGGTGTAGTGGTTAGGAGTGCGGACTTCTAATCTGGCGAGACGGGTTCAATTCTGCGCTCCTCCACATGCAGCCAGCTGGGTGACCTTGGGCTTGACACAGCACTGATAAAGCTGTTCTGACCGAGCAGGAATATCAGGGCTCTCTCAGCCTCACCCACCTCACAGGGTGTCTGTTGTGGGGAGAGGAAAGGGAAGGTGACTGGAAGCCCCCTTGAGACTCCTTCGGGTAGTGAAAAACAGGATATAAAATCAACTTTTCTACTAGTAGTTTGACTCTATATAAAGCAGCTTCATAGTTTTTCACGACTTCAGGGCATAAACCTGTTTATGAACGTGAATCTTTCTTTACCGGACTAGGTAGTGAAAATCAGGAATATAAAAAAAGCTCTTCTTCTTCTTCTTCTTCTTCTTCTTCTTCTTCTTCTTCTTCTTCTTCTTCTTCTTCTTCTTCTTCTTCTTCTTCTTCTTCTTCTTCTTCTTCTTCACATATATAAGGAGAAAGTTGGTCATTAAGATGTTTACTAGACAAAAGGGCTTTAGGAGAATTGGGAAGGCATCTGTCCAACAGTCTTTAAACTTGACATTTTTATTCCCTTACAATGTTCCTTTCACCCAAAATTGAACCCAAACAAAAGATGACCTTAAAAAAAATCAGAGTCCAGTAGCAGCTTTAAGACCAACAAAGACTTATTCAAGGTGCCAGCTTTTGAGTGCAAGCACTCCTCATCAGACTCGAAAACTCACACCTTGTGCTACATCAGGCCAACACGGCTACCCACTTGAAAAGATGACCTTATGATTGACCTTTGTTTGTTGTTTCTGTGAGGCAGGCTTTCTCCACCAGGGTTTCGGAAAACCCTGGGGTTTCTTGATGGTCCCCGAAGGGTTTCCCTAATGATGGGATTAAATTAATGTTTCATCTATTTTAAATATTTGTTAAACATTTATTGGGTAATGTCACCATATATTGTTATGTTGAACTGCCCCCCTCCCCAAATGGCCAAGGGGGGATGGAAAGGGGAAGAGCCCCAGGGGGACATGGGTCGAGATATGCTTCTCAACCAAATTTGGTACGATCACAACACTTCTAGGGTTTCTTGAAGCCTGAATAATGTTTCAGAGGTTTCTCAAGGGTAAAAAAAATTGAGAAAGGCAACTGTAAAGTCCATGCATCTGGTAAACATCATCATTATGTTGTGTGACAATCCATGACCGACTTTCTCCTTATACATGTGTCCTGGTTATTTCCATTTCATAGTCTGGTGACGGGTGCATGCATCCCAAAGCTTAAAAAGGTAAAGGTCTCCCCTGTGCAAGCACCGAGTCATGTCTGACCCTTGGGGTGACGCCCTCCAGTGTTTTCATGGCAGACTCAATACGGGGTGGTTTGCCAGTGCCTTCCCCAGTCATCCCAAAGCTTACAACTTGAATAAGACCTTGTTGGCCTTAAAGGAGCCATCAGACCCAACATTTGTTCTGCTACTTCAGACCAACACGGATCCCTATCGAATCTAAGAACAAAAGCCCACACTGGCGAGGCATTAATTCTCATCTTGAAATGCGGTATTATAGTTCCTCCTTCCCTTGCAACCAGACAATGTGACCGGAGCACATTCAATGCACCTCATTTAATTAGTTGTTATGCTGGACCGAAAGGAAGGCCGAGCGTCAAAGAATTGAGGCTCTTGAACTCTGGTGCTGGAGAAGACTCTTGCGAGTCCCTTGGACTGCAAGGCGAACAAACCGGTCAGTCCTGGAGGAGATCAGCCCTGCCTGCTCCTTAGAAGGCCAGATCCTGAAGATGAAGCTCAAATACTTTGGCCACCTCATGAGAAGGAAGGACTCCCTGGAGAAGAGCCTAATGCTGGGAGCGATAGAGGGCAAAAGAAGAAGGGGACGACAGAGAATGAGTTGGCTGGATGGAGTCACTGAAGCAGTAGATGCAAACTTAAATGGACTCCAGGGAATGGTAGAGGACAGGAAGGCCTGGAGGATCATTGTCCATGGGGTCGCGATGGGTCGGACACGACTTCACACCTAACAACAATAACAACAATGCTGGAGAAATGAAACTCGTTTTGGAGAACCTGGAGTCCATGTTTAGGCTGACAGCTTTGTGGAATGTGTCATTTAAAGGTCCTGATCAATTCAGATTAGACATTTTGAGGATAGGAAAACCCCGGGAGATTTGAAGCAGAGGAAACTTCTTGGGATGCTGTCCTATGACGGTGTCCAGTCCTGAAAACCCCGGTTGTAGGGAAGAGGATTAAATGTTCCCCTTTTTAGCACTACTGCTCTGAACAAAACTGAAGGGCCCCCCCAAGCATTGCTTTCAAATGATCGTAGCAAAGCAGATCTTCTTCATTGTCTCTGTTTCAGCCCTCTTTCTCGACACAGAAGAAGTGGCCAGTGATTACTCCAGTTGCCGGTAACAGCAAATCACCTCTGACAGACGAAGGAAACAATAGCGAGTCAATGAAGGGACCACCCAGTCTGGATTACACTCGAAAATTGTTCGGAGCGCCAAGGTTTTCCGAATATGTATGCAATTATCCGTCATCCGAGCGTAAACGCACGAAGACACGTCCCAGATCCTTTGAACGAAAAATCTTCCGTGAGAAATACACACACAATGGCCGACCATGACGTGGTGCTTGGCAGTCAGGTTAATTTGGAATATTTAGCACCTGAGTCTGCGGAGGAGGAATTTGGCTTCAGCCGGAATTCGTTCTCTTGGAGCAATGGCAACTGAGACTTTCTGTGCTAAACGGTTCACTAGGGGTGACGTTGATAGTAAAGGATAATTTTTAAATGAAGAAGAAGAAGGAGGTGGAGGAGGAGGAGAAGGAGGAGGAGGAGAAGGAGGAGGAGAAGGAGAAGGAGAAGGAGAAGGAGAAGGAGAAGGAGAAGGAGAAGGAGAAGGAGAAGGAGGAGGAGGAGGAGGAGGAGGAGGAGAAGGAGAAGGAGAAGGAGAAGGAGGAGGAGAAGGAGAAGGAGAAGGAGAAGGAGAAGGAGAAGGAGAAGGAGAAGGAGGAGGAGGAGGAGGAGGAGAAGGAGGAGGAGGAGGAGGAGAAGGAGAAGGAGAAGGAGAAGGAGAAGGAGAAGGAGAAGGAGAAGGAGAAGGAGAAGGAGAAGGAGAAGGAGAAGGAGAAGGAGAAGGAGGAGGAGGAGGAGGAGGAGGAGGAGGAGGAGGAGGAGGAGAAGGAGGAGGAGGAGGAGAAGGAGGAGGAGGAGGAGGAGAAGGAGAAGGAGAAGGAGAAGAAGAAGAAGAAGAAGAAGAAACTGTTTTTCAACAAAGTTGCAGCAACTCACCTCCAGGACTGAGTTAAAAAGAAATCAGAACAGCCTCTTGGCGTAAGTAGCTGGCAACTCCTGAAATGGAAATTGTATCACTCAAATGGGTCAGGATAACTTTGTACTTTTGGAAAAGCTCAAGAAACATGTAAATGTGAAGCTCTTGTAAGACAGCTCTTTTTAAAGTGAGCGCTAATCCTTCCGAGGCTTATTATCCCAGGCACCCAAACACAAGTGCCTTTCGGAGAAATTAAGTTGCGGAAAAGGCACTCTGATCCTCAAGATCTTGGGAGGCCTTCCAAATCGCCTGCACAACAGCTGAATACCCCCAAGTGAAGGGACGTGTTCTTCTAAACAAGCTGGGGCCTGGGGGGTTGGAAAGTGGAAGGGTGCCTTTCAGGGACCCATGGGGAAGCCCAGCTGGGGTCAATAGACCTATTGTCCAAGTGTGGTCAGAAGGGCTCAGGCTTCCCAAAGGGCAATGCCTCTGGGTTTGCTTTATCCTTTTCTCCCTGTGCCAGGAAACTGGCTGTCCCTCCGCTAAGAGAGCCAGTTTGGTGTAGTAGATAGGAATGCAGACTTCTAATCTGGCGACCCGGGTTCGATTCTGCACTCCCCCACATGCAACCAGCTGGGCGGTACTGATAAAACTGTTCTGACTGAGCAGGAATATCAGGGCTCTCTCAGCCTCACCCACCCCACAGGGTGTCTGTTGTGGGGAGAGGAATGGGAAGGTGACTGTAAACCGCTTTGAGCCTCCTTCGGGTAGGGAAAAGCGGCATATAAGAACCAACTCTTCTTCTTCTTCTTCTTCTTCTTCTTCTTCTTCTTCTTCTTCTTCTTCTTCTTCTTCTTCTTCTTCTTCTTCTTCTTCTAAGAGTAAGCACCAACTTCCATGGACAGCAGACACAAGAGAGTCTTTTCCTATGCTCAGCTGCAGATATACCTCCTTGTCCCCTCCCACAGGAAGCTACGTTCTCCTAGGGAATTTTGGGAAGAGGAAACCTCTCTACCCCCCTACCAGGTGCCTGTTTCTTGGCTAGGCCAATTAGCATGGGAAAGGAGGTGAGCAAATGACTATCTACCCCTCCCTTCTCTCTATGGTAAACCCATAGAGTTTCAGCGAGTTTATCAAGTGTCGTAATGCTGATCACTATCACTTTCTCCCTCCCTCCACACACTATTCATTGGGCAGGTACAGGGGTCATGGGATCAACAGCAGGAGGACTTTCAACAAAATGATGGGTGATAATCGCGTTCCCAAATACAATTCTGACATGGGACAGAGACAGGTTTCCTGCCTGATCACTGCTTAATGAAAAATAGGCCTACGTCTAGCAAATTACGACTGGGAAGATATTGGTTGGTGCATTCCATTCAAACTGTGAAGAAGCTCTCTAGGCTCAAGAACTGGGCTAAACTGAATAAAATAAAATTCAATAGGGACAAATGTAAAGTTCTATGTTTAGGTAGGAAAAACCAAATATATCATTATAGGATGGGGGAGACTTGTCTTGGCAGTAGCATTTGCGAAAAGAAGAAGAAGAAGAAGAAGAAGAAGAAGAAGAAGAAGAAGAAGAAGAAGAAGAAGAAGAAGAAGAAGAAGAAGAAGAAGAAGAAGAAGAAGAAGAAGAGTTCGTTCTTATATGCCGCTTTTCCCTACCCGAAGGAGGCTCAAAGCGGCTTACAGTCGCCTTCCCATTCCTCTCCCCACAACAGACACCCTGTGAGGTGGGTGAGGCTGAGAGAGCCCTGATATTCCTGCTCGGTCAGAACAGTTTTATCAGTGCCATGGTGAGCCCAAGGTCACCTAGTTGGTTGCATGTGGGGGAGCGCAGAATTGAACCCGGCATTCCAGATTAGAAGTCCGCACTCCTAACCACTACACCAAACTGGCTCTAGGAGTCTTAGTAGACCATACATTGAATATGAGTCAGCAGTGTGACTCAGTGGCTACAAAGGCAAATGGGATTTGGGGCTGTATCAAATGGAGTATCGTGTCCGGATGACGGGAGGTGATGGTATCGCTTTACTCTGCTCTGGTTCGGCCTCATTTGGAGTCCTGTGTTGAGTTTTGGGCACCCCAGTTGAAGAGGGATGGAGACAAACTGGAGCATGTCCAGAGGAGGGCAACAAAGATGGTGAGGGGTTTGGAGACCAAAACGTATGAGGAAAGGTTGGGGGAGCTTGGTCTGTTTAGCCTGGAGAGGAGACAACTGAGAGGGAATCTGATAAGCATCTTCATATTTAAAAGGGTGCCATATGGAAGATGGAGCAGAATTGTTCTCTCTTGCCCCGGAGGGATGGACCAGAACCAGTGGGATGAAATTAATGCAAAAGAAATTCCATCGTAACATCCCGAAGAAGTTTCTGACAATTAGAGCGGTTTCTCGGTGGAACAGGCTTCCTTGGGAGGTGGTGGGCTCTCCATCTTTGGATATGTTTAAACAGACACTGGAGAGCCATCTGACAGAGAGGCTGATTCTGTGAAGGTTCAAGGGGGTGGCAGGTTACAGTAGATGAGCGATAGGGTTGTGAGTGTCCTGCATAGTGCAGGGGGTTGGACTAGATGACCCATGAGGTCCCATCCAACTCTATGATTCTATGATTTGGATTAACCCTCTGGAGAGTGGGAGGGGGGGACGAAAACTGTCTTTCTGTTTCTCCCATCATATCTCCCTTAGCTTCCAGAGCCAGATGTGCATTTTTGTAATTATTCCAAAGAGTACATCTTGTCTGCCATTTCCCAGCAGCCACGGCAGGAATAATTAATCTATTCCCATCACAAAAGAGTCGGGCTCTGATTCTAAATCTGTTAGTAAAGCAGTTTCTAATTTCCATCTATATAAAAAAAAAAGTGACGATACAGCGGGAATTGAAGCAAATCCCACTGACTTACTCTGCCATTTCGGCTGGGGAATGACGAAGGGAAAATAAAACATTCGTTCCCCCCTTCTTATCGGGTTTTTTATTCTGCTACTAATAAGACATCTGTCTCTTAGCATAAAAGTTTTCAAGATGTCGGGCAATGAAGTGTTTCATTGTATAACTGGTTGGAAAACGGAGAAACCTCTTATTGATTTCACTTCTGTTCTGCCGTTAATTGTTACAGAAACACAAGAAGTCAATTGGACAGTTTTGAAGAACGAAGACGTCAAGGGAGGGACAAAGAACAGGAGACACCACAAAAAGTTTTGGTAGGTGGAGGAGAGGGCAGAGATTGCTCAGAAGAAGAAGAGCTGGATTTTTTGTACCCTGCTTTTTACTACCCAGAGGAGTCTCAGAGCAGCTGACAACTGCCTTCCCTTCTTCTCCCCAGAACAGACATCTTGTGAAGGAGGCTGGGCTGAGAGAGCTCTGAGAGAGCAGGAACTGGCCCAAGGTCCCCCAGCAGGTGTCTTGTGTCTCAAAGTGGCTGATAATCACCTTTCCCTTCCTCTCCCCACAAAAGACTCCTGTGAGGTAGGTGGGGCTGAGAGAGCTCTGAGAGAACTGTCACTGGCCCAAGGTCATCCAGCAGACCTCATTTGGACCCAGTTCTCCAAATTAGAGGCCACCACTCTTAACCAGTATCGCAAGCAGGCAGAGAATGTTTGGAATCAGTCTTTTCTGAACTAGGGGGTATCAGGAAGAACACATTGAGGCACATTTGAGGCTCTTGCAGGATTAGCGTGTTGTAGAGATGCTGCAGTTTTCTCTGTGTATATATGTAGAAAAAGAGGAAGAAGAAGACTTGGTTCTTACGTGCCGCTTTTCTCTACCCGAAGGAGCCTCAGTGTGGCTTACATTTGCCTTCCCTTTCCTCTCCCCACAACAGACACCCTGTGAGGTGGGTGAGGCTGAGAGAGCCCTGAAATTACTGCTTGGTCAGAACAGCTTTATCAGTGCTGTGACTAGCCCAAGGTCAGCCAGCTGGCTGCATGTGGAGGAGGAGTGCAGAATCAAACCCGGCTCGCCAGATTAGAAGTCCACATTCCTAACCACTAACCAAGCTGGTGAACAAGAGCTTTGTGGCTGCACAGGAGCTGCACTGGTCCTTCTGCCTCGGGGTCTCATACATAGCTGTGTTATAGGGATGCCAGCCTACAGATGGGGCCTTGGAATACGCCAGCATTAATCTCCAGACTACAGAGATCACCGCCCTGGACAAACAGGACGTGTTGGAGGATGGACTCTACGGCAGGGGTAGTCAAACTGCGGCCCTCCAGATGTCCATGGACTACAATTCCCATGAGCCCCTGCCTGCGTTTGCGGGCAGGGGCTCATGGGAATTGTAGTCCATGGACATCTGGGAGGACCACAGGTTGACTGCCCCTGCTCTATGGCATTGTACTGTACCAAGGCTGGATGTTCAACTCTGGTCTTTCCTTCACTTCCCCCTTCTGTACCTGACACCTCCCATCCATGAAAAGTACCCTCATCAATAACCAGCACCTTCCACCTGCCTTGTTTACTTGGAATCAATCCCCCATTTCAAGCTCGCCTTGGTGGCTGATGCAGTCATTTACAGCTTCAAGGAGGCAATTCTCAGGTTCCTTCCATGAAAAACCAGTAGGGCTTTTTTTTAACCCCCTAAGTCCTGGCTTGGCACAAAAGGTAAAGGTAAAGGTATCCCCTGTGCAAGCACTGGCTCATGTCTGGCCCTTGGGGTGACGCCCTCTAGCGTTTTCTTGGCAGACTCAATACGGGGTGGTTTGCCATTCCCTTCCCCAGTCATTACCGTTTACCCCCCAGCAAGCTGGGTACTCATTTTACTGACCTCAGAAGGATGGAAGGCTGAGTCAACCTTGAGCCAGCTGCTGGGATTGAACTCCCAGCCTCATGGGCAGAGCTTTCAGACTGCATGTCTGCTGCCTTACCACTCTGCGCCACAAGAGGCCAACTTGGCACAAACCTATCGCTAATTTCCAAGTGAAATCATCGGGAACCTCAGAAGGAGTGTTCAGCCTTCAGTAATCCTGAACTCGTCCTCTCAGAAACCCTGTTCGCTGGGGTCACGTCTCAAGGGGTTAGACGACTTCATCGCCTCTTGATCCGCAACACTTTCAGAGGTTGCCGCCAGTGTACACAGTCTCAATGCGCTCACGGAAACGAGATTCCTCGGGTTTTTCTGTAGCATCAGCTACAAAGCTACAGCGGGAATTCTGTAGCCACAAAGCGTCTGAGAAGTCAGGCACGTACGTCTCCCCTATTGACATTCAAAGTACGCTCCTCTCCGGAAAGTTTATTCTTCGGCTCATTTTCCATATTCTAACTCAGCATGATAAATAACACGCAGGGAGCATGCTGGGATCATGTGCCGGACTGTGAGTATGCAGTGGAACCTCTAGCAAGCTGGGAAGAAATGGACAGTCAGTGTGGAGTAGTGGTTAAGAGCGGCAGATTCTAACCTGGAGAACTGGGTCCCACCCACCCCCCACTCCACCATATTCAGCCAGATGGGTGACCTTGAACTAGTCACAGTTCTGGTAGAGCAGTTCTCTGAGAGCTCTCTTAGCCCCACCTACCTCACAGGGTCTCTGTGGTGGGGAGAGGAAGGGAAGGGTGTTTGTAAGCTGCTTTGGGACTCCTTCAGGCAGCGAAGAGCAGGGTATAAAAAATATCAGCTTCTCTTCCTGTAGACATAAAGAGAGCTCTAAGAAGAGAAACATAGTCAGTCAGTATGGAGTCAGGGTTAGAGTGGTGGACTGGGATCTAGGAGACCCAGGTTTGAATCCCTCTCTGCATGGAGGGATAACCTTGTTGGATAACCTTCAGCCTAACCTACCTCACAGGGTGGTTGTGAAGGTAAAATTGTGGACAGGATAACATAAGCCACTTCAGGTCCATGGTGGGAAGAAAGGCAGTGTATAAATGCAGCAAAATAAATACATGTATGTGCATTAAGGTCCTTATATAGCTATTCTGAAGAGCCTCTTGTGGCGCAGAGTGGTAAGGCAGCAGACATGCAGTCTGAAAGCTCTGCCCATGAGGTTGGGAGTTCGATCCCAGCAGCCGGCTCAAGGTTGACTCAGCCTTCCATCCTTCCGAGGTGGGTAAAATGAGTACCCAGCTTGCTGGGGGGTAAACGGTAATGACTGGGGAAGGCACTGGCAAACCACCCCGTATTGAGTCTGCCATGAAAACGCTGGAGGGCGTCACCCCAAGGGTCAGACATGACTCGGTGCTTACACAGGGGATACCTTTACCTTTACAGCTATTCTAATGCATCCTCCTACAGGGGGGTGGAGGTTGCTGTGTATAACCTGTTTTCCTCAGTTACAGTGTTTGAAAAGGCCTGCAGAAGAATAAGCTTCCTTTAGGAGAGCCCAACCCCAATATTTTCTCCAATGTATCTTCTTCTGGCTGGAAGAAGATGAGTCTAGAACAGTGACTCATGCAGAGAGCTAACAAGCAGCTTTCTCTTGGAGAGGCCATTTTTGCTTTCTGTAACGGAATAGTCCCCTTCTAAGCCCATTGACTCCCAGCCCTAGGGAAGCACGCCTAGCCTCGACCAGGGCCAGGGCCTTTTCGGTCCTGGCCCCCACCTGGTGGAATGAGCTCCCGGGAGAGCTGTGGGCCCTGCAGGACCTTTCAACGTTCCGCAGGGCCTGCAAGACGGAGCTCTTCCGCCAGGTCTACGGTTGAGTCTGGGGCTGCTGGGGTACATCGACTGCTCTCCCACCAGGCTTCTTCTTGGACACCGTTGACCTCTTCTCCTCCACTCCCCCCCTTTTTTAGGAAGGGGGGTAGGAAGGGGATCTTATTATTGTGCCGCCATGCTGTGACATTTTAAAGTCTTTTAATGGGAGTTTTAATGGGGTTTTAAGACACTGTAACCCGCCACGAGCCATTTGGGAGTGGCGGGAAATAAATAGAAATAGAAATAATAATAATAATAATAATAATAATAATAATAATAATAATAATAATAATAATAATAATAATAATAATAATAATAATAATAATAATAATAATAATAATAAAGGTCATATGAGCCAGAGGAAGACTTGGTTTTGTACTCCACTTTCATCTACCTTAAGAGTCTCAGAGCCGCTTAAAATTCCATTACCTTCCTGTTGTACAACAGGCACCTCGGGAGGTAGGTGTGGCTGAGAGAGCTCTGAGAGAACTGTGTTTAGCCCAAAATCACCTAGTAAACTTCCTGTGGTGGAAGAGTGGGGAATCAAACCTGTTTTTCCAGATCAGAGTCCTCTACTCTTAACCACTATATGACGCTGGCTTGGGATTGGACTCTTAATGGCATTCTGTGACAAGGTTAAAGTAATCATTCTTGCAGAGACACAACAGGCACCCTCCTCTGTCCATGGGTACTTAGTTTGACTGGCTTCTTTCTCCTGATGCCCGAACCACTCTTTGGCTAGAAGAAGAAGAAGAAGAAGAAGAAGAAGAAGAAGAAGAAGAAGAAGAAGAAGAAGAAGAAGAGTTGGTTCTTCTATGCTCCTTTTCTCTACCCGAAGGAGTCTCAAAGCAGCTTACATTCACCTTCCCTTTCCTCTCCCCACCTTGGGAATGGTAATTGCATCTAACGCTCCTATGCAGATCTCCATCTTGGCGTAGAGAATTATGCCATCCTGCCTTTCAAGAAGTCCCTCGGGCCTCTCTGCCAACCTCGTGACGCCTGTAGCCGTTTTTGGAGAATAAAATTAATATCATAATGGGGCTCAGGTACAGAAGGAGGAGATGAAGGGCCCTCCTTTGGCAAGGAGCAAAAAAAGAAGAAAGAGGAGAGGGGATGAGGAAATTATAGATTCCCGCCGGCCCTGTTCTTCGGGAATTATAATTTATGGATCTGGTTCACTCCTGCAAATTGTACCGTGTCCTGCCACGATGGCCTCATTAGTCACCAAGCTTAATTCTTCCTGCCAGCCCCGGTTCAAGATAACGCATCTCCCTAAAGTTCACCGGCACAGAATTTAAATCTAATTACACTTTCTGAAAAAAAAAAATTCCCTCAATCCTTTCAATAAAAGAAAAAGAGAGAGAAAGGTCCCTTTCTAGCCACCCCTTCCTTCCCATTACCGAACAAGGGGTGGTGATCGCTAAACCCATTATATGGAGGATTTAAAACAGAAATTCTGGCAGGGACAGCGGATCCTTTGTTTGGTGTCAACATCAAAGAGGAAGGGAGGTCTCTGGGAGGGAGGGATCGATGGCCCGTTTGCTCTGAGGCCGAGTTCATGGGGCCAAATTGGCAGCCACAGCTTGTCAGGGAATTTCTCCTCCGTCTTGTCTTGGATGACTCTCAAGGAAGCACAGTTGCAGCATATCTGTGAGCTGTCAGCATTGGTAGCTGAAGAAGAAGAAGAAGAAGAAGAAGAAGAAGAAGAAGAAGAAGAAGGAGGAGGAGGAGGAGAAGGAGGAGGAGGAGGAGGAGGAGGAGGAGGAGGAGGGGAGGAGGAGGAGGAGAGGAGGAGGAGGAGGAGAAAGAAGGAGAAGAAGAAGGAGAAGAAAGAAGAAGAAAGAAGAAGAAGGAGAGCTTTTGTATATATCCTGCTTTTCACTACCCAAAGGAGCCCCGAACAGCTTACAATTACCTTTCCCTTCCTCCCCCCACAAGTAGGTGAGGTAGGCGGGGCTGAGAGAGCTCTGAGAGAACTGTGACTGGCCCAAGGTCATCCAGCTGGCGGTATGTGGAGGAGAAGGGAATCAAACCTAGTTCTCCAAAACCTAGTTTTGGTTTTCTGGTTTTATTGTTACTGACTGTTGGATTTTTGTCTTTTTAGGGGGATTTTATTGTAGTGTGAGACAGGATGCTGGACTAGATGCACCAGTGGTCTGATCCAGCAGGGCTCTTCTGAAGTACTTTTGAAGACCTTGGGCTCTGTGCCCTGTTTTTGTCCCTCCAGAGGAACTAGTTGGCCACTGTGAGAGGCAGGATGCTGAACTAGATGGCCTATTGGCCTGAACATCCTTATGTTCAGTGTTCCGCGTGTGTAAATTCAAATTGATATATATCTCTGCCACCCTCAATAGATCTCTCCTAATTCTCTCCCAGCTGCCAATCTTCGCTGTCTGAAGCCACATTGATTATGCAAGAAGAAGATTAAATTGCTTCATCAGCCAGGGAAAATCGCACAATCAAACCTCAGGAACAATGAAATTAATCTAAAGCCCAAGATAGCTTTCTTAAGAAAATTATTATTAAGACAGATGAGCTGTAATATTCCACTGGATGTATTTGGCCAGGTGTGAGTTTCAAAATGGGCAGAACACACAACAATAAACACTCCTGAGCATTATGATATCCTTACCAATTTATGGTTCTAATATTTGGAAAGAGCCCTCCTGGGCGGAGCATGTCTGGCCTGTGTCCGGACTCGGTTTCCTGTGTCCTGCCTTTGTTTCCAGCCGGTCAAGCTCCACGGGCCAATCAGGGCATGCTGCTGGGCCTTGTGGGGCATTTCTTGTCCCCTCTGGGCCTCTGTGTCCACACAGGCCTCTACTGGGTTAGGCCCCGATGGCCTCTGAAATGTCTTAAGGGAACATGGAAGAAAGCAGATCAACAGGGGCCTCATGTGCACTAGCCCTGGCAGCAACATCATTTTGAAGCAGGGATTAACCCCATTGCCATATGACCACCCTCCTGGCCTTTTCTGGGATGTGGGATGGGCCCCTGATATCTAGACAGAATCATTCCAAACGTTGCTTAAACACATTACTTCAGGTCCTCTCCTCTGCAGCCAATGGGAATAGCATCCTGCCCTCCTCCAAGTGACAACCTTTCAAATACTTAAAGAGGGCTATCATGTCCCCTCTCAACCTCCTTTTCTCCAGGCTGAACATTCCCAAGTCCCTTAACCTATCTTCATAGGGCTTGGTCCCTTGGCCCCAGATCATCTTCGTCGCTCTCCTCTGCACCCTCTCCATTCTGTCCACTTCTTTTTTGAAGTGAAGACTCCCAAATGGCACACAGGACTCCGCGTGAGATATAATCAATGTGGGATAAAGCAGGACTGTGACATCTTGTGATTTTGCCTCTGTTGATACAGCCCAAGACTGCATTTGCCTTCTTTACTGCTGCATCCCACTGTCTACTCATATTTAGCTTCCAGTTCACAAGTACCCCCAAGATTCCATTCACGCACATGACTCTCCCATCCGGTATGCATGCTTCTCATTTTTATGACTCAGATTTAGAACTCTGCACTTTTCCTTATTGAATTGCATCTTGTTCTCCTTTGCCCCCTTTTCCAGCATTTCTTGATCTCGTTGAACTCCATCTCTGTCTTCTGGAGTGTTCACTACTCTGACGGAAAGGCTGATTCTGTGAATGTTCAAGGGGGTGGCAGGTTACAGTGGATGAGCTATAGGGTTGTGAGTGTCCTGCCTAGTGCAGGGGGTTGGACTAGATGACCCAGGAGGTCCCTTCCAACTCTATGATTCTATGATTCTACTCCTCTCATGTTTAAATACAGGAATGCCAGGAAATTGTTGATCCTTCCCATCCCCTGCCCGTCAGTGTTTGACATGGTATACAGTTTTCGATTTGTTCTAGAAGTATCCTATTCCTGCTGTTACTCCTTAGGCATAGCAGATTTGTTGGTGGGTCAATTGGGGGTAAAAAAAAAATTAAAAACCCAAACAATTTTAGTATCTACATATAAAGGAAAAAAACTGGAGCATTAAATTCTGTAAATGCCGCAATAAAGATAACTCCAGGGAGGGGGGAAATGGTGTTCCAAAAGGATTAAGATACAAAGAGGGATTATAAAGAATCCCATTGTAAGCCCTTTAAGAAAGAAAAGTTTTACAAAAAAAGCGATTGAAGTCTTTGAAACCATGAATGAGGTGGCGAAACGGGGTCCTGTTCAAGTGAGAAAATAATTGGAAGCCAGGTTTTAAACAGGGAGAGAACTTTATCTCTATGCAACAGATGTTATTTTTAGTACCTGAAGGAATTGAATATTGCCGTCCCAGTCCGGTAAAGAAAGATTCACGTACATAAACAGGTTTATGCCCTGAAGTCGTGAAAAAGCATGAAGCTGCTTTATATAGAGTCAAACTACTAGTAGAAAAGTTGATTTTATATCCTGTTTTTCACTACTCGAAGGAGTCACAAAGTGGCTTCCAATTGCCTTCCCTTCCTCTCCCCACAACAGACACCATATGAGGGAGGTGAAGCTGAGAGAGCCCTGATATTACTGAAGAAAAAGAGTTGATACTTATATGCCACTTTTCTCCACCCGAAGGAGTCTCAAAGTGGCTTACAATCACCTTCCCTTTCCTCTCCCTACAACAGACACCACGAGAGGGAGGTGAGGCTGAGAGAGCCCTGATATTACTGAAGAAGAAGAGTTGGTTCTTATATGCCGCTTTTCTCTACCCAAAGGAGTCTCAAAGCAGCTTCCGTTCGACTTCCCTTCCTCTCCCAACAGACACCCTGGGAGGGAGGTGAGGCAGAGAGAGCTCCAAGAGGAACTGTGACTGGCCCATGGTCTCCCAACTGACTGCATGGGGAGGACTAGATGGGAATTAAACCTGGCCATCCTGATTAGAGGCTGCTGCTCTTAACCACTTCACCTCACTGGTGTCTACCCAAGTCAGTATCAATTGCTCTCACTAGCAATGACTGTCAAGCAGACATCTTTCCCATCACCTTCTTTCTGAGCCTTTTAACTGGAAATGGTAGGAATTGAACCTGAGACCTTCTTCATGCAAGGCAACCTTGTTTGGTATCAGCATATGTGTGTAACTCCATGGACTGGTAAATGTCCCTATCAGTTGCAGACCTAAACGGCCCAATCTAAGGCTATTGTCATTTCCCCCTGTTTGTTCCTGCAGATTGGATCAGGTTTTCCACCAGGTTTTCCCAGTTCCCCTGTTCACTGCAGGCCCATCCCAATTGTCATTTATCCACATGGATGCTACAGAGCCCTTTCAGAACCTTTTCTGTAGTTCTCCTCACTTATTTGGGAGGGGGGAAGCTGGTAAGATCCAGCCCTTTTGTTTTAATTACAGTTAATAAATTGTCCTGACAGTCTGACTCTCAGAGGGTATGTGGGACACATACGGGCTCTGGAGCAACTTGGTTGATGTGAGGTAAACAAGAAATTAGCCTCTGTGTAAGGTGTAACCTCCCAAACCACAAGCCGCCATGAGGCAAGCAGATAAAAGATTAGCCACTTGGCCCCGTGTGCCTCCTCAAACCACAAAGAAACTATCAGAGAAACAGGGGAGATTTGATACTCAGAAAGAATTCTGGAATTACTGGGGAGAAAAGCAAGTTAGAGGCCCCCTCCACCCTTCTCTGTATTCAGTAGATAATAAAAGCATGCAATTGGTGGGTGGGGCAAGTGAAGTCTGTGACTCCCCTTTGGGGGAGAGGCAAGACAATGTAGGCATGATGCAACTGGAGGGTGGAGGGGAAGGGAATATAAGCCCAATGTGACTGGCAGAAAATTGAGCTCACCTGAGGGGGTGCTCTGCTCCCTTAGTTTAAGGTGACCAGATTTTAACATTGGTAAAGCGGGACACCATTGACCCGGGAGGGGGGGGGGTTCTTGATTAAAAATTTGGTCTATATGGAGCAACAAAATGTTTCATAGAATGCATAGAACGCAAAAATAGTATTGTGATATATATTTTTTAATTTCAGCATGAGTACAATTTGCCAGGTGCCCCCAGATGTCCCTCCAAAAGTGGGACAATCTGGTCACCTTACCTTAGTTGTGCAATAAACTCTTTTCTGTCTACCTGACTATCTGGTGACTTCAAAGTCAGAAGTAAGAGAGGTGATTTTTTTAACAATCCCTTGAATGAAACGTCATCGGTCTTAATGGTGCCCCTGGAGTATAAACTGGTTCAGCCATTGCAGTTCAGTTTTCTTCCTCCTCTTCATCTTGGCGCTGAAGTGTCCAGATCGCGACTGTACCCACAGATTTAATAGTTAGGGAGATCTAAGCAGGTCTCAGTGGGGTTTGAGTCGCATGGAAGTGCCTTTTAGGGCTGCAGGCCAGAGAGGAGAGGGCCTCTGGTGTTCACGAACAGACAGCAGAAATGTTATGAGACACAATATTTATTCTGGGCCTGGCTTCTTCCTGGCAGCCCACCACTTCACCGTTCGGTCCGGCGGGAAGCGAGAAACCCTGAGTCAAGATTTGCTTATGGAAAATAGAATTAGCAGACAATAGACAAGAAAACCCAGGCAAGGTTAACGGGGAAATGTAATTAAAAATTTTCTCATTTGCTTTAATAAAATACAATGTTTGACTTGGCCCTTAAAACTCAGATTAGGCTGTCGAAAGAACGGGGGGAGAAAGCAAACAAGGCCGCTAAGCCCTTTAATGGGAGAACGGAAAAATTAAAACCCCGCTAGAACAAGTCAAATAAAAGAGACTTTGAGCAGAGCTGTATTGGAGCAGCCGGGAGGGAATTTCTGGCCGCGGTCCTGTTGGGGAAAAGGCCCGATTGGATCCCTGAACAAAATTAGAGCCGCATCGGCAGGTTGGGCATCAGCCAAACGGCGTTCAGGTATTTCGGCGAAGTGACTTTAAATTGTGCTGGAATGCAGAAAGGAGCATTTCATCAAGCTCTTACAGGGTGTTGTGGGGTTAGGGTTGCCAGCTTCCAGGGGGTGGCTGGAGATCTGGAATCACAATTAGTTTCCAGAGAGCAGTTCCCCTGCAGAAAATCGCTGCCTTGGAAGGTTGAACCCTTAGCATTATATCCTGCTGATGATCCCTTCCCTTCCCTCCCTTCCCCAAACCCCACCCTCCCCAGGCTTCACCCCCTCCCCTAAAAAACCTCCAGGTATTTCCCAGCACTACCCACCACCTTTCCCCAAGTCTCCCTGAATTTTCCAACTCAGAGTTGTGAACCCTAAATGGCATTAACTTGGAGCTGCCCTCTGAGGTAGCTGGGGCTGAGTGAGGTCTAAGAGAACAGCTCTGAGAGAACAGTTCTGCAAGAACAGCTCTGAGAGAACTGGCACTGGCTCAAGATCAGCCAGCTGGCAGCATGTCGGGGAGCGTAGAATCAAACCTGGCTCTCCAGATTACAGGGCATAGCTCTTAACCACAACAGCATGCTGGCTCTCCATTGGGTCATGTGAGTGCTTATGTTATGCGTTCCAGATTCTCAAAATCCTAATGAACAGAATCATAGAATAGAATCCTAGAGCTGGAAGGGGCCATCCTGGCCATCTAGTCCGATCCCCTGCAGCATCGTCATCATCATCACAAGAAGAAGAAGAAGAAGAAGAAGAAGAAGAAGAAGAAGAAGAAGAAGAAGAAGAAGAAGAAGAAGAAGAAGAAGAAGAAGAAGAAGAAGAAGAAGAGTTGGTTCTTATATGCTGCTTTTCCCCACCTGATGGAGTGTCAAAGTGGCGTACAGTCATCTTCCCTTTCCTCTCCCCACAACAGGCACCCTGTGAGGTGGGGGAGGCTGAGAGAGCCCTGATATTACTGAAGAAGAAGAGTTGGTTCTTATATGCTGCTTTTCTCTACCTGAAGGAGTCTCAAAGCGGCTTACAGTCGCCTTCCCTTTCCTCTCCCCACAACAGACACCCTGTGGGGTGGGTGAGGCTGAGAGAGCCCTGATATCACTGCCCTGTCAGAACAGTTTTATCAGCACTGTGGCCAGCCCAAGGTCACCCAACTGGCTCCATGTGGGGGAGCGCAGAATCGAACCCGGCTCGCCAGATTAGAAGTCCGCATTAGAAGTCCTAGTACATCAAACAACAACTACAATAACAACAACCAGTCATAGAACCGGTTTTTGTTAGTGTGCCAGCTCACTCTGCAATCCACCTCGAGTCCCTGCAAGAAAGGCTGACTACAAAAGAAAGTCACTAAATACATCACAAAATAATATCATCACAGTCCGAGAAAATGCCTCATCTTGCAGTTTCTATTTCCTCGGTTTGACCAAAAATCTCCCTCCCCGCCCCCCTGGCAGACTTTTGGGAGTCTATTTTTCCTCTCACTTTTGGGAGTCTATTTTTCCTCTGACTTTCCCTTCGACGTCACTCTTGAGAAGCGCTCCTTTAATGTCAGGCTTCCCGAGCGCAGCAGCGCAACCTTGATGCATGCAATTTCAATATCCAGAAGCCCTCGCGTGACTCCGGTGATCGATCGAGATGTCCGCTGGGGCACGGAGGAAATTTGCGAACCGTTCATAGCTTATAGTCCGACTCCTTAAATCATAGTCTAGCCTATGTCAGAATAAATCCACTCCCTAAGTCATTTCTCACCAGGATACCCACAAGCAAAATATTCCTGATAAATGAACGGATGGGGAGATTCTGCAGTTCTTTCAGTGGACAATTTCTGACGGGCTGCTTGGCAGTTGCCGAAATGGGTCCCCCAAGCTTTGTGGGGAACTCACGGGGCTGATTTTGTTCCTCTCCTGTTCCAGGCACCGTCATAGGCTTGTTGTAGTGGTCAGGAGTACGGACTTCTAATCTGGCGAGCCGGGTTCGATTCTGCACTCCTCCTCCACATGCAGCCAGCTGGGTGACCTTGGGCTTGCCACGGCGATGATAAAGCTGTTCTGACTGAGCAGAGATATCAGGACTCTCTCAGCCTCACCCACCCCACAGGGTGTCTGTTGTGGGGAGAGGAAGGGAAGGAGATTGGAAGCCGCTTTGAGCCTCCTTCGGGTAGAGAAAAGCGGCCTATAAGAACCAACTCTTCTTTTTCTTCAGTAATATCAGGGCTCTCTCAGCCTCACCTCCCTCACAGGGTGTCTATTGTGGGAGAGGAAAGGGAAGGTGACTGTAAGCCACTTTGGGCCTCCTTCCGGTAGCGAAAAGCGGCATATAAGAACCAACTTCTTCTTCTTCTTCAGTAATCTCAGGGCTCTCTCAGCCTCACCCACCTCACAGGGTGTCTGTTGTGGGGAGAGGAAAGGGAAGGCGAATGTAAGCTGCTCTGAGACTCTTTCAGGTGGAGAAAAGCCAACTCTTCTTCTTCTTCTTCTTCTTCTTCTTCTTCTTCTTCTTCTTCTTCTTCTTCTTCAAGTAGCCTTTTTGAACCTTTTGACCAAGGAGGAGCCCCTGAAATAATTTTTCAGGCTTCAAGGAGCCCCAGAAGTGACAACAGCTGGCCACACCTCCCAAAAAGTGACATGTCACCAGAAGTAACATTCCCCACCAACTTTAAGTGGCTGGCCCCTGGAGAAAATGGCTGTTTCAGAGGGTGAACTATCAGGCATCCCACTCTGCTGAGTTTCCTCCGTGCCCCAAATGCCATCCTCTCCGGTTTCCACTCCCCAAAATCTCCAGGTGCTTCCCAACCCAGAGTTGGCAACCTTTCTCGAACCCTTCCCAAAGTTACATCACCCAGGCTGTCCTTCACCCCCTCTAGAATCTGCATCCAGGTTATTTTTTTTCCAGGAGGGAATGATGTTGGCTTTACAGTCGGACACAGTAATCTCATTTTTATTCTTTTCCTTTAAGAAATGAAAGCAGATTCAAATGAATTTCATAAATAGACTAGCCGGGGAATTGATTTTGCCAACTTTCTCCAGCTGTTATTACCCTAATTAAGACTCTCTCTGTGTCTCTTTTTTAATGAGGAATGCGACAAAGGGGGTGAAACGGGAGCTCAGAACCCTGTGCCATTCTTCTGGAATTCCAGTAGCCTTGCCGTCCTTTTTAATTATGGAGGCTTGTTTTCATCCCATTAAGAAATTTGCTCTGTTTGATTTGTTTGCTTTGTGCACAGTGGGGACTGTGTCCTCCGCTGTTCTCTGAAACTCAGTTGAAAGCCCTGCCTTCGTTATCTCTGTATCTGTTCTCCCACAGCCCCACAAACAGATCAGAGCTCTCTTCTGGTCTTTAGAGAAAGCTCCTCATTAAAATGGAGGGGGTGGCAGGTTACAGTGGATGAGCGATAGGGTTGTGAGTGTCCTGCATAGTGCAGGGGGCTGGACTAGATGAGCCAGGAGGTCCCTTCCAACTCTGTGATTCTATGATTCTAAACATCCGTCTAAACATCCGGAAGAAGTTCCTGACAGTTAGAGTGGTTCCTCAGTGGAACAAGCTTCCTCGGGAGGTGGTGGGTTCTCCATCTTTGGATATTTTTAAACAGAGGCTAGATAGCCATCTGACGGAGAGGCTGATTCTGTGAAGGCTCAAGGGGGTGGCAGGTGACAGTGGATGAGCGATTGGGATGTGAGTGTCCTGCATAGTGCAGGGGGTTGGACTAGATGACCCACGAGGTCCCTTCCAACTCTATTATTTTATGATTCTATGATTCTTCTGTATGGGGTTTTGAGCGTCCTGCATAATGCAGGGGGTTGGACTAGATGACCCAGGAGGCCCCAATTCTGTTATTCTATTATTCTAAGACACCCTCCCATCTTTTATTTATTTCAAGATTTTTTGCCAATTTGCAAGCCCTAATGTTATATATTTTTATAGTGTTCTAGTTCATTTAAACTTATTTGACTACTGAGGAAGACCCTTGAGAGGTCAAAACATATCTTGTATTTGTTGTTACTGTTGATTCCGGACTTCCTGTGCTACACAGTATAAATAACTGAGATTTTACCAGTTCCTTTTACTTCTATTAAAGGTAAAGGTATCCCCTGTGCAAGCACCGAGTCATGTCTGACCCTTGGGGTGACGCCCTCCAGCGTTTTCATGGCAGACTCAATACGGGGTGGTTTGCCAGTGCCTTCCCCAGTCATGACCGTTTACCCCCAGCAGCAAGCTGGGTACTCATTTTACCGACCTCGGAAGGATGGAAGGTGAATCAACCTTGAGCCGGCTGCTGGGATTGAACTCCCAGCCTCATGGGCAGAGCTTTCAGATGGCTGCCTTACCACTCTGCGCCACAAGAGGCTCTTCTATTATTACTTCTATGATGTGCACGTAATTATAGTAAATATTTTGAACTGTGAAAAAATATTTTTGCGGCTCAACCTTTAGGTTCCTAAACAATATAAATGGGGACAATCAGACAGCATTAGACAACCTGAGAACAGCACAATCATCCCCGGGTTATACACAATTAGACAGCAGTGCCAACAACAAACTATCTACACACTGCCGTATGCTGCAATCCTCCTCCATTTTGAAGGGGCCTTCCTGGATTGTTCCATTCATAGGCTTGCCAACCTCCAGGTGGGAGCTGGACGTCTGGAATAGCTGTTCTCCAGGCGAGAGAGATCAGCTCCCCTAGAGAAAGTGGCTGATTCGGAAGGTAAACTCTATGGCCTTATAGCTCCAATGAGGTCTTTCCACAAGCTCCACCCCCAAATCGCCAGATATTTCCCCAGGCAGGAGTTGGCAATCCTATGTCTACTGCAGTTCAAATCCTTGTTTTTGGAAAACGCCTTTTTGAACATTTCTGGTTTGTGCATTCTATCGAATGACAGACACAAGAGAGACTTCGGGACCTCTGTCACATGACTCTCCGGACATTTCCAAAATCTCCATGGTAAAAACATATAGAGCCCTGCCCATCTTTCCTAGGAAAGGGCTTCCCGCTCAGCCATAGGCAAACAGCACCATTGCTGAAGGGTTATTGTGGGCTGGATTTCTTCTTTACGGCCCCTCCAGACATACAGTTGGGAACATCTCTACACAACAGAGACACACTTCTAACACCTGTATCCCCCCTACAGACAGCGCTTGCTGGGTTTCAGACCTGTGTGTGTGGGTTAAGCCAATTAATGTCCTCCAAAATGTCTTCTTGTTCCGGGAGGGGGGGGGGTGTCTTGCAAACAGAGGACCTCAGGTTGCCAACCTCCAGGCAGCACTTTCTATTGTACCTGATCTTCAGACAAACAAGATCAGTTCCCCTAGAGAAAATGGCTGCTTTGGAAGGTGGACTCCTGCTGAGATTTCTCCCTGCCCTAAATCCTGCCCACTCCTGCAAGCCTCTATGGCTAGGATGCAAGCAGACTACATGGCCACAGCAGCAGAAGGCGAGAGCTGAGTCTAATGGCTGTTCCTTGCTTCAACAAAGGCACATACCGATCTGTTTTTCCTAAAGAAGCAAGAAGTGTGCAGGTGCCCACCTTAAAGGAATCCAGAGCACATGGCTCAGAATATAGCACATGGTTCCAGATATTTGCCCAACCAGAGCTGGCAACACTCCAAGGCCCATGGCTTTAGTGAAGGGGTCAGCCCAGCTCCTGTTGGGCCTTCCTTGTTGTCTTCAACCAGTTCCTCTGGATGGCCAACAACAGGGGTTGAGGCCTGCATCCTAATATGAGAAGCACCCTGCTGGGTCAGATCAGTGGTCCATCTTGTCCAGCATCTTGACTCGCACAGTGGCCACCAACCAGTTCCTCTGGAGGGCCAACAACAGGGCATAGAGGCTGAAGCCTTCATGAGAACTTAAGAAGAGCCCTGCCGGGTCAGACCAGTGGTCCAACTTGTCCAGCATCCAATTTCACACAGCAGTTTCTCTGGAGGTCTAACAACCAAGCACCTTCCCCTGATGTTGCCTCCCAGTTCAGGGACTGAACGAGGAGGTCCCCCTCAGTCACCATGGCTAGTAGCCACTGACTGACCTCTCTTCCATGAATCTAATCCTTCTTTAAAGCTGTCTGTGGCCACCACTACATCCTCTAGCAGAAAATTCCATATTTTAATTACTCCCCATCTAAAGAAGTACTGCTCAGAAGACACAGTTTTGCTTCCTTGGTCTGAGGAGATCCAGCTAGAACCAACCATCCATCTCTGTGATTCCAAAGGGTGAACAAAACAAGACGAACCAGTGGGGGTTTGACCATCTCTGGTCAACTGGGTCTTCGACAGGAATGAAGAGGTTTGATGCCGCTGCTTCCCATTCTATCTTGCCCACAGCCTCAGCAGCACTGACCCGAAGAGGGACGGACCAGAACCAATGGGATGAAATTAATTCAAAAGAACTTCCATCTAAACATCTGGAAGAAGTTCCTGACAGTTAGAGCGGTTCCTCAGTGGAACAGGCTTCCTCGGGAGGTAGTGGGTTCTCCATATTTGGAGATTTTTAAGCAGAGGCTGGAGAGCCATCTGATGGAGAGACTGATTCTGTGAAGGTTCAAGGGGGTGGAAGGTGACAGTGGCTGAGCGATAGGGTTGTGGGTGTCCTGCATAGTGCAGGGGGTTGGACTAGATGACCCATGAGGTCCCTTCCAACTCTATGATTCTACTAGTAAAAGAGCCCATTGTATCCTAAATACAATGGGCGCTAGGAGGCAGTGGGAGAGTAAAAGATTTCTTACCCGGCGCTGGGTTTTCTGACTGGCGGCCATTTTTAGCGGCGGCTTGATGGAGGCGGCGGCGGCTTGATCGGCGGCGGCGGAGGCGGCTTAAGGGCGGAGGCGAGGGCTTGATCGGCGGCAGCAGAGGCTTGAGGGCGGAGGCGGCTTTACAGCGAAGGCTGGCGGCCATTTTGAGCGGCGGCTTGATGGCGGCGGCGGCGGCTTGATCGACGGCGGCTTAAGGGCGGAGGCGAGGGCTTGATCGGCGGCAGCAGAGGCTTGAGGGCGGAGGCGGCTTTTCAGCGAAGGCTTGAGCGGCGGCTTGACGCGGCGAGAGGCGCTTTGCGCCTCTCGCCGCGCCAAGCCGCCGGGCAGGGAGCCCCCGGCAGCCGCGCTTCGCGCGACTGCCGGGGTCTCCCTGGGCGGCGGGCTGACGCGTTGGAGGCGCTTCACGCCTCCGACGCATCAGCCCGCCAGCAAGGAAGCAACTGCAAGCCGCGCTTCGCGCGGCTCGCAGTTGCTTCCTTGTGAGTGGGGTGGGAATCGACCGAGCCGATGGTCCGTCAAGAGGAAGGGGCCAATCGGCACCCTTCCTCATCCCGGACCGAGCCCGCCCTAACTCCTCCTACACAGCCCTTACGGCTTTATTTAGGCGGTGTAAAGATGATTCTATGAAGACCGGCTTCAGGATCCAGTTGAGTCAGTGCCAGAAGATCTTGGCCTTGGTGCACGGCTGCCCCAAGATCTGCATCCACTGCTTGGGTTTCACCAACTAGCCATCACAGAGCAATTACTTCCCTGCCAGAGAGAAGACCTCCTCGGGAATGATTCTTAAGGCAGACAAATGGATGCGCCACGGTAAGAAATGAGCCGCTCGATGATCAATTCCTCCCTCCGCCAAACTAAATAGCCCGGCTTTTTCAGCAGTACATTTTCATTATGACTCTTTCCGTTTCTCCGCCAATGCCTCTTTCCGTTCAGTATTGTCGGATGAAGTGATGGACAGAGGAGATTAACCGGTTGATGCTGAGCAATTTTTCCCCCCTCCTCTGAAGAGGAAAAGAGTGATGGGAGCAGCCTGGGGAAGTTTTTATGTGGATAAGGAGGAAGAGGAGGAGGTGCCCTTGAGTCACACCATTCCATCCTAGGGCCATTTCAGGCCAAAGGTGAAGGGTCGTGGCTTGCCGCTGCCTTCCTCTGCATCACAAGCTTGGAGGTTTCCCATCCAAATACTTGCTGGCAGAATTTGAATGTGCAGAGGGAGTGGAGCACAAGGCAATTTAAAGAATAAGCTAGATTTATTTGGAAGAGAAACACGTTTGTATAGAAAGAGAGAGAGGGACCTAATTAACTGTTAGTTGCAATGTGATGGCTTCCCTTCCAGGGAAATCCCAGAAAGGATGACTGTCACTCTAGGAATCACTGGAAACTCTATGACAGCCTTTGTCATCTGTTTGACAGTGGAAGAATCACTGACATAAATGTTCAGGATTTCAAACCCACAAAAGTTACGTCAGCTGGCCACTCCTCCCTGCCCAAGCCCCTAGAAATGTCATGCCACAGGACGTGGCATTACCATCTGCACCTTGCCTTTTGCTCCCTCCCCCTGCCTTTACTACTACTATGGATAGAGTGGCCATCCGTCCCGCAAATGGCGGGACTGCCCCAGGATCCCCCCAAATGTCCCTCGTCCCGCCCGCGGTCTGTAAACGTCCCGCTGGTCGCTCCTTCCCCTGTGCCCCCTCCTCCATCTCCACAGCTAGGGGTGTCCGATGCTGGAGCCGCTGGCAGGGGCTAAGTAGGTCCCGATCCGAACGGGGTTGCAGCTTACGTTAGACATTCTCCCCAAAAGCCTCAGTGCGTTTACGCTGGCGGAGGGATCCCTAACCCCACAGTTAGAACATCTCCGTTGCCTCGAGAGGAGGCAGAAAAGATTCCGTTGGTGAAAAAGAAGATCATGCAAAAGATCCCCAGACAGGTGAATGAGCCTTCCAAAACGCCAACTCTGCGTGTTGAGGCAGCCATCCACAACTACGACTGAGCTGGACAGGGAGTTGCAGCAGGGGCTTGTTGTCCATTCTCCGGCAGGGCACAGGCAAGTGGACCCCCGCCACCCCCGGTGTCCCGCTGTACCTCCCTCACCTCTGGTCATCTTATATGCCGCTTTTCTCTACCCGAAGGAGTCTCAAAGTGGCTTCCAATTGCCTTCCCTTTCCTCTCCCCACATCAGACACCCTGTGAGGGGGGTGAGGCTGAGAGAGCCCTGATATTACTGAAGAAGAAGAAGAGTTGGTTCTTATATGCCACTTTTCTCTACCCGAAGGAGTCTCAAAGCGGCTTCCACTCACCTTCCCTTTCCTCTCCCCACAACAGACACCCTGTGAGGTGGGTGAGGCTGAGAGAGCCCTGATATCACTGAAGAAGAAGGAGAGTTGGTTCTTATATGCCGTTTTTCTCTATCTGAAGGAGTCTCAAAGTGGCTTCCAATTGCCTTCCCTTTCCTCTCCCCACATCAGACACCCTGTGAGGTGGGTGAGGCTGAGAGAGCCCTGATATCACTGAAGAAGAAGGAGAGTTGGTTCTTATATGCCGTTTTTCTCTATCTGAAGGAGTCTCAAAGTGACTTCCAATTGCCTTCCCTTTCCTCTCCCCGCATCAGACACCCTGTGAGGTGGGTGAGGCTGAGAGAGCCCTGATATCACTGAAGAAGAAGGAGAGTTGGTTCTTATATGCCGTTTTTCTCTATCTGAAGGAGTCTCAAAGTGACTTCCAATTGCCTTCCCTTTCCTCTCCCCGCATCAGACACCCTGGGGCAAAAGGGGGCTGGTAGGGAATGTTCACTCCCCAACTGAAAGCGAATGAGGAGTCACCCAATGAAATCCCCAGCCGAGTGCGGGGTCCAAACCTGGGTCTCCTTACAGCCCCGTTGGCTTCCCAAGCCCTTCCCTCTATTGTCCCGTGGGGGTCTGTTGTGTTTTTATCCTGTACAGCCACCAGCTGGACTGCAACAGCTGCATTGAACAGGTCTGGACGTATTCCATTTACCAACTGTGATAACACCACGCTGATCATGTACATATTAATCATCTCACAGCACTTTATAAATAATTTCTAAATGGGACCGAAATAGGAAAACTGACCCTCTCTAGCAGCCTGCTCTCAGGGCTAGCAGCATTCTGCATGGTTCTCCTTTGATCCCTCAATGTTTGTCAGGATGCCTGAAGTTTCCTTGGTCTGAGGGCGGAGAACCCGGAGGGCCATTTCTTGCACTGCCCTCTCCTTAAGAACATAAGAGGAGCCAATGAGCCATCCAGGTCAATACTCTTGTGTCACACAGTGGACAAAACCCAGGAGACCTCAGGAGGTCCACCAGCAGGGCCAGGACTCCAGAAGTCCTCCCAGTGTTGCCCCCCAAGGACCAAGAACACAGAGCATCCCTGCCCCATACAGGGTGTTCCATCTTCACCTCTGCTCCAGATGTTTACCCAGTGCTCTTTTGAGGCAACCTATGCTAGTAGCTGCCACCACTTCCTCCTTGTTTGGCCTTGTTCATAGGCGGCTCACCTATTAGGTGGACCTTGGTGATTGTCCAGGGCAGGGGTAGTCAACCTGTGGTCTTCCAGATGTTCACGGACTCCAATTCCCATGAGCCCCTGCCAGCGAATTGTAGTCCATGGACATCTGGAGGACCACAGGTTGACTACCCCTGGTCTAGGGGTTCAGATGTTAGTGCCAATGGCACTGAAAGCAACCAAAAGCAGCACCCCTAGGCCCATACATAGGTGAAGAAGGCATATCTCTGGATCTCCATACCCCAGTGAAGAAGGGAGGGGAGGTACAGTGCAGTACAGTCCACCCTCCAAAGCTCGCCAGATGAGAAGCTCGCACTCCTAATCACTACACCAAGCTGGCTCAGATGGCACCACCCAAATTTCCAGGCATTTTTCAACCTGGAGATAGCAATTGTAGTTCGGCTTCACTAATCCCCTGCACAGGTGATTTAAAAACAGGCAAAAGGCAAGAGCCTTCAGTGAGCAAAATCACAAGGAGGGTGGTTTGGTCCTCTTCCTACACGGCCTTGATCCTTGGCTGCTCAGGGCTGATCCTGTATTGAGAAGGAGGTTGGACCAGATGGCCTGTCTGGCCCCTTCCGACTCTATGGTTCTACGCCCTCCTGGGGCTGCAACACACCTGACGTTTCCACAAGCCCGGTCTCATCCACTTTAACCTCGAGACACTTAAAAAAGAAAAAGGGGGGAAAGAAAGAACTCCTTCGCGGAGTATCAGCTTTACAAACAGATTTCGTTCCCTTTGTGGTTAAGGATGCCGTGCGATAATTCAGCAAGCGTTTGACAGCCCCTCAGGAATTTCGACCGCGGCAGGGACTGGAAAGGGGTGTAATTTCTTTTTATAGCGGCTGGGGGAAAACAAAGCTTGTCGCTTTCACTAAAAGTGAAGGTTTTCACGTTTTTGGAGGTTATTTTTTAACCATATGCATGGATTAACGTGGGGACGAGGGAGGCGCTACACATGTTTTCATGCATTGGTTTTGCTCTCTGGACACCGCGCATGGCTCCGGAGTCACTGTTATGGTTTGTGGGCAACCCTGGATGTTCGTCAGCCTGCATTTAAAACACGTCATCCCACGTCTGCCACAAAAAGGATTCTAAAAATAGTTTTTTTGGCTGCTTGGCAGCCACATACAGGTGTCTTTAAAAACTGTAATTGAGCATGCCTGATTTGATATTTGCAAAAACAGATGGTCAAAAATTGGAACGGCCTTATTCACAATGCCTGTATCAATTCAGAGCAACACTTACAAGCCGCTTAGTGTCTGGTTTTTATTTTGTTTGATGGCCAGCGAGCTGCAGCTGAATTGTGGTGACCCTGTACGTTTTTCATGTCAAGAGGCATTCTGCTTTGCAGCTGCCCTTCACAAAGAACAAGAATTACCCCGCTTTTCACTGCCCGAAGGAGTCCCACTGTGTCTTACAAACACCTTTCCCTTCCTCTCCCCGCCGACCCTGTGAGATAGGTGGGGGTGAGAGAGCTCTAAGAGAACTGCTCTGCAAAAATCTGTTCTAAGAGATCGCTTAGCTGGCTGCAGGTGGAAGAGTGTGGAAGAAAATTCCGTTCTCCAGATTAGAGGCAGCCGGTCTGAAGAACTACACCCCACTGGCGCGAGTTGTGGTTACAGCGACAATGGCTAGTTCAAAAGTTGGTGACCTTACTCCTAGCAAGAGCTCTCTCCCTTTCTCTCTCTCTCTCTCTCTCTCTCTCTCTGTTAACTTTTCTGTCATGGCAGAAAAGAACAATGTAATGGGTTTAAACTACAAGTGCAACGATATAGGCTAGATATCAGGGGAAAAATTTTCACAGTCAGAGTAGTTCAGCAGTGGAATAGGCTGCCTAAGGAGGTGGTGAGCTCCCCCTCACTGGCAGTCTTCAAGCAAAGGCTGGATACACACTTTTCTTGGATGCTTTAGGATGCTTAGGGCTGATCCTGCGTAGAGCAGGGGGTTGGACTAGATGGCCTCTGTGGCCCCTTCCAACTCTATGATTCTGTGATTCTATGATTAACAACAGTCCAGCAGCATCTTGAAGACTAACTAATTCCTGCCACAGATTTTCATAGTCTTTAAGGTGCTACCGGACTCTTGCTGTTTTCATCTGCTGGTGTTCTGCTACCCAGCAAGGAGTCTCCAGGCATGGTTTAGAAAACTCAGGGCTAAAAGGGGAGGGTAGATCCTTCTTAAGAGCTTCTTAAGGTAGCATATTCAGCTGGAAAGTCAGATTTGGCTTTTGCTTTTGGCTTCTTGGCCCTCTCTCCATCCCCCTCCCGTCCCCCGCATCTTGTCACCTGTTGGCAACAGATTTTTTTGTTGTTATTCTCAGAGCGTGAAACTGATTCCAAATGATAAGCATGGGGGCATCCATCACACCTGACTTTCTTTACCCTCAACGGCTCCACTCCTCCACCCTGTCCCTGCCTTTCCTTAAGTTGCACTTTCTTAGTTGAGGAATTTGTTTGCAGAGGCCTCGGACGCATTCTTGCACCTTGTTTGAAGAAGCTGATAAAATACTGCAGGCATGATCAGATCTTTGGGAAGTGCAGTGTGATTTCCTCTCCTCCTTCTTCAGGGTACTCGAGGCACCGACTCACTGACTATACCCCCAAAGGGCATTGCACTCAGCCAATACTAACAGGCTAGTGATCCCTGGCCCTTGAGATGTACATTTAGCCTCAACCAGGGCCAGGGCCTTCTTGGTCCTGGCCCAGACCTGGTGGAATGAGAGAAGAACTGTGGGACCTTCGAGAGCTGACTTAGACCTCTTCTGCAGCCAGATTTCAGCCCAGTGCACATCCAGTTGCAGGGCTAATTCCTGCCGTCCGCTGGATTTGATTCCCTGCTCCTCCACATGCTTGGCGACTGTGGGCTAGTCACAGACCTGTTTGAAACTGTTCTCACAGAGCCGATTCTCTGAGAGATCTCTCAGCCTCACCTAACTCATAGGGTGTCTTTTGTGGGGAGAGGAAGGGAAGACTATTATAAGACACTCTGATTCCTTTGGGCAGTGAAAAGCAGGGTATAAAAACCAACTCTTCATCTACTGGGAAGGTGCTTCTGGGAAACAGTGTCTCTCCCTCCCCTCCACACGTCCCCAGGGCTTCATGGAGCTTCTGGGTCCCATTTCCAGTTTCCCCATCTTCTCTGCCATTGGTCTCAAATTTGCTTTGTTGTCATGGGTTTGAAAAGATTTCAGAAAGACCAAGGTGGTCTCCATTTGTTGTTGTTAGGTACGAAGTCATGTCCAACCCATTGCGACCCCATGGACAATGATTCTCCAGGCCTTCCTGTCCTCTACCATTCCTCAAAGTCAATTTAAGTTTGCACTTACTGCTTCAGTGACTCCATCCAGCCACCTCATTCTCTGTCGTCCCTGTCTTCTTTTGACCTCGATCGCTCCCAGCATTAGGCTCTTCTCTAGGGAGTCCTTCCTTCTCATGAGGTGGCCAAAGTATTTGAGTTTCATCTTCAGGATCTGGCCTTCTAAGGAGCAGTCCGGGCTGATCTCCTCTAGGACTGACCGGTTTGTTTGCCTTGCAGTCCAAGGGACTCGCAAGAGTCTTCTCCAGCTCCAGAGTTCAAAAGCCTCAATTCTTTGACACTTCCTTATGGTCCAACTTTCACAGCCGTACATTGCAACTGGGAAGACCATAGCCTTGACTAAACGCACTTTTGTTGGCAGGGTGATGTCTCTGCTTTTTAGGATCCTGTCTAGATTTGCCATAGCTTTCCTCCCCAGGAGCAAGTGTCTTTTAATTTCTTTGCTGCAGTCCCCATCTGCAGTGATCTTGGAGCCCAGGAAAATAAAATCTATCACTACTTCCATTTCTTCCCCATCTATTTGCCAGGAATTGAGAGGGCCGGATGCCATGATCTTCATTTTCTTGATGTTGAGTTTCAAGCCAACTTTTTCAATGATGAAAATGTGTCAGAATAATGTTAACTTAATCTCATGGTGATAAACTGATGTATATAGTTGACTCTCCAAATAGTCCTACAGCATCCTTCCCTACAAGTATTAACATCACAATGTGTAAATGCTCTTCAGTAGTGACCCAAGTGCCTAAGCCACTCCATCAGTTAACTCAAACCATTATGCAACATAGATCTTTTCAAGAGACATGTTTAAATTATATACAGTTTTTTAAAATTACATATGGTAAGAAAGCAAGTAAAATACATCATGCTATTTAACCCATTGGGTTGTAAGATATTCATCTGGCGGGGCTTCATGTGCCAGAGTGGCAGTCAGGTGACTTTCAGCTGACCATAGTCTGAACATAGCCTGCCAATGAGCATCAAGCCAAAGGAAGGAAGTGCCCTTCCCCACCATGGTAACTGTTAAACCAACACAGTATCAGAGTATATGCATAAACGCGACTGTTTTTAAAAATGATTACTTAAAAGGGTCAGCATACTGACTTCAGTGAAAACATCTACAATCATAATAATGCTGTATCTTTTAAAGGAGACAAGACAGGCAGCTTGTGACAGCCTGACCTACCCATAGACTGAGCAAGAGGTTTAAGAGAAAAGAGATGACCGCTGGAGTTTTGCACCCTGTTTTTTAACAACCTGAAAGAGAATTAAAATTTATTTCCCTTCCTCTCACCACAACAGATCCCCTGTGAGGTAGGTGATGCTGAGAGAGCTCTGAGAGAACTGTAACAGGCTGAAGGTCACCCAGCAGACTACACATGGAGAAGTGGGGAACCGAACACAGTTCTCCTGATTAGAGGTTTCCATTCTTCATCATGACACCAGGCTTTCTCAACCAGCAGTTCATGAAACCCTGGGGTTTCTTGATGGCCCTGGAAGAGTTTCCTGGAAGGGTGGGAGTTAATTATTTTATTTTTTTACATATTTTGTAAATTTGTTAAATATCCACCAGGTGATAAGATCATATAAGGTCATGTTGACCTGCCCCCCTCTCAAAATGGCCAATGGTGGGCCTGGAGGGGGTGGGAAGGGGAAGGGCCACGGGTGGGCCTGTACTCAGCTCTGCTTCCCAACCCTATTCTGCACGATTGCACCACTTCTTGGACTTCTCGAAACCTGAAGAATATTTCAGGGGATTCTCAACGGTATTAAAGTTGAAAAAGGCTCCACTATACCATGCTGGCTCTCCTACACTAAGCTGGTTTCTCCTACACCCTAAGGCACTTGGAATGAGTGGGAAAGAGGTGCCACAATCCCTCAGAAATAAATATACCGGCAGAAGTTGTGCTGAAAAGCGAAAGAGAGAGCAAGCCTCATTTCCCCCAGTATGAAATTATACTCCTGCCCGGAGGCTATTTGAAAGCCTTGCATTTCAGCTCCCTCCCAAGCAGCTCCTGTGATCCAGGGATCAATATCTATTTGTATGCTTTGCGGTTGGTATAATCCTGCCTTTTCCTGAGCAGTGTCTTTCCAGCCGGAATAAGGCCAGCAGCCCTACCGAAAAAAAGAACCTAAAAATATGTTCTCCTCCCCCCCCACCCCCTATAATTGGTAAAATATACAGTGCAATATCTACCAGGCACCCCCAGTTAATCTTCGGCGGAGAAAAGCATGAACTGCTTTTAGATGACGACGCTGCCATTGGTCTTCGGGGCTAAAAAAATTGCAGACTCGCACGGTATTTTTTAAAAAATAAGACTTGTATGAGATAAATTCAGCCGGATTGCAAAAGCCCCTTCTTGGCTCTGCATCAGTTCAATGGCTGGAGCAAAAGACCGCCTGCCAAAAAAAAAAAAAAATCTATATGCAGCATGTAGTGGTAGGAATGCTTTTGGGGGGGGGGGAGAAGCTGGCTTGCAAACTACCGTTCTCTGTGGATGGCTTCCAAGAACTCCGAGGGCATCGTGTTCCAGCTAGTTAACGTTTTGTCAAGCTGTGCAGGGGGATGACAAGGAGGGTGAGGTCATGGCTAAGAGCCACAGCATAGGACCTAGCCCTGTGACAATCGCATGGTGTGTGTGTGTTTGTGTGTTGAGGAATTACACCCTCTGCAATCATTCCCAAGGCACACTGGAGGGGGGGGACATGTTTGCAGCCCAGGGAAGTAACTCTCGCCCCCACCCCCTGCCCCTGTGGAACACCCATCTAGCTTGCATTTTTATCCTGGGATGATTCTGCACTTACTTTGTTTATTCCGTTGTAGATCCTACTGAATTCAGATTGATTTGAACTCGGGTCTTCCTCAATCCCCCACCCTCCCCATTGAAACATAAAAGTTTTCTGCACATGGTTAGGGAAGCTCAGAAGAGGGGAGACAAGTGCAGCAGGAGCCTCGTTCTTTTCTTGAATGGGGGGGGGAGGATTGGAGACAGCAGAGGAGGGAGAAAAAAACAAGAAGCAAATCTCTACCGAGAGAAGTTTAGGCTTCTGGAGCTTCTGCCGAGAGAAGTTAGGGCTTTCCCTTTAAGGCAAGCTTGCAGGCTGGGAATGAGGAAGCTTTTGAACTGACGCCCTGGCCAATCAGGGCTTCCCTATAACGTAGGAGGCTCAGCAGTAAGTAGAGAGCCGCATGCTTTCTCAAGCCGATTTTTCAAATATTGAGGGTTATATCCACTCCAGGATATTGCGGGGGAAAGGTAGGGTCACTCTGGATCAATCACGCTTGTTGCAGAGGGAAAATTTAAATAGGATAAAATCAAAATGGAAACCAAATTCAGTGGAGATGGCAGGGACTGGATCGACCTGTTCAATGCAAGGTCAGCCGAAAGCATCCAGGATAAGGATCTGTCCAGCCGCTGCTTGAAGACGGCCAATGAGGGGGAGCTCCCCACCTCCTTAGGCAGACGATTCCACTGCTCAGCCAGTTCATCATGGCTAACAACAAGTTTAAAATACCAATTCTGAATTGGAAAGCCTACACATAATAGCCTAAAACATAAACAGACACACACCCCATCTCCCATAACCCCCCCCCAGCCACCATTCCCAGGTAGATGTGGGTGTTGGATAATTGGAGGGTTTCAGAGGAGGTGCAAAGTTATCTCTTTACTTGGAAAATTGAGTATTTGGGAAATGGAGTCAATCTCTTAAGCGCTGCCTCCTTCCCAGGGCAATCTTTGTGACCAGCAGGAGACAAGGAGCTTCTTGGCAGGATCCTCTTCCCACAGGTTGGTATCCCTCAAGGGCATCGAGTCGGGGGCTTGTTTCATGGCAGCAAACCCATTTCATTTCTGGCTTGACAACTCCGAGTCGCCGCCTTTCACGGGGGTGAGATTTTCTTATTTCATACAGAAGTTAAAACGCTTTAAAAATGGAGATTCTCTTGCCGTTTAATTCTGCCGAGAGACCCCGTAGAGCCGCCGACAAAAGGAAGCAATCGGACTCATTATGCCGCCATTAGGAAGAGACTGTCAAAAGAAGGGGGGATGAGTAAGCGCAGGGAGCAAATGAGCAAAGTGGAAGAGGATAATTGCAAAGCTCAGGGGCTTTCTGTGGGAACAGTTTCATCTGACTGGTGTCAATCAGGCTGAGCCAGTCTTTGGGGGACTCTTTAAAAACAGACTTCTGCCGTTCGGTAATTCCCCCGGCTGGCATTTCGGGGCATGCCGGACTGGCAGGAGGAAATTAAATAAGGGAAGGCTTGTGGGATTTCCTCCCAACAGCCCCAGCCACCACGGACCATCTGCAGGGGAGGCTGCCTGTTGCATCTCTGTATGGTTTACTTTTAGAAACCTCCTCCCATTCAACTTCCATTGGAATTTATCAGAGTGTAACCTTTCCTGTTCACTGTGGACAAGGGGTCCCGGGTTCTGCTAGGAAGTTGAAATAAAAGCGAGGGGTATGAAAGTCACCGCAGTGTACTAGTTAAGAGTGGCAGACTCTGATGTGGAGAACTGGGCTTGATTCCCCACTCCTCCTCCATGAGGAGTCAGCTGGGCGACTTTGGCCCAGTCACAGTTCTCTCAGAGCTCTCTCCACCCCACCTGCCTCACAGGGTATCTGTTGTGGGGAGAGGAAGGGAAGGTGATTGGAAGCTGCTTTGAGGCCTGTTGAGTGACCTTGGGCCAGTCACGATACTCTCAGAGCTCTCTCAGCTCCACCCGCCTCACAAGGTGCCTGCTGTGGGGTGAGGAAGGGAAGGCAAATGTAAGCCATTTTAAGACAGATGAGGCCTGCTGGGTGACCTTGGGCGGTCACTGTTCCCTCAGGGCTCTCTCAGCCCCACCTGCCTCACAATATGCCTGTTGTGGGGTGAGGAAGATAAAGTTATTGTCAGTTGCTTTGAGACAACATCAGGCTGCTGGGTGAATCTGGGCCAGTCCCAATCCTCTCAGAGCTGCCTCACAGGGTGCCTGTTATAGGGAAAGGAAGATGATTTTTAGCAGAGAAAAGTGGGGTGTAAAAAAACTTATTCTTTTTTTTTCTCTTCTAGAAGTTCTTATTGCAGTTGTTTCTCTTTTTTTACAGGGAGGGACAGTAGCAGGCCCAAGGGAAGTAGAATCTCTTCCCGCTGTAAAAAATGATGCACAGCAGAGTTTTCTGGCGCCAGGTGATGATCTTTCTTCGTGACTGGAGCTGGGCCAGTAACTCATGCAGAAAAAGTGAACGCATGCACCTTCTCCAAGGGTTGGCATTACACACCTCATCAGATAATCTTTGAAAGCCTAGGGCCATGATGGAGAAGACTCTAGACCTGATACTCAGGGAGTACCCACAGCTTAATGTTAGAGGAGTGTATTTACAGGTCTGGTCCCCAGAATCTCCAGTGAAAGAGCGTGAGGAAGGACGGCTAAGGAATACCCTCTCCAGGACCTGAAGTTTCAAGAGAAGAGGCAGCCCTAGGCTTAAAGGATCTGAGGGTGCCAGCCTACAGGTGGAATCTCAGGACTGCCTGGAATTAGAAGAAGAAGAAGAAGAAGAAGAAGAAGAAGAAGAAGAAGAAGAAGAAGAAGAAGAAGAAGAAGAAGAAGAAGAAGAAGAAGAAGAAGGCTTTTCTCTACCTGAAAGAGTCTCAAAGCAGCTTATATTCACCTTCCTTTTCCTCTCCCCAGAACAGACACCCTGTGAAACAGAGGAGGCTGAGAGAGCCCTGATATTACTGAAGAAGAAGAGTTGATACTTTTAGGCCTCTATTCTCTACCCAAAGGAGTCTCAAAGTGGCTTCCAATTGCCTTCCCTTTTCCTCTCCCCACAACAGACACCCTGTGAGGTGGGTGAGGCTGAGAGAGCCCTGATATCACTGCTCGGTCAGAACAGTTCTATCAGTGCTGTGGCAATCCCAAGGTCACCCAGTTGGTTGCATGCTGGGGAGCGCAGAATCAACCCTGACTCTCTGTTTTTTTATACCTTCCTTTCCTCTCTGCACAACAGACACTCTGCGAGGTTAGGTGAGGCTGACAGAGCTATGAGAGAGAACTGTGACTGGCCCAAGATCACCAAGCTGGCTGCATTTGGAGGAGGCGTGGGGGATCAAACCTGATTCTCCAGTTTGGAGTCTGCTACTCTTAACCATTACACCACGCTGGCTCTATAGAGATCACTTCCCCTGGAGAACTATAGATGCTTTTTTTGGGGGGGGGGGGGCATTGGACCGCACTGAGGTCCCTGTCCTTTCCAGGTTCCATCCCAAAATATCCAGGAGTTTTCCCACCAAGTTCTGGCACCCTGGCCCCCTCTATCCCCCACCTGCAGCCAATGAGAATTTGGAAATCCAAGCATTTGTGCTGCTTCTGGCATAACATTCTGAATGTTCCCATTGACCTAATGCGGCAGGATTTCATAGAGTTTGCTCGGCTGGCTGGATCTTCATCCATCTTAAGTTTCATGGCAGAAGAAACATCAACATGCCACTGGGGAATGAGAGGTGGGATTTATGGGGCCGAAGGGTGCATTCGTGGGGGAAAGCCGTGAAGATCAGGAATGGGCTTCAAGGAATGGGTCCCCTATTTTTATCTTGGTGAGCCTAATTGGTCATAAGCTTGGCCCAATGAATGCACATCGGGCAGGTCTCGCATGGCGCACTTGACAAAGTATCTCTTGGAGAAGTAATTACACTGGAGAGATTAATTGGGAGACTGAGGTGGGAAGTAATGAATACAAAGTACTTAATTAGGCCATAAGCAAACACATTACAGCCTGCCAAGATTGCAGTGGTGGACTCCAAAGGACAGAGACATTGCAGAGAGAAAACCAAGTAGGTGCCCATCCTCTGGAGAAAAGATACAGTGACGTTGGGGGGGGGGGTGAGTAGGGAGGTCAGCTTCCAAGTGGAATCACCCCTCCCTTCCAAACTATAGAGATCAGTTCCCCGAGAGAAAAGGGATGCTTTGGAGGGTGGAATCCCCGGCATTATACCCCACTGAGGTCCCTGCCCTATCTAGGCTCCATCCCCAAATCTCCAGGAATCTCCCAACCTGGAGGTGGCAACCCTACTCCACTAGAATCATAAAATCGTAGAGTTGGAAGGCACCTCATGGGTCATCTAGTCCAACCCCCTGCACTATGCAGGACACTCACGTCCCTATTGCTCATGCGCTGTAACCTGCCACCCCCTTGAACCTTCACAGAATCAGCCTGTCTGTCAGATGGCTCTCCAGCCTCTGATTAAAAATTTCCAAAGATGGAGAACCCACCACCTCCCGAGGAAGCCTGTTCCACTGAAGAAACCACTCTAACTGTCAGGAACTTTTTCCAGATGTTTAGATGGAATTTCTTTTGAATTAATTTCATCCCAATCATTCTGGTCTGTCCCTCTGGGGCAACAGAGAACAACTCTCCTCCATCCTCTATATGGCACCCTTTTAAATACTTGAAGATGGTTATCAGATCCCCTCTCAGTCATCTCCTCTCCAGGCTAAACAGACCAAGCTCCCTCAACCTTTCTTCATGCATCTTGGTCTCCAAACCGCTCACCATCTTTGTTGCCCTCCTCTGGACACGCTCCAGTTTGTCAACATCCCTCTTCAACTGGGGTGCCCAAAACTGAACACAGGACTCCAAGTGAGGCAGAACCAGAGCAGAGTAAAGCGGTACCATCACCTCCCGTGATCTGGACACGATACTCCATTTGATACAGCCCAAAATCCCACTCTATCCATGCTGGTGGTCAGCAGGAACCTGACAACCCTAGAGGTGAGAGCATGGTGCGTGGAAGAGTACAGAAGAATACAGAAGTTTGTGTTTTAAAAGAACCATGAATTGTGCAGTGGGCTCCAGGGGAATGGGAATGGTAGTCTACGGAAATCTGGAGAGGCACAGTTTGGCCACAGAGTGTCTGTTGTCAGGAGTGGAAAGGAAGGTGATTGTAAGCTGTTTTGAGACTCTTTTGAGTAGCGAAAAGGGGGTATAAAAACAAAATCGTTATTCCTTGTTAACAAGCATGACTCAGAGTAAGATGGTGCCTCTCTTTCTAGTTCAAGGCCTGGAATAGGACACTGAACCCCCCAGGCTGTGCTCGAGGGGGCTGAAAGCACACTTCTCAACACCCCCTCCCCAGCCACCCCCTTTGCTTTCTCGGTATCCCCAGCTGCATCCTCTTCCTGCAGCAGCCCCATCCATCTGGCTCCGGTGAATGCCCGTGCGCTTGGCAGGATAGGGACACGAAAAGTGTCTGCAGCTGGATGGTGTCCTTTTTGCCGAGACATCTGTCCGATCAAAGAGCATCAGCCTTGCTGGCGAGACGGGGGGCCGGTCCTCCATGCAATGACAAAATGCTCTCGGGTACTTCTTCGTGTCTCCTAAAGATGTTTCAGATTTTGGATGGAAGCACATAGAATCATAGAATCATAGAGTTGGAAGGGGCCATACAGGCCATCTAGTCCAACCCCCTGCTCAACGCAGGATCAGTCCTAAGCATCCTGAAGCATCCAAGAAAAGTGTGTATCCAACCTCTGCTTGAAGACTGCCAGTGAGGGGGAGCTCACCACCTCCTTAGGCAGCCTATTCCACTGCTGAACTACTCTGACTGTGAAAATTGTTTTCCTGATATCTAGCCTATATCGTTGTACTTAAAGTTTAAACCCATTACTGCGCGTCCTCTCCTCTGCAGCCAACGGAAACAGCATCCTGCCCTCCTCCAAGTGACAACCTTTCAAATACTTAAAGAGGGCTATCATGTCCCCTCTCAACCTCCTTTTCTCCAGGCTGAACATTCCCAAGTCCCTCAACCTATCTTCATAGGGCTTGGTCCCTTGGCCCCAGATCATCCTCCTCGCTCTCCTCTGTACCCTTTCAATTTTATCTACATCCTTCTTGAAGTGAGGCTTCCAGAACTGCACACAGTACTCCAGGTGTGGTCTGACCAGTGCCGTATACAATGGGACTATGACATCAAGATGGCAGGACAGGTGTTATATAACACCAAAAGCAATAGCAAAAAATGTCAAAAGGATGTGATTGGAAATGTCATGTGAAAGTGGGTTCCTTTTTTTTTTTCATAAGTGGTGGAGATGTGGTATTGTGTACAGATTTTGGGCATGTTTAATCATAAGTTTCCATTGAAACCTGAATCTATGCTGTTAAGGATATGCCTCGAATCTTTTCCCCCTCATTCCAGGAATCTATTTTTTCTCCGCTACAACGTCAGGAAGACGTATTTGCCAAGAACTGGAAATCCCAAGATATACCAATGGTAGACTCTTGGCTAGACAAATTTGCTGATATGGCAAAAATAGTAAATAGAAAGTGAGATGAAGAATTTTGAGAGCAATGAAGTTTCTGTTTGGATTATCTTACTAAATGAGACGTGAGATAAGAAACAAAAGATGGGGGGCAAAGGGGGGGCAAAGGGAAGGGGGAATATTGTGTTTGAATCATCTTTATTTTTCTTTCTGTATATTTTTACAAAATAAAAAGATTGTTGTTGTTAGGTGCGAAGTCGTGTCCGACCCATCGCGATCCCATGGACAATGATCCTCCAGGCCTTCCTGTCCTCTACCTTTCCCCGGAGTCCACTTAAGTTTGCACCTACTGCTTCAGTGACTCCATCCAGCCACCTCATTCTCTGTCGTCCCCTTCTTCTTTTGCCCTCAATCGCTCCCAGCATTAGGCTCTTCTCCAGGGATCCTTCCCTCTCATGAGGTGGCCAAAGTATTTGAGTTTCATCTTCAGGATCTGGCCTTCTAAGGAGCAGTCAGGGCTGATCGCCTCTAGGACTGACCGGTTTGCTCGCCTTGCGGTCCAAGGGACTCACAAGAGTCTTCTCCAGCACCAGAGTTCAAAAGCCTCAATTCTTTGACGCTCGGCCTTCCTTATGGTCCAACTTTCACAGCCATACATTGCAACTGGGAAGATGTGTGTGTGTGTGTGTGTGTGTGTGTATAAAGATGGCAGGACAGGAGAAAGGTCTCAACCCACAGCCTCTCACACCGCTTGACTAAGCAAAAGTCTGCCAACTTCCTACATTCTGAGGAGCTTCCTTCTGCCACTTCAGTTAGAGGGAGCACTTCAAGTCGAGGAAGGGCCCACAAGGCTAAATTAGAGGTGATGTCATTTATAGAAGAAGAGGAGGAGTTGGCTCTTACACCCCACTTTTCACATGCTCAAAACATTTGAATTATTTCACGTGCAACCTGTAGAAGAAGAAGGAGAGATGGTTTTTATGCTCACCTTCTCACTGCATGAAGGAGCCTCAAAGTGGCTTCCAATTCCTTTCCCTTTCCTCTCCCCACAACAGACATCCTGTGGGGGAGGTGGGGCTGAGAGAGTTCTGACAGGACTGCTCTGTGAGAACAGCTCTATCAGGATTGAGATGAGCCCAAGGTCACCCCACTACCTGTATTTGAAGAAGTGGGGAATCCAACCCACTCTGAAGGCAGGCCTCAGGCTTCACCGGGTATCTGTTGCGGGAAGAGGAAGGGAAGGCAATTGGAAGCCGCTTGGAGGCTCCTTCAGGTAGAGAAAAGCGGCATATAAGAACCAACTCTTCTTCTTCTTCAGTAATATCAGGGCTCTCCCAGCCCCACCTCCCTCACAGGGTGTCTGTTGTGGGGAGAGGAAAGGGAAAGCGAATGGAAGCCGCTCTGAGACTCCTTTGGGTAGAGAAAAGCGGCATATAAGAACCAATTCTTCTTCTTCTTCAGTAATATCAGGGCTCTCTCAGCCTCACCTCCCTCACAGGGTGTCTGTTGTGGGGAGAGGAAAGGGAAGGAGATTGGAAGCAGCTTTGAAACACATGAAGCCTGCTGGGTGACCTTGGGCCAGTCAAAGTTCTCTCAGAACTTAAGCCTCACCTGCCTTCTGTGGTGGGAAGCGGAAAGGAAGGGAAGCTACTTTGAGGTAGAGCAATGTGAGGTATGAAAAGCAAGTCTTCTTCTTCATTGGTCTCCCCTCCTCCATTTTATGTTCACAAAAACCATCCTGTGAGCTAGGTTAAAGAAATATCCTGAGAGACTCAGGTGACCTTGAAACCACCCAGCTAACTTCCATGGCAGAGGGAGGATTCAAGTCTCTCCCCCCTAATCCCCGCCAGTTCTCCCATACAGGACAGCTGACACCTTCATCCATCCCTGTCCCCCAAACTCCAGAGGTCCAAAAATGGAGATCATCAACTCCCTTGGTGTGGTAATGCCAGCAATTAGCATATATTTGGCTGCCGGCAGCTTTGGGCAAATACATGACCTTGAAATAAGTTTAGAAAGTGGGAGGGAGTGTCATCAAAGAAAGTGAGTTAAGTCAGCAGCTTATAGCAGCGTACAGACGACACGCCACCTGTTTACCCCATCCGATAGAAAATAAATATTCCACCCTATTAAGGCTTCTGGCAAAGCTGAACTTTTCATCAATCTGCCTTTTTAAGAACCCCTCTTCCAAGAATGAATTGCCTTAATTAGCAATGGCATCGGAGGCATTGGAAGAGAAAGAAAGAATCCCTTGGAATCATTGAAATGTAATCGAAACAAAGAGTTGGGCCTGTTTCGTCAGGTTCTGCACCGTGGGGCCAGAAGTGATGCAACATTGCCTCAATGCATATTGTCCCCCTATTCCTCGGAAGGTGGTCGGTTCTCCATCTCTGGAAATTTTTAAACAGAGGCTGGAGAGCCATCTGACAGTGAGGCTGATTCTGTGAAGGCTCAAGGGGGTGGCAGGTGACAGGGGATGAGCGATTGGGATGTGAGTGTCCTGCATAGTGCAGGGGTTGGACTAGATGACCCAGGAGGTCCCTTCCAACTCTATTATTCTATGATTCTATTATTCTATTCCTCCCTATTGTCCCCCATTTTCCTGCTGTGGCCAAGAGTTGTTGCTCTGCGGTAAATATTTGACATTGTAAATATTTTGTAAGTTTTGTAAACGCACAGTGGGGAGGAAATTGGGGCATGAATGCCTTAATTGCAGGGGTGGCCAAACTGTGGCCCTCCAGATGTCCATGGATCACAATTCCCATGTGCCCCTATCTGCATGTGCTGCCAGGGGCTTATAGTCATTGTAGTCCACGGAGGTCTGGAGAGCCAGAGTTCGGCCACCTCTGCCTTAATGAATAAATATAAGCAGCAGTAACCAGAATCAAGAGCCTCTTGTGGCGCAGAGTGGTAAGGCAGCCATCTGGCAGCTTTGCCCATGAGGCTGGGAGTTCAATCCCAGCAGCCGGCTCAAGGTTGACTCAGCCTTCCATCCTTCCGAGGTCGGTAAAATGAGTACCCAGCTTGCTGGGGGGTAAACGGTAATGACTGGGGAAGGCACTGGCAAACCACCCCGTATTGAGTCTGCCATGAAAACGCTAGAGGGCGTCACCCCAAGGGTCAGACATGACTCAGTGCTTGCACAGGGGATACCTTTACCTTTACCTTTAACCAGAATCAGGTGCATTGGAACAAATATTCAAAACCCAAAAGATACAGAAATGCCCATCTCAGCTGTTCCCGAATAAAGTCGTGCTGGATGCCGCCTCTTCAGCTCTGGTCATCTTTGAAGGGGCACCTGTCAGGTGCACAACTCGATCCTGAAACGCTTGAATCAAGAGTTTCAGCCAGATCCTTCACCCTCTTCCTATCTGCAATCAGATAGCTCAGCAGTTGCAATGTGGTGGGATAAGCACTCCAGATTTGCTCTCTGTGCATCGTGGCTGACGTACTTTGTTGAGAGTGAAAGGGGAGCGTTTCGAGCAAATTGACAGATCAAAGCGTAATAAATCTCCAGGGCCAGATGGCGGGCACACAAGGGCTTCCAACAACACTCTGAAACGGCTGAGCTATTGATTTCAGTATTCATCCCCTCTCTGGCATCCATCTCTAGGCCAGAAGAGTAGAGGTAACCAATATACCAATCACTGAAACAAAAGGAAAAGGACGAGTCCAGCGACCGTGCTAGAAACTGCTGGAGTTCAAAATCAGCACCGGGCAAATCAAAGTGAGCTTTAGGAGTTAACATTCCATAAGAAGAAAAGAGCTCAACTGATGGGCAACCCTTCAGAAATAATGTGGGTTTAAATAAATACCTCAGGGCTCAGGGCTCGGCCCGGTACTTTTTAACATATTTATTAATGATCTAGATGAGGGGGTGGAGGGACTACTCATCAGGTTTTCAGGTGACACCAAATTGGGAGGACTGGCAAATACTCCGGAAGATAGAGACAGAGTTCAACGAGATCTGAACACAATGGAAAAATGGGCAAATGAGAACACGATGCAGTTTAATAAAGATAAGTGTAAAGTTCTGCATCTGGGTCAGAAAAATGAAAAGCATGCCTACTGGATGGGGGATACGCTTCTAGGTAGCACTGTGTGTGAACGAGACCTTGGGGCACTTCTGGATTGTAAACTAAACATGAGCAGGCAGTGTGATGCAGCGGTAAAAAAGGTGAATGCCATTTTGGGCTGTATCACCAGGGGCATCACATCAAAATCACAAGACGTCATAGTCCCATTGTATACAGCATTGGTCAGACCACACCTGGAGTACTGTGTACAGTTCTGGAGGCCTCACTTCAAGAAGGACGTAGATAAAATTGAAAGGGTACAGAGGAGAGCGACGAAGATGATCTGGGGCCAAGGGACCAAGCCCTATGAAGATAGGTTGAGGGACTTGGGAATGTTCAGCCTGGAGAAAAGGAGGTTGAGAGGGGACATGATAGCTGTCTTTAAGGGCCATTCTGCACCGGGATCCATGTTGCAAATTGTTTGCGGAACGAAAAATCACCATTTTAAATAGTGGAATTCGTCGTTATGCATACCTGCCTTTGGAGTGGAATCCAGTTGTGTTTCTATCGTTTCCCACAGGGTTCTGGTCTCGGCAAAAATCGCTAGCCAGGAAGCGCTATTGCTGAGCTGTGTCCCGCCCCTGGCTGTCAAGCAGCCAATGGGCAGCCGTTAGCATGCTCCCAAACAGCCCCTTTTCCTTTAAGGAAGGTTTTAAAAAAAAAAAACCACCCGTTGCAACGAATATGCGTTGATTCGTTGCAACGGAGAGACCCATCCAGCTAGCAGGTGGTGTTTGAGCTGCCGTTTCATCGTTGCCACACTCCCCCCGAGTGAAAAAAAAATCCCCCCCCTTCACGGGCGCGATTTTCGGCCTAAAACAGTGTGAAAAATAAAGGGAAAATAAACCAGCAAATGGGCCTCTGTGTTGCTTGTGCTTGGTGACTTTAAACAGAGGGACTGCAGCCGGGGAAGCCTCGCTGGGTAAACGAAGGCTCGCTGGTGCATTGATCTCCGCTCGCTCAGAGAAAAAAAAATAGTGATCGCTTTGCCGGAAGATCAGAGGAGAGAGCCAGCAATAAAGGTAAAGGTAAAGGTATCCCCTGCACAAGCACCGGGTCATGTCTGACCCTTGGGGTGACGCCCTCTAGCGTTTTCATGGCAGACTCAATACGGGGTGGTTTGCCAGTGCCTTCCCCAGTCATTACCGTTTCCCCCCCCAGCAAGCTGGGTACTCATTTTACCGACCTCGGAAGGCTGAGTCAACCTTGAGCCGGCTGCTGGGATCGAACTCCCAGCCCCATGGGCAGAGCTTTCAGACTGGATGTCTGCTGCCTTACCACTCTGCGCCACAAGAGGCTCATAATAACTATGCTATAGCAGTTTGTAAAAGGGAATTAAAAGGTTACATTAAAAGGTTAAAAACGCATCAACAATAAAACTTCAAAACTTCTCCACCATAAAAGTCAACATTTAAAAGCATTAAATACCGTTGACTCTTTTACAAGGATAAAAGGAGCCATGAAAGCTATAAAACTATCAAAGCTGTTAAAATATAAAACAAAAATCAAGATTAAGAGACGTACCATAAAAGCTACTAACCAAAAAACATAAGAAGTTCTGTGGACCTATCAGCAAGGTTATAATGGCCATAAATGGCCAAGCCTTTCCTATTTCTTAAAGGTAGCCATGCAAATTTTGCTCCTTTGTTAGTTAAAAAATGATCTGTATCTGATAGCTATAGTTGCAGGCGATGCTTTCTCAGGTCGTGAGGGCATTCTATAAGCATTGGTACTAATGCACCTGTGATAATATGATTATACAGCTTAAATAAGATGTGTGTTCTGTGTTCTCTCCTTCAGGGGTAGTCAACCTGTGGTCCTCCAGATGTTCATGGACTACAATTCCCTTGAGCCCCTGTTCAGCGTTTGCTGGCAGGGGCTCATGGGAATTGTAGTCCGTGATCTGGAGGACCACAGGTTGACTATCCCTGCTCTACTTGACCCTTGTTGCAGATACGGAGTGGATCCTTGAGAGGGAACTTGGTTGTCTAGAAATCTATTGTAGTATCAGGAGATCTCTCAGCCCTACCTGGAGGTTGCCCACCCTGATCATGCCCTGGAGTCCACCCCTGTTGCCCGGAAATCAGTTTTAATCCTAGAAGATTCTGTGGCTGATTCTGGAAAGGTTCAAGGGGGTGGCAGGTGACAGTGGATGAGCGACAGGGTTGTGAGTGTCCTGCATAGTCCTGTGGGTTGGACTAGATGACCCAGGAGGTCCCTTCCAACTCTATTATTCTATGATTCTATACTTTCCCATATAGACACCTTTATCTAGCCCAAGACATTTCCCACGCAATTCAATCTCAAGTGAATCCAAACAAATCCAAATTGCTGGGGGTTTTTTTCAATTTCTCACTGGAATCTGTTAACCATTTCCTTTATGCTGTATGTTAACTGACTCTCGCACTTTGCCTGTAAGTATGAACTGATGATTTCCATTCCATGACATTGTACCTGAAGAGGTGTGCGTGCTCATAAAATCTCAGGCCTCGAATAACACCTTGTTGGCCTTAACGGTGCCTCAAAACCCTCAAAACCCGAAGCGTGAACAGAAACCTTATCCGACCATCTTTCTGCCTTCGAGCATCTCAGCCGAGCTGGCTTCCGCCCAGCCAACCATGTCTCTGAAACCACCTAGACCAAAAGCCTGTGGTTTTCCCCCTCAGCAGAAATCCTCTGGCCAGCGCAAAAGTTCTGTGCAAACCTGGATCGACTGCGCATGAACTGTCAGAAGGCTTTTGAGCAATTCAGCACCTCACCAGAGGCTCGTAAAACATCAAGGCCATTATGGGATAATAGGAATGTGTTTTCTGGCATTAGCAACTTGGTTCAAAGATTAGAAAGGGAGCACAAGCACTCCGCTTTTACAGCCAACAGATGTACGCAGGAAAATGCCTTGAGGAAGAACACTGGAATGTGTGGTTTTTTTAAAAAAACAACCACAAAAGTGATGTTCTGGAAAATAAAGTGTGAGAAGAACACCAAAGTCTGCTACATTATTCGTGGTTAATGCATTGGAGGAAAGCACAGAGGAATGCATAGCAGTGCGGAAGAAATGAACCTTACTGCAAAAAGGTGTAAAGAGCACTGGAGACCTGCATTTCATTCTCCGCTCCTCCACAGGAGGCCTGCTCGGTGACCTTGGGCCAGTTCTCTCAGGACTCTCTCAGTCCCACCCGCCTCACGAGGTAGCTTTTGGGGAAAGAGGACAGAAATGCGATCCTCGGCCACTTAGAGACACATGAGGCCTGCCAGGTGACCTTGGGCCAGCCCCATCTGCCTCACAGGGTGTCTGTTATGGGGGGAGGAAGGGAAGGCAACTATAAGCCGCTTTAATGAGGCTTGCTTGGAGCCAGTTTGGTGCAGTGGTTGAGAATGGTCGCTTCTAATCTGGACAGCCTGGTTTGATTTCCCACTACTCCTTAACATGCTGCCAGCTGGGTGACCTGGGGCCGGTCACAGTTCTGATAGTGCTGTCAGAGCTCTCTCAGCCTACCTCACAGGGTATCTGTTGTGAGAAGAGGAAGGGAAGGTGATTGTAATTGATATAGATTATATAGATTTGTGGAACACAATTGAGAACACAAATACAGATTTGTGGAACACACTTTAGCCACAGTCTGTCTATGGTTTATTTTTAGGTCAGGCAGAATGTATCTTGAGTTCATTGTTGGCTTCTGTGGCACTATGTGTATAGTTATTTCTTTGTCTCTCAAAGTAACCTTGAATTTGTCAAAAGCAGATAGCTCCTGAATGTAGCATCCCTCCATATAAAGGAATGTATTCTTTGAAACAAAGAGAGAGAAAATTGTAATAAGATATATAGCCATCCGTGATAGGTCAGATTGTACGCCCTTCGTCGTCGACCTGATTGGTCAAAGGGACAGTGAGGGACTGAGCGTCAGGATACTTCATGATGACGTATCAAGGTCTTAAAAATGAGCTGCACTGATGCAGACGTCAGAGAATGCACCAATTAGCTTTCTCTCTATGCCTGCAAACATGTATCCTAAATAAATCCTCTTGCTGCTTAGCTGTCTTTGTTGTGGTCTTGTAAATTTTACACTGCATGATCCATAACATAAGCCACTGAGACTCCACCAGGTAGTGAAAATCAAGGCACAAAAACCTACTTTCTTCTCCTTCTACACAGTGTGTTTAACTGGGTAATCTGGGGGGGGGGGTTGAACCAGAGATTTTCTGCTTGCTTTGTTTCGACCACTTAGCCACGGCCCCTCCCTATTCTGGCTTCTCAGAAGAGAGTGCTAAAGGTTAAGGTAAAGGTATCCCCTGTGCAAGCACCGAGTCGTGTCTGACCCTTGGGGTGACGCCCTCCAGCATTTTCATGGCAGACTCAATACGGGGTGGTTTGCCAGTGCCTTCCCCAGTCATGACCGTTTACCCCCCCAGCAAGCTGGGTACTCATTTTACCGACCTCGGAAGGATGGAAGGCTGAGTCAACCTTGAGCCGGCTGCTGGGATCAAACTCCCAACCTCATGGGCAGAGCTTTCAGACTGCATGTCTGCTGCCTTACCACTCTGCACCACGCTCTAAGAGAGTGCTAGGAGAACGCAAAATGTTTCTAGGACTGGTCAGGGAATCAGGGATACTGGCAGTAAAATGATATTAGGGAATACAGGCAGAAAATATAAAAACAACTCCTCTTCTGCTTCTGCCCCCACAACACCTCTTCCTTTATATATTTTATTTTATTTTGACCCCAATGGGGACTCAAGATGAGAAGCCCAAATTGCCTTACGTTGTCTTCTGTGGGAACACGAGGAGGAGGAGGAGGAGGAGAAGGAGGAGGAGAAGGAGAAGGAGAAGGAGAAGGAGAAGGAGAAGGAGAAGGAGAAGGAGAAGGAGAAGGAGAAGGAGAAGGAGAAGGAGAAGGAGAAGGAGGAGTTGGTTTTTATATGCCGCTTTTCTCTGCCCAAAGGAGTCTCCAAGAAGCTTACAATGGCCTTCCCTTCCTCTCCCCACAACAGACACCCTGTGAGATAGATGGGGCTGAGAGAGCTCTGACAGAACTCCTCTGCAACGACAGCAGAGAGGTGGGGCTGTCAGAACAGTCTATTGGGTTCTGTTTTGCAAAATGTTTTTAGATCCATCAATCCTTTTGCATTCATCGATTTCTGTGACACTTTCTATCAATAAAAAACTCTTCTGATTAGTACATGAAGTTGATTTATGCGGAGAGACCAGCCCCAAGGCCTCTCAGCAAGTTTCCATGGCAGAGTCAAGAATCAGACCAGGATCTCCCAACTCCGAGTCCAATACTGTAACCCAGAATTTTCTCAACCAGGGTTTCATGAAACCTTGGGGTTTCTTGACAGGCCTTTAAAAGCTTCTTGAAAGATTTCTTAATTTGTTAAACATTGATCGGGTGATATGACCATATATGGTCAGGTTGACCTGCCCCCTCCACCCAAACTGGCCAATGAGGGGCCTGGAGGGGGTGGGAAGGGGAGGGGCCCCGGGTGGGCGTGTCCACAGCTCTGCTTCCCAACCATACTCTGTACAATCACAACCATTTCTGGGTTTTCTTGAAGCCTGAAGAATGTTTCAGGGGTTTCTCAATGGTAAAAAAAGGTGAGAGAGGCTGTTCTAACCACTAAACCCCCACTGATTTTCTCATGAGGTGTGGCTTTGTCTACCTTTCAGCAACATAATCCCTGCAGTTTTGGGAGCACACTGGTGTGTCATTGGTGTGCTCAAAGTGTTCCATGACATGACGGAATTAATATTATTATCATTATCATAATTATTATAAAAATGCCTTATATGGGCAGGTTCACTCTCTCCCGCCCCCTCCTAGATTCACCAATGGGGCCTGGATTGGGTGGGAGGGGGAGGGGCCCAGCCATTCAAACCATTGTTGATTGAGGTTCCTACCACTTTGTTGACCAGTGTCATTGGTGTTGGCTCGGCCACATAAGACCCCTGTTGACCTCTGGGCCTTGGCTGGCGGGGAGAGGAGCCTTCTGTGACTCTAAAACAGACTGTTTTTACAGTAAAATCTACTTATCAATGGGTTTCAATGGGGACCAGTGATACCAGGTGTTCCATTGTGCCTCATCTGGGGCAGGAAATTGGCTAATGAAGCAATGATTCTATCTTGGTAACGTCACTTCCGGGAGGAGTGGCAAGGAGGCGTGGCCAGCTGACCGCTTCTGGCATGCCTCGTCCGCGAAGAGCATTTTTGTTAGCCGGAATGAACCTTTCCGCCTCTAACTTAAGAAACAGTGGGTTTAATAAGACCCCGGTACCCCAAACACTGCATCTGCATGTGTGGATACATTGGATCCTTTAATTTTAGACTGTCCGCATTCTGAGAGTTACGGCCCAGCTTGGAGGATTTCCTTCTGCTAGGCTACTATCACCCACCCAGATGGGAGCCCCTGCATTGGGATAATATCTAGAATGAGAAGGATCCTGTTACGATGCGTGCAATCGCATCGATTTTATTTTGGACTGTCGCCATTAACTTGGAACGTAGGAATGCTACGAGTGCTAGTAACTGCATGTGATTATCTGTCATTATTTCATTCTGCAAACTTAGTTTTGTACCGTGACTGCGTTTTATTCTTCTTTTACTCCTTCCTTTTTGTTATGCCAATAAAGCCTTCCCTTGCTCCTTTGCCTCGGTCAAAAGGTCGAGAAAGGCTGGCCTAAGAACTCATCCTCCTGATGGCTTTCTGCGTTCTTTGCCTTGCTCTGGTACAGTCGGGCACAATCAAGGTTGCATGAATATTAGCATGACACCCTTACAATTTACTGGTGTCGGCACTGTGCCCATGAAGCTCCCTTATGCCACATTTGACCATTGGTCCTTCCAAGTCAGTATTCTCAGAGGAGGAGCTGCAACTCAGTGGAAGAGCATCTGCTTTGCATGGAGAAGGTCCCAGGTTCAATTCCCAGCATCTCCTGTTAAAATGTGAAAGACCTCCACCAGATATCTTAGAGAGCCACTGCCCAGCCTGAGTGGGTAAAACTGACCTTGTTAGACTGATGGTATGATTAAGTATAAGGCGACTTCATGTGTTGTTCATGGATGTCTATGATGTCTGGTTACAGCTCTCTGGAATCTCACGTCACAGATCCAGTGTGGTGGCATGGCTAAGAGTGGCAGACTCTAGTCTGGAGAACTGGGTTTGATTCCCCACTCCTCCTCCACAGGAGGCCTCCTGGGTGACCTTGAGCCAGTCAGTTTCTCTCTGAACTCTCTCAGCCCCACCTGCCTCACCAAGTTCCTGTTGTGGGGAGAGGAAGGGAAGGTGATTGTAACTCGCTTTGAGGCTCCTTTGGGTAGTGATAAAGATGCGGGGGGCTTATAAAAAACAGCTCTTCTACTACTACTATTTATTTTATTTGTTTGTTATTAGTTTTATACACCGCCCCTCCCAGCAAGCCAGTCGGTGGTGGTTAACAACATAATAAAAATAATAAGAAAAAGAGATGTTTCTTATATACCGCTTTTCTTTACCTGAAGGAGTCTAAAAGTGGCTTACAGTCACCTTCCCTATCCTCTCCCCACAACAGACACCCTGTGAGTGTGGTGAGGCTGAGGGAGCCCTGATATTACTGAAGAAGAAGAAGAGTTGGTTCTTATATTCTATGAATATATTCTATATTCTATGATTCTATGATTCTATGATTCTATATGCCACTTTTCTCTACCGAAGGCGTCTCAAAGCAGCTTACATTCACCTTCCCTTTCCTCTCCCCACAACAGACACCCTGTGAGGGAAGAGAGGCTGAGAGAGCCCTTATATTAATGAAGAAGAAGAAGAGTTGGTTCTTATATGCTGCTTTTCTCTACCCGGAGTCTCAAAGCAGCTTACACTCGCCTTCCCTTTCCTCTCCCCACAACAGACACCCGGTGAGGTGGGTGAGGCTGAGAGAGCCCTGATATTCCAGCTCGGTCAGAACAGTTTTTTCAGTGCCGTGGCGAGCCCAAGGTCACCCAGCTGGCTGCATGTGGGGGAGTACAGAATCAAACCCAGCTCGCCAGATTAGAAGTCCGCACTCCTAACCCCTACAGCAAACTGGCTCTCTGTGTAACAAGTTACACAGGAGTAAAACCTGAACACAACTACCACAATTACTAAAACAACAAAATCAATTACAACATTTCTTGAAAATGCCATCCCCAGGGCAATATCTAGCAGTTGCCAATCAGTGCTCCTTGGTTCCAGGGGAGATGTCTTTAGCAGAGTATTCTGGGGATTGAACCACTGACCTTTCACTTGCTTCCTTTCAGCCACTGACCAACAGTCCCTCCCTATCCTGGCTTCTTAGAAGAAAGTTCAAGGAGAATGTGAATAGGTTTGTAGGGCTGGCCAGGGAAGCAGGGATGCAGGCAGCAAAAGGATACTAGGGAATACAAATAGAAAATATGGAACATTTTCTACTTTTCTACCCCTCCTTCCCTGCATTTCTGTTGTTTGTTCATCTAGCATGCCGGGCGAAACAATGGCAAGATTCAGATTGCATCTGAAGCCATTCTGAATTTACAGGGATCCCCTCCCCCCCAGGCTATTTTACTGCTGTGCTTTAATTCTCTCTCTTCCTTTCCCTCTGCATTTCTTGTCTGTCTAGATTATGTTCTTATTGCAAACCACCTCAGCGGGGACCTGTTATTTGTTAATGTTTGCAGAGGGCCTCGTAACTGGTAATCATGATGCTAATAATCATACCAGGAATGGGATTTCGACACATGCCCAGTTCGTGGCCACGGCCTTCGTCTTCATAAGCAGGTAGAAAATACCTTTTTCTGCAGCCTGGGAGATTAAACAAATCTGGCCCAAAAAATCACCACCACCTCCCCCGTTTATTTGCTCCCGTTTATTGTTAAGAGAGGGGAAATTATACATCTCAATAATTATCCTATCTGGGCAATGAAGCAGAGAGGTATTCACTGCTGGTGATTCCGCAGCTAAGTTTAAAGACCTGGTGGAGTTTTCATGGGATTGTTAAAAACCTGCAGGGGGAGGGGGAGGGGGAGGGAGGGAACCAACCTGCACCAGAGCTACAACTTTAATTAAGGCAATTTTGCTGCTGTTAGACTTGGGGATTACTTTTATGGCTCGAAAAATGGCCTCTCTTTTCACTTCAAACTGAGACTCTAAGCGGAGTCAACTTGGACCCTTCCGTCTCTGTCTCTCAGCGTGAATGGGAAGCTTAAGAGCTCCGGAGAGCAATTTCCCAGTGTGAGATAAATCTCCAGGATCAGAATAGCTGTTTCTTTGCAAGGTTTGGCTTATATGTGTGAAATATGAACATGGGAGGATCATAGATAAAGATGGAAATAGGCGTCTTTTTTTTTTCTTTTAATGTGAGATATTGTGGCTGTGCAGAGGTGCTATCTCCATCATGCGTTATTGTAAAGATCGTAGACAAAATCTGTAATGGATTTCCGCTCTGCGCTCTAGTTTTGGTGAAGGTTTCTAACAGGGTGATCCTATGCAGAATTGTTCCAATCTAATGCCTTTGAAATAAACTCCCCGATATGTATCGTAGAAACAACCTTCTCCCTTAGAGAAGATTCCACTACAGTATTATTCTTCTCCCTTCAGCTGGTGCGTTGGGAGTCCCTGTTGGTCATTCCCTATCCCAAGGTAAGTTACCTCGGTTTCTCTCTCTCCTTCCTTCCTTCCTTCCTTCCTTCCTTCCTTCCTTCCTTCCTTCCTTCCTTCCTTCCTTCCTTCCTTCCTCCCTTCCTCCCTCCCTCCCTTCCTTCCTTCCTTCCTGTCTACTGTTATTCATTCCTTTGTTTCTGTTCTCTGTCATCTTCCTTCCTTCCTTCCTTCCTTCCTTCCTTCCTTCCTCCCTCCCTCTCTCCCTTCCTTCCTTCCCTCCTGTCTACTGTTATTCATTCCTTTGTTTCTGTTCTCTGTCATCTTCCTTCCTTCCTTCCTTCCTTCCTTCCTCCCTCCCTCTCTCCCTTCCTTCCTTCATTCCTTCCTTCCTTCCCTCCTGTCTACTGTTATTCATTCCTTTGTTTCTGTTCTCTGTCATCTTCCTTCCTTCCTTCCTTCCTTCCTTCCTTCCTTCCTTCCTTCCTTCCTTCCTTCCTGTCTACTGTTATTCTTTCCTTTGTTTCTGTTCCCTGTCATCTTCCTTAGAATCACAGAATCAGAGTTGGAAGGGGCCTCCTGGGTCATCTAGTCCAACCCCTTGCACTATGCAGGACACTCACAACCCTATCGCTCATCCACTGTCACCTGCCACGCCCTTGAATCTTCACAAAATCAGCCTCTCCATCAGATGGCTAAAAATTTCCTTCCTTCCTTCCTTCCTTCCTTCCTTCCTTCCTTCCTTCCTTCCTTCCTTCCTTCCTTCCTTCCTTCCTTCCTTCCTCACTACTTAGTATGGTTGTACAAAAAATCAGTATTTGTGAGGTTCAGGTATATTGAACCCCCCCCCTCCCAAAAATTGGTATTTCTCAATAGTCCCAAATCCTAATAATGGGATGATATTTCAATTAAGTAAATATTTGTGAATCCAATTTTTTTTTCAGCTCTGTTATGCCTCCTGGGGACCTTATAATTGATCCCCATAAGGTATAATGGAGAATCAATCTGGAGGTATCTGGCCATCAGGGGGGCTGAGGGTTTTTTTTAGGTAAAGGCATCAAATTTGCAGCATTGTTATTGATGCCTCTTCTAACCTCCTCCATGCCCAGTTTCAAAATATTGGTCCAGAGGGTCCAATTCTATTGGCCCTCAAAGAAGATAGCCCCATATTCTATTGGTATCAATAGTAGGGGAGGGAGGGGAGGGGAGGGGAGGGGAGGGGAGGGGAGGGGAGGGAGGGAGGGGAGGGGAGGGGGAGGAGAGGAGAGGAGAGGAGAGAGGAGAGGAGAGGAAAGGAAAGGAAAGGAAAGGAAAGGAAAAGGAAAGGAAAGGAAAGGAAAGGAAGGAAAGGAAAGGAAAGGAAAGGAAAGGGGAGTGTCTCCTGATCCAATTCATGTCCCACATAACATCAGGGAACAAACATTCCCAGTTATGGCAAGACTGAATTCATCTCGCAAGCACGGCATGGGTGGAGGAAAGTTCTCAGCCTTCTTTCTCTTTCATTCTCCACCACCACCACAACTGTGGTGCAGGAAACCTGGCCACACATATCAGCTAGCTAGACACTGTTTATGCCACCTAGCAAGCAGCATATGCCAACCAGTTCTCTGTTTACCCCTGGCACCTGACGGGGCTGCCTTAGTGGTCCCAAACTGGGCTGGATCTGACTAGCCTCTGGATGGGAGACCAGCAAAGAGCTTCTTGCCATGTACTTTTTACTTTTGGGAAAACAAACAAAAAAAAGAGATCTTTTGCCAGTTTGGTGTAGTGGTTAGGAGCGCGGACTTCTAATCTGGCATGCCGGGTTCGATTCTGCACTACCCCACATGCAACCAGCTGGGTGACCTTGGGCTCGCCACAGCACTGATAAAGCTGTTATGACTGAGCAGTAATATCAGGGCTCTCTCAGCCTCATCCACCCCACAGGGTGTCTGTTGTGGGGAGAGGAATGGGAAGGCGACTGTAAGCCGCTTTGAGCCTCCTTCAGGTAGGGAAAAGCAGCATATAAGAACCAACTCTTCTTCTTCTTCAGTAATCTCAGGGCTCTCTCAGCCTCCCCTCCCTCACAGGGTGTCTGTTGTGGGGAGAGGAAAGGGAAGGTGACTGTAAGCCGCTTTGAGCCTCCTTCAGGTAGGGAAAAGCAGCATATAAGAACCAACTCTTCTTCTTCTTCAGTAATCTCAGGGCTCTCTCAGCCTCCCCTCCCTCACAGGGTGTCTGTTGTGGGGAGAGGAAAGGGAAGGCGAATGTAAGCCGCTTTGAGACTCCTTCAGGTAGGGAAAAGCGGCATATAAGAACCAACTCTTCTTCTTCTTCTCTGCGTCCAGTACATGCAGAATGAGCCGGATCGTTTGATTTCTCCTTGTGTTTTTTTCAAGGTCGCATGAAGGACAAGTGCATGTTTATAAGGAAATATATCTACGGCACCCAGGGCTGGGATGTGAAAGCGTTTCTCAGGTAGCCCGCATTTCTGTTCCGTTCCTGGACCCCCTTCCGCATCATCGCCCTTGCCCGCGTGTCAAAACCGGAGGTTTCCCTTGATGGAGACGACTTTGCCCTGTCAAGAAGGAGCCCTCTTCATTAAAAGCCTCTGAAGACGATTGAACCCCACGACTCCCGGGCTCCTTCTGGGGGGAGAAGAAAAGATCCTGATAAACAGAGTCATTTCGGCTCAGTTAATGCAACCAGGAATTGGCTCCTTAGAAATGCTCTGATGTTGCCGGTTCAAGGCAAGAGCCGGTAATAGGTCATTATCGCAAAGCTCAGAGTGGACTGCAATTTACAAGCAACCATTATCTTGGAAATGGAAAAGGAAGCCATGCTAGCAAGCCAAGCACCATGTGTGTGTGTGTGTGTGTGTGTGTGTGTGTGTGTGTGTGTGTTTAAAAAGGGCTTGTGTGTGCTGAGATGAAGCCTCCATCCTTATTTAGTGGAGGTAAGCAAGTCCTGGCTGGGCGGATTATCTGGGAAGTTTAGAAGTTGGTCACGGTGATGCTTTTGTGCTACAGAATGAAGGATGGAGTTTCCAGAAAGGCTTGCTGGGGGGGGGGGGGGAGAGGTAATTTAGGACTTTAAAAAAAACGAAGAAGAAGTTGGGTTTTACAGCCTGCTTTTCACTGCCCAAAGGACTCTCCAGAAATCTTGCTGGGGGGGAAGAGGTGATTTAGGACTTTAAAAAAACGAAGAAGAAGTTGGGTTTTGCAGCCTGCTTTTCACTGCCCAAAGGAGTCTTCAAGTGGCCCACTATTGCCTTCCCTTCCTCTCCCCACAGCAGGCACCCCGGAAGGGAGGTGGGGCTGAGAGAGCTCTAACAGAAATGCTGCATGGGAACAGCTCTAACAGGACTGAAAGACAAGAGCAAAGGATGTTAGGGACACATCGGAGCCTCTGAAAGGACTACCTTCAGGGAAACATTTGTCCCAGTTTGAGTCCTTAGGTCCTCAAGCAGTTTGATTTATGAACCCAAGAGTCAATGCTTCTGAGGACAGAGGTTGGTGATTCACTTAGGGAGATCTACCCCACAGACTGGGTGCCTGGATGATTTGTGGGAAGCATGGATGAAACCCCCCTGAGCAGATGATCCTGGCATGGCGTCATTTCATTTCATTCCAGCCTGACCGCCTGCAATGCTAAAAATCAGCAAATACATTTGAAAGTGTCATTTTCATCCAGCACTATTTAAGGACTTCTTCATACCAATATGTATGAAGAAAGGTTGGGAGAGCTTGGTCTGTTTAGCCTGGAGAGGAGACGACTGCTATATAGAGGATGGAGCAGAGTTGTTCTCTCTTGCCCCGGAGGGACGGATCAGATCGAGTGGGATTAAATTAATGCAAAAGAAATTCCATCTAAACTTCTGGAAGAGTTCCTGACAGTCAGAGCGGTTCCTCAGTGGAACAGGCTTCCTCAGGAGGTGGTGGGTTCTCCATCTTTGGACATTTCTAAACAGAGGCTGGATAGCCATCAGATGGAGAGGCTGATTCTATGAAGGCTCAAAGGGGTGGCAGGTGACAGTGGATGAGCGAGAGGGTTGTGAGTGTCCTGCATAGTGCAGGGGGTTGGACTAGATGACCCAAGAGTTCCCTTCCAACTCTAAGATTCTATGATTCTATCTTCTGGCACATGCTGCATACGCTCACCCCCAAATTTGGCAAGTTACTTTGAAGAAATATCAGGGAGAATCCAGAAGGTGTCAAACTGCCCTGATCTTCCTGGAGAGTTTAATAAGATTGGTAAGGTACCTTGTGAACCATGTAAGAGCTGTGCAATAGTGCATGCCCTATAGCGGCCTTTTTCAAACTTTTGACCATGGAGGAGCTGCTGAAATAATTTTTCAGGCTTCAAGGAGCCCTGGACCTGACATCAGCTGTCCAAGCCTCCTCGCCACACCCCTCAGCTATACTGACTGGCCAACATCCCCAATGCAGAGCTGGAATAACTGCGCAGCAAGCATTTGGGGGGAGGTGGGAGTGAGGGAAGGGAAAACGTTTGGTTCCATACGACATCTCCAAAGAAAACAAGTGGCCCTGTACATAGGTGGAAACCAGCTAAATAGAGGCTGCTGGCTTGATGTTCTAATCGGAGGCTAAGCTACACTTGGGTCCACACATGGAAGTAGAAGAAGAGTTGTTTCTTATATGCCGCTTTTCTCCACCAGAAGGATTCTCAAAGCGGCTTACAATTGCCTTCCCTTTCCTCTCCCCGCAACAGACACCCTGTGAGGGAGGGGAGGCTGAGAGAACCCTGAAATTACTGAAGAAGAAGAAGAGTTGGTTCTTATATGCCACTTTTCTCTACCCAAAGGAGTCTCAAAGCGGCTGACTATCACCTTCCCTTTCCTCTCCCCACCACAGACACCCTGTGATGGAGGTGAGGCTGAGAGAGCCCTGATATTCCTGCTCGGTCAGCTTTATCAGTGCTGTGGCGTGCCCAAGGTCACCCAGCTGGCTGCATGTGGGGGAGCATGGAATCAAACCCTGCTCCCCAGATTAGAAGGCTGTGCTCCTAACCACTACAGCAAGCTGGCTCTCAGCAGAAACTAGCCGTTGCTTCCAGCAATGAGAACCCCTCTTTGCAATCCTTCCTCATTCAAGCTTTACAAAGTCTACTTATTTCAGTGGATTTGCATCGACATCTCTGTACCAGTTTTCAAGGGGGGTGTTTAGAGAGCTCCCGTCCTCCTTTGCTCCTTGCCACAGGGAGCAGCATGCTGTGTCTGTGTGTGTGTGTTTGTGTGTGTGTGGCTGCTGTTGGCAGAAGTTTGTCACAGAGATGGCCCAGAAGAGAAGTGCTCTTTGGGGGGATCGTCATTACGTTTGGCTGAATGGTCGATGGACGCGATTCGGCATGGTCGCTTACCTTGCCAGGCACTTAGGAAAAGATTATTATTTTTCCTCCCCTCCATCTCAGCGTGCAAATAGTTTGCTTGAACTGCTTGGCAGCTTCGTTAACAGTTCCACGCGGTGGCCTAAATCACGATCCCATTAATGCGGATGGCAGGAATCCGACTGCAGATGGCGGAGGAGCTGGAGAGGCTCTTTGTCTAGGAGGTTTGCCGTTTCCATCTCTCTCCATCCCAACCAGCTCCTCCTCACTCTGCTGTACCAAGAGAAACATCAGTCTTGGCTTTTCCCCTCGGCCACCTGCGTGGGATGACTTCTTCCACCGTACGGCATTTCTGCCAGCGACAGATTTACTCAGTAAGCTGTTTGGACAGGCAGACTTAAACTCTTGACAGAGGTTTCTGTCTTGATAGAGGTTTCTGTCTGTGGTGCTTCCATATTAACTTGATCCCCTGTATCATTCTACCTAATACTCAACAATGGCCTCAGAGTGAGGATCAAGAAACCCGCACAGTGGGGCCATGTACAGAAAGAGACATGCAAGGTCATCAACCATCAAAAATGACGCTTCCGGGTCATGTTCTAACTACTTCACAAACTTGGCTCTCTCACACTCATCTTTTAGTCCCTGTGTCATTTCAATCTACATGCAGAACATATCAAAAGGAAGGCTGGTTTTGGTGTAGTGGTTAAGAGTGCAGACTTCTAATCTGGCAAGCCGGGGTTCGATTCTGTGATCCCCCACATGCAGCCAGCTGGGTGACTTTCTTCTAAACTGGTGGTGATAAAACACTCCCCCCTCCTTGGTCCCGAGATATTCATGCCTTGGGGGAATGGGGGAGGACCAGATGTTAAGGTCAGCCTGGGGAGGGGCCCCAAGATCTTCCTTGCCTTGGCCCCAACTGGGGAAAGAGCTCCATTTTAGTTCTCCTGGGAGCTCATTCCACCAGGTAGGGGGCAGGACTAAAAAGGCCCTGGCACTGATTGAGGCCAGGCACACTTCTCTTGCACCAGGGATAGGTTGCTTATGACTTATAGCAACCCTATGAATTAATAACCTACAAAACATCCTATCAGTAACAGCAAACGGGAGAGCCAGGGCTTCCTAGACTGAGTCAACCCATCTCATGCTGGATCTTCCTCTATTTCTGCTGCCTTTCGATTTTTCCTAGAACTATTGCCTTGCCCAATGACTCTTGTCTTCTCAAGCTCTCCTCCAAGACCACATTTCAAATGAACCAACTTTCTTCTGGCCGGCTTTATTTATTGTCCAACTTTCACACTCATACTTAATAGTTTAGAAGAAGAAGAAGAAGAAGAAGAAGAAGAAGAAGAAGAAGAAGAAGAAGAAGAAGAAGAAGAAGAAGAAGAAGAAGAAGAAGAAGAAGAAGAAGAAGAGTTGGTTCTTATATGCCGCTTTTCTCTACCTGAAGGAGTCTCAAAGTGGCTTCCAGTTGCCTTCCCATTCCTCTCCCCACAACAGATACCCTGTGAGGTGGGTGAGGCTGAGAGAGCCCTGATATTACTAAAGAAGAAGAAGAGTTGGTTCTTATATGCCGCTTTTCTCTACCTGAAGGAGGCTCAAAGCGGCTTACAGTCGCCTTCCCTTTCCTCTCCCTACAACAGACACCCTATGAGGAGGGTGAGGCTGAGAGAGCCCTGATATTCCAGCTCAGTCAGAACAGTTTTATCAGTGCTCTGGCGAGCCCAAGGTCACCCAGCTGGCTGCATGTGGGGGGAGCGCAGAATCGAACCCAGCTTGCCAGATTAGAAGTCCACACTCCTAACCACTACACCAAACTTGTGTATTGGTCTTAATGAAGGGGGGGGGGGTATTGGGGGTTTTATTTTTGTTATTGTGACCCACCGTGAGCCTCTTGGGAGTGGCAGGATATACCTTACAAGATAAATAAAATAAATTAATTAAATAAATGGCACTCCCCATACACACAAATGTCATTTCTGCTTTCCCACTTACTTAAGTTTGTTTCTGTAATATCTTATCTTCCAACCAGATCTTATGTTCAGATTCACTCACCCAGCTTTGTAAGAGTTTTAAACTGGGGTGCTGTTTGGCTTGGCTATCCTCAAACAAAATGGATTTTAATGTCAGAATGGCAACGCTGTGACATTTGCCTCCCTGAGGGCCCTATTCGGGTAGAAGACAGTATTACAATGTTTTAAACAAATATTATGGCCCAGCATGATCAACTGTACGGCCACACCTGCATTTCCCATGAGATACTAGCATTAAAGACAAGCAAAACCGGCTTGTCACAGGTACCTTTGTCGATGCCAAATTAACATTTCTCCAACCTCCAAAAGAGTTCAGATCATACAGCTTAATGAGTTACAGCACCATGGACAGCACCCACAGAGTTTATGCTTCATTCCTTCTCTGGTCCTCGGAGAGTATTATCTGTGAACTGCGTTCTGCGGTATTAATAAAAGGCTAAGGGGGGTGGGGGTGGGGGTGGGCCAAGTCCGGGATGGGGGAGGCAACGATTGGCAACTGGCCCCAGATTGACGAGCGGAGGGGCCAATCGGAAGGCGCAATGGTTTGAGGAGTAGCCGATGTTAAAGACATCTGCTCGAAATCCTGACCTTGATCACCTGAGGGTCTGAATGAGGCAGCTTCATTTGCATTCAAACAGTATCCTGAAATTCCCCCCCCCAAAAAAAATCCTTTGGGTAAGTATAAATTTACCATTGGTAGCAGCTTGGTTTAGTTGTTAAGAGCGTCCATTTCCAATTTGGCGAGCTGGGTTTGATTCCCTCCTCCACCACATGCAGCCAGCTGGGTGACCTTGGGCTAGTCACAGTCCTGATGGTGCTGTTCTCACAGAGCAGTCTCTCTCAGGGCTCTTTCATCCTCACTTGCCTCACAGGGTGTCTGCTGTGGGGAGAGGAAAGGTAAGGCGATTGGAAGCCGCTTTGAGACTCCTTCGGGTAGAGAAAAGCACAGTATAAAAACCAATTATTTTTCTTCCTCCTCCACCCAATTTGGTGTAGTGGTTAGGAGTGAGGACTTCTAATCTGGCAAGACAAGTTTGATCCCCCGCTCCCCCACATGCAGCCAGCTGGGTGACCTTGGGCTCGCCACGGCACTGATAAAACTGTTCTGACCGAGCAGTGATATCAGGGCTCTCTCAGCCTCACCCACCCCACAGGGTGTCTGTTGTGGGGAGAGGAAAAGGAAGGCGACTGTAAGCCACTTTGAGACTCCTTTGGGTAGAGAAAAGCAGCATATAAGAACCAACTCTTCTTCTTTTGTAGATACAAGGGAGATGGGAATCATCAGGGTGACCTTGGGCTAGTCGCAGCCCTGATAGTGCTCTTCTCGCAGAGCATTCTCTCTCAGAGCTCTTACATCCTCACCTACAGCACAGGGTGGGGAGAGGAAGGGACTCCTTCAGGTCATGAAAAACAAGCTATAAAAACCCTGCTTTTCTTCATCATCTTCTTCATTGCAGCTTTGTAAATATGGGAGGAAAAGGCAGTTTTAGTCCAGCATCTTTTCTAAGGAGCTTCCCTCCTTCAGACGGAAGGTGATTATCTTCCGGCATAAGACAAGTTGACTGGCCCCTGGGAAATAATATGACATTATCTTCCTTTCCCAGACAACTAATTAAACAGGTTTGCTCTCTACCAATAGGTGTTATTGTCATTTCTTCATTAGCGTCACTACAAAAATTAGTGTCAGGTACCAAACCCCAGCAGCAATAAAGGAGGCATTGTTGAAACATAATAGGGTAATTATTGCCTAAATATCTTGGAAACCGAATTATGTTGGCATCATAAGACTCACAAATTGTGAATTATCTATTGCTCCTTCCGATGACTATCAACCTTCTGTCTTCGGTGCTGATTCATTCACTTCTCCTTTCTCTGTCCTATTGTTCAGGGATTTCTTGTCCCCCACCACTCAGTGAAATGAAAAGAAAGGGTGAGCAGGTGGTTCCGTTTAGATCTTTCCGTGTTCAGTATCCTTTCCCTAGATTCGTATGCCGGCTCGATTAAATTATATTTGTGTCCCTTAAAGGGTATTTGTACAACGGCGCTTTGCCACATGAAACTTGCAGAAGGAGGAGGAGGAGGAGAAGAAGAAGAAGAAGAGTTGGTTCTTATATGCCACTTTTCCCTAACCAAAGGAGGCTCAAAGCGGCTTACAGTCGCCTTCCCTTTCCTCTCCCCACAACAGACACCCTGTGGGGTGGGTGAGGCTGAGAGAGCCCTGATACTTCTGCTCAGTCAGAACAGTTTTATCAGTGCCGTGGCGAGCCCAAGGTCACCCAGCTGGTTGCATGTGGGGGAGTGCAGAATCGAACCCAGCTTGCCGGATTAGAAGTCCGCGCTTCTAACCACAACACCAGACTGGAGGAGGAGGAGGAGGAGGAGGAGGAGGAGGAGGAGAAGGAGAAGAAGAAGAAGAAGAAGAAGAAGAAGAAGAAGAAGAAGAAGAAGAAGAAGAAGAAGAAGAAGAAGAAGAAGAAGAAAGAGTTGGTTCTTATATGCTGCTTTTCTCTACCTGAAGGAGTCTCAAATCAGCTTACAGTGCTGTGGCAAGCCCAAGGTCACCCAGCTGGTTACATGCGGGGGAGTGCAGAATCGAACCCGGCTCACCAGATTAGAAGTCCGTACTCCTAACCACTACACCAAACTGGCTCTCCATTAGGTAGGATGTGTGAGAAATAAAGACAGAGGTGGGCGTGAATCTAAAAGAGGGGAGAAAGGGTGGACTGGTGTCGCCTTCAGAGTGCATACATCTACAAAGACAAACAGATATTGAGATATTAAGAGGCACATGAATGCATTGGTGCAAGGCCCCACAATACAGGCCCCTCATTGGAGGAAACTGCCTTTGCCTGAAATCCTCCGGGTGGTGGACAAACAGTTCTTAAAAGAAACAGAACAGCCATTTGGGTATTGATGTAAAAGTTACAAAGACGTGACATAGTCTGGCAGCGGAGGCCAAACGGTGGCTCTCCAGGTGTCCATGGACTACAATTCCCATGAGTTTATGCCATGCACTGGCAGGGGCTCATGGGAATTGTAGTCCATGGACCTCAGGAGAGCCAATTGGAGAGTTGGAAAGGACCCCCAGAGTCATCTATGATTTATTTATTATTTATTAATTGGATTTTTATTCCGCCACTCTCAGAGCTTTACGTATTTCCTTGCTTGTGACATTTGCTGTCCCGGGGATCTGCAGAAGCCTCCTCCAGCACCGGAGTTCAAACGAATCGACCCTCCTCCTGTCTGATTTCTTCATTCTCTGACTTTCGCAGCCATTAAGTGACTACTGGAAATAGGAGAGATCGAGCTAATCTACATTTGGCAGTCAGGCTTCTGTCCTTCCTTTTCCGCGTTCGGTTCAAGCTTATCCTTGCTGAGCGACCCAGAGCGATTCAATGTTTACAGCAGTGGGGAAAAGAAATTTCCAGAGGAAAGGCTGCTTTTATCTCTTCACATTCACAGGAACTGGGTGGGTGGGGAGGGGGGGGGATGGAGGCAAGCTTCTAATTTTGCCTGCACAACAGTTTAAAGGTTTTTGTTGCCGTTGTTCTTGGTGTTAATGGGGAAATATTCTACCCCCACACACACACACACACACACAAGCTGCTGGATCATTGTTATGCATATAATCCTTCCACAAAATTTCATTAAGGCTAAGATCATATCTGGAAGCATTTCGGCTCCAGAAAGTTAGAACCAATCAAGGGATTGAGCAGAGCCCAACATGGGAGTGTTAGAGATAAAAGATGAAATTAAAGATGCTCTCCCCTATGGGACAGGGTTTAGAATGCAGGAGCTGAGCAGACCTGTGAATATATAGATGATGAAGAAGAAGAGTTGGCTTTTACACCCCGCTTTTCACTGCCCAAAGGAGTCTCAAAGCAGCTCCCAATCGCCTCCCCATCCTCTCCCCACAACAGACACCCTGTGAGGCAGGTGAGGCTGAGAGAGCCCTGATATTACTGCTCAGTGAGAACAGTATTATCAGGACAGCGACTAGCCCAAGGTCACCAAGCTGGCTGCATGTGGAGGAGTCGGGAATCAAAGCTGGCTCAACACATAAAATGCTGCTGCCCTTAACCACTGCACCACGCTGGCTTACCCTGCTGGATCGTTCATTGATCAAGGTCAGTAACCTTCTATTGCCCTGATAACCCAGGCTCGCCTGATCTTGTGAGATCTTGGAAGCTAAACGGCAGCTGTGGTTAGTATTTGGATACGAGACCTCCAGGGAATACCAGGGTTGTGCCTTGGAGGCAAGCAACGGCAATCCACCTCTGCGTATCTCTTGCACATCAGCTGCCCAAGGTCTCAGGTTGAGGTCCTTCACCAAATGTACAACCAGATCTTTCTAACTGTAGATGCCATGAATTGAACTGGGGACCTTCTGAACGAGCCACAGCCTCTCAAAAGTAACAAAGGACCAGAGGCAGCTTGGTCCAGTTACTGAACTATGACATAAAGCAATGGTCTTGTATGCTCCATGGGCTGACCATAGCTGGCTCCAGCAGGTGGCAAATTGGGGCTTTCGCCGGGACCCCCAAAGTCCGTTTTGAGCAAAGTATGCTGTTCATGTTTCCCTGGCAGAATGCAACAAAGTCCAAGGCAGTGTGAACGAATGCTCAGGGCTGCACACCATGCCCATTCTAGGATTAAAACTAACCAAGCTCTTGTGGTCTGTTGAAGTTCTGGTTCTTCACTCTTTCTTGAAACTGCCTTATAGTGAGTGAGACCATTGGTATCCAGGCAGGCCGTGGGTCTCCAGGGTCTCAGGGTCTCCCACCTCGTTTCTTTTAACTGGAGATGCTGGGGATTGAACCTGGGACTTTCCACCTGCCGAGGAGATGCTCTTTCCCTTAGCCACCGCCTCTCCCCTTTCGATTAGTCATGGCTCCCTTTCCACAAATAATTCTCGATGGGTTAGCCGTGCTGGCCTGTAACCGCAGAATGAAACAGGTAGAAGAAGAAGAAGAAGAAGAAGAAGAAGAAGAAGAAGAAGAAGAAGAAGAAGAAGAAGAAGAAGAAGAAGAAGAAGAAGAAGAAGAAGAAGAAGAGTTGGTTCTTATATGCTGCTTTTCTCTGCCTGAAGGAGACTAAAAGTGGCTTAAAGTTGCCTTCCCTTTCCTATCCCCACAACAGACACCCTGTGAGGGAGGGGAGGCTGAGAGAGCCCTGAGATTATTGAAGAAGAAGAAGAGTTGGTTCTTATATGCCGCTTTTCCCTACCCGAAGGAGGCTCAAAGCGGCTTACAGTCGCCTTCCCATTCCTCTCCCCACAACAGACACCCTCTGAGGTGGGTGAGGCTGAGAGAGCCCTGATATCACTGCCCGGTCAGAACAGTTTTATCAGTGCTGTGGCGAGCCCAAGGTCACCCAGCTGGTTGCATGTGGGGGGGGTGCAGAATCGGACCTGGCTCGCCAGATTAGAAGTCCGCACTCCTAACCACTCCACCAAACTGGCTCTCAACACCAAACTGGCTCAGGAGCACCTAAAACACTAACAAAATTCATTCTCTCATGAGCTTTTGTGAGGCGATTTCATCTGTGATGCACGCTGGCCCCTCACAGGCTGGGGCTGGGGGAGACACAGAGGTGAGACCTCAGGAGTGAAAGGGGCAGCTAAGAGCCCCAGTTCTCCCAGCTAGCAGCCCTGTACGACAACCAGCTGGTGGAAGTGTGTTACCGAAAGAGACCCCCCCCCCCCCCAGCTGGAAAAGTCAGCGGGCAAAGCAGAACAGTCTTGTGAAGCTACAATGGGCTTGTGATTAAATATATTTGAGACACTGAATTCTGCCTCAAAGAAGCTCATCCTGGAATAGCCCTTGCTGCTCTTGAAGGTGCGGCTGGGGGCCTGTTGGACGTTTTACAAATAAGGCACTCTAAAATCAAAATTCCTTTGCTTGCCATGCCCGTTTCCTCTTGAGTCAAGTGCCCTGTATGATTCCGTTGATGGTTGGCTGGAAGGAAAAGCGAACATCAGCAAAGACTTAAGTTCAGCTGGCTGGAGAGCTGCCACAGGCACCCATGGCCAAGTGCCCGGCTTCCTCGGATTACGTCTGCCAGGGGGCTTGTCGTGAGCAGGACATGCCTCGCTTCAAAGCAGCTGTGTTTGGACTGGGTGTGCAGTTTTTGCACCTGGGCGTGATGTTGGCGCGTGCTCAGAACCTACCAGGTCAAGCTACGAGGCCAGGGAGGCAGTGTGGGAATGCAAAGAAGTCTTTTCAGGCGGAGATGAAACGCATAGAGTCCTACACTGTTGGCTGGGATAATAAAAGGGCCAACTTTAGGCCATTATACGTTAAGGGGTCTGCAATGCCAAGGTGATAGCCCCTTCTGCTGCTAGTGATAGGGCATGCTATTGATGAGCTGTAAAACCATCAGATCTCCTCTCTTGGCATGTCCCACATGTTACAAACAGCAAGGCCACCAAGCCTTGAGTCATCAACTGCATAGGGCCCTCTCTCCACCCCTGCCGGTGAGCTCCATAAGAGCTGCCTGCAGCCTTTCCAGGTCCTGGGGGGAAGGGGAGGCCACCATCTGCAGAGTTCTTCCACTCCACCCACCCCATCTAGTGCCCATTGCCTTCCTGAATGCAACAGGCTTGGCCCCTAGTAAGAATAATAACAGAAAAAGAAGAATGACGAAGACCTGTTTTTTCTACCCTGCTTTTCACTACCCGGAAGAGTCTCTAAGCTGCTTACAAACAGCTTTCCCTTCCTCTCCCCACAACAGGTGAGGTAGGTGGGGCGGAGAGAGCTCTGACAGAACTGTTCTGTGAGAACAGCTCTAAGAGAACTGTGACTAGCCGACAGGCCTTGCCAATGTCTGTAAGCCTAAAATATCTCCCAGAATCCTTCTGCGGATGTGAGGTGGTGCTTGGAAGGTTCAGCTTGCAAGACAATGCGGGAACGTGTCCCTGAAGCTTGTAAACCTTTGATCATGTCTAGTTTGGGGCCCCAGTTGAATCTTTGATGCAACGACTGGATGATCCCTCCGCTTCCTTTCTTTGAGTGAGAGTTCTTTGCTCTGATAAAAGATTCATTATACTTTACACTTCCAACCGGGCTGTCGGCCACGTCCTCCCATCCTCATGATTCTGGCACCCACCTCTTCTCCTCACTTTCCCTCGGGTAGGGAAAAGCGGCATATAACAACCAACTCTTCTTCTTCTCCTTCTCCTTCTCCTTCCCCTTCCCCTTCCCCTTCCCCTTCCCCTTCCCCTTCCCCTTCCCCTTCCCCTTCCCCTTCCCCTTCCCCTTCCCCTTCTCCTTCTCCTTCTCCTTCTCCTTCTTCTTCTTGTAGGCTTGGAAAGTGTCTTTCCAAAGGACTCTGTCCAAACGTGTCCCCCAAAATCGACAGAGCGGCGTCTTCCGTGCCACCCACCCATCGACACCTAATTGTGATTTACTCAGTAGTACATAATTACTGGTCACCCCTTCTGCCGATACCAGAAAGGGCAAAAGATCCACAGAAGAAATGCTGATGGCCAGAGAATACCTGATACATTCTATTACATTGTCAAGGACCATCATTAATCAGTTTTACGATCTGTGGCTGGCAGCCAGCAGATGCCCTGCCGTTCAAATCCCCCAAACGCTTGTCCGTGGCCAGTTTGGCCAGGTGTTTTAGCAGCACACATAGTAACAATGAGTCCAGTGTAGGGTGATGAAGCTAGTGAAGGGTTTAGAGACAAGGTCCTATGAGGAGGAGGAGAAGATCTGTTATTTTGTACCCTGCTTTTTACTATCGAAAGGAGTTTCAAAGTGGCTTACAATCACTCTCCCTTCCTCTCCCCACAACAGGTACCCTGTGAGGCAGGTGGGGCAGAGAGAGCTCTAAGAGAACTTGGACTGGCCCCAGGTCACCCAGCTGGTTGGATGTGGAGGAGGAGTTGGGGATCAGCCCTGGTCCTTCTTAACCTCTTCACCAAGGTGGCTCTCAGGGACTGAAAGAGCAGGGAAACTGTGCTGGAGAAGAGATGCCTGTGAAGTGATGTGGTCACCACCTTCAGATACTCTAAAGGGTTGGTGGATATTTATTTGGTCATGCTGAATGATGAACTAATGCAGGCTTTCTCAACCAGGGCCCATTCCGCACACATTGGATAATTCAATTTCAGTGTCCTTTAGTAGCTGGATTTTCCTGTGCAGAACAGGAAAATCTACTTCTAAAGTGCATTATCTAGTGTGTGCAGAATAGGCCCAGGATTTCATGGAACCCTGGGGTTTCTTGATGGCCCTGGGTTTCCTGAATGGGTGGGAATTCATTAATATAAAACATCTATTTTTAACTTGTTAAACATTTATTAGGTGATATGACCATATATGATCATGTTGACCCCCCACCCAGAATGGCCAATGATGGGCCTGGAGGGGATAAGAAAAGGAGGGCCCCCGGGTGGGCGTGTCCACAGCTCTGCTTCCCAACTATATTCTGCACCATCGTGGGAAGTGAGCAGCAGGGTGCCACAGGGCTTGGTAATGAGTCCAGTACTTTTCGATGTTTGTATCAACGATCTGGATGAGGGGGTGGGGGAACACCTCATTAAATTTGCAGATGACACCAAATTGGGAGGAGCAGCGAACATACCAGAAGAGAGTTCAAGGAGATCTGCATACGCTGGAAAAATGGGCAAATGAGAGTATCCCGGGCTTGAAATGGACCAATATTTGGGGTTGCCTATAGACCCTGATGAGCCTCTTGTGGCGCAGAGTGGTAAGGCAGCAGACATGCTGTCTGAAGCTCTGCCCATGAGGCTGGGAGTTCAATCCCAACAGCCGGCTCAAGGTTGACTCAGCCTTCCATCCTTCCGAGGTCGGTAAAATGAGTACCCAGCTTGCTGGGGGGTAAACGGTAATGACTGGGGAAGGCCCTGGCAAACCACCCCGTATTGAGTCTGCCATGAAAACGCTGGAAGGCGTCACCCCAAGGGTCAGACATGACTCGGTCCTTGCACAGAGGATACCTTTACCTTTACCTTTACAGACCCTCATGGCTGCCATTCTGTCTTGGCTTCTTCTGCATCATTCCAGGCTTCCAAAAGTGGCCACAGACTAAACAAGGCTGAAGAACCCTGCAAGAGGAGAAGGGGAGTCAGCCTCAAAGGCAGGATCGCTTCCCCCGCTTATTACCCGCGGAACGCCACACAGCGCAGCAGCCAAATTGTCCTCAGGGTTCAAGAAATCTCTGCCTGCTCGGGAGCGGAGAGCCCGTGCCAAATCTTGCAATGAGTTTTCCGATAGTTTTTAAAAGCCAGGAAAGAAACCGCAGTCAATTTGCATCTTCATGAAAAACTGCTTAACCGTTTTTTGGCAAGCGAGCCTGAAACAGGAGTTGGGAAAGGAAAGTTCATTTGTTTTACTTGCTAAATTATGGACACAGCTGGTACCAAAAAGGCTGAAAACAAACTCCCCCCCCCCCATTTATGTACTCTCCCCCCGCCCCCCATGGAGATTTCAGACAAGTAAAAGGAGCTACAACAGATAAGAATGTGGGTCCTTCCTTCTCTAACAACATCATCCACTTCCAGAAAGAAAAGACTTCCCTCAGTTCTGGAAAGGGTTCCATTTAACTGGAACTCACAGATTCCCATGGAAAGGACTTCTTGAAAAATGTATCATCAATAGAATCCCCTGCCACGAGATATAGTAAGTACACAAGAAGAGCCCTGCTGGATCAGACCAGTGGTCCATCTAGCCCAGCACCTTGTCTCACACAGTGGCCAACCAGTTTCTCTGGAGGACCAGCAATAAGGCATAGAGGTTGAGGCCTTCCTGAAAATATAAGAAGAGCCCTACTGGATCAGACCAGTGGACCGTCTAGTCCAACACCTTGTCTCACACAGTGGCCAACCAACTCCTCTGGAAAAGCCAACATAGATTCCAAGGCCCTCAGAATGTAACAGAAGCCATGTTGGATTAGGCCAATGGCCCATCCAGTCTGACATCGGGTGTCACATGGTGGTCAAAACCCTGGTGTTTCCAGGAGGTCCACTAGCAGGGTCAGAACTGCAGTGGCCCTCTGAATGTTGCCACTCCAAGCCCCAAGAAGAGCATCATTACTCTAGACATAAGAATATAAGAGCAGACATGTTGGATCAGGCCAATGGCCCCTCCAGGCCAGCACTCTGTGTCACACTGTGGCCAAAGACCAGGTGCCATCAGGAGGCCCTCTCCTCCATGATCCTATCCAAGAGCTTTATGGTCTTCAGACCAACATCTGCTCAGGGTCCCTGGCCTCAAAGCAGTGAAACTGTCCTCAACCATTGCCAGGGCCTTTTTGAGCTGGTGGACTGCGCTCCCAAGACCTCAGTCAGTTCTGCAAGGCCTGTAAGATGGAGCCATTCTAGCCAGGTTTTTGGTCAAGGCCTAAAATAGCACCCACCAGTATAGGCTGGCCTCACCGCTGGAGGAGTGAGTTGGAAGATTAGCTCCTTAGAGAGAAAAATAATGTCTGGGAAAATCTTAGCTGGGGGTATCTGGAAAATTGTGAATGTTGTGAATATTATGTTTTAAATATTATTACCCACTCTGAGTAATGTGGAAGGGCAGGATATAAATCATCATCAGCATCTATTTTAATTTTTTTATTTTGTATTTATATTTTTATTTATTTTTATTTTTTATCTTTTTATTATTTATTTATTATTTATTTATTTTAATTTAATTTATTTTTTAAGATGCCTGTGCCTGGAGTCATCCCCACACCCTCTGGCAGCGAATTCCATATTTTAATCCCTCACTGTGTAAATAAGTATTACCCCAATGCCTACAACCCTAGGTCCCGAAGGCCTTCAGAGAATAAATCTTCTTCAGAGAATAAATCTATCCACAGGCACCAGACACTGGACTGAAATGGAACCTCCACAGTCAGAGGCAGTAGCCTGTTGTATGCCAGTTACTGGAGGCGAAATTCAGGGGAGGACTGCGGCTTTTAGCCGGGCCACCGGAGTCTGTGTTGGGTAACATGACAGAGCTGCACGGCCTGAAGGGACAAAAGAGTCCATTGATTTCTTTTCAAAGAGAAATGAAAGATAAATCTCTCTTTTAAAAGACGGGAAAAGAGAGTATGAGGAATCGATGGCTATTTCTGAAAAGCCAGTTTTAGAAAAAGAAATCCCCCTCCCCAGAGCAGCCTTCCACAGCACCGACCCCTGACCCCCAACAACAAAGGGCTTGAAGAAAGGCAGATTTTGCCTCTTCCCCTGAGACTCAGGGCCATCAGCAATTTGGGGAGAGCTGAGCAGAATGTTCACAGAGACCCACTTCCCACCCACTCCCCTTGTGCGTCTCTCCCTGCCTGTGCATGATTCCCTTGCCTGGTTTACAAGCCCATGCTCACAGCCGCTGCACTCCCTGCCCACATCCCGATCTTTGACGGCACTGGAAGAGCTGGTTATTCGGGACCCAGCTTTTCACTACCAGAAGTCCCAAAGCAGCTTATAATCACCTGCCCTTCCTCTTCTCACCACAGACACCCTGTGAGGTAGGTGGGCCTGAGAGAGCTCTGAGAGAACTGTGACTGGCCCAAGGACACCCAGCAGGCTTCATATATCTCAGGGTGGTTGGGTCGCCTTCCCTTCCTCCCCCTGCAACAGGCACCCCATGAAATAGCTGAGCTAAGAGAGCTCTGAGAGGACCGCTCTTAACCGCCACATCATGCTGGATCTGGTGAAGGGTGTGTCGCTAGAAGAGTGATTGGCAAAGCGCTCACAAGTGAGCAGGCAGAGAAGCGGCATGTGGTGGGGGTCCAGAAGCCCTGTGCCCTGGCAGCTGCCCCACCTGAGAGGCCTTTGCGCTGAGCAGGGGGTTGGACTAGATGGCCTGTATGGCCCCTTCCAACTCTATGATTCTATGACTCTATGATGCTGAGACTAGCTCCGCCCTGCTTGTTCACCCTGGAGGCCTTTACAGCAGACCTATGGGCTTCAAGACCCATGACGGCCTCCCCAGTGGCACCAGTCTCCTGCCTCCAGAGAAAGGGAAGGCATGTGCATGTTTGCAGGATCAGCCTCAAGCAGCCAGGAGAAGGATCTGTCCAGCTGCTGCTTGAAGACCGCCAGTGAGGGGGAGCTCCCCACCTCCTTAGGCAGCTCATTCCATGGCTGAACTAGACTCCTAGAATCCTAGAGTGGGAAGGGGCCATGCAGGCCATCTAGTCCCACCCCCTGCTCAGTCCAGGATCAGCCTCAAGCTTCCAGGAGAAGGATCTGTCCAGCCGCTGCTTGAAGACCGCCATTGAGGGGGAGTTCCCCACCTCCTAAGGCAACCCATTCCCCGGCTGAACTACTCTGACTGTGAAATCCCATGTGAAATCCCCCCCAATATCTCCCTGGTACCGTTCTATGTGTAGTTTAAACCCATTACTGTGTGTCCTCTCCTCTGCTGCCAACAGGAACCTTTGCCTGCCCTCCTCCCAGTGACAACCTTTCAAATCCTTCAAGAGAGCCGACCTGTCCCCTCTCAATCTCCTCCTCTCAAGGCTGAACATCCCCAAGTCCCTCAGCCTTTCCTCACAGGGTTTGGTCCCTTGGTTCCTTGTTCCTTGTTCCTTGTTCAGGCATAGGACTTTAGAAGAAGAGCCCTTTCACTGCCCAAAGGAAACCGGTGCAATTTACAACCACGTTTCCTTTCCTCTCCCCACAACAGAAACCGTGTAAGTGAGGTGGGGTGGAGAGAGAGAGAGCTCTAAGAGAACTGCTCTGTGATAACAGAACTGGGACTAACCCAAAGTCACCCAGCTGATTGCATGTGGAGGGGTGGGGAACTGAAATCGGTTCTCCAGATTAGCCATCACCAGGAGGCTGGGCTCTTTGGCCCAGCCTCCATCCAAATCTTCTGCAGATAAGAAGAAGAAGAAGAGTTGGTTCTTATATGCCGCTTTTCCCTACCCGAAGGAGGCTCAAAGCGGCTTACAGTCGCCTTCCCATTCCTCTCCCCACAACAAACACCCTGTGGGGTGGGTGAGGCTGAGAGAGCCCTGATATCACTGCTCGGTCAGAACAATTTTATCAGTGCCGTGGCGAGCCCAAGGTCACCCACCTGGTTTCATGTGGAGGAGTGCAGAATCGAACCTGGAATGCCAGATTAGAAGTCCACACTCCTAACCACTACACCAAACTTGCATCCCCCCCACACACACACACACACATGCCCCCCCCCACACACACACACACATGCAAACACTTCAAGATCTGCAGGGATTCTTTTCTACCGGCAATTCAGCTGCGAACGGTACAAAGTTAATCATCACCATAGATCTGACAGCAATAAGAGCAGGTTGTCAAAATCAAAACAACCTCAGTCCAAGACAGCAGGTGCGCTGGTCTTCTTTGTCCCCCCACCCACCCTGGGAGAAATCATAAAGGACTTTCACTGGTCATCTTTTTCCAGAGCGAGGTTTTCTACAGGACTGTGGAACTGGATGACGGCTTCTTTTTTTATTAGCAGGGTCTAAATCCAGCCGCAAACTGGAGCCGACGTGAAATGTTACCTCCAAACCTGGAGGGCATCTCATTAACGGCTAAATACTCGGTCCAGCTGGATAACTCCCTCGAAAATGATGTCTCAAAACACGAAACCCTTTTGCCAAAGAGAAGCAGGTAATGCCTCTAATTGCGGAGGGAAAAGAATGGAGGATTGCAGGGCACCTGGCTGAGCATCTAAACGCAATAACCCTCTATTATCTTTATGGACGTTCACCTGCGAATCTGTCATACAGAAGGGGAATTAATTTGAGAAATAAATTGCAGGTTTCACTGGGCTTCCTGTAGGCTTCTACTGAGAGGGAAAGAAGGGGCAGGGAAACCAGTCCTCCTGTCTTGGCTTAGACATGACTTTCCGGGACAAAAATACCAGAGATGCTTTTAGGGAATATATTGCTTCATTGTTAAACAAAGTTCCACCCAAGGGCACTTCTGACCAAAGGCTTTCCAGACGGTTTGTGTGAAATAAAGGGAATGGTTGGAATTGCAATTTCAAAAATCAATGAATTACAAACATTTTCATCAGTAGTAGAAGAAGAGTTGATTTTTCTACCCCGTTTTTCACTGGCCAAAGGGGTCTCAAAGCGGCTTCCAATCGCCTTCCCTTTCTACTCCCCACAACAAACACTGTGTTAGGTCAGTGAGGCTGAGAGAGCCCCGACATTGGTGCTCTGTGAGAACAGCACTATCAGGACTGTGATGAGCCCAAGGTCCCCCAGCTGGCTGCATGTGGAAGAACATAGTGCAGCGGGTTGGGCTAGATGATCCATGAGTTCCCTTATTCTATGATTCTAGGGAATCGAACCCAGCTCACCAGATTAGAAGCTGCCCCTCTCAATCTCTACACCAATACACATACAAGGGCCTATGAGAGTAGAGATACTAGTCCCACACACACACACACATACAAACACCCTCTGCAAGAAGGGGTTGTGTCTCAGGAATAGAAACCTACTTTGCAGGGTTCTTGCAAAGGTTGTCCCCTGGCCTAGTGGAATGCTCTTCTAAAGAGCCTTGTGGGACCTCGAATGGGGCCAAGGGGCTTGTGAAATGGAGCTCTTCTGCCAGGCCTACAACTGAGGCCCAAAACAACACTTGAATAACACTGGACTCCTGTCAAAGCTCTAATCCAGGGGTAGTCAAACTGCGGCCCTCCAGATGTCCATGGACTACAATTCTCAGGAGCCCCCTGCCAGCGAATGCTGGCAGGGGGCTCCTGGGAAATGTAGTCCATGGACATCTGGAGGGCCGCAGTTTGACTACCCCTGCATCTATATCAGCTAGTGTGACTTTCGCAGCTTCTCTTTCCTCCTTCTCCACCAAGGAGAAGAAGAAGAGGAAGGGTTGGTTTTTATACCTTGCTTTTCACTGCCCAAAGGAGTCTTAAAGCGGCTTCCTATTGCCTTTCCTTCCTCTCCCCACAACAGACACCCTGTGAGGCTGAGAGAGCTCTGACAGGACTGCTCAGTCAGAACAGCACTATCAGGACTGTGACTAGCCCAGGGTCATCCAGCTGGCTGCAAGTGGAGGAATAGGAAATCAAGCCCAGCTTGACAGATTAGAAGCTGCCGCTCTTAACCACTATACCACTCTGGCTCTCTAGATCTGGCTCTCTAGATTTGTTTTTAAAGTTGAATAGCTTGCATTTCTGATTTCTATTTTTTTTCTGAGTATTTATTTTTATATGTAACTTTATGGTGATGTCATCCGCCCTCAAGTCTCAGGAGGTGGGGTGGAAAATTAGTATAATTATAAATAAATAAGACACAAAGGGGAAAAGCCATGGACACCACCCTGAGTATCTTGGAGAAAGATCGAGATGGAAATAGTAATAGAGTCATGGCTAATGTTCAGGGCTAACTGGGGTTGCCAGCTCAGGGATGAGAAGATTCTGGAGACTTTGCAGTTGGAAAATGGGGAAAGCAGGGTTTGGGGAGGAATCATAGAATTGGAAGGCACTTCATGGGTCATCTAGACAAGGGATGGTCAACCTGTGGTCCTCCAGATGTCCATGGACTACAATTCCCATGAGCTCATGGGAATTGTAGTCCATGAACATTTGGAGGACCACAGGTTGACTACCCCTGATCCAGACCAACCCCCTGCACTATGCAGGACACTCACATCCCTATTGCTCATAGAACTGCTACCCCCTTGAACCTTTCAAGAATCAGCCTCTCCATCAGATGGCTCTCCAGCCTCTGTTTAAATGTCCAAAGATGGAAAACCCACCACCTCACGAGGAAACCTGTTCCACTGAGAAACTGCTCTGTCACGAACATCTTCCGGAGATTTAGACGGAATTTAGAATCATAGAGTTGGAAGGGACCTCCTGGGTCATCTAGTCCAACCCCCTGCACTATGCAGGACACTCACAACCCTCTCGCTCATCCACTGTCACCTGCCACCCACTTGAACCTTCACAGAATCAGCCTCTCCGTCAGATGGCTAGCCAGCCTCAGTTTAAAATTGTCCAAAGATGGAGAACCCACCACCTCCCGAGGAAGCCTGTTCCACTGAGAAACCGCTCTGTCAGGAAATTCTTCCGGATGTTTAGACGGAATTTCTTTGCATTAATTTCATCCCATTCATTCTGGTCCGTCCCTCCAGGGCAAGAGAGAACACCTCTACTCCATCCTCTACATGGCAGCCTTTTTGGATAGGATGATAGAGTCATAGAGTGGAAAGGGGCTACACAGGCCACCTAGTCCCACCCCCTGCTTAATACAGTCTCAGCCTAAGGCATCCAGGATAAGGATCTGTCCAGCTGCTGCTTAAAGACTGCCAGTAAGGCGGAGCTCCCCACCTCCCTAGGCACCCCATTCCACAGCTGAACTACTGGTACTGTGAAAATTTCCACCCCAACGAGATATAATATCATAGAATCCACTCTCTGTCACAGTCATTTTCCCCAACTGGGCTAATCTTTGTAGCTTATTTTAAAGTACAAAACAGAAATATTATTATTTAGGGAATAGATCCTCCCTAGTTTGCAAATAATTCCCGGAAGAACAAAAGGCTTTTTTTATGTCACGTCCATCAAGCTGCCATAAAGCACATGCTCTAATGCTCTCTAAAGACGCTGCACAAGTCAAATTTCTGGTTGACACTTTTGCCACACACAGACTCACCACCTGAAGGCTGGCAACATATCTATACAAATCAGACAGGTCCCCTTTTATTTATGTATTCATGTGTTTATCAGGCTTTTATGCTGCTATTTCTAGCACCGCTTGCCCACAGCTTCTTAAAACGTGGATTAAGACAGCAAAACCGACAGCAGTAAAAATCCCCCCTCCCCCCCTTTACCAGGCTGCCATAATTCTGCTACATGTGCCCAGATGATGGAAATCAGATGCAAGCACCCAAAGGTGCCAGAGGAGGGGTCAGATCTTCCTCAAACTGGCCTCAACCAAACGCCAGGTGAAAGAGCTCCATTTTACGGGCCCTGCGGAACTGAAGAAGCTCTGGCATGGCCCTTGGTTCTTCCGGGAGCTCATTCCACCAGGCAGGGGCCTGGACCAAAAAGGCCCTGGCCCTGGTTGAGGCCAGGCAAATGAGGTCTGGGATCACCAGCTTATTTGTACCCACAGAGCACAAGACCCTACAGGGGACATAGGGAGTCAAATACTCCCTCATATAAATTGGGCTCAGACCATGGATGGACATGAAAGTGAATACCAATACCATGATTTTGATACAGTAAACCAGGGGTAGTCAACCTGTGATCCTCCAGATGTCCATGGACTACAATTCCCATGAGCCCCTGCCAGCAAACGCTGGCAGGGGCTCATGGGAACTGTAGTCCATGGACATCTGGAGGACCACAGATTGACTACCCCTGCAGTAAACAACCGACAAACCCTCCCGAAAAGCTGCAGACGTTTGTGAGTCTGACAGACCAAAGTTTCTCCTTGGCAGAAAATCAGGCCCCCGTTCGTTTCCTGCGTTCTCTTTCGGTCGTAAACATGTCCCCTCGTGGTGCCTAATCTAATTAGGACCATAAAACTAATGAAATAAAAACATGTATCACCTCGGTAACGTTTGTATCGCATTTTGCTATACGTAGCCACATGTCACCTGATCGGCGCACCAGCGGGGAAATGGCGGCACGACCAGACCATCGAGAGATTTCTCTTCGCGCCGGTTAAGATGGCGATGCCCCCACCAAGCGCGGAGACGGGATGGGCCTGAATTATTAAAGAGGATACCTACAAAATAACCTTTGAGGAGAACAAAAAAACATGAGGAGCATTTCTGTACATATATTAGCGGGATAAATCACGGCTAACAATCCAGTCAGAGCTGCAGGGTGCCGGTAAACTGAAATCCATATGATATTTGAAGCAAACGACCTGGAACCCGGCTCGATATGAAGAACTATATTATTTACTACGCCGTATTGACGCCTGGGGGGCTGCCATTCCAGCACGCGACTGGCTGGGCCCAGTGCTAAAGGACACCTCTAGAAATCCGTATGGTCAGGTCATTTTGACCTGATTGTGGGATAATGACCTTACAGAAGCATTCATTTGGACGGCTGGAGCCTGCCTGCCTGTTACAATTTCATACATTCCGGCTGTCCCGGTTTACCAGGGATAATTCTATTTTCTTCGAATTTCATTTCTCTCGCCTCTGCCACTTCCCCCCACCAGCTCTGCTGTTTCCGTTCTCCCTGGTGCAGAGGAAACCTACTACTCTATTTTTCCTGCCCGCCAAAATCCCCCCTGTAAAATATTTATATTTTTCAACGTTATTTGCTTGCAACCCTTTCTGCTGTCAGTAATTCTCACAGGAGAGGAAAGAAGATGACAATCGGACAAGTCAGACATGAGAGTGCCAGGAAATAAGTCTAATACTAATACTAATACTAATATCTACACTGGGAACCATGATTCCTGATGCCTTCCAAAAATAGCCTGCTGGGCTATTGTCATGGCTGACTGATGCCCCGCCCCATCAGATTTGCAAGGTGAGAGAAGTTCAGGGGTGGTTTACCATTGTTTGCACCTGTGTAGCAACCCTGAACTTCTTAGGAGGTCTCCCGTCCAAGTAGAATCATAGAGTTGGAAGAGGTCATTCAGGCCATCTAGTTCAAACCCCTGTTCAGTGCAGGATCAGTCTAAAGCATCCAGGACAAGTATCTATCCAGCCGCTGCTTGAAGACTGCCAGTGAGGGGGAGCTCCCCACCTCCATAGGCAGCCCATTCCATGGCTGAACTACTATGACTAAAATCCCCCGCCCCCCATAACTAGCTGATTTTGTTCTATAAATAGTTTAAACTCATTGCTGCAGGTCCTCTCCTCTGCTGCCAACAGGAACCTTTCCCTGCCCTCCTCTAAGTGACAGCCTTTCAAACCCTTCAAGAGAGCAATCCTGTCTCCTCTCAACCTCCTCTTCTCCAGGCTGAACATTTCCGAGTCCCTCTGTCTTTCCTCGATAGGCTTGGTCCCCAGGCCCCCAGTCATTCTCATGGCTCTCCTCTGCCCCCTCTCCATTTTGCCCATGTCCTTTTTGAAGGGAGGCCTCCAGAACTGCACCCAGGACTCCAGGTGAGGTCTGACCAATGTGGTAGACAACAGGATGAGGACATCTTGTGATTCTGATGTGATTCATCTATTGAAGCAGCATAAGGCTCCCTTTGCCTTCTTTACTGCTGCATCACCCTTTCGGCTGCTGTTTAGCTTACAGTCCACAAGCAGCCCACGATCCCGTTCACGCACGCTGTTTCCCATAAGTGTCTCTCCCATCCAGTATGTATGCTTCTCACGCTTGTGACCCAGACATAGAACTCTGCTCTTCTCCTTACAAAATTGCATCTTGTTCTCATTTGCTCCTTTTTCTAGCATGTTCAGATCTTGTTGAACTCTAACTCTCTCTTCTGGGATGTTTGCTACTCCTCCAAGACTGACCTTGCTTGGCTTTCAAGATACAGTTGGATCTTGAAAGCTAGGCAGGGTCACCTGTGGTTAATACTTGGATACGAGAACTTCCAGGAAGTTCATGGTTGCTACACAGAGGAGTCTGATAAAATAAAGTTCAACTATTCCTAGACAGGAATTCATCCCAGGTAGAAATTTGCATATATTTTGGGTTAGGTTCCCAGTTATGATAGCATGTAATTCGTACAGGGGTAGTCAACCTGTGGTCCTCCAGATGTTCATGGACTACAATTTCCACGAGCCCCTGCCAGCAAATGCTAGCAGGGGCCCGTGGGAATTGTAGTCCATGAACATCTGGAGGACCACAGGTTGACTGTGATGAACATTTTGCTAACTGGAGTTGAAAATAAAAATAGCCTTTACCAAAGAAAAAAATTCTTACTAGAATTCCTTAACAGTGGAGCGCCCAAGTACCAAGGTCATAAACCTCTGAACACTATATACCTTACACTGAATCAGACAATAATCCGAACTTGGTGTAGTGGCAAAGAGCTGTAGCTTCTAATCTGGAGATCCAGGTTTGATTCCCCACTCCTCCACATGCAGCCAGCTGCATGATCTTGGGCTGGTCACAGTCCTGTTAGAGCTGTTCTCACAGACTAGTTCCGTCAGAGCTCTCTCAGCCCCACCTACCTCACAGATGACTGTTATGGGGAGAAGAAGGAAAGGTGATTGTAAGCCACTTTGAGACTCCTTCTACTAGTGAAAAGCGGGGTATTAAAAAGGTCAATATTACAGCCTCAGATTGGCTGTGGCCCAGCAAGGTATCAGGCAGAGGTCTTTCACATCATCAGCTATCTGATCATTTTAAGTGGAGGTCACAAGGATTGAACCTGGGACCTTCTGGACACCGAGCAGCTGTCCAGCCACTGTGCCATTCTTCCTCCCCTGCAGAAAAAGCTCTGGACCAGACGGTGCCACAGAAGAAGTTCTGTGTGAAAGCTGGAAGGCCACGGGGTCGTCGCTCGAAACAAAATGGCGGACTCGGTGAAACGTTAGAAAGTTTATGTGGCTGAGCCGCCTTTGCCAATCTCATGATTCCTTTTTATGTATACAATAAATAGTGTATTAAAGCAGAGCCCATTTTATGATCTCATTCCCTGTCGTTCCGGATGGCACCTAGGAAGATGAATGGAAGTTAAACAGCGCTGAAACCCTTTGGTCGTATCTTTCTTTAAAAAAAAAAAAAAAAGACATCCTCTGAAATACAAATCAGAGCTATTACGGTATTGATCCGAGATATACCTAAAGCCTCCGTGAAAGCAGTTTTTCAAAAACAAAGATGCAGAAAGCCATTCCTTCCAGACGTTTGCGGTTCAAAGACCTCAGGCGTGATTGATTAATATTCGCTTGAGCATGAAGATTTCGGAATAAGCTTGTTTTGCTGGCTGCCGGGTTTTTTTCAGCCAGGTGAGGCGAGGGGCTTTGTGCCCGGAGATCAAAAAAGAAGCTCTAATAAGAAACTTCTCCCCCCCCCCGCCCAACTAAGAAAGGTACTGTCTGCTTACCATCCGGGGGAGAATCTCTGCTTCTTACTTAAAGCTTCTCCCCCAATCCTTCAGATCACAGAAGACTTAGAAATGTAGGTCGACTCTGTCAACCCGTTAACAGGTCACTGTCTTTGATCACAAGGGGGGGGAAGCTGATAAGGGCAGCTGTCAGATATTGTTTTATCATTCTGGCAAAGCGTGGATTGGCAGCAGCGATTTGCAAGCGTTTGAACAGAGACGGTGAAATCGGGCTGCTTTATAAATGGCGTTTCTAGGAGGGGAGGGGCGGCTCTGGGGGAAGCGTCGAAGGCATCCTGAGAACCAAAGCTACCAGATTTCAGTCTTTGTGTAACAACTCAAGCATGGACCTGTTTCTTCTTGGAGACTCCATCCCAGTGTACTTGGTCCAGTAGCTTTCTCAGTGCGGTGGGGAGCCCAAGGTCACCCGGCTGGCTGCATGTGGGGGAGCAGGTAATCAAACCCGGCTCGCCAGGTTAGAAGTCCACACTCCTAACCACTACACCAAGAAGAAGAAGAAGAAGAAGAAGAAGAAGAAGAAGAAGAAGAAGAAGAAGAAGAAGAAGAAGAAGAAGAGTTGGTTCTTATATGCCACTTTTCTCTGCCTGAAGGAGGCTCAAAGCGGCTTACAGTCGCCTTCCCATTCCTCTCCCCACAACAGACACCCTGTGAGGTGGGTGAGGCTGAGAGACCGCTGATATCACTGCTCAGTCAGAACAGTTTTATCAGTGCCGTGGTGAGCCCAAGGTCACCCAGCTGGTTGCATGTGAGGGGAGTGCAGAATCGAACCCGGCATGCCAGATTAGAAGTCCGCACTCCTAACCACTACACTAAACTGGCTCTCCTAACCACTATACCAAGCTTGCTTTATTAGGTGCCTCGTTCATTTATCTACTTTCTCCTTCTCTTCTCCTTCTCTCTCTTTTTCTTTTGTCTATGGCTGACCTACCCAATCACATACGCCCACGGACATTCAGAATTATGTATGATAACATTCCCTCCTTCACGTGCAGGAATTTCCCTTTTGTTGTTTTTCTTACTGAACAGCTCCTTTTATCTACTTTTTTTCTTTTTTCTTTGTCTATGGCTGTCCCATCCAGTCATTTGTGCATACACACACACATGCACACGCATTGATGCTGACCCAGTCCAAGAGACTGATGGGAAAGACAGAATCACCTTTGCTTTCGAAATGGCATATGAGAGGCTTTTAAAAGTTAAAGATAAATGTTTTATCTAATCTGAAAGAGAAAAGGTCAGATGGAATCAACTTGAGAATGTATAATGTGCATAGATAATAAAACTGCAATTTTGCAATTACATAAACACCAGGTCATTTATTGCCAGCAAGTATTTCTGCTATTCCACAAAGTCTTTAAAACCTTAAGGAGAGAGGCTTTCTTTCCTGTTTCTGCTTAAGCACTCAAACATAGGTTTCTCAGTTTCACCACCATGTAAACTTTAGAAGGCAAGGCCATACAACCTAATTCCCCAAACCCTTAATAAACAAACCAGGGATCACTTATCTTTTCCAGAAGCTATTTCTCTCTGGGGTGCTTGAATGAGGATCCTTCTTGAGCCACTCACTCTCTTAGCCTCCTTCCCAGTCTACAGCTAGTGCTTAGTTGACTCTTCTGTAGTTGTTGTTGTTGCTAGGTGCGAAGTTATGTCCGACCAATCGCGACCCCATGGACAATGATCCTCCAGGCCTTCCTGTCCTCTACCATTCCCCGGAGTCCATTTAAGTTTGCACCTACTGCTTCAGTGACTCCATCCAGCCACCTCATTCTCTGTCATCCCCTTCTTCTTTTGCCCTCGATCGCTCCCAGCATTAGGCTCTTCTCCAGGGAGTCCTTCCTTCTCATGAGGTGGCCAAAGTATTTGAGCTTCATCTTCAGGATCTGGCCTTCTAAGGAGCAGGCAGGGCTGATCTCCTCTAGGACTGACCGGTTTGTTCACCTTGCAGTCCAAGGTAGGTGATATCATTCACAGTCACCAATCTGAGTAGACAATCTGACCTTGATGGACCACTCATCTGATTTAGCATAAGGCAGCTTTACACGTGAAAACAAGATGGACCACCCAGATTCTCAGCATCTCAACAGCCTTATTATTACTTATAATATTGAAAATACTGGAGGTAAGTCATAACGTGTAGATCCTATGGTACGCGTCCACAGGCTAAGATATATAGATCCCATATTTCACTCTGAAGAAAGGGTTTATTTCCAGCAGTAAATATGTTGTTTGTGAAATGGGGAAGAGGCCATTTCGAAGCTGTTACAAGACCACTGAATAATTGAATTATTACTCATCAGTGGCCAATGGAATTTGTTACCTGTAAGATTCCAGTGCCTTGAATCAAAGTAATTATGTTCGCAGTGTCACAAAGGTAAAATAATGGCAGGGAGCCAACCACCCATGATGAAAAGGCAATCGCAGACCGGGGGGGGGGGGGGGGGGGAGAAGTTTCCAGTAAAGTCGCCTTCATGCCGCCTCCTCCTCCTCCTTGCTTACTTTATTATAGAGCTAAATAGCTCGTTCCATTTTGCTCCACTGGAGTGACAAATAAAAGAACTGGAAGCTCCATCTCTGGAGAAACGAGCATGTCACGGTTAATGGGAAATGATGTCGCCGTCATAGTTTCTGTTCCCATGCATCTGCCGGAGAACACAAGGGCTGACAGGTTTTATTACGGTGTCCTTTAAAAAGGGGGTTGCACGTCTTAATTGTTAGCTCATCATTTAAAGGGAAATCTCTCCTTGGGGGTGCCCACGTTTCGTTCTGGGTTCTCGAGAAAAGAGGCGACTGCGGCTCGGGGAGGAGGGCTGTACCGCAAACAAGATTGCAAACACAGTTGTAATTTACATCCGTGGAGTTGTGGCCCATGAGATAGGGATGCCAGCCTCCATGCGGTACCTGGAGATCTCCCCGGAATTACAACTCATCTCCAATGGCAGAGATCAAGTCCCCTGGAGAAACTAGATGGTTTGGGGGGCCATTGTACCCCTCTGAGGCCCCTGTCCTCCCCAGTTTGCATCCTCAATTTCAGAGTTTCTCCACCTCAACCTAGCAACCCCACCTGCTCTGGTGACCGGTGGGGATTTGGCAACCGTATTGTGAGGGTGGATAAAGAGGGTGGGAAATTTCCCCCTGACCTAAAGCTCTCCCTACAAGATACTATCAGGCTTGACTTTGGTCTGGAGATCAAGATGTATGAAGAAAGGTTGAGGGAGCTTGGTCTATTTAGCCTGGAGAGGAGATGACTGAGAGGGGGTCTGACAGCCATCTTCAAGTACTCGAAAGGTTGTCACAGAGAATGGAGCAGAGTTATTCTCTCTTGCCCCGGAGGGATGGACTAGATCTAATGGGATGAAATTAATTCAAAAGCATTTCCGGCTAAACATCCGGAAGAAGTTCCTGACAGTTAGAGCGGTTCCTCAGTGGAACAGGCTTCCTCGGGAGGTGGTGGGTTCTCTTTCTTGGGAATTTTAAAGCAGAGTCTAGATAACCATCTGACAGAAATGCTGATTCTGTGAACTTAGGCAGATGGTGAGTGGGCGGGCAGAAGGGACTGTGTCGGTGCTTGGCTCTTGTGGACCTTTCTTGCACGCTCAGGGAAATTGCCACTTTGGGATTGGGAGACGAATCTCCTCCAGGTCCGACATGCCAGGAATTCTTTGTTTTTAGGGTGGCATCACCTGGACATGGAATTGGAGTCATAGTGGGTGGGCAGATAGTTGTGAATTTCCTGCAATGTGACTAGATGGCCCTGGAGGTCCCTTCCAACTCTATGATTCTATGACAGGGGTAGTCAAACTGCAGCCCTCCAGATGTCCATGGACTACAATTCCCATGAGCCCCTGCCAGCATTCGCTGGCAGGGGCTCATGGGAATTGTAGTCCATGGACATCTGGAGGGCCGCAGTTTGACTACCCCTGTTCTATGACTTTTGAGCAAGTCAGTTTGGGCATCCCCTTGTGTTTTAACTGCTTAATGTCTATCACCAGACCGTAACTCTTGAAGCATGTTCGGCTATCTTGGAGGGTATGTTGACAGTTGAAGGGCATCTTTTCTTTTTAAAGTAATTTTTTCCCCACATATCCAGGGAGTCCTTTGAGTAGGCCTCCATCTTGTCTGTAAGATGTTTTCACTGATCTCCTGACAGTATTCTGTTATTAGAGGCAACAGCTTGGGATCAAATGAGGCATCATGGGAAGAAGGAGGATGAATGGCTGGAAAATTCCGTAGCATGTCATCTTTCCCTACGGAATACCAAAAAACCCTTAGCAGTCTGAGGGGCACTTATGCTGAAGAAATCTGAAACTGGTTGGAATCTGTAATGGAGACACGCTCTTAATCTTTAGCCGGTGTTTGCCACAAATAACAGCCGTACACAGAGAATAACTTTTCAACCCTCGGTAAAGGAACAGCCCCCACAAGGCAACAGCTGCCACTTGCAAAGATGTTTAAAAGTCTGCCATCTCTTCATTGAGGGAAAATAAGAATTTTGTTTCTATCCTGACGGAAAGAGGAAGGGGGAAAATGCCCAGTCCTTTTCAGTTCTGCTGATAGCCCTGCAGCCCAGCAAGGTCCGTTTACCTAGCATGACGTCACCCAGTGACATGCCGGACTGGAAAATCTTTTTAATGAGTTTTTATTTTAGCTGCAGCAAAAAGAAAAAGTCCCAGGGGACTAAATGGCCAAAGCTCCTGTGCCAAGAATAAAGGGTTACATAGGGTTTTATACATCTACCTCAGATGCCTGGAGAGACACAATAATGTCACTCCTTCAGCATCATCTACAGGACCACCCCCACCCCCAAAGTCTTCAGGCCAGTCCTTCCTTCCCCTCTCCTTCTGTTTTCCTTTTTTCTCTTTCTCTGCCCCCTCCCTCCCTCTTTCTCCCTTTCTCTCTTTCTTCCCCTCCTTCCTTCCTTCCTTCCTTCCTTCCTTCCTTCCTTCCTTCCTTCCTTCCTTCCTTCCTTCCTTCCTTCCTTCCCTTTGTTTCTGTACTCTGTCATTGTCATTCCCTCCCTCCCTCCTTCCTTCCTTCCTTCCTTCCCTCCCTCCCTCCCTCCCTCCCTCCCTCCTTCCTTCCTTCCTTCCTTCCCTCCCTCCCTCCCTCCCTCCCTCCCTCCTTCCTTCCTTCCTTCCCTCCCTCCCTCCTTCCCTCCCTCCCTCCCTCCCTCCCTCCTTCCTTCCCTCCCTCCCTCCCTCCCTCCCTCCTTCCTTCCTTCCTTCCTTCCATCCTCCCTCCCTCCCTCCCTCCTTCCTTCCTTCCTTCCTTCCATCCATTAAACTTTCCTTTGTTTCTATTCTCTGTCATCGTCATTCCTTCCTTCCTTCCTTCCTTCCTTCCTTCCTTCCTTCCTTCCTTCCTTCCTTCCTTCCATCCATCCATCCATTAAACTTTCCTTTGTTTCTATTCTGTCATCTTCCTTCCTTCCTTCCTTCCTTCCTTCCTTCCTTCCTTCCTTCCTTCCTTCCTTCCTTCCTTCCTTCCCTTTGTTTCTGTTCCCTGTCATCGTCATTCCTTCCTTCCTTCCTTCTCTTTCTCTCTCTTCCATCCTTCTTTCTATCCTCCTTTTCCTCCTTCCTTTTCTCCCTCCCTCTTCCCTCCCTCCTTCCTTCCTTCCTCTCCCCTCTTTCTCTCTCTTTCTATCTCTTCCTTCCTTCTTTCTTTCCTTTCTTTCCTCCTTCCTTTGGTTCTCCCTCCCTTCCTCCTTTGTTCCTTTCCTTCTTCTTTCCAACTGCTTTTTCCAGGTGCTTTGGAGATCAGTTGTTATTTCTATTATCTCCAGGCCCCCAACTAAAGTTTAGTAACCCAGCTGCCTGCACAAGGAGGAGGAGTGGGGGATCATACCCGGGCCTTGAAATTAGAGTCGGCTACTCTTTAACCACTTCACCTTTCTGGATCTCAAGATCAAGCAGAGGGAGGAGAGCAAGGACATGGTGCAGACCTGTGTTCTGCGCACTTCATTCCAGGGTGCAATGGACCAAGGAATAGCAGCCAACCTCTGAATTCCAGAGCCAGGAGGCAACACTAAGGGAAGGCTTCAGTCTCTATGACCTGTGGCTGATCCTCCAGAGGAACTGGCTGGCTACTCTGTGAGACAGGATGCTGCACTAGATGGACCACTGGTCTGATCCAGCAGGGCTCTGTTTGTGTCCCTATCTAGAAGAAGAATGTTGGGTTTTATACCCTGCTTTTCACTACCCAAAGGATTCTCAAAGCAGTTTACAATCGTCTTCCCTTTCCTCTCCCCCCAACAGACACCCTGTGGGGTGGATGAGGCTGAGAGAGCCCTGGTATTAATGAAGAAGAAGAATTGTTTCTTATATGATGCTTTTCTCTACCCGAAGGAGTCTCAAAGCAGCTTACAATCCCCTTCCCTTCCCTTTCCCCACAACAGACACCCTGTGAGGGAGGTGAGGCTGAGAGAGCCCTGGTATTAATGAAGAAGAAGAGTTGGTTCTTATATGCCACTTTTCTCTACCTGAAGGATTCTCAAAGCAGCTTACAATTGCCTTCCCTTTCCTCTCCCCACAGCAGACACCCTGTGAGTTAGTTGGGGCTGAAGGGAACGCTCTGAAAGAACAGCTCTAACTAGCCCAAGGTCTAACAGCTCTGTGACTAGCCCAAGGTCACCCAGTTGGCTGCATGGGGAGGAGCGGGGAATCAAACCCAGTTTTCCAGACTAGAAACTGCCACTCTTAACCACTACACCAAGCCCGCTCTCTGATCACCATCTCTGCTAGAAATTGTCATCATTTGAATTAATACCCCATCTTTAAATTACAAACAAAACACTACCAAAGCATCTAGCCTCCATCCCCAAGGAGCTTGCATTAGACAACACTAGCCAATCCTCAGCATCAGTGGCCATGGAAATGTTGCCCACGGGGCCAGCACAGGAGAGGCCGTGGGTCAGAGGAAGGGCATCTGCTTGGCTCACAGAAGGTCCAAGGTTCGTTCCCCAGTGGAAATGCTCAGGGAGTCAATGGTGCAAAAGACCCCCGCAGGAGAGTTCCTGCTACTCTGAGTAGACAATACTGACCCCAACTGATTCCTCATAAGGCATGTGTTCTGAAAATGTGGGTTTTCCACCATGTTTGTTACGTTTTATTATATTTGAGATGAGATGTCCGGTTTTAATGGGGTTTTATTGGGTTCTTATGGAGGAATATTGTAACCTAAGAGCCTCTTGTGGCGCAGGGTGGTAAGGCAGCCGTCTGAAAGCTTTGCCCATGAGGCTGGGAGTTCAATCCCAGCAGCCGGCTCAAGGTTGACTCAGCCTTCCATCCTTCCGAGGTCGGTAAAATGAGTACCCAGCTTGCTGGGGGGTAAACAGTAATGACTGGGGAAGGCACTGGCAAACCACCCCGTATTGAGTCTGCCATGAAAACGCTGGAGGGCGTCACCCCAAGGGTCAGACATGACTCGGTGCTTGCACAGGGGATACCTTTACCTTTACCTTATTGTAACCCGTCATGAGCCGGTTCAAGAGTGGTGGGAAATAAATCGTATAATAACAAAAACGACAACAACAACAATAATAAAGAAACAACAGCATAGCACGAAACAGCCGAACATTTGCTTTGAAAGGAGCCATGACGGACTGCTCTCTGTTGCAAAAAAAATGCAAATGAAACCCAAAAATTCATTTATGGTTGGAATATATTCCCCTCCAAGCAACCGTCACCACCCCCTCCCCGAAGTAAACAAAATACCCATAGCATAGTAACACAGACAAAATGAATATCTTTTAAAAATATTTTATTCCTAGACTAATAACTCTATTTCCCGGGCAGCCTGAAAACGCATTATTTCCTTGCAAATTGCCATCCTGCCTCTAATTTATGGTGAGATGCGTTTTGCCGTGCAGGAAGAGGAGCGCAAACTTTCTTCTGCGCGAACATTAATCCCTTCATTACTTTGCTCTGTTTTCCTGCTTGCTCCCTGGGGAGCGGCTTCATATACACATATATATCAAGTCAGAAAAGACTACATCTCTTTGATTTTGAATCCTCTGGTAATTGCAGAGGGCAACTTCCACCTGCTGGAGGTGAAGCCTGTCACTGAATTAATGTTACCCGTGCATTTTAACTAAGCCGCCAATGAATTGGGAAACAAGAATTGTCCTTCAGCATTTATACAGTCTCTGAAACAAGGATGGACAATCTAAGGCAGTCTTCAAACAAAGGTTAGATACACACTTTTCTTGGATGCTTTAGGATGCTTAGGGCTGATCCTGCATTGAGCAGGCGGTTGGACTAGACGGCCTGTATGGCCCCTTCCAACTCTATGATTCTATAATTCTATGATTCCAAGGCTGCCAATCCTGGGCAAATCTGAGAGCGGGGCAAGAAGAGTTAAGAGTGTTATGCAAAACTCCATGAATTCTATCGAATCTCTATGGTTATTGGTTGGGGCCAATGAGCTGACGGAATATTATCTCTTGGCTCCTCCTCCAGCATCCTCTCCCATCCTGGGCCAGGAAGGAGCTGTTCAATTGTTTAACTGGCCCCTGGCAGCTACAGTGACTTGATGTGTTTTAATGTTTTTAATGCTGAGTGGTTTTATTATAGAGTAGAACAGAATCTATGATTCTATGATTCTAAGTCTGTTTGCTCAGGGGCTCCTAAGCAAACCTCTTTGTCTTACAAACATGACTCATGCTTGGCCCCTCTGCCAGGGGAATCTCTTCCCCAACCTCAGCAGCAAGACTTATTGAGACATGATGGTTCCCTTTCTTTGACCCATTAACGCCTTTGCGTTAACACCCATCTCCAGACCTGGCCAGGGCATTGCCCAACAACCTGACCCATGGAAAATTCCATCATGCGCTCACCTGGGCTACATCACATAGCCCCCTCCCCAAAAACATATATATATAAACAGTGGCTTCACATAGCCACCTCATGCTTTCCAGTTTGGGACCGATTGGAAACACCCTTCACGCTGGTTCGTGTTGCAGCTCTCTGCCTCTCTACTCTCCGAGACCGGTAATTATACTGAAACCTCTTTTCCCACTCTATTTTTCCCTATCCGACTGCTTGCTAGTGTGATAGATACATATATTTTTATCATTATTCTTTCTAAAGGAGGTGGTGAGCTCCCCCTCACTGGAAGTCTTCAAGCAAAGGTTGGATACACACTTTTCTTGGATGCTTTAGGATGCTTAGGGCTGATCCTGCGTAGAGCAGGGGGTTGGACTAGATGGCCTGTGTGGCCCCTTCCAACTCTATGATTCTATGATTCTATGATTCTAATAAAGATTTTTATTATATTTACTATACCCCTGTTGTCTACCTTGAGTTCTTAAGGGCGTAACCATCTCATAAAACATCGGCAAACGACCCGTTTTGCTATGTTACCACCTCTCTCTCAGCTCATTCCCCACTGCTGAATATACACGTGCCGCAGGACACATGTGTAAGTACGTTTCTGGTGACAGAATCAGATTTAAAAAAGCAGTGCTTGCTATGAAAAGAGGGGAAAAAAGTCCATGATTTCAATTAACTGGAGTTGTGCCTTCAAAATCCCTTTGCAAATTAGACACGCTTAGAACTGAAAAAGGCCCCTGGAGTGAATTCATAATTCTTACGGCAGAGAGGCCTGGCTCATCGGAGGGAGACAGTGAGAATTCCACGGCTAATGAAATTTTATATGAGGTGTTCTTTCTGTTTAACTAATACACCAGTTTATGCTCCTGGAAGCGGCCGAGGGAATTCGCAGATGTAGGCGGCGGCTCGGCCTGAAAACAGGAAATAAATTGATTTTTTTATGTCGCATGAAAACAAATAGCCGCATGGGAAGGCACTTGGTAGGGGATGAATTCCCATATGTGCCGCTGAGTAATTCAAATGGAGAGCCAGCCGCTGTATACCCGCATGGCTGGTATCAGCTCAGCACAGACTCCGGTTTGCTCTAGATTTTTTTCCAGTAGTGCATAGGGTGAGTTACAATGGGAAGCAGACAGGTAGGCACGAGAGATCATTTGTTTAAAAAGAAAACCAACAACAACAGAGGGGTCTCGCTTAAAGGTATCCCTTGTGCAAGCACCGAGTCATGTCTGACCCTTGTGGTGACGCCCTCTAGCGTTTTCATGGCAGACTCAATACGGGGTGGTTTGCCAGTGCCTTCCCCAGTCATGACCGTTTACCCCCCAGCAAGCTGGGTCCTCATTTTACCGACCTCGGAAGGATGGAAGGCTGAGTCAACCTTGAGCCGGCTGCTGGGATCGAACTCCCAGCCTCATGGGCAAAGGTTTCAGGCGGCTGCCTTACCCCCCTGCGCCACAAGAGGGGTCTCGCTTAGGGCCACCCAATTTTCGTTTTACATGAGCCAGAGCACCGACAGAACCAGCAGTTGACATATGAAGAGTTGGAGCGTGCGTTCCAGGTCCGGAAGGTGCACAGGTGGGGATGAAGAATTAGCATTGTTAGAAAGTACAACCCTTACAGGAAGTTCTGACCATGGAGTTCCTGGAGATTCCTAGAGCTACCCAGAAGTGACAAGGGTAGATTTAGGAATTGTCAGAAACCATATGTTCAGAACGTCCTATAAGTAGACATGCTCTTATTTATCTTTAAAAAAATGTTTGCCCTAGGGTGATTGTACCCCCTGTTGCCACCAGGTTCTGCCACCCAAACAGGGGAGCGTTGGTGGGCAGGGGCAACAATTTTCCAAAGGTCTACTGTCATAACCAGGCAAATGAGAACCAGAGCAAAAGTAACTTCCCTCTCATACACCAGAGCTGCCATGAGCCAACTCCGTAACTCTGAGCTGTCTTAGCCTTACATACGCCTGACCTGCAAGGCACCCCTCTTCCCCATGCTGGCTCTTAGAAAAGGCAAAAGCAGCTCTCCCCTGAGAATTCTATCAGTCCCATTCCGCACAATTATAAGCCAATTATAGGATGATGCACTTTAGAAGCAGGTTTTCCTGTTTCGCACAGGAAAATCCAGCTGCAAAGGCACATTGAAAGTGCATGATCCAACCTGCGTGGTGCTGTGTTTGTGGTTTTGCCGAGGATCAAATTTGAGGTCCAAGACAGGATCAAAGCAGGCAATTGACCAGCGCAGTGCTAGATCCCGCCTGCTGGATCCATTCAGTTTAAATCGAAACTGACCAATACTGTGCTACTGGCAGGAAGATCCATTGTTTGATATTGTATATAATTTGGGGTTTTTGGGGTGGGAGGGTTCTCAGTTCAGTTTTGCCTCTTGTAACATCATGCGTAGATCACAATAAAGAGCTGGTTGAACTCCCAGTGGTCCTGGCTTCCTTCAAACCCATGGATTTAACAAATGGAATGATGCAAGGCTGTTTCCGTATTGGTCACATCCCTCAATTTTCATATATTTTAATTATTGAACTTTGCGTTCCTTCCGGCACCTAATTTTGCCCTTCCAGCTGCAGACTCAAACTGCACACTCAGCTATTCTGCCGTTAACAACTCTGCAGTTACAATGTTTTCATTTTTAAGGCAAGTTCTAATTTGGGTCTGCCCCATGGAGACATCCTTGCATTCAGGGTTTCTCCCCCACCAGTGGCCATTTTGAGTCATCTGTGCATATCCCTCTCCTTCATAACGTCCGCTGCCATCCTCCATGTCTCCCTCCCTCCTTTTTAAAGGGGGGGGGGGGTGATCACATTAAAATGCTGCCTCTAAAAAAACAAAGTGGCAGTCTTGATTTTAACACAGCATTTTAATACAATAAACTATTTTTTAAAAATCACACCCAGTATACTTGGGGGGGAAGGCGGTCAGTAATGAAATTGGGCACAGAATGCCATCTGACGGAGAGGCTGATTCTGCGAAGGCTCAAGGGGGTGGCAGGTGACAGTGGAAGAGCGAGAGGGTTGTGAATGTCCTGCCTAGTGCAGGGGGTTGGACTAGATGACCCAGGAGGTCCCTTCCAACTCTAAGATTCTATGATTCTATGGTGGAATGATGGGGTGCATTGAAAAGAAACGCACAATCAGGCACCATTTTCCAGATGTGCGGACTAAAAAAAGTCTTGAAAAAGAGGAACAGGAACAAAGCATGATGGGAGGCTACCACCTTTAGAACCAGATGCAGGAAACATGGCAGATTTCAGCCTGGGAAATGGAGGAGGAGGGTGCCCAAATGCAGAAAGCCTAGCGTCAACTTGCAGCACCAAATGGAAATCCAAAACGAGGCTAAAACGAGATATGTCTCAAATGCGGAAACGGCCACAAGCGTCTTCTCATTCCGTAACATGGATTGGATGACGTTAAGCTAATCAGGTGATTCCTTTCGGCGGAGAACCCTTATCCCTCTCTCTGGGGCTTCCTGATTTGCTGTCTTGTTCCCACTGTGTTCCCTAGAGGCTGGTTCCCATAGCCAGATGGGAACCCTGGGCTACTGTGTGCTCGCTTCTGCCCTTCAGATCTATGCCACAGAACTTAAAAAAGAGGCTGCCAAGTCCATGAATAAGATTTGTGGTGAATGAAAAACACTGAGGAACAAATGCATAGGAATATTACCCGCCCCCAACCCATCCCGCTTTTGGGGCAGAAGATAAGAAACCAAGGAGGAGAGCTACCCAAGAAAGGAGAGATGGCTTAAGGTGTAAAAAGCAATTTGCAGCTTGACATCTGCATTCAGTGCTTTTCCTTTTCTTCCTCTTCTTTTTTTTTGAAATGGGGCCTGACAGCAGAGGAATACCTCCGAAAGACAAGCATTGTGCTTTATTTAGAGATGTACAGCGCTGGCTGTTTTGAATGCATAAGCCAATTACAGGAGAACACCTGGAGCGCACTCTATGAAGAGCTGTTAGGTAAATATCCGCCTCGTATTTATTAGATAAGACACCAGCAAACCAGGGGACACGGGTGATGGATTGGTGCCTTCTTCCCATCGCTGCCGCCTCCGGCCAGGACTCTGCCCAATCGCTAACAATGCAGCTGGCGTCAAAGAGGATATTGCTGACAACTTAATAAACACCAGTGCCGAGAAGCCCAGAAATGCAGATTCCCGACAGGGCCGTCTCTGCGTTGCAGTGATAAAGATATAAGGCCGGCTAGGAGTTGTCAGAGCCTCAGACAGGTGGGCAGCTTGAAAAGGTTCACAAGAGGGGGGGGGGAGGTTAAAACACAGAAGAGAAAGAAAATGCTCAGTTGGAGGTAAGGCAAAATGGTTAAAGTATCAGGTTTCTGTCAAGACTCCCAAACTCGAACCCTCTGGTTGAAGAGATATTGGACTCTTGAAATAAAAGACGCTTGCTGCTGGGGAGGAAAGCTATGGCAAATCTAGACAGCATCCTAAAAAGCAGAGACATCACCCTGCCAACAAAAGTGTAGTCAAGGCTATGGTATTCCCAGTTGCAATGTATGGCAGCGAAAGTTGGACCATAAGGAAGGCCGAGCGTCAAAGAATTGAGGCTTTTGAACTCTGGTGCTGGAGAAGACTCTTGTGAGTCCCTTGGACTGCAAGGCGAACAAACCGGTCAGTCCTAGAGGAGATCAGCCCTGACTGCTCCTTAGAAGGCCAGATCCTGAAGATGAAACTCAAATACTTTGGCCACCTCATGAGAAGGAAGGACTCCCTGGAGAAGAGCCTAATGCTGGGAGCGATTGAGGGCAAAAGAAGAAGGGGACGACAGAGAAGAAGGTGGCTAGATGGAGTCACTGAAGCAGTCGGTGCAAACTTAAATGGACTCCGGGGAATGGTAGAGAACAGGAAGGCCTGGAGGATCATTGTCCATGGGGTCGCGATGGGTTGGACACAACATAGCAACTAACATCAACAACAAAATATACATATTTTCTGAGCCAATTTGATTTTATGGAATTGCATTGCTTACTAATAAATATTGATAAACAGGTATTTCTAAGCTTCTTATAATAAACTTAGATTAGAGGTCGCCAGTCTTAAACACTACACCACGCTGGTTCTGCACCTGAGGGATGCACCTGCATCCCGAATTTAACCTGAAGGGCCGCTGGAGCGGGGCGCTGCTCACTTGCAAAAGGACTATTGACCCAAGTTTGGGCTTTTGACAACCTCTTAAGGAACCGCTGAGTTAGTGAGAAGCAGCAAAGTGTGGTTTTGTGATGGTGTCTGCCATTCTCAATTTAGCAGAGTCCTTGGAGAAGTTTTTAAAAACTCTGCCATACACTTAGCCAAGGGCACTCTTGCTAATCCATCAAAACAGTGTAGTGTAGAGGCTAAAAGCAGCAGCTTCTAACTTAGTGAGCTGGGTTTGATTCCCCGCTCCTCCACATGCAGCCTGCTGAGTGCCCTTGGGCTAGTCACAGTCCTGACAGCTGTTCTCACATGGGGACATGATAGCCCTCTTTAATATTTGAAAGGTTGTCACTTGGAGGAGGGCAAGATGCTGTTTCCATTGGCTGCAGAGGAGGGGACACGCAGTAATGGGTTTAAACTACAAGTACAACGATATAGGCTAGATATCAGGAAACAAATTTCACAGTCAGAGTAGTTCAGCAGTGGAATAGGCTGCCTAAGGAGGTGGTGAGCTCCCCCTCACTGGCAGTCTTCAAGCAAAGGTTGGAGACACACTTTTCTTGGATGCTTTAGGATGCTTTGGGGCTGATCCTGCGTTGAGCAGGGGGTTGGACTAGATGGCCTGTATGGCCCCTTCCAACTCTATGATTCTATGATTCTATGATTCTATCCCTGTCAGAGCTCTCTCAGGCCCACCTACGTCACACGGTGTCTGTTGTGGAGAGAGGAAGGTGATGGTAAAGATAGGCACCATAAACCCCCATTGGTATTGCATCAGGGACCCCTGGGTTAGAGGTCCAGACTAGAGGATTCACGGCACCCGAGTTCAAATCCCTTCACTGTGAGATAGGTGGGGCTGAGAGAGCTCTGAGGGAACTGTGACTGGCCCGAAGTCACCCAGCTGGCCACATGTAAAGGAGTGGGGATCAAACCCAGTTCTCCAGATCAGAAGCTGCCGCTGTTAACCACCACACCACGCTGGCCGATCTGGCAACATCTCCTAACGGAAAGAAGACAGAACCTAGATGAGTGATGCGTACAAAGATGTCCTTTGGAGTATTCTACCGCATCTCTGATCGATCCAGTCACACCCCCACAATGGAACTGCAGCAGAGTTAGTAAGTCCAGGGCCGGGAATCATCCAGAGAAGCCACAGGCACCCTCCTCGGCCACAACTGCCCCCAAAGGCGGCATCTTGCAAAGAGAAAGAGTGAACCCAGGAGGCCGTGAGAGGAACTTCCAGCCTGGCTTTCTTCTAATCTGCCTGTTCTGTATCACCTCCCCACCGCTGTTTTATTCATCAGACATCTTGGGCGGGAGGAGAAGAAAATACAAAACTGATTGCATCAGAAAACAGATAACTGCGGTAGAGATTGTGCATTATTTTTAGAAGGCAGGGGGCGGGCGGGAGAGGGGGGGGCGCGAGATCACCAAAGAAATCTTTACTTTGCACCCTGTTCTAAAGCAGACGGAGGCAATTTATTTCCTGCGCAACCCGCATTCTACCCTTAACAATGACTGTAGATTAAAGCCTATTTACTGGCTCCGTATATATTGCCAAGGTTGGCGAAGAAGAAGACAGGAGAGATTATAGGTTATGGCAAAATACGTGGAGCCAAGATCTGTGTTTAAGATCATCCTTTCTTTGTGAACGGCCCGGGGGTGGGGGTGGGGATGCAGCGCCTCTGGGCTACAGATGAGAACGGCTATTTCTGTTTCATCCGATTTCTTTTGCAAGTCAGGAAAGAAGGCCTCTTCTTCCAACGTCATCTGTACAAATATAAATTTGCCTTAGATTTCGTAGTCATCAAAATGCTCTTTTGTACTACAAATGACTCAACACTTTCTTTCTTTCTTTCTTTCTTTCTTTCTTTCTTTCTTTCTTTCTTTCTTTCTTTCTTTCACAAGTACAGAAAGAGAAGAGCTGGTTGTTTATACCCTGCTTTTCACTAGCCAAAAAAGTGTCCCAAAGCAGCTTACAAACACCTTCCCTTTCTTCTCCCCACAACAAACACCCTGTGAGATAGATGGGACTGAGAGAGCTCTGAGAGAACTGCTCTGCGAGAACATCCCTGAGAGAACTGTGACTAGCCCAAGGTCACCCAGCTGACTGCATGTAGGGGAGTGGGGAATCAAGCCCAGTTCTCCAGATTAGAGCTCACCATTCTTACCCACTATACCACGCTAGAAGGATGAGACCAAGAGATCTGAAAGACCACCTGAACCCTAGGAATTGATCTATTTTCTGAGGTAAATGAAGCAGGTGAAATGAGGAAGGTGATGGCTCCAGACAAGGACGTTTCTGCATGGTAGCTTTCATGTTGAGTTTTCTCCCCAGAGAAAAGTCTCTGACGCTAGTCAAGAGGACCATTTTGTTTCCCATAGGGTTGCCAGGTCTCCCCTAACCACTTGCAGGGGAATGAGGGGGGAGGTAAGGCTGCCAGATCCAGATGGGGAAACTTTTAGGATTAGGGGATAGAGTCTGGGGAGGACAGGGGACTCAGTGAGCTACAGACTCCACCTCCAGCTTGGTGGTTAAGAGCGGTGGCCTCTAATCTGGAGAACCGGGTTTGATTCCCTGGCTCCGCCACATCCAGTCACCTGGGTGACCTTGAGCCAGTCACAGTTTTCTGAGGGCTGTTCTCTCATAGTTCTCTCAGAGCTCTCTCAGCCCCATCTTCCTCACAGGACGTGGCTGTTGTGGAGAGAGGAAGGGAAAGACGTTTGTAAACTGCTTCGGGACTCCTTCTGGTAGTGAAAAGCAGCCTATTAAAAAAAAAAAAGCTGCTCTTCTCCTCTCCTGTCTTTCCTCCCTCCCTGTCTTTCCCCATTTCTTGAGCGATTTTTTGCTTAAATCCTTTTCTTGCTGAAACTCCAACCCCGAGAGGTTTTTAAATGCAGAAATGCCAGGTCTAAATATGCTAAACAAGTACAGTTAACCAAATCAATATTCTCAGCAATTGCATGGAAGAAGCTGAAAGACGATTTAAGTTTCACAAGTGGTAAATCCTGGACAAATTCAGCCCAGTTAACAATTGGGCGGGTTCAACTGATGACAAGAAACGACAAAAATTGCTTCAGATCCCCATGAGGCAGAAAGACGCGATAAAAAGTGAGTAAATATATGACAGGGAGCCAAGGTGGCCTCCAGATTTATTTCTTTTTAAAGACACCAGTGCAAACGTGACCTGGGAAACAGAAAAAGCATGGCGAATACAGATGAGGGATGACTTTGGTTCCACCATCCTTGTTATTTTAACATTTTTTAGAAATCAGTGTTCTGACACCGTGCCTCCTTTCTCGAATTCGAACCCGTGATTCGTTATTTCCATATCATTATCTGCGTTCACTCATATTTTTCTGTCAAACGTACATGTTTTCACTGCTATCTGGTATCAGTAAATGAGCAGCACGTGTCATATTGCTGTTATAAGCATACTTGACATATTTCGGGGAGGGAGGGATTCTCTGGCCACTTGCACACCCAATATGGTTATTTTGGGAGGCAGGATAGTGGTAAATTCTACTCCCACTTGACATGGTGATCCATTCTTCTTTGAACTCTTGCTCTCCGTCTTTTGGCTTATCCAATGACAGACATTCCTCACTGACATTTCCTTAAAACATTGTGGAAAATTAAGACGGGATGAACTAGATCAGGGGTAGTCAAACTGCGGCCCTCCAGATGTCCATGGACTACAATTCACAGGAGCCCCTGCCAGCTTTCGCTGGCAGGGGCTCCTGGGAATTGTAGTCCATGGACATCTGGAGGGCCGCAGTTTGACTACCCCTGAACTAGATCCTGATAAACTGACCTACATGAGGACGTGCCTTATCTAACCTGTTGTGGAACCTGATTTCTTTCGGGTCAGCAACTATGGTCCACTTCAGCGGACAGAGATTCTCCATGGTCTTAACTGCCCTCATGGGAGGGCAGGGTAGATTGTTTCTTGGAAATACTTAATTTTTTCAAGAGCTTTAGGAGCAATCAGTCACAAAATGGCAGCTTGGCAGGAGAAGCCAGTGACAAAATGGCAGTTTGGCAGTAGAGGCCAGTCACAAAATGGCAACTTGGCAGAGGAGGCCTGTCACAAAATGGCAGCTTGGCAGGAAAGGCCAGTCACAAAAATGGCAGCTTGGCAGGGGAGGATGGTAACAAAATGGCAGCTTGGCAGGAGAAGCCAGTGACAAAATGGCAGTTTGGCAGTAGAGGCCAGTCACAAAATGGCAGCTTGCCAGGAAAGGCCAGTCACAAAAATGGCAGCTTGCTACGGGAGGATGGTAACAAAATGGCAGCTTGGCAGGAGAAGGCAGTGACAAAATGGCAGTTTGGCAGAGGAGGCCTGTCACAAAATGGCAGCTTGGTAGGGGAGGTGAGTCACAAAATGGCAGCTTGGTAGGGGAGGCCAGTCAGAAAATAGCAGCTTGGTAGGGGAGGTGAGTCACAAAATGGCAGCTCAGCAGGCCAGTCACAAAATGGCAGCTTGGAAGGAGAAGTCAGCTTGGTGTAGTGGTTAAGAGCAGCAACCTCTAATCTGGAGACAACCCATTAGTCAAGGTACAGGAGAAAATCAAAGAAACTGACAATGGCTAACCATCAGTTTCTAACCATCATCAGTTTCTTTGATTTTCTCATCCGGAGAGACAGGTTTGCCTCCTCCTCCACATTCAGCCAGCTGGGTGTCAGTTCTGTCAAAGCTCTCTTATCCCCACCCACCTCACAGGGTATCTGTTGTGGGGAAAGGAAGGCATTTGTAAGCCACTTTGAGACTCCTTCAGGCAGCAAAAAGTGGGGTATAAAAACCAACTCTTCTTCTAAAATAAACAAATAAACTATTTATGTAGGCTAGAGAGCAGTCATAATTCGAGTAGATTTTCAGCCACTTACTAGAAGTTCAGGAAACTGTAACAACCCATCAGGATAGTTTGGAAGCCAAGAAGACGAAGATGCTGCCAGAAAAGCTATCTCAAGGTTGGCAGTCCTTATCGAACCAAGACGACTACTTAGATTTCAGCACTGTTTTGGATTTATATCACACTTCCAGGGTTTAAGGTGCTTCACAGACATCGTACTGTAATCTGTTTGACACCTCGGCAAGGTAGGCCTTATAGAAACACCAAGGGGGCCTTAGAAGATAACAGGTTAAGAGTGACACCCGAAAGCCAGTTGAGAGAGAGAGGCAAGATCTGAATCTTGTCTGAATCTTTCCAAGCTGAATCTTCCCAATCTGACCCCAGTTGCTGAGCTCTTACACAGCATCAGCTCCCCCTCGCCTAAAAAAATATATTTGCTCACCTAACGTTCAAAGGGACCACTGCTAATCTAAATCGCTGCTTTAAATCCCGTGGTGTTTTGCTATCGGTTTGCTGATCTCAGCTCCCGAGCCTGCAAAATGGCTTAATACCCCTATCAGTCCTTTCAAAGATGTTCCACCTAGATTTAATCTGGCAGGTCGGCATGAGGCCTCGCCCTGGCATGTGGCGCTCCAGGACTTTAGATAAAATTCTCATTTCCAGGGGCTTCCCACCACTTAGCTTTCAAATGCAGATACCTAAAAAAAAGAAAGAAAAGAAAATATACGTTTGAAGAATGGGGTGGGGGGAATTATTTGGAGTCTGTGGTTCTTCTTTTTTGCTAAATCCCCCTTCTGGGGAGGAGTAGGAAAGTATACCTGGGATGCCACCTATTGGAGAAACGTGAGGAATACATTCTCCCCCCCCCCCCAAAAAAAAAAAAACACTTTGGTATTGTTTATGTATTTTTGAATCTATTAGGTGGACAGTAACTGTTTAGCAATTTAAAACTGGTGGTCCGTTCCATATGACGCTCCAATTGCTTTTTTGGGCAAAGGCATGCAAGATCCCCCCCCTTCCCTGTTTAGCAGGCATTATAACACAGGAGTTATTCTAGGAATTTTTTAGATTTGCGGGTGAAAATCCAGAAGCATCCTTGCATACCAGCAAAGGCCTAGTCAAGGAAGCCTACGTGTCTCAGGTGAAGGCCATAGAGATTGATGGAATTCTGAGAGCACCATGGAGGGGGGGGAGGGAAGTGTCATTTCTGGGTTTTTGAGCTGGAAATGCCATATTGATGATCTGTGGTGGGATCTTGAATGTGGCAGTGCATGACTGCTGGTCGTTGACTGGCATCTGGCAAGCCCCCCCCCCCCGGTCCCACTCTCAGATCTCCAGGGATCTCCCAGTCCGGTTAACCTGGTTTCACAGCTCGTCTGGACAGAGATCAGTTCCCCTGGACAAACTGGCCGCTTTGGAGAATGGACCATGGCACTATACTCTACTGAGGTCTCTCAATGCCCCAAATCCCACCCACTTCTGGCTCCACCCCCAAAGTCTCCAGGTACCCCAAAACCCAGAGGTGGCAATCCTGTTTCAAGAATTATCCAGCAGTGATGTAGGCAGCTGTAAAGGTCTCTTGTGATCAGCATTTCCTGCTCTAAGGAGACGACGAAAGCCAGGACTGACTATTTTTGTATGTAGGCATATTTAAGGAATTGAGGCGGTTTGGAGTGGTATAGCCTGACTTACTGCCTTAGTCATGACTCGACCTCAGATCAAGTGGCAAGCAAACCCCCTCCCTCAGCCCCATCCCCTGCTCTCGACAAACTGAGTAGTGGAAGAAAAAAATGGCTGGGAAGAAAGCCCCTATAGTGACACTCTAGGAATTTGTACATGTCTCTATTGTCTTTACCATAGAGATTAGGGGAAATTCCTGGAGCATTATCTGGAAATGCCATCACATCCTACCCAAACTCCACCCCCTCCCAGGCACCATCCTCTAAATCTCCTGGCATTTACTGAGGCACTGCTGGGAAGCCCATTCTGTGTGTGGTGATGGGGAGGCCTTACAGGCCTGGATTACACCCTTGATGAACAGAATATACAGCCTAAACTACATCCCAGAATCCTCGGCACGGAGAATGGTTTCCGTGGCAGTGGGTGGCAGACAAAATGATGGGTCAAAGCGGGTTCCACTTAAATATTAGGATTTTCTGATGGTGAGGGCTGTTCATAGATGGAATATGCTGCCACAGAAAGTGGTGGAGTCTCCTTTGTTGGAAGTTTTTAGGAGGAGACTGGAGGAGCACCTGTCAGGAGGGTGTGGTTTTTAGGTCCCTGAGAAGATTGGACAGGATGGTCCTTTCTGGTTTCTTCCAGCTCTGTCTGATTCTGATTCTGATTCTGATTCTGATTCTGATTCTGATTCTGATTCTGATTCTGATTCTGATTCTGATTCTGATTCTGATTCTGATTCTGATTCTGATTCTGATTCTGATTCTGATTCTGATTCTGATTCTGCTCTGGAAAGTAGAAAGTTTAAAACCCACCGCCTCGGGCAATTCAGCTTTACAAATTTAAAACCCTGTGTTGGCTCCGTGTGCTCATGAAATGACTTTCCATCTACATTGGAAAGCAAAGAACAACCACGAGAGGTTGGGTGGCGATAGCATGCCTAATTATCTAATTGTGGTGCTTCAATTAGTAATTTCATCAAATGTCAGCATCACAATTTTAGCAGAAGGTTTGTATTCCCCGTTCAGAGTTATGGAAATATTATTCATGTAACATTCGACACTCTTATCCTTCTGTTGTTCGTGCTTTTATTTACATCTCATTAAAATTCCCTCTCAGATTAAGACCAGATTTTTTTTTTAAGCTGTTTATTTCAGCTCTGAGGACTGTCCTTCAGCCCGGGGGTCTGGAGTTTTGCTGAGTCTTTCAGAATCTTTGTGGACTTGGGATGCCGCCATAGAATTGATGCTGTGGGGTGCTGGGACTGGTCACAAGATGGCCTGAGGTTATAAAGACCCATCCCAGGCACCAAGAAGGTGGCAGAACAACTATCTTGGCTCTTGAGTTTGGGGGAAAAGACACTTTGAAGAAGACTCAAGGGAGTACCAGGAAATTCACAGATTATGTACTAATGCAGTATAATAAATGTGTAGTGCTTAAAAAAAAAAACTCCTGCCATTTGTTTGATTGAGTCCTCTGCTCTTTCCAGAAACAAATTGTCTTGTGGCACCCTAAAGCTGAAGACATATGTCATAGTTCTTAGATGGATGGATGGATGGATGGATGGATGGATGGATGGATGGATGGATGGAAGGAAGGAAGGAAGGAAGGGTTGGTTCTTATATGCTGCTTTTCTCCACCAGAAGAAGTCTCAAAGTGGCTTACATTCGCCTTCCCTTCCTTCTCCTCACAACAGACACCCTGTGAGGGAGGGGAGGCTGAGAGAGCCCTGATATTACTGAAGAAGAAGTAGAAGAGTCGGTTCTTACCTGCTGCTTTTCTCTACCCAAAGGAGTCTCAAAGCAGCTTACATTCGCCTTCCCTTCCCTCTCCCTACAACAGGTACCCTGTGAGGGAGGTGAGGCTGAGAGACCCCTGAGATTACTCCAAGATGGAGGTCCTGTAACTGGGCAGAAGGGGACAGGATCAGAAAGCTCTCCTCCCCTGCCTGGATGGGGTACAACTTATGCCTGTATCTGTGGCCAAACATTTGGAAGTGATCTTTGGTGCCTCCTTTTCTATGGAGGCTCAGATCATGAAGGTAGAACGAACAGCATTTTTCCACCTGCCCCAAGCTGTATCCATGAGGGTCAGAACTGTCTGTACATATTGGCAGTAGCTCTCTGGGCTCTCAGGATGTGGTCTTCCACATCATCTTTGACCTGATCCCTCTAACTGAAGATGCCAGGGATTGAACCCAGGACCGGAACGCCAGCTCGGGAAAAGCTGCCTCCAACACAAGATGATGTTGGGTTTGGAACTTCTTCCTACTTTGAAGTTGACCCCAACCCTCATGAGAGATACTTCCTTTGGGGCACTACTACCTGCCCAGTAAATTCCAACAGCTCAACAAGTCTGGGGGCCCCTGCTGTGATCAGCTCATAAACAGGGTCTTCTGGCTGATAGCTCGCATCAGAGCAGAAAAACCCTGCTGGATCAGACCAATAGTTCCTCTAGTCCAGCTTCCTCTCTCACACAGTGGCCAACAAGTTCCTCTGGAGGGCCAGCAACAGGGCATAGATGCTGAGGCCTTCGTAAGAACATCAGAAGAGCCCTTCTGTATCAGGCCAATGGTCCATCTGGTGTAGCATCCTGTCTCATACCGTGGCCAACCAGTTCCTCTGGATGGCCAACTAAAGAGTCTGAGGATTTCACCTGATGTTGCCTCCTGGCTCTGGGATTCAGAGGATTAGTGGCCCTGTCTGGGGAGCTTCCCCTCAGCCACCATAGCTAGCAGCCATTGATAGAATCTCCTCCCTTAATCTAGTTAGCCCCCCTGTATCCCTACAGCCATCACTATGTCCTCTGGCAGCAAATCTCACACTTTAATCAGTCTCTGTGCAAAGTGGTATTTTCACTTGTCCGTTCTGAGCCTATGGCCTTTCAGTTTTATTGGATGTCCTTAAATTCTGGTATTTTGGGAGAAGGAGGCAATTTTCTCTGTCCTCTCCACCCGGTGCATACTTTCATAAACCTCTGTCACTTAGCCGCTAACTTTCAAGGCCCAGATCTTGACACAGGGAATGAGGAGTGTGTGTTTTTGAGCGCTAGCAATTCCGAAGCCAACACAGTAAAACAATAACCTGTAATAACAATCTGGACTGGGAACAACATTCGAGTCCAGGGGCACTTAAGACCAACAAATTTTATTCGAGGTATAAGTGTCCGTGTCCACACACACTTGAAGCTCGAATTTAAAAAAAAATTTGGTCTTAAAGGGGCCGCTGGACTTGGCCCACCTGAATCCATCTTGTTTGGGTTTTCGATTTGCAATAGTTTTTCTGCATTTGGCCCAGCATTGCCACCTACTGGCCAATAGAAGGATTTTTAAAACAAAAGAAATGGCCATCGCCCACTGTATCCATGAATGGTTTTTACGAATGGGAGCACTCATGAATCATGTGTCACACCCCAAAGGCTCCGGGTTCCAGTCCAGGCAGCTCTGCTTAAAGAATTTTAAAGTCGATCTAGTTCATGTTCAGGCTGCAGTTAAAAGTAGAGAGCAAAGCCTTATCTAACAAGGGCTTTCCTTTGTGCATCTTTAAATTAATGTTTTCAAGGGGAAAAAAGGAACACAGACACTTTTCTTGGTTGAATGTTCTAGAAATATGTCTTGCACAGATATAAGACAAGGTTCGTCAAGAATATTTAGTTCACTTTTAGTTTAGGCCTGTTTTTTAGATTTGCTTGTTGTGTAAGTGGCTAGCTTACTGCGGCGGTTCCTGGAACCTGAGAAGAACTCCTAATGAGGAGGAGGAGGAGGAGGAGGAGGAGGAAGAGAGAGGGTTCTTAAATACCATTTGCTCTACGTGAAGGAGTCTCAAAGGAGCTTACAATCTCTACAACAGTCACCCTGTGAGATAGGTGAGGCTGGGAGAGCCCTGATAATACTGAAGAAGAAGCGTTGGTTCTTATATGCCGCTTTTCTCTACCCGAAGGAGTCTCAAAGCGGCTTACATTTGCCTTCCCTTTCCTCTCCCCACAACAGACACCCTGTGAGGGAGGTGAGGCTGAGAGAGCCCTGATAATACTGAAGAGGTTGGTTCTTATATGCCGCTTTTCTCTACCCAAAGGAGTCTCAAAGCGGCTTCCAATTGCCTTCTCTTTTCTCTCCCCACAACAGACATCCCTGTGAGGTGGGTGAGGCTGAGAGAGCCCTGATATTCCTGCTTGGTCAGAACAGCTTTATCAGTGCTGTGGCAACCCCAAGGTCACCCAGCTGGCTGCATGTGTAGGACCGGGGATCAAACCCAGCACAACAGATTAGAAATCCTCGCTCCTAACCACCACACCAAGCTGGCTGCTCTAGGGTCACAGGGGGAGGTCTTTCACATCACTGACTACCCAATACTTTTAACTGGAGATGTCGGGTATTGAACCTGAGACCTTCTGCATCCCAAGCAGATGTTTTCCCACTAAGGAGAAGAGCTGGGTTTTACTTCTCACAACCGAAGAACTCCCAGAGCGGCTTACGAAAACCTTTCCCTTCCTCTCCCCACACCAGATGCGACGGAGAGAGCTCAGACAGAACTGATCTGCAAGAACGGCTCTTAGTAAACCGTGACTAGCCCAAGGTCCCCGAGCTAGCTGCATGTGGAGGAGCAGGGAATCAAACCCAGTTCTCCAGATCAGAGCCCGCGCTGATCTCGAACCACTACAGCATGTCCCCCGCCCATGGTTATCTTGCTCCTTCCTTTCCATTTTAAACGCAAAGATACTTATATTGATTTTGTTTTAAACACCCACATTTGCCCAACTTTGGAGGGGGGGGGTTTCTGTTGAATCACAGGGCGACTTTCTTGGACCGGCTCCCTCAACCCTCCCTAACCCAGTCAGAGGCCTAGTTGGAAACCCGACTGATGTTTCCGCTGCCAATAAATGTGTCATGTCCTTTGAAGTCAGGCCTACGCACTCTTCAATGTCACCGGCAACATGGAAACCGACAGCCGTTCCATTTATCAGGTTGTCAGAGGCAAGCGGGAGGGCCCTCAGCGTAGTCAGACCGAGCAGTAAAATCGGGTTAACGAGCAAGCATCCCTCCCCAGGAGGGTGTCTTTAAGTGTGAGGACAGGGACGCTTAATGGGCTTTGACCGGCCAGAACGCTCCTCGGTTGGGGGACGGATCGGTCGCACCAGGATGAAGGAAGCGGCCCGGCTGATATCGCCCGAGGCCACAAGGCGTCCACCCGAGAACCAAATTTGTCGAACTACCACAGATACCAGAATCCTGCCTGCACAATAATCACGGAAAGATGGAACTGCTCTTGCAAATCAAACTCCGTGTGTGTCGGAGACAGAAATTGGGCCCGACGGCAGTGAAAACAAGGAGGCGCTGTTTTGCATGTCTGTCTCCGTGCGTGTTTCGTATTTCTCAGTGTCTTTTGCTCTTTTCATCCATTTCTACCCGAATGACTCCAAAGCAGGAATAGGGTTTAATGGGTGATGTCAACGCTGGCCAATGGTTTCGGTTAAGTCTGCAGGTTCGGTAGATGCAGACATGGCTCTTCGAAAACAAACAGCTCTTGAATAACTCCAACTCCAGCTGGAAACACCGAACAGGGAATATAGGCACAGCACGAATTTATATACAGTACGGCTAGCCTGCCAAGGAATCTGATTGGCCCTTATTGCAGGCAGCTCATTGGTCCATAAGTCCTTTGAGCAAGAGTCGATGATTGGTTGGTTTATGATTCCTCATTTGCATGGTGTACAGCAGTAGCACCATTGAGTCCACGTACGTAGCAGCTTTTTGCAAGACAAAGTTTTTATCCTTCTCTAAAACCACTCGAAGTTTAAAATCTGTTATATTTTTTTTCTCCCAGCTTTCCTCCAAGGTGACCCAGATGTGCCAGTGTGCATTTTTGTTTTATGTACCATGGCATTCTTGTTTTAATATTGTCATGAAATGGTTTTGGATTAAGGCCTAGGGAGCCAAAAACTGGTTTAGTTGCTCACATTTATTAGCTCCAGAAGCCCCCACCCCTTGGTCAGTCTGGCCTGCTGCATTAGAGAGATGGTCCAGAGCTTGACTGGGGGAAAGCTGCTAATCCAGGCTACAGACAACGGTGCCCCCGGAGAAAATGGCTGCTTTTGGAGGGGGGACTCAATGGCCTTGTCCCCCATGGAGGCCCCTGGCTTCCCCAGCTCCATTCCCAAATCTCCAGAAATTTTGCAACCTGGAGCTAGCAACCCTACCCCCCCTCCCCACCCCAATCCCCTGCAAGGGGGCCTGACAACCTATAAAGCCAGTTTTGCATTTTAAAAACCCAGAGAATTCTAAGCCCTTCCAAAATGCTGAAGACTAAGGATGCAGTGATGGGAGACCCAGTCCCCCCTATAAAAAGAAATCCCGCTCAGAATCAAACAGCCAGGGTGGTTTCAGGAGAGCGCTGCTGCCACCTACTGGGCGTTCTCCAGATTCTTGTGCAGCACCAACCACCAGCGGTCACTTCCAGGTAATTTTAGGCAATAAACAGAGCACATGGGATGCAGCAAGTAAACAGATGAATCCGTGCAGGCTCAATAAACAGGTTAATGAGGGAACCTCCTAATAGGAGAGTGCCCCAATTCCAACACCATCTCCAACAAACAAGTTCTGGTGAATTCCCCATGCTTTGCTATAGTTCATCTGGATCAAAACAAACTAACAAAAAGGATAAGCCTTTAAAAGGCTGTCACATAGAGTAGCGATCCCCAACATGTGGGCCACAGACCACATGTGGTCCGTCGACTAATTGGAGGTGGGCCACGAAGGACGCCTTCTCCCCCCCCCCCCCGGCCCTTTACAACTCACTTTGGGTGTCATTGTCTCCCATCACTCCCAGATGGGACTACCTCGTTGCAGAGAAACAAGCTCAGGGTTCCCATTGATTTGTCATTATCATGAGTTCAAAATTTCCATGAAAATAAAATGTCCCTTATGTTCATTGTTGTGGCGTGTCTGTCTCTTATTTTGAAGGGATGTTTAAACATTACCATAGCGATCAGAGAGCGTCAGGGCAGTGGTTGAGAGTAGAGGAATAAACTACCCCCCCCACACACACACACACACACACACACACCAGGCCTCAGTAAAATTTTCAAGCGTTGAGTGGTCCCCGGTGATAAAACGGTTGGGGACCACTGATATAGAGGATGGAGCAGAGTTGTTCTCTCTTGCCCCGGAGGATTGGACCAGAACCAATGGGATGAAATTAATGCAAAAGAAATTCCGTCTAGACCTCCGGAAGAAGTTCCTGACAGCCAGAGCGGTTCCTCAGTGAAACAGGCTTCCTCGGGAGGTGGTGGGTTCTCCATCTTTGGAAATTTTTAAACAGAGGCTGGAGAGCCATCTGACGAAGAGGCTGATTCTGTGAAGGCTCAAGGGGGTGGCAGGTGACAGTGGATGAGTGAGAGGGTTGTGAGTGTCCTGCATAGTGCAGGGGGTTGATTCTAATAACCCCAGTAACAATGAGATACAATGCCAAATGCTCGGCACTCCCTCAGTCTCCACGGCCTGTCCCTGGAGGCAGAGTGAACTCAGAGCGTTTGCCGTTGTCTCTTGTGTTCACCTAGGCTCAATGGCTGAGTCATGCATACAGTGCAAGCAGGTGGGGGAACTCCCTAAACCTCCGCCCCATGTGCAGCAGCCCTGGTCACGGGGAAGGGAACTGTACCCTGGAGGTTCCTTCTAGCTCTGTGATTCTGTGCTTCTAGGGTCACTCCCTGTGTGAGTTTGCATCTGGTGGATGACTCATGAATGGCGTGGGAGGGAGGGTGCCATGCCCATAACCTCTCCCACTCACCTGCATGTGTAAGTCAGAGCATGGATAAGATTTCTGCACAGGGCTAATGACTCCACGGCAGAGGTGTTTGTTGACCCAAGCCTACTCGGGCTCAAAGAAGTTTTTGTAGCATCTATCTCAGACTTTCTCGACTTTGAGAAACCCCTGAAACATTCTTCAGGCTTTGAGAAACGCCAGAAGTGGCAGGATCGTGCAGAATAGGGTGTAAACTGCACGGAGCTTTCATTCCAACCCCAGATCAATTCAGTCCCTGCCCTCTACACAGAATGCGATTTCCGTTTGGATTTGGGGCGATTTAAATTTTCCTTCTGCGGCAAGGATTGATCCGGAATGACCCTACCGTTATTGTGTGATATCTCAGACTGCTTTTAAGCCTGAATATATTATAAAATCGCATTGTTTTGAATCTGGGCTCTCCTCCGTGGTAGAGGACCCATGATTGGCTACAAGTGGTCATGTGACAAGCCTGCCTTAATTTCTCTCTGTCGGCCTTGGATTTTTTTTTTGTGCCTTCTTCATTCCCCCCCCCCCCACCACCTTCAAGAAAAGAAAGGATTTTTTCCTCCCTCCTCTGACTTCTTTGATCCTCTCCCCCCTTCAAGAAAACAAAGAGTCTCCATTTGCCTCCCCACCCCTCTTCTGAGCCTCCCTAACCACATGCAGAAGACTTTCCTGTTTCAATGGGGAGGGGGGAAGATGAAGACCCGAGTTCAAATCGATCTGAATTCAACAGGATTGACAATGGAATAAAAAAAGTAAGTGCAGACTCTGCCTAGGGTTGGGAAGCAGAGCAGTGGACACGCCCACCTGGGGCCCCTCCCCTCCCCACCAGGTCCACTATTGGCCATTTAGGGAGAGGTGGGAGGGTTGACATGACTGTATATGGTTATATCACCCAATAAATGTTTAACGACTTTAAAAGGATACATTAAAAATCATTGGAAGAGGGGGAGCGGAAATATCACAAAACCCTGATTGAGAAAGCCTGATCTATCATTTTTTCACAGCTGAGCCTGGAACATGCCTGTCTACGCTAGGAGACAGCGGCGGGGCAGGGTTGCCAGCTCCAGGCAGGGAAATTCCTGAAGATTTGGAGGCAGAGCCTGGGGAGGACAGATAACTCAGTGGGGTACGGCATCATAGACTCCCCCTCCAAAGAATCAGTTTTTTAACAGGGGAGCTGATCTCTGTTTCCTGGAGAGGAGAGCCAGTGTGGTGGGTGACCTTGGGCCAGTTACAGTTCTCTTGGAACTCTCTCAGCCTCACAGGGTGTCTGTTGTGGAGAGAGGAAGGGAAGGTTATTGTAAGCTGCTTTGAGACTCCTTCAGGTAGTAAAAAAACAGGATACAAAACAAAAAATCCCAGCTTCTCTTCTCTTCTCCACATCCAGTCAAGCTGGGTGGTTTTCTGTGGGCTGTTCTCACAAGGCTCTCTCCGCCTCACAGGGTGTCTGTTGTAGGGAGAGGAAGGGAAAAGTGTTTGTAAGCAGCTTTGAGACTCCTTTGCGTAGTGGAAAGCGGGGTATTTAAATCGAGCTCTTCTTCATCTCTAATTTCAGGTGAGCCCCAAGTCCCACCTGCAGGCTGGCCTCTCTAGGCAGTTGGTCCAGTCATGATTGCCAGAGAAGCATTCTTATCATTTCTGATCTTCTCCCCAAGGAATTCCTGAGTAGCTTCCCAAGGACAACAGGGTTCCTCAGAACACGCTGGGAAATCTGCTCTTATAAATTTGTCATGGATAAGTTTAGTGAAGAGGAACTAAAGAGCCTGTTGATGCGGGTGAAGGAGGAGAGTGCAAAAGTTGGCTTGAATGTCAACATCAAGAAAACAAAGATCATGGCATCCGGCCCTCTCAATTCCTGGCAAATAGATGGGGAAGAAATGGAGATAGTGACAGATTTTATTTTCCTGGGCTCCAAGATCACTGCAGATGGGGACTGAAGCAAAGAAATTAAAAGACACTTGCTCCTGGGGAGGAAAGCTATGGCAAATCTAGACAGCATCCTAAAAAGCAGAGACATCACCCTGCCAACGAAAGTGTGTTTAGTCAAGGCTATGGTCTTCCCAGTTGCAATGTATGGCTGTGAAAGTTGGACCATAAGGAAGGCCGAGCGTCAAAGAATTGAGGCTTTTGAACTCTGGTGCTGGAGAAGACTCTTGCGAGTCCCTTGGACTGCAAGGCGAACAAACCGGTCAGTCCTAGAGGAGATCAGCCCTGACTGCTCCTTAGAAGGCCAGATCCTGAAGATGAAACTCAGATACTTTGACCACCTCATGAGAAGGAAGGACTCCCTGGAGAAGAGCCTAATGCTGGGAGCGATCGAGGGCAAAAGAAGAAGGGGACGACAGAGAATGAGGTGGCTGGATGGAGTCACTGAAGCAGTAGGTGCAAACTTAAATGGACTCCGGGGAATGGTAGAGGACAGGAAGGCCTGGAGGATCATTGTCCATGGGGTCACGATGGGTCGGACACGACTTCGCACATAACAACAACAAAGTTTAGCTACGCAAAACTAAGGCAAAGCGTTCAGCCAGGAGGCCTCTACAGTGATCTCGGTACTGCTGCGTGGCACCCTGGATTCCACGAGGGTTTCTGCAAGTTAATTACGGCACAGCTAGTGTTTTGCTGCCAATGCCCCATCCCGAACATGAAATAATATATGAGCAATTTATCCCTTTCATAATAGAGGAGCAATTCAACCAGTTCCGTGGGGCCTGCAAGACAGAGCTGTTCTGCCAGGCCTATAGCTGAGGCCAGAGTTAACATCGAGAAGATGCTCTTCCCCCTGCCCAAAAGCCCACCCGTAGGCACCATCTTATCTCTGGCAGAAATGTACTTTAATATTTTACGAGAAAAGGAGGCCATAGGTTTTCCAACAGGACCAGCTGAACTGTAGAACTGATTTTTAGAAGTTAAACTGTATTCAATGTAATTACTTTGTATTTCATTTTTATCTTAAGCCAACCTGAGCCCTATCAGGGAATGGTTGGGTAATAGTCAAATAATCAATCAAAAAAGAAATGCATTTGTAATAGGGATGGCCAAACTCTGGCTCTCCAGATGTTCATGGAGAAAAAAACAGAGGAGGGTCACCCAGTTCGGACCTCATAGGAGGTTGGGACACCTTCCCTATGAGGAAAGGCTGGGAGTTTTCAGTTTGTGCTGACTGAGCACCAGGCCAGGCTGGATTCTGGAGATTTTTGGTGGAGGGAATGCTTGGGCATGGAACTGGGGTCATTGCGGGTAGGTAGGTAGTTGTGAGTTCCTGCATTGAGCAGGGGGTTGGACTAGATGACCACAGAGAACCCTTCCAACTCTATGATTCTAAGTGGGGGGGCATGCTAGAGGTTTGCAAAATTATTTCTCCATTTCCCCAAACACTAGAACTCAAGGGCATCCAATGAAACTGATGGGACATTCCAGGGGATCCCCAGTTCCCACCTGGAGGTTGGCACTCCCACCACCCTTTCTAGGATCCAACCCCCCTCCCCCCCCTGATGTTTTCCAGCCCGGAACTCGCAACAGATTAACAAAACATTGAAATATACTAAAGGCCGGAAGTTGCAGCGCGGCTCTTTAAAGAGTTAATTCTCGCGGTCTCGAATTATTGCAGTAAAAGGCAGGGCACGAGGGGGTTAATTAAACCTCCCCATATCCACTGAAAGAAACAATGCAAAAAGCTACTCCTTAAGTCAAAGAGGGCCTATTAAAACCATACAAGGGAGCAAAACAGTTGAACCATTCAAGAAAAAAAATGAGAAAGACCTAATCAGCAGCGCCGCTCTGCAGAAAACGGCCTTTGCGCCGCCCCTTTAAATCCCCCGCCCAACTCCACCATGCCCGGGCTCCAACTTCATCCCTTGGCAGTGCGCATGTGCACATCTCCTTCCCGCCCCACCCCCTTTGCCCTCCCTCCCCCTGTCCTTTCGCCAAGTTCGCGCGCGCGCCTTCTCCGCGCCTGCGCCCTAGACTCCCGCCCCGGCCGGGAAGCTTCGTGAAGGTTCCCGAAGGCTCCGGTCGGTTCGGCTCTTTCCGGAGACGCCGGCCGCGCTTCCTTCCTGTCAAGAAGCGGCTCCTCGGCCGGCTGGCCTCGCTCGTCCTCGGCGCGGCGGACACGGCCTCGGCGGCCCCTTCGTCCCTCCGGCCATGGCTCAGCTCTGCTACAACCGGGGCTGCGGGCAGCGCTTTGACCCTGAGGACAACACGGACGGTCAGGCCAGGGGGGAGGGGAGCTGGGGTGGGGGAAGGGGCAGGGGGCGTGTCCGGGGGCGTGTCTAGAGGGCGGGGCGTGCGTAGCGGGGGGCAAGGTGGGTATGGCTGGAGGATCGGTGTATTATAGGGGTGGCGGGCGGGGGCTCATGGGAGTTGTAGTCCATGGGCAGCTGGAGAACTACCGTTTGGCCACTCCTGGTTTTTATAATGATAATAATCACCTTTGGTTTTTATAGCCCACCCTTTCCTCTAGGCTTAGGGTGGGTCACAACATATAATGATAATCTTTGGTTTTGTAGCCCACCCTTTCCTCTAGGCTCAGGGTGGGTCAGAACATATAATGATAATCTTTGGTTTTGTAGCCCACCCTTTCCTCTAGGCTTAGGGTGGGTCACAACATATAATGATAATCTTTGGTTTTGTAGCCCACCCTTTCCTCTAGGCTCAGGGTGGGTCAGAACATATAATGATAATCTTTGGTTTTTATAGCCCACCCTTTCCATTAGGCTCAGGGGGGGGGTGACAACTTATTATTATGGCTGTTCCATGTATTACCCCTGCGGTGTTGTCTGTGAACCGCCCTGAGCTGTATGGTAGTGCGATATAGAAATCTAATGATGATAATACATAATCTTTGTTTTTATGGCCTGCCCTTTCCCATAGGCCCAGGGTGGGTGACGACCTGTCGAAGCACAGAATTAATAAATGCATAATTTAAAAAATGTAGAAGTATCGATAAACTATATTTAGAAACGGCCTCTTAAAAGATCCGTGGAAGCTTAACCCAGGTGCTTCTTCACGTCATCATCATGAACAGCATTTAGAAGAAGAAGGAGAGCCGGTTTTTATGCCCCGCTGCTCACTGCCCGAAGGAGTCTAGATGTAGCTGACAGTCACTTTCCCTTCCTCTCCCCACGACACCCTGTAAGGTAGGTGAGGCTGAGAGGCCTCTGACAGGACTGCTCTGTGAGAACAGCTCTTACAGGACAATGACTGCGTATGGAGGAGCGGGGAATCAAACCTGGCTCGCCAGATTAGAAGCCACCACTCTTAACCACTTCACCCAGCTCTCTACATCCGTGTGCACAGGAAAATGCTTCTTCCTCCTCCTACTGCATTGTTAAATTTGAGTTCCAGGGATGTGGGGTTCCTTTGAACCAGAACCTGGCCTTTGAGTCCTTGCCAGAGAGGTGTAGGTGGCACGAGAGCTTATGTCAGCCAACCTGGCAGCATGCGTTGCCCTAAAATGTGTCGCCATGATTAAAGCAACCGCAGCACGTGAGTGGGATGACAGATGTATTAATAATTATCTATTTATCATTGAATTCAGAAACTGCCCCTCCCTGATGACGGGCTTGGGGCGGTTTCTAACTATAATATACATTTCAGAACGATAAACCTGTGCAAACGTAATGATAAATGTTAATTAACAGAAGCATTCTTGCTTCAGTGGTAACAAACCAGGGATGGCCAAACTGGGCATGACCTGATGTCCATGGACTACAGTTCCCTTGAGCATTGGGTCAAGCATTGTGCATGTGACATCTGGAGAGCCACAGTTTGGCCACCCCTGTAATACAGGGGTGGCCATGCTCACGGACTTCTCCATGAATCCACCTAATCCCCTTGGAAAGCTGTTTATTTCTGTGGCCATCGCAGGAGCTAAGGACACACTGGCATGTGGCCGGTCAATAAAACGAAGCAGTTGTTATGAAACTTAATAATCAGCCTTATTTTTGTATCCCGCCCTTCCTTTATCGCTCAGGATGGTTAATGACATTAATAATAGGGCCCAGCATGTATCAAATTAATGCCACCGGGTTTGCCTTTTGACCCAGCAGGAGTTCCGGTTGAAAATGAGGGTGGGGAATGCAGGATGTCCTGATTTTCTGCCCCCACATAGGCACATGGTATGTCCATGCTCGGTGCTATATTTATAGCTCTTTCTCTCTTCCTTGCTCCCTGCCGTTCTCCCTAGATTAGGAGCAGGCAACCGTTTTAAAGTCCAAATTCCCTTCAAGTAATTACCTTGATGGTCCAGCATACATTTCCTTCAGGTATCTGTGGGGAGACATGGGCTAAAGATCATGTGGGAAGGTGCTTCTGGGCCTTGTTCAGGACTACGTGGATATTGATAGTGGGGTAGAAATGCTCCCCCTGCAATGCTTAATTTTTTAAATTTGTTTAAAAAAAAACATGTCCTGCTTTTCTGTTCAGTCATCAGTCTAGGCTGCTCACCTATCATGAAGAGACCAACCCAAGTTCCCTATTCATTCAGCCTTTGTTAGCAGAGGGGGACAATGTTTGCGCCCATTTCATCATTGAAACTCACCTGGGACTGTTAGGACACTTCTTTTCCTCCTCCCATCAAACTTTTACTACTTTTTTCTCCATGGACCTCTCGTAGCTACATGAGCCCAGATGGATCTGACCAATGGTCCATCCAGTCCAACATCATGTCTCACACAGTGGCCAGCCAGTTCCTCTGGAGGGCCCACAACAGGGCTTAAAGGCCTGATATGGCCTCCTGACTCTGGGATTCAGAGGTTGACTGCCTCAGAATGTAGACATTCCCTCAGCACCATGGCTGGTAGCCATGAACAGACTTCTCACAGAATCCTAGAGTTGGAAGGGGCCATACAGGTCATCTAGTCCAACCCCCTTCTCAACGCAGGATCAGCCAAAAGCATCCAACAAAAATGTGTATCCAACATTTGCTTGAAGACTGCCAGTGAGGGGGAGCTCACCACCTCCTTAGGCAGCCTATTCCACTGCTGACGTGGAAATCATGGAGGAGAACTTCTCCATGAATCTGCCTAATCCCCTTTTCAAGCTGTTTATTCCTGTGGCCAGCTTGGTGCAGTGGTTAGGAGTGCGGACTTCTAATCTAGTGAGAAGGGTTTAATTCCGTGCTTTTCCACATGGAGCCAGCTGGGTGACCTTGGGCTCGCCATAGCAAAAAGCTTTTCTGATCAAGCAGTAATATCAGGACTCCCTCAGCCTCACCTCCCTTACAGGGTGTCTGTTGTGGGGAAGGCGATTGTAAACCGCTTTGAGACTCCTTCAGGTAGAGAAAAGCGGCATATAAGAACCAACTCTTCTTCTTCTTCAGTAATCTCAGGGCTCTCTCAGCCTCCCCTCCCTCACGGGGTGTCTGATGTGGGGAGAGGAAAGGGAAGGCGAATGTAAGCCGTGAGTCCATGGACATCTGGAGAACTGTAGTTGGGAACTGTAGTTCATAGACATCTGGAGAGCCACAGTTTGGCCAACCCTGATGTAGGGATGAGAGTGTCAGGCCAGGTTCTGGGAGTCTTGATCCCCACCGTGCCGCAGAAGCTGGTGGAGTGACCTTTGGCCAGTCATGGACTCTCAGCCCAAAACAGAGAAGAAGAAAGTAACGTCAGGCACTCTGGGGAGGAGAATGGCTCTTCCCAAGGCTGATTTCCTGATCTGTCCATCCTTCGTTCGCTGGGGACCCATTTGACAGCTTTCCCAGACCTTCATGGTTGAGAGCCAGTTTGGTGTAGTGGTTAGGAGTGCGGACTTCTAATCTGGCATGCCGGGTTCAATTCTGCACTCCCCCACATGCAACAGGATGTCTGTTGTGGGGAGAGGAAAGGGAAGGCAAATGTAAACTGCTTTGAGCCTCCTTCGGGTAGGGAAAAGCAGCATATAAGAACCAATTCTTCTTCTTCTACATCATCTGGCAACTTTTTGGCACACTTTTCTCCACTTGCCTATGCTAGTAAATAGTGGTTTAGACAATCCCGCATGACTGTTTGAGTCATCTTGTGCCCCCGATAACGTTCCAGGCTTATTCTGGGAACAACGTGTTGTGCTCCCACAAGCTAACAGTGGTCTTGAGTTACCAATGGCTTTTAGCTCTCTTTGGAGCTGAGCCCACTCGTGATGCGTCTTGGTGAATGTCCTTTTCCAAAACATCGTTGGGCTGTTGCTTCATCGCAACAGAACCGTCGCTTGGGCAAATAAATGTCCAGTGCTGTTATTTTGATCAGTGTCGTTTTTTCGGCATTATCACTGGACGTTTATACCTCAAACTTCCATAAGGGGCTACTGGGTGGGAATCTAGCTGTCCTATTTTCAGACGCTCTGAAACGACATTATTGCTGTTATTAATAGGAATGCCATGCTGTATGATAGCAACGAAGTTGGAACGCGGCCCAGTACCCTGACAAGTGTAAAATGTAAATTTAGACTAGGAGAAGGAGACAGTAGCTCAGAGGTAGAGCATCTGCTAGGTATGCAGAAGGACCCCAGTCCAGTCCCTAGCAGAGCCATTTTCAACCTTTTGACTGGAAGAGCCCCTGAAATATTTTTCAGGCTTCAAAGAGCCCCGGAACCAGGGCAGAAGTGATGATTGAGGAGAACTGGGGGGGCAGTGGGGGGAGGCAGTTTGAGGAAAGAAGAAGAAGAAATGGTTTTTGTACCCAGCTTTTCACTACCTAAAGGAATCTCAAAGTGGCTTACAATCGCCTTCCCTTCCTCTCCCCACGACAGACACCCTGTGAGGGAGGGGAGGCTGAGAGAGCCCTGAGATTACTGAAGAAGAAGAAGAGTTGGTTCTTATATGCCTCTTTTCTCTACCCGAAGGAGAGTCAAAGCGGCTTACATTCACCTTCCCTTTCCTCTCCCCACAGCGGGCATCCTGTGAGGTGGGTGGGACTCAGAGAGCTCTGATAGGACTGCTCAGTCAGAACAGCTCTATCAGGTCTGTGAGGAGCCCAAGGTCACCCAGCTGGCTGCATGTGGAGGAACAGGGAATCAAATCCTCTTCTCCAGATGAAAGAATGCCACTCTTAGCCACTATACCAAGTTGGCTGCCAAACTCTGTCCCCTTTTTCAGGTGTCGTAGCCATGCAAGAACGCCACCCCTGGGTCAATGGAAGTGGCCGCTTTCCTGCTGTTTCGACAATGCCAAGGGGGTTTCCCATGTCCTAGTCTGACACTTTGACCACACTGGCTGTCTCTTGTGACAGCAGTGGTGCAGAATAAACCAGTGGGGGCACTGGAATGGAATGGCCAAAGCATGCCAATAAATGACTCTTGACTCTTAAGCATGGATAGCTTGCCAGGAAATATGTATCTAGATTTCATTTCCACTGAAGAAGAAAAAGTTGATTTTTATACCCTGCTTTTCACTGCCTGGAAGAGTCTCAAAGCGGCTTCCAATTGCCTTCACTTGCTTTCCCCACAAGAGACACCCTCTGAAGTAGGTGGGGCTGAGAGAGCTCTAAGAGAAACTGCTCTGGGAGAACAGAACTATCAGGACTCTGAATAGCCCGAGGCCACCCAGCTGACTGCTTGTAGAGGAGTGGGGAATCAAACCCGGTTCACTAGTTTAGACACCACTGCTCTTAACCACTACGCCAAGCTGGATCATAGAAGAGGTGTAACCTGGTGTAACGACCTCCCCAAAGAGATCAGGTCCCTAATGGAACTTAAAACAGTTCCATAAGGCTTGCAAAATGGAGCTCTTCTTCCAGGCTGTTGGCTGAAGACCAGCTCTGTCAGACAGCCCCACTGCCCCCAAGCTCACAGGCTCCGCCTTCTCAATTATTGCAGTTGCTCATGTTATGTGGCTGTTGCCTATTGACTGAAAAGTTTTCCATTCCTAAGGTAAAGGTATCCCCTGTACAAGCACCGAGTCATGTCTGACCCTTGGGGTGACGCCCTCCAGCGTTTTCATGGCAGACTCAATACGGGGTGGTTTGCCAGTGCCTTCCCCAGTCATGACCGTTTACCCCCCAGCAAGCTGGGTACTCATTTTACCGACCTCGGAAGGATGGAAGGCTGAGTCAACCTTGAGCCGGCTGCTGGGATCGAACTCCCAGCCTCATGGGCAGAGCTTTCAGACTGCGTGTCTGCTGCCTTAACACTGCGCCACAAGAGGTTCAATTTTCCACTGCTAAAAGTAGCTTAATGTACGTTCTGTTTTATTGATTCTACGTACGTCGCCCTGAGACATTACAATGAGGGGCGGTATAGAAATGGAGTAACTGAGTAAATCACTAACCTAACCTATAAATCAAAAGCGTTGTTTACTGACCCTTTCAGTTAATGATGTTCTCTCTCTTTTGGTCCTTTTTTTTTTAGTGTCGTGCACGTATCATCCGGGTGTGCCAGTCTTTCACGATGCTCTTAAAGTAGGTGTGCAAGTGGCCGTTGTGGGTCTTAGAATCATAGAATTACAGAATCATGGAGTTGGAAGGGGCCACACAGGCCATAGAATCATAGAATCATAGAGTTGGAAGGGGCCACACAGGCCATCTAGTCCAACCCCCTGCTCAACGCAGGATCAGCCCTAAGCATCCTAAAGCATCCAAGAAAAGTGTGTATCCAACCTTTGCTTGAAGATTGCCAGTGAAAAATTGAGTCTTCCGGGCTGGGTGGCCATGGCCTGGTCCGGCACTTTTAGTCCCTGACGTTTTGCCAGTAACCGTACCTGGACTCCTCAGAAGTAGGAGCCGGTCAGGTGGAAATCTCTCCATGCCAAAGCGTGGAATGTGCGAACAGTCCCTGGGCATTTTATTTATTTACTTCTCGGGGTGTGCGTGTCATGTAGTGGTTCTCAACCTGGAGGTCGGGACCCCTTTGGGGGCCAAACAACCTTTTCACAGGGGGCGCAGCAGGGCAAGCAGCTTGGCGAGGGGGGCGAGGGGGGCAGCTCCACTGTTGCCACGAGATCGGCATGGTGGGACAAGAGGCAGAGATGAACTGAGAAACTCCGGGAAAAAACCAATTTATATGGAATCCTGAGCAATGGGTCTTCACGCCATTGGCCAGTTTCGGTTTAATTTCTGTGAAAGAAACCTTGCATCATTTAATGGTTGGGGGTCGACCACAACATTAGGAACTGTATTAAAGGATCACGTCGTTAGGAGTGTTGAGAACCACTGGTGTAACGCATCACATTCCTGCCTTACTTGGGAGTCTTCCCGTGGAGGGACTGGAACCAGGAAGCACTTTTCCTAGTGTATAAGTATTTTAAATCCTTTCAGCCAGAATATCGTTGAAGGTTCTTAGATATATTTATTTTTGCCTGCCTTTTACAGGGCTGGTCATGTTGCAAGAGGAGAACAACTGACTTCTCTGATTTCCTAAGCATTGCGGTAGGTATTGGCAACGCTTTTAGTCATTACTGCGTCGTTCTCTTGATGCCTGATTGCCAAATCCTGGTCCAATAAATCACGTCTCTCTAGGATAACGTGATGCAAAAGGGAGGCAAGTTCCCGGGCCTCTCAGTGGTTGCCTTGTCCTAGCATCACAAGTCGGTTGAAGAATTGTTGTCCTTGCAGCTATTGAAGTTATGGGGGCCCTGTTTGCAAATGAGCACACTCTTTTGGTCCTAAGAGCCAGAGTCAATTTGAATGTTAGAATCATAGAATCATAGAGTTGGAAGGGGCCATACAGGCCATCGAGTCCAACCCCCTGCTCTACGCAGGATCAGCCCTAAGCATCCTAAAGCATCCAAGAAAAGTGTGTGTCCAACCTTTGCTTGAAGACTGCCAGTGAGGGGCAGCTCCCCACCTCCTTAGGCAGCCTATGTTGAATAAAATGCATGTTTGGGTACAGTATAGATGGAACTGAGGGGGCCCCTGCAACCGTTTTTAGGGACAGAAGCCACTCCATAGCAACTGCTCCTATGAACGGGCTCCCTTGTGTTATTGACCTTCTTTGAGAGTTAAAAATCATTTGGAACATCAGTGTAAATAACAAGAAAAATCAGGACCTGCCAGGACTTATGGGGCCTTGCATTTTGCTTTGTGACCTCTCCTCCCCTATTTTCCCTTTCCCTCTTGCTGTCAGCCCCTGTATCCTCTTCATTTCCATGCGTCCTGCCCTCCTTCTCGCTCACCCACAAACCTCCTTTTTATCTGCCCCCTCCCGCATGTGAACTAGAATGCAGTATGATGATTTACAGCTCAGCAAGTAAAAGCTGCTGTACCTGCTGAAGAAAAAAGAGATACTTTAATTTTCACTCCAGTGATTAACATGCTGGTACGAGCCAGGCATCCCTTTAATTTTCAGCCCCGTCAGTTAAAATTGGTCCTCAGCTTTTAAAAGGTGAATTGAATAAATGCCGTTTTAACGTCTCCTCTTCCAAAAAGATAGAAGCCCCTTTTCTTAGAAAAGTATCCGTGGGAAATCATTCCCTTTTCCCTCGAAGTGGCAGATGTCAGAATTTAGGTTTGTGTGTTTGGATATGGTCCATAGAATTTGTGGGACTGTTCTGGACTTGGTGCTTGCATGTTTTGTTTCAATACTCTTTGAGTGAACTTATTTATTTGAGGGGGGGGGGGGTTTGCATTACCCACAGATGTTTTAATTGGTTCCTGGGTTCTGACACTTTCTACGTGGGTATCTTTTGCTTAAATGCATTTTCCAATTTCGATAGCATGTTCATCAGGATGCGTGGGTATGAGAAATGTGTAAATTACTGCTAGCATGGTCTTTGCTGACAGTTGTCAGAGACGAAGGACCAGGATTCCCTTTTGAAAATTACATTGGTGAAGCTGAATATCACACAGTTGATGGTGCAAGCATGTTTTATCTACCACAGGGTTGCACGAAGGGCTCCCATAACAGTGAGAAACCACCCGCGCCCGTCAAGCCCGAAGTTAAAACTACCTCTGAGCGAAAAGAGCTCGCTGACTTGAAACCTAAATTTGAAGAACACATCATTCAGGCGCCAAAGCCAGTGGAAGCAATTCGGAGGCCCAGGTACTGTCCTGAGATGGTGTGCTCATGCCAAATACGCTTCCAGTTGATAGTAATGTTTTTATCTAAATTATATATGTCCGAAGGCTGATGCAGTGTTTATGCAGCTGCAGTGTTATATCAAGGAATGTAAAATAACAGTTTAAACCAGTGGTCTCCAACCTTTATGAGGCTGGGGACCGGCAGGGCATCGGGCCGTGCCCGCGGGGACCGCACCCGCGCGGCCCACCCTGATTCCCTCTCCCCGCTCTCCCGCAGTAAGAAGCTTCCCGGGCCACAAGTTTGCGGCCTGGGAAGTTTTTTACTGCGGGGGGGGGGGGGCGGGAGCCACGGCCTAGCGCCATGGCCTTTGTGGCCCGGCACCGGGCCGCGGCCCACAGGTTGGGGACCACTGGTTTAAACCATAAACCGGTCACCCAGCTGGCTGCACATGGAGAAGCAGGAAATAAAACGTGGCTCGCCAGATTAGAAGCCGCCGTTCTTAACCACTGCACCAGGCTCCCAGCTAAAGACCAGTTTTGTGGGTAACAAGCAGCGATCCGACTGGCTACAGTCATACGTTCATGCGAAGGGAGCCTCATTAGTGCACATTGAAGCCATGTAATGCTTTTATATTTTAATCTTGCAAACCACAGTAACGCACGCTTCCGTCCTTCCTTCAGCCCAGATGAGCCGATGACTTACTTGCCGCTGAAGGTATCGGCTTCTTTGAAGCAGGCGCTAGACAAGCTCAAATTGTCATCGGAGAACGAAATTAAAAAAGGTATGCGGTTTGGTAGGATTCCGGACGATGCTTGAAGGGGAGAGGCCGTCGTGGGCTTGCGCCAGCTTTACTGTATTTAATCTCACCGTTAGTATTAATCATAGTTCAGGGCATGGTGCAGGGGGCTGTCTCATTCCAATTGGCTTGTAATCAGGGTTAAGACAAAAAAAATACACCCTGGCCTGGATATTCCAGGCTAGCCAGATCTTGCAGGGGCTCATGGGAATTGTAGTCCATGGACATCTGGAGGACCACAGGTTGACTACTCCTGCTCTAGTTTATTTCACAAGAGAACCAACAGCATCAGAGGAGTCATGCTCGGGAAGGTTCTTATCTTCAAAGGATAGTACTGTTTACAGCTTGCACCTCTAGGCGAGGAAGAAATAGCCAAAAGATCTAAAGGTGTGAGAGAGACAACTGGCCCAGAGCATGGGAAGGAAATGTGTGTGTGTGTGAGAGAGAGAGAAAGAGAGAAAAGGAAGGAAGGAAGGAAGGAAGGAAGGGTGTGAGAGGGAAACTGATGAAAATGGAAGGAAGGAAGGAAGGAAGGAAGGCAGGAAGGAAAGAGAGAGAGAGAGAGAGAGAGAGAGAAAGAGAAAGGGAGAAAGAGAAAGAAGGAAAGAGCGAGACAGAGAGCGAGACAGAGAGAGAGAGAGAAAGAAAAAGAAAGGAAGGAAGGAAGGAAGGAAGGAAGGAAGAAAGGAAGGAAGGAAGGAAGGAAGGAAGGAAGGAAGGAAGGAAGGGTGTGAGAGGGAAACTGATGAAAATGGAAGGAAGGAAGGAAGGAAGGCAGGAAGGAAAGAGAGAGAGAGAGAGAGAGAGAAAGAGAAAGGGAGAAAGAGAAAGAAGGAAAGAGCGAGACAGAGAGCGAGACAGAGAGAGAGAGAGAAAGAAAAAGGAAGGAAGGAAGGAAGGAAGAAAGGAAGAAAGGAAGAAAGGAAGAAAGGAAGAAAGGAAGAAAGAAAGAGCAATTCTCCCTGAAAAGCTCTGGGGTTCTGGTCAATCAAGGCATGGCAGGAGCCGGTGACTACCAGACAGTGACTTGACAGTGATTTTAAAAAGACAACTATGTTGGATCCAGGTTTTCTGTTGACAAAATGGAACTTCCCTGCCTCTCCCCTCCCACGGAGATCTACCCAATGCTGGTCTTGTGGGATTGTGGACCCTGATAGACTGTGTGTGTGTGTGTGTGTTGGGGGTAGGGGAGGGGGTGACTGCAGTGAGAAGAGTGGAAATTGCCAGTTCAATCCGGCTCCAACCCAGCCTCTTCTGCATCTATATAAGCTGGGGTGGGGGCAACGACCTCGTCTTTAGCTTCTGAACGAAACCTTCTCTGGCATTCTCTTACAGAAGAGGATAGCGATGAAATAAAGATTGGGACTTCGTGTAAAAACGGGGGCTGTACAAAGGTAAGTGTTTTCGATTTCATGTACGCATTTCAATCAGATGCTTAAAAACCTCTGGCTCCCCCCCTTCCCCCTTTCTTGATGTTTAACGAAGACTTTCATGTATCGTTGACTAGTTTTAATGTAAACCGCCCTGAGCCTTCGGGGAGGGCGGTATATAAATCTAAATAAATAAATAAAAGCGTTGTGTGATGTGTTACTCATTGCACACTAACAGCTATAATGTGTAGTTCTGTGATTTGTACATGGCCCCTTTATTGGTGGAAGTTGCAGCGTGATGTGGGAATGCCTAGAATCCTAGAGTTGGAAGGGGCCATATAGGCCGTCTAGTCCAACCCCCTGCTCTACGCAGGATCAGCCTAAAACATCCAGGATAAGGATCTATCCAGCCACTGCTTGAAGACGGCCAGTGAGGGGGAGCTCCCCACCTCCTTAGGCAGCCCATTCCACTGCTGAACTAGACTCATAGAATCCTAGAGTGGGAAGGGGCCATATAGGCCGTCTAGTCCAACCCCCTGCTCAGTGCAGGATCAGCCTCAAGCATCCAGGATAAGGACCTGTCCAGCCGTTGCTTGGAGACGGCCAGTGAGGGGGAGCTCCCCACCTCCTTAGGCAGCCCATTCCACTGCTGAACTAGACTCCTAGAATCCTAGAGTGGGAAGGGGCCACGCAGGCCATCTAGTCCCACCCTCTACTCATTGCTGGATCAGCCTCAAGCATCCAGGATAAAGACCTGTCCAGCCACTGCTTAAAATCTACCAGTGAGGGGGAACTCACCACCTCCTTAGGCAGCCAATTCCACTGCTGATCTAGGCTGAATGCCCACCCAGGGACCCTCCAATTCCTACCCCCTCCAGGCCCATCACTGGCCATTTTTGAGGGTGGGGAGTGTCGAAATGACCATATATGCTCTCACCACACAATGACCATTTTACAAATTAAAAAAATATATACTAGAAATTAGTTTAACTCCCAAACATTTAGAAAACCCTTCCAGGGTTATCAAGAAGCACCAGGGTTTCATGAAACCCTGGTTGAGAAAGCCTGATTCAACCCCATTCCTGCCGGTCCTCTACTTTGCTGCCAACAAGAACCATTTCCCAGCCCTTCTCCAAGTGATAGTACTTCAAGCGAGCAATCCTGTCTCCTCTTCTCCAGGCTGAACTTTAAAGCAGGGGGTAGTCAACCTGTGGTCCTCCAGATGTCCATGGACTACAATTCCCATGAGTCCCAGCTGGCAGGGACTCATGGGAATTGTAGTCCATGGACATCTGGAGGACCACAGGTTGACTACCCCCTGCTTTAAAGTACTTCTCCTCTTTGAGATGACTCCTTGAGTTCCACCAGCTTGGGGGTTGGGTTGGGTTGGCTGGCCGAGGCGGTCTTCAGTTCAGTGGCCAGCAAATGACTGATACCTGTCCTGATGTTTCCCGCAGACATACGAAGGCCCAGAGAGCACGGAAGAAGAATGCACCTACCATTCAGGTGTGCCTATATTCCACGAAGGGTCAGTATCACGTACCCAACAACCCGGCTTTCCTTAACCTCTGTATCAATCCTTCATCCTTCCTCGCAAGTTAGCTTGCTCCCTCCTGTCGGGTGGAAGTCGGGACGAGTACTGCTGTAGCCCAATGATCTCTTGAAACTTTATTTCCCCTCGCAGGATGAAGTACTGGAGTTGCTGCCGGAGGAAAACGTCGGACTTCAACACCTTCTTGGCCCAAGAGGGCTGTGCGAGAGGAACACACGTGTGGATTAAGAAAGATGTTGTAAGTAATCCGAAGGAGGAGGAGAGTTGATTTTTTCATGCCCTGCTTTTTCACTGCTCGGAGTCTCAAAGCGGCTCACGATCCTCCTTTTTGGGCAAGGAGATCATCGATTAGAGTTATCCGAGGGGTGTGGCGGGGGTGCGGGATGTTCCATTTGAGTGTCAAATACAGGGAGGCAAACTTTGTGCAGAGAAGCAGCCAGAAGAAGTGGGTTTTGCATGTGTAAGAATCTCTTGACCAGCTGGACTCTTTACGAAATGATGGGTTTGGTGCTCTTCCAGCATTCTTCTCTTGGCCGTCCTATTGCAATGTACAATTATGGGAAACTAGGGGCCAAACCCATTCCATTCAGGAATACAATGGGCGGTAGATTGGGGAAGGGGACAGCCTCACCCCCCAGGACCTGGAAAGGCTGCAGTCTGGAGGCCCCTGGGCAAGGAACTCATTGGCAGGGGCAGCTCTCATGTGGCAGGGATCTGCAGCCTCCAAGCCTCAGAGGGAAGTGGAAGGAGGAGGGGGTGGTCAGGGGCGGGGGACAGAAGGCGATTGGCTGGCCACTGGACAGACAGGCCAGTCGATTGGACAAGGAGGCACTCAGGGGTGGGACAGCCGCCCTGAGTGGGTGTTAAACACTGAGTGGCACTTGAGCCATGAGACAAGCTCCTCCTCCAAGGCCTTATCAGAAATATACTATGTGGAACGGATGGTCAGAACAGTTTCACGGTGGGCAAGCCTATTCATCCTACTAGAGCTGGGCAGGGAGGCCTTGGAGACGCTTCAGTAAGAACTGTGCTGATGGATGCTGGCTTTCTGCTGAGCCATTCCCTCACATGGATGTCCCAGGCCAACATGTGAAGTATGTCTGTCTGTATTAAAAGGTGTTTTGTTTTTTAAAGTAGTCTCCTTCCCATCAGAACCGAACCTCTGTTAATGGCAGTGACTGCTTATTTCATGGAAGGAATGTCACAGAATCATGGAAGGGGCCATACAGGCCATCTAGTCCAACCCCCTGCTCCACGCAGGATCAGCCCAAAGCATCCTAAAGCGGCCTTGTGTCGTGGTTAAGAGCGGCTGCCTCTAATCTGGAGAGCAAGTTTGAATCCCCAGATCTCCCCATTTGGCCAGCTGGGTGACCTTGGGCCAGTCACAGTTCTCTGAGCGCTGTTCTTTCAGGGCAGTTCCGTTAGAGCTCTCTCAGCCCCACTTCTTTCACAGGGTGCCTGTTGTGGGAAGAAGAAGGGAAAGCTGTTCGTAAGTCGCTTTGGGACTCCTTTGGGTAGGGAAAAGCAGGGTGTAACAAAAAGGGGGAAGGGGACCCAACCTGAAATACAAGCGAGAACCAAAAGGGGGTAGAGATAAAATCAATTTTAGAAAAACACAAACTGTTTATTATAAGAGTTCAAATGTTTAGAAACCACAAAAGCTATTTGACACATATAAAACATCTTAAGTGCATGTACCAATAATGTGAAATAATTTTTTTACCTTGACTTAACATGTTACAATCAAATAGTACCAATGCGCACAGATATATAAATAATATTTTTTTACGAATTTCAACAGGAGGGGGGGGTGAAAAAATGACTGTGCTTTGAGCCTGTCCTCAGAGAAGCACACCATCCTGTTCTCCGGCACCCAGGGGAGGAACAAGAAATGTTTGCAGGCTGAGGATTCTGCTGTTAAGAACACCTCACAGGACCAGAACTAGCTGGAACAAACTAAAGTTTTTCTTTTCAATGTGTGCCAAATATGGTATTTTGTGTTTTTTAAACATTTGAGCTCCTATAAAGGTAAAGGTAAAGGTATCCCCTGTGCAAGCACCGAGTCATGTCTGACCCTTGGGGTGACGCCCTCTAGCGTTTTCATGGCAGACTCAATACGGGGTGGTTTGCCAGTGCCTTCCCCAGTCATTACCGTTTACCCCCCAGCAAGCTGGGTACTCATTTTACCGACCTCGGAAGGATGGAAGGCTGAGTCAACCTTGAGCCGGCTGCTGGGATTGAACTCCCAACCTAATGGGCAAAGCTTTCAGGCGGCTGCCTTACCACTCTGCGCCACAAGAGGCTCAGAGCTCCTATAACAAATGATTAAAAAAAAAAAAAAAAAACCCAGCCCTACTTCTCCTTTAGGAGCAAACCTTTAGTTTATACTGCAAGAAGCCTGTTCAGTCTTGCGAGGGGAAGCACAGATCTCGCACCTGCCAGCTCTTATGGGTTTCAGCTTGTTTTATCACACTGTCCCTCCTCTGCTCTTTGCCTTGACGAAAACCATATGATGATGGCGCTTTCCACTCCCTCTGTAGGGGAAAAAGATGGTTCCCTGCAGGCACGATTGGCATCAGACTGGAGGGGAGGTGACCATTTCAATCTATGCCAAGAACTCCATCCCTGAACTCAGCCGTGTGGAAGCAAACAGCACGATGGTGAGTGGCTACTGGCAGTCCCCTTCCTGCTTTGCTCTGTCTCTAGAAATTCCTCATGGCCTGACTGATAGTGCCTGAGAGAAGAGTTGGGAGGGGCCATGCAGGCCATCTAGGCCCACCCCCTGCCCACCCCCACCTCCTTAGGCAGCCCATTCTGTGGCTGAACTTGACTCCTAGAATCCTAGAATGGAAAGGGGCCAGCCAGGCCATCTAGTCCCACCCCCTGCTCAACGCAGGATCAGCCTCAAGCATCCAGGAGAAGGATTTGTCCAGCTGCTGCTTGAAGACCGCCAGTGAGGGGGAGCTCCCTACCTCCCTAGGCAGCCCATTCCACCGCTGAGCTACTCTGACTGTGAATTTCCCCCCTAATATCTAGCTGGTATCATTCTACATGTATTTTAAAGCCATTACTGCAGGTCCTATCCTCTCCTGCCATCAGGAACCACCCCCTGCTCTCCTCCAAGTTTGAAATTCTCTTTGAAATCCTTCAAGAGAGCCATCCTGTCCTCTCTCAACCTCTTCCTGTTTATGGCTGCTTGCTCTGGGGTGGGTGTTGACTCAATCGCTCCAACCAGTCACAACTGAATGCTTAGATGTGCAGTGTGCACTTGAGCATTAGCACGATGGTGCCTGGCTATTCATTATCCATAGTTAAAGCTAGCTGAGATTTTGTCTCTGCAGGGTTTTTTTTGTATGTGCACTTATAATTGAACTGCCCTCTCTCAGGCTGTGGTTTGTGAGCATGAGCACATTGGCTTCTCAGTAGGGTCAGTGGAATGCGTCCTTTGTTGAATAAAGAAGCACATACAGGAGTCAGAAGTGCCATGTGGTTTGTTTGCTTTCACCTAAAATCCTTCCCTTCTTTTCAGCTAAATATCCATATTGTGTTTGAAGGCGACAAGGAGTTCAACCAGGCTCTGAGTTTATGGGGAGTAAGTACATGTGCATTTTCATTCAAGACAATTTCAGACTGATTTTGTGTTCTGGCCTGGATTCTGCCCCCATCCCTCCCTTCTGAATGACTTCCATGTGAGTGGCCTTCGTAACTCCCAAAGCGGCAGGGTTGTGTGAAAGAGGGAATTGATTATGCAACTGTCAACTATTTATATCTGTTCCACATATAATATTTCTGGTAAAGGCTTGGAGGAGGAGCTGGTCTCATGGCCTAAGTGCCCATCAGTGCTTATCGCCCACTCAGGGCAGCTGTCCCACCCCTGAGTGCCTCCTCCTCCAACCGGCTTGCCTGTCTGTCCAGCGGCCAGCCAATCGCCTTCCGTCCCCCACCCCTGACCACCCCCTCCTCCTTCCACTTCCCTCTGAGGCTCAGAGGCTGCAGATCCCTGCTGCTTGAGAGCTGCCCCTGCCAATGAGTTCCCTTCCCGGTGGTCTCCAGCCTACCGTCTTTCCAGCTCCTGGGGGGAGGGAGAGGCCATCCGCAAAGTTCTCCCACCACTACCCCCAATCTAGCACCCGTTGTATTTCTGAATGCAATGAGCATGGCCTCTAGTTTTTTCATTAAATGTGTCGACCACCCCTCTCTGCAGATAGCCTCGGGGCAGTGTACAGCATTAAAACTCTAGTTATTCAAATACAATAAAAACAGTAAAAACAACAGATACCCCCTGATATTCCGCCGTCCCCGTTCTCAGCCATATGTTCAGAGGTGGGATATTGTGGAGAGGGAGGCCCATTAGCTTTTATTTACTTGTTCTGGCCCCAACCATAAGGCTGGTGGAATAGTGGCATTTTTTAATTTAATTTTATTTTAGTTATTTAGTTATTTAGATTTTTATGCTGCCCTTCCCTACGCCTCGGGTCGGTTTACATAAAACATTTTGGAACGTTTACATAGAACACTATTGAAATCAATCTAACAGTCTAACAATAACACCAACTAGAACAGTATAACGATAACAACAACACACCAACCAGAACAGGCCCTAGCAGCTCACGGTGGCTTACAACATAGTTCGATATATATCCTCCCAGGGATAAAGTTGGGATGCGTCAATATGGCATAATTGCATTAACCATTACAGCATTCGAGCCATCACACCCAATATTGCGTCAATATTATTAAACACGTAAACCAGTGGTCCCCAACCTTTCTGAGGCTGGGGACCGGCAGGGCATCGGGCCGCGCCCACGGGGGCCAAGCCCGCGGGGGCCACGCCCACGTATCGGCCCGTGCCTGCAGATCGGGCCGCGCTCGTGCATTGCGCATACGCAATTCGCGGGCGCGGCCCGGCCCTGATTCCCTCTCCCCGCCCTCCCGCAGTAAGAAGCTTCCCGGGTCGCAAGCTTGGGGACCACTGACGTAAACCATTACTGCCAATGTATGTGTCTTGACCGGATTGCATAAAAATGCTCCAGCACATTGTCGCCCTGTTTTGGAACACGGCTTAACACACAGCATAATCTCAGCGTTTTCAATTCTCCTTGCATGAATTCTGTTTTATTGCAAGCCAGCAGTATTGGGAGAATCGCCTCCATACTGTAGCATTTTCCTGGCCTGAGGCGCTTGGGTGAGATGCGTCTCATTCTCCCTAGATGGCCTGTCTTCCTTCTCAAGTGTTCCCTTCCTGAGGCCGTTGGGAGGAAGCTCATGGTCTGTGCCACAGCCGCCACCGACACAAAAGGCAGAAACGGGGACCTTGTGTGACAGTCTACGTCGCTGCATTTGTTAGTCCAACCTGCAACATTCCACGAAATAATATTGAAAGTGCTAGCAGTTGGCCTCTGGGATAGTCAGTTCTGATTGGAGATTTGGTCCAGAGCGCCATCAAAGTCATCGAAAATGCAGCCATTAAGGATGGAGGTTCTTGGACTAGCAGATGGAGCGGAAGGATTCTCAAGTTCAGTAGGGTTACATGCAGGACTTCCTAAAAGGACCCCAGCTTCAGACAGCTCTTGTGCCAATGATTTGCTGTTACACATCGCTTGTGATGTCAGACTGGGGCATGATTTAAGTGGAGTTTGCATGGCCAAGTCACAGTCATTGTAGATATTGAGTAAGTGGGGGGTGTGACAGTCGTGCTCATGTCATAGCTCCCAATGAAATGAATTTGGCATCTGACATATTCACACTGCCTGCCTTGTTTGGCTCACAGCAGCTGTTGAGCCAGGTGATTGGTTTGAACTTTTAAAGCCCTTAATGGCCTGGGACCAGCGTACCTGCGGAACCACCTTTCCCCTTATAACCCCCACCTCCCCAAGAGCGTTTAAATTGTCGTAACAACATCTGCTCAGGGTTCCCAGCCTGGAAGAGATGATGTTGGCCTCAACCAGGGCCAGGGCCTTTTCGGCTGTGGCCCCGGTCTGGTGATTTGAGGTCCCAGGAGAGATGAGGACCCTGCAGGACCTAAATCTGTTCCATGGGGTCTGCAGTATGGAGCTACTCCTCCAAGCTTATGGTCAAGACCAAATCTAACATCCACCATAGAAGCTGGCCTCATTGCTCGGGGAGGAAGGGAGAAGGAATGCTGAAGATCAGCTCCGACCACAACTTCCCCCATCTGGGACATAGTCCAGGGCATGACTGGCAGAATTTGGAATGTTTTAATGTTTTCACCTTGTATATGTGTTTGAGGCCATAACCCGTCCTGAGCCCTGGAAGGGCAAGATATATATTAAAAATCATAATGATTACTATCTCCTAGTAGGGGGTACAAAAAGGGTCTCTTGTGGCACAGAGTGGTAAGGCAGCAGACATGCAGTCTGAAGCTCTGCCCATGAGGCTGGGAGTTCGATCCCAACAGCCGGCTCAAGGTTGACTCAGCCTTCCCTCTTTCCAAGGTCGGTAAAATGAGAACCCAGCTTGCTGGGGGGTAAACGGTAATGACTGGGAAAGGGAATGGCAAACCACCCCGTATTGAGTCTGCCATGAAAATGCTGGAGGGCATCACCCCAAGGGTCAGACATGACCCGGTGCTTGCACAGGGGATACCTTTACCTTTTTAGGGGGTACAAAACGGGGGGGAAATAGCTTGGAACACTGTGTCGGGGGAGAATAGTTTGAACAGTGCATCAACAGTCCGATTTTAGCTGCGGCCGCAGGACACACGCACGAAAACATAGCGCTTAAACAGAGATCTCTGTGTCCTCGCCCAGGTGATCGACGTGAAAAGGAGCTACGTCACCATGACGGCTACAAAGATCGAGCTCATCATGCGGAAAGCGGAGCCCATGTTGTGGGCCGGCCTGGAACTCCCGGCGTCCAAACTTCAGCCGAAACGGCAGCAAGACATCGCCGAGCAAGCGTGAAGTCCAAAAGAGGCCTGCCGTTCCCCAGAAAGGAGCGGAGGCTTGCCGTTGTAGCGTGATTTTTGTATACAACCTATTTTCTTTTCTTTTTTTTAAAGAGAAGCATAATAAACCTTGCATTCCCTGTCCGACACAGTGCTCGGCTTCCCAAGAGACAGCAGTCTTGTTTCCTGGAGGTTGATGCCAACAGCCACCCGGATGAATCAGCTCGAGGCCAAGGAAGCATCCGGATGTCGCCATGAAATTAGTCGCCGTGAAAAATCCCAAGGAGGGGGCATTACGAGCTGCTCCCTCCTGCTCCGGGCACAGTTTCCCTCTCATGTCTCACGTTCCCCAGGACTTTCCTCGAAGAGTCGCGAGAGGGTTAGTTCCATGTCTGGGCTGTACCACTGCAGAAATGGATCCTCGCACAAACACCCAGGAAACGCCACCTGTTCATGTCTGAACCTACCATGCTGGGGAGAAAGCGTGCTAGCTTTCAATGAAGAAAAGATATTTTGCGGGTCGGGGGCAGAGTTTTCCGTCACGCGAGTAGGCTTGCGCGCTTCGGCCGGTTCGGTGGCCGTTCAAAGCTAAAGTCGGGCTTGAATGGCCACCGAACCGGCTGAAGTGCACCGAATCGCACAAACCCTACGAGTCCTTCCCTACTGTCTGAAGCAGGAACGGCCTTATGGTAGCTTAGAGCAGGGGTAGTCAACCTGTGGTCCTCCAGATGTCCATGGACTACAATTCCCATGAGCCCCTGCCAGTGTTTGCTGGCAGAGGCTCATGGGAATTGTAGTCTATGGACATCTGGAGGACCACAGGTTGACTACACCTGCTCTAATCTACAGGTCGACTACCCCTGGCTTAGAGTTTCTGCTGCAGAGGAGTTCCAAGCAATCTAGTCAATTTAGGTGTCAGGTTTCTCCAAACAGAGCTGCTCTGTCACCCCATCTTGTCCTCGGTTCTTCCTGTTTAGATTCGAGCAGGCGTGACGAGCCCCTCCCTCCGTTATCTTCCAGCACCGCAAACGGCGTGCATCAAAGGTCATTCCGATATCGGCCACAGTGTCTCGAGAGCGTCTTCCCTGAGTCCCCTTGAAGTGGCTAAGGGTCCAGAAGGAGCACTGTCGTCTGCAGGGCTGTGCGGGGGCAGCTCCTTGAGCAGCAAACATCACCTTTTCTGACACAATGCCCGGTTAGTCCGTACCTGGAAAGGGCTTCCCTTTTTGTATGGAGGCGTGGCCGTTAAAACTCTGAAACGGAAACAAAGAAAGGAGCAAGCCCAGCGCAGATTAACCCGAAGCTGGGATTAAATATAAAATCGAAGAATGAGAGCTTTGGAGACCGTAGAGCAGGGGTAGTCAACCTGTGGCCCTCCAGATGTTCATGGACTACAATTCCCATGAGCCCCTGCCAGCATTTGCTGGCAGGGGCTCATGGGAATTGTAGTCCATGAACATCTGGAGGGTCACAAATTGAATACCCCTGCCGTAGAGGTCTTCCTTAGTTGGGAGCCTTCCACCACTTAGCTGTCTGTCCTCACTAGCACTCCTCCCACGGAATCTCCGATTTGGGTGTTTGTAAGGGCACACATTCCTTGCCTGTGCCTGCAGCAACATGGAGCGGCAAAATTCTTCGCTGCACAAACAACCTGGAAGGATACCGTTCTTGCTCGGCAGCTGAAAACTCTGCGAAAAAACCAAAGCAGAGGAGCAGAACAGAACTCTCTCTCTCTCTTTCATGAGCATGTTTTACCAGATTCCCCCAGTAGAGAATTATTAACATAGATAGATAAACTCAGGGAAACAAACGAGAACTCTTCCTTTTAAATGGAAGCGGTGTGATCCGGCGCTCCCTCCCCCCCCCCCCTCTGCGTTTCGCCCCTTTCCGACTCCTGCATTCTGTTTTCAGGCGTGGCTCAGATCTTCATCCCTTTGCAGGAGGGAAAGCTGTTGGATTCTTGCCTCTGAACAGCTCCTGGCTGCCGTGCTCTTAAGCTGAAGCAGGAAGACGCCAGGCAGGTTTTTGCTTTCCTTTCAGCGTTGTGGCATTGGCTCAGAGAGGGGGCCCGTCCCAGTGCCTGTAATCGGTGGTGATTTAGGAAAAGTTACGTGCAAAAGCCATCGGTCTCGTTCCCCCAGAAAGCTTGGTTTTGAGTGGAAAGGGCTGCTGCATCCCAGATGTTGTTACGGGTGGGAGGGCAACCCTCTGTCTTGTATGAACGCCTGAAAATTCTTGGAATGTTCCCTGTAGAGCAGGGGTAGTCAACCTGTGGTCCTCCAGATGTCCATGGGCTTCAATTCCCATGAGCCCCTGCCAGCTGGCAGGGGCTCATGGGAATTGTAGTCCATGGACATCTGGAAGACCACAGGTTGACTACCCCTGCTGTAGAGCTTTGGCAGCTCAGGAGATTATTCCATTCGTAGCCTGTTCCTTCCACTTCAGGAGGCCTCTGAAATTCTGGCCGTCCCAATGCTCCTAGAGGAGGGGTGGCCAAAACCGTGGCTCTCCAGATGTCCAATTCCCATGAGCCCCTGCCATTACTGGGAACTGCAGTCATGGGAATTGGAGATTAATTTGCATTCATGGGAATTGTAGTCCACAGACATCTGGAGCACCACAGTTTGGCCGCCCCTGGCCTGGAAAATTAACAAGGAATGTGTATACTGAGCCATAGGGAAACTTTTCCTTGGAATTGCATTGGGCTCTGCTTGGAAGTTGAGGAGTACAGCTGGATACAGGAAACCATTGCTAGTTTGGACTGGAAACAGAAAGCAAAGCTAGAGCATCGTGCTTAGCAATGGTTTCCTTCTGCTTGTTAGCCGCTGTGTAGTAGACCGAGGTGCTGGAGCACCAGCTTCCGGTTCCCTGCTTTTGAAAGGAAAGCCAAAGCCCCCTTGCCCAGGACAGCAAAATAGGCCTAGGGATGGCCAATGGGCTCCCTTTTCCAGCAAAGCACCCTTAGAGGGGATGCAGAGTTGGTCAGAGGAAAGACTGGGCACTTCCTTTGGTCATCCACAGAGGTGCGAGCTCGTGGGTCGAGGGCCCTTGAAAGGGGTCCCTTTTGGAAACATTTCACATTGAACCGCGATGCCTTTGTAAACGGTTCTCGCTACAGGGTACGTCTACGCGCTTCCTTCCGTTGACGTTGCGCTTTTCTTCGTAGTAAGAAGCCGTGGCCATTGCGACGGCCACCCTTTTTAACGTCCGCACGGCCCCGGGGGCCCCCTCCGCTCGTAATACTTAGAGCCCGGTTAGCAGGCAGCCGCGAATGCAAAGCCAGGCAAGCAGAGTGGCTGTCTGAGCAAAGGGAGGGCCATAGGCACTTGCTATGGTGTCCATCTTCAGCCCTTGGCGGCCTGCTGCTGCTCGCTCCCTCGTTGGCTCTCTGAGGGTATTTCACAACTTCTGTGAGCTTTATTTGGTTCCGATCACCTGTACTGCGAACAGTCAGAGTCCTGATGCTCTCTGGTTTCTGTACCCCCAAATCCAGCCGCCAGAAGAATTTGATCGAGCCCCTTCCCTGTGGCCCGCAGTACGTGGCTGGTGTTCTGCGTTTGGATCAGTTACGCTCAAGCTAGTTGCTGGTAGCAGCTCTCCGCAGCATTTGGGGTCACCCTGAGTCCTCTGCCCGTGTTGGGTCACTGGCTGCTATTTTGGTCCGGGGCTTTAATATAAAGAGGGGGAGAAAAAGAACTACGATGAATGTACGTCACTTGCATCTGCATGACTTTTTTTTCCCCAGCGCAAATTAATCTGCTCCGGCCAACACAGGCTTGGGCATGCATGCATGCGCTCCCTGGTTCATGCGCCCCCTGGTTCAACCTGTGTTCAGACTTGCGCCTTTCGGTTGGAGAAGTTCTACAACCAACTCACCACTTCAGCGGTCAAGTACTGTTCGGTTAGTTTTTTTTTTTTTTTTTGCCGTGAAAAGGAAAAAAAGAAATGATTCCGTGCAATTCTTTGCTTTAGAACATCGCATGTGATTTTTTAAAAACTTAACAGTAGTGGTTCCATTGAGTTTTTTCCATACTGCAACCCAGAACGTCATTTGTATATAGTAATTAAAAAAAAAGAAATAGGTGTCTGGAACACTAGAGGTTTTTAAATTGGTTTGTGTTTCTTCCAGCGTGCTTTTGTTTATCCATGCATGGATGTCAGTTTTCTGTCGATACAAGAATGTTTCTTAGAGGTCTCATGCCTTCAGACCTTTTTCTAAATTTATGAAATAAATGATTAACTGTACCCTGAATCTGCACTTACTTTCTCTATTCCATTGTCAATCCTGTTGAATTCAGATCGATTTGAACTCGGGTCTTCCTCTCCCCCCCCCATTGAAACAGAAAAGTGTTCTGCACATGCGTGGCAGGAGCCTCTTCCATTTCTTGAAGCGGGGGGGTGGGGGGTGGATTGGAGACAGCAGAGGAGAGAGAGAAAAAAAACAAGATGCAAATATCCACCGACAGAAGTTAGGGGTCGGCTGAGAGAAATTAGGGGCTTCCCCTTTAAAGCAAGCTTGTCACCTGGGCAGCCTTGGCCAATCAGGGCTCCTCTACCACGGAGCTCCAGCAATCTGCATGTTTTCTTATTCCAATTCTCTCATGCTTTCTTATTCCAATTCTTCAAATATTGAGGTTTAAAACCACGTATATCGCAAGGAAAAGTTAGGGTCACTCCGGATCAATCATGCTTGTTGCGGAGGTAAAATTCAAATCAGACAAAATCAAAATGGAAATCGCATTCAGTGGGGAAGGCAGGGACTGAATCAACCTGGAACTGGAATAAAAGCTCCGTGGAGCTTACACCCAGGTTTCAGTCTGTTTCTGATGGCCGCAGTGTGTCGATTTGGGAGGGGAGGGGGAGCAAGGAAAAGAGCAAGGTTTTTTCTGCATTTTGTACAACAAAGGAAGAGGAGAAGGAGGAGCTGGTTCTTATATGCAACAGAGGGGAAAGTTTGCGTTAATCCTAATGAAAATCATGATTATGCAAAACCTGTACGGACCAGTTTCTAGCTCTCTCCTAATGTTATGCTTCCCAGTTGAAACATTTTCCCTTGGATCCCTCCCACCCCCACTACTTCATGGATTTTTCTGCTACTATAAAATAATGTAAAAGGTTCACTGGTGGCAGATTCACATTAAGTACATTATATGCGTGTTTTAAAAACAATATTGGGAGCAACCCTTTTGAAGAAGAGTTTGTTCTTACATGCTGCTTTTCTCTACCTGAAGGAGTATCAAAGCAGCCTCCATTCTCCTTCCCTTTCCCCACAACAGACACCCTGTGAGGGAGGTGAGGCTGAGAGAGCCCTGATATTACTGAAGAAGAAGAGTTGATTCTTATATGCCACTTTTCTCTACCCGAAGGAGTCTCAGAGCGGCTTACAGTCACCTTCCCTTTCTTCTCCCCACAACAAAAACCATGTGAGGGAGGAGAGGCTGATAGAGCCCTGAGATTATTGAAGAAGAGTTAGTTCTTATATGCCGCTGTACCCAAAGCAGTCTCAAAGTGGCTTACGGTCGTGATCCAGAGAACTTCCACCCCCAGAATACTAGAATATAAGGGAGCCTCATCAGGGCATGGAATCGTGGTCACTGTAGGTGGGCAGATGCGAATTTCCTGCTTTCTGCAAGGTGCTGGACTAGATGACCCTGGAGGTCCCTTCCAACTCTATGATTCCAGGGGCTGAAATAGAAGGGCAGTACATCATGCAACTAAAACCCAAGCCTGCCTGCGAGTAATTTAATTGTGGAATTCCCCACCAGGAGAGGAGGCCGACAGCCATTAACTCTGGTGGCTTTAAAAGGCGATTAGACACATTCGCGGGCGGCAGGCGTCCACCCGTGGCTCTTAGCCAGGACGGCGGAACGGAACGGCAGCAGGGAGCAAAGTCTTTTTGCGCATCGGGGCGTGCCGCTCTCCGTCTGTAATCGCGCTGCCCTTCACCCCGCGGGGGTGTCCCCCTCTGATTTCTCTGCCGTTTTGCATCTCGCATCCAGGTGTAGCCACTCCGCTCTCCGAGGGAGGGAAAGAACCCATCAGGTTACTCAGGATTTATCCTCTTAACAGCCTCTCAGTGTGATTTGATTTAGTTCCCGCAAAACAGCCAATCTGCAGGGCTGCCAGCGGGCGCTGTAGATTAGAGGAGGATGGATGACCTTTGAAAGGGGCGGGGTGGGGAGAGGAAACGCTGGCTGGCCGAGGAATACAAAAGGGAACAAATTGAGGGCCGGCTGGGCTTTTGGGAGAAGGTTAAACTGTTGGGAGAAGGTTAAACCATCACTGGGGGACCCTGCTGAGGACAGGGATGGTGCGTCCGTATAAACTGCCAGACCAACAACTGCATTCAGACTCAGTCCATGATATAAATCAGATTTCCCAGCCCGGCTGGCTGGCTGGCTGCCCTAGTGTGAATTAGCAATGGGCTACAGCTGCAGGCTTGACTGGCTACCAGTTATCCTTCCCAGGTGGGCCTCAGTGAATCCTGGAGCCTACTGAAGATCTATGGAGTTTTACATAATTGCCCACTCTGTTGGGAAGGATGGCTTTGAGATCTGGACCTCCCAGCATTGTGGGGAGGGTGCCGTCATGCACGTTAGCGGCCCGCAATCCGAGCAAGAGGCAATGCTTTTTCTTATTTGAAAGGCTTTGGGGTGGGGGATACCAAACATAATTTTTCAGTTGGAGTAGTTCAGCAGTGAAACCGGCTGCCTCGGGAGCTCCCCCTCGCTGGTGGTTTTGAAGCAGCGGCTGGACAGATGCTTATCCTGGATATTGAGGCTGATCCTGCCTTGAGCAAGAGGTTGAGCTGGATGGCCCGTCTGGCCCCTTCCAGCTCTATGGTTCTATGATACTCGCTCCTGGAAATAACGTCCTTCGGTATACTGCGCAAGCCGGTGAAATAGCCCAAGGGGCTTTTCTCTTCAATGTTACCCGATGCTTAGTTTGTTTTCTGTGAAGATAGATTTAGGTAGGTCTCCTGGCTGCACTACACACATGCCATAGAATCATAGAGTTGGAAGGGACCTCCTGGTTCATCTAGTCCAACCCCCTGTACTAGGCAGGACTCTCACATCCCAATAGCTCATCCACTGTCACCTGCCACCCCCTTGAGCCTTCACAGAATCAGCCTCTCCGTCAGATGGCTCTCCAGCCTCTGTTTAAAAATCTCCAAAGATGGAGAACCCACCACCTCCTGAGGAAGCCTGTTCCACTGAGGAACCGCTCTAACTGTCAGGAACTTCTTCCGGATGTTTAGACGGAATTTCTTTTGAATTAATTTCATCCCATTGGTTCTGGTCTGTCCCTCCGGGGCAAGAGAGAACAATTCTGCTCCATCCTCCATATGGCGCCCTTTTAAATACTTGAAGACAGTTACCAGATCCCCTCTCAGTCGTCTCCTCTCCAGGCCAAGCTCCCCCATCCGATAACTAAATGACCAAAATGGACCCGCTGCATCCAACACAGAATCCCAAGTGCAACTAACCCTGCAGGGCTTCCGCAAATAAAACAGCGACTAGGAAATAAAACTTTTAATTGCATAGAGTGACCTGGCAATCTTTTGCACACACACGTGTCAGAAAACTCAAGAGAAGTGTCTGCAGTGGGAGGGAGACGAAACAAAGTTATGCTTGTAATCCTCCTCTAGTGCTAGCAAGGAAACACCTTGCTCTCTGTTCACCATTTTCTTCAACAGCGAGGGGTAGTCAAACTGCGGCCCTCCAGATGTCCATGGACTGCAATTCCCATGAGCCCCTGCCAGCAAATGCTGGCAGGGGCTCATGGGAATTGTAGTCCATGGACATCTGGAGAGCCGCAGTTTGACTATCCCTGTGATAGACGCTTGACATTAGTGCCTAGGGGAAAGATACCTGACAATGAATCATGCCAGGGGGATTTCAAAGTCACTATTGTCTTCTCAAACCATCTCTCCAAGGTCTCAGGCAGAGGTCTTTCCAATCCCCTCTTGCCTGGCCCTTTGAACTGTAGATGCGGGGATTGAACCCAGGATCCTCTGCTGACTCACAGACTCTCCCTCCAAAGATAATTGAATACACGGAGCTCCCTTCTGCTTAATTAAAGCATTGGCTCCGTAAGGCTTTGTGAGGGCCGTGGAGCATCATCTAGGCATGGAATTGGGGTCCCTGTGGGTCTCTTATTGTCCCGTGTCCTAAACAGACTCTAGAGAAACTGCTCAGAGAGGAACGGAATTGGTCCCGGCCTTGAGGGGCTGTGCGGAATCCGTCTCAAATGTAACGTGGCAGGGCAGATCCAGGTGGCGGCCATGTTTGTCAGAAGCAGCAGGATAGAGTGGGACTCCAGCGGACCTTTAAGACCAACCCAATTTTAAGCTGGGTTTCAGGGCCCGGACCCTTCTTCAGGAACAGGACGCTGGCGTTTGGGAGGGACGAGAGAGTGGCTTTTGTTCGGGGGTCGGGGGCTTGGTTCGAGGTAACAAGGGCGACGCCAGAGGTGGAAGAGGCAGGGACGAGCTGCTCCATAAGATGGTCTTCCCAGTCGAATGGCCTTGATTAAGGACCAGACAGCGTGGGGGAGAATTCAGGAGGGCGCCGCATCTCCCCATCCTGCCGTTGCCTGCTAGGTGGCCCCAGCTTCCTGAAAATCCCAAGGAAACGGTGCTGTCACGATGGATTTGTAGAAAGGGGCAGCTGCTCTTTTCTTGAGATGCCCTCTGTGCAAGATGCCGCCTACGCCGCAGCCTTCAGCGTCCCCGCGGCAGCCTGCACCGTAAAGACGGCGACGGAGATTTGCCTCTTGACTTCCTGCCACGCTTTCCGCTGATCCTTCTTGCTCGCAATGTCAAACATGGCGTCGTAGATCCCAGGAAAGGAGGTGCTGGCGTACTTGTTGTGAGAGCTCGGAGCAAAAATGATATGCCTGCAGAGAGGAGAATCGGTTTCGACACCCCGCTTCTCACCACCAGAAGGAGTCTCAAAGCAGCTTAGGATTGCTTTCCCTTCCTCTCCCCACCATCGACGCCCTGTGTGGCAAGTGGGGCTGAGAGAGCTCTGGGAGAACTGTGACAGGCCCAGGATCAGCCGGTATAGGGACGAGCGGGGAATCGAGCCCAGTTCTCCAGATTAGAGGCCACCCCTCTTAACCACGATGCCACATTGGCGTGGTTCCTCGGTGGGTGCTTTTACCTGTAGAACTGCCTTCCCGGCAAGCCCAGTGGGTCCGTGAAAGCTCTCTCCAGAAGCATCAGTTGATCGTTCATGCTCCGCGTGGCCAGGAGACTGCAGGAGATGGAGGCAAGAGGCAGAGCTTAGTCATCCCTGGGCGTGGATCAGACCCCGGGACATGCTTTTGCTGCGGTTTCTACCGCTTCCTCCCAATCGGCTGGAAGCAGTTTTGCAACTTGGATGGCTTGGGGAACCCACACTGTTTGCTTTTGTGCTTGCCCTCTTGGCTGCCTGCCTGTCCCGCCTGCGACCACAAAGTAGCATGTCAGAACCAAGTGTACAGCGCGAACCCGTGGGATTAGCTGGAGAAGAAGAAGAAGAAGAAGAAGAGTTGGTTCTTATATGCCGCTTTTCCCTACCCGAAGGAGGCTCAAAGCAGCTTACATTCGCCTTCCCTTTCCTCTCTCCACAACAGACACCCTGTGAGGTCGGTGAGGCTGAGAGAGCCCTGAGATCACTGAAGAAGAAGAAGAGTTGGTTCTTATATGCTGCTTTTCTCTACCCGAAGGAGTCTCAAAGCAGCTTACATTCGCCTTCCCTTTCCTCTCCCCACAACAGACACCCTGTGAGGTCGGTGAGGCTGAGAGAGCCCTGAGATCACTGAAGAAGAAGAAGAGTTGGTTCTTATATGCTGCTTTTCTCTACCCGAAGGAGTCTCAAAGCAGCTTACATTCGCCTTCCCTTTCCTCTCCCCACAACAGACACCCTGTGAGGTCGGTGAGGCTGAGAGAGCCCTGAGATCACTGAAGAAGAAGAAGAGTTGGTTCTTATATGCTGCTTTTCTCTACCAGAAGGAGTCTCAAAGCAGCTTACATTCGCCTTCCCTTTCCTCTCCCCACAACAGACACCCTGTGGGGTGGGTGAGGCTGAGAGAGCCCTGATATCACTGCCCGGTCAGAACAGTTTTATCAGTGCTGTAGTGAGCCCAAGGTCACCCAACTGGCTGCATGTGGGGGAGCGCAGAATCGAACCCGGCATGCCAGATTAGAAGTCCGCACTCCTAACCACTACACCAAACTGGCTCTCAACCATGAAGGTCTGGGAAAGCTGTCAAATGGGTCCCTAGCGAACTAAGGATGGACAGATCAGGAATCAGCCTTGGGAAGAGCCATTCTCCTCCCCAGAGTGCCTGACGTCACTCTCTCCTCCTCTGTTTTAGGCTGAGAGTCCATGACTGGCCAAAGGTCACTCAACCAGCTTCTGCGGCAGGGTGTGGATCAAGACTCCTAGAACCTGGCCTGACACTCTCATCCCTACATCAGGGTTGGCCAAACTGTGGCTCTCCAGATGTCTATGAACTACAGTTCCCAACTACAGTTCTCCAGATGTCCATGGACTCATGGGAAGTGTAGCCTATGGACATCTGGAGAGCCACAACCTGCTGTACATCATGAACCGAGGCATTCGGGACAGATGCGATGCAACACTACGGTTACTCCCAGAGTGATGCCCTTATAAGGGTTCCAGGCTGAGGATCCCTGCTTTCCTTGAACCTCAGTGGGCCAGGATTTCACTCTCAGCCCGGCTTGCTTTAGAAGAAAAGTTGGTTTCTATACCCTGCTTTTCATTACCAGAAGGAGTCTCAAGGTGGCTTACAGTTGCCTTCCTTTCCTCTCCCCACAACAGACACCCTGTGAGGTGGGTGAGGCTGAGGGAGCCCTGATATTCCTCCTCAGTCAGAACAGCTTTATCAGTGCTGTGACTAGCCCAAGGTCACCCAGCTGGTTGCATGTGGGGGAGCACAGAAGAAAAAGAAGAGTTGGTTCTTATATGCCGCTTTTCTCTACCCAAAGGAGTCCCAAAGTGGCTTAAATTCACCTTCCCTTCCTCTCCCCACAACAGACACCCTGTGTGGTGGGTGATGCTGAGAGAGCCCTGATATTCCTGCTCAGTCAGAACAGCTTTATCAGTGCTGTGACTAGCCCAAGGTCACCCAGCTGGTTGCATGTGGGGGAGCACAGAATCAAACCTGACTGGCCAGATATCCAGTCAGCACTCTTAACCACTACACCAAGACAGGAGAGGGGCCACGGCTCAGGATCAAAACACCTGCTCAGGATACAGATGCTTCTTATTTCAATCTCCAGTTCAAAGGATCAGGCAGGAGAGGTGAAAGACCTTTTGCCCCAGAGAGCCACTGCTGGTCTGAGTGGACAGTCCTCACCTGGATGGGCCAGGGGTCTGATTCGATATAAATCAGCTCCGTGTGTCCATCGGAGACACTCCTCTGGAATCGTCCCACTTCTGTGGTTCTTGGGAATCTAACCCAGGCCAACGCTGAGCAAGCAAAGGTGTGTTTAGGCAGGGGTTTATTTCTCGGCTCTTTTTTTTTACTTACTCGTTCTTCTCCAGCTGTGTCAGCCGTTGGTGGAAATCTGCTGCAGCTGCTGTGAAATTAGCCACGGAGGAAAAAAGGGCATCTGGAAACACAGAAAGAGTGCAGCAGTCAGTAGCTCCAGGAAGAAGGCTGGGGAGAAAAACTGTTTCTGGGGAGGGGGATCTGTCTTTCTTCCAGGAAAACAAATAAACAGATGCTGGAAACCCACAGGACGGGCTGTCCTAGATCAGCAGGTCCCCCTGCAAGTTGTAGTCGGGCCAGTGAGGATCGTCCAGGCCCCACGCACCTAAATGATGCAAATTTTGTAATGTGTGTCAAGTAAGATGACTTGGTGTCACAGGTTGGGTTTGCTGCTGCTTTAGGGGATGAAGGAGCCAGGGAAATCGGCTGAGTCATGGAGAAACAGACTTTAGACACGTCACATTTGCAACATCAAGGTGTGCAATACCTGGATTGTCCTCACTGGCCTTGCGACCACCCCCCGCCTGCTGGCTATAACCTGCATACGAGCTGTGCTGAATAGACTTTCTAACAAGGCCATCAAAAGCCCTGCAAAAAGGTAGGATAGAAATGTGGAACTCCCTACCAGATAATTTATTGATAGCCACAATCATAGGGATTCATGGAGGACTGGTCTTATCAGTGGCTACTAGCCATGGTGAGTAAAGTGATTCTCCATCTTCAGAAGCAGTCAACCTCTGGATCCTGGAGCCAGAAGGCAACAGCAGGAGAAGGCCTCAGCCTCTATTGCCCTTTTGTTGGCCCTTCAGAGGTGATGGATGGCCACTTAGTAAGACTGGATCAGATGGACCACTGGTCGGATCCAGCAGGGCTGTTCTTAAGTTCTCATGAAGGTCTCAGCCTCTCTGCCCTGTGGTTGGCCCTCCAGAAGAACTGGTTGGCCACTATGTGAGACAGCATTAGATGGACCACTGGTCTGATCCAGCAGGGCTCTTCTTATATTAAATCACCAGAATTATAACTGGTCCCAGACTCTCTGGGGCAAAAAAAAAAAAAAGCTGGTCTGATCCAGCAGGGCTCTTCTTATGTTCTTATGACGGCCTCAGCCTCTAAGCCCTGTTGCTGGCTCTCCAAATGACCAGTTGGCCACTGTGTGAGACAGGATACTGGACTAGATGGACTACTAGTCTGATCCAGCAGGGCTCTTCTGATGTTTTCATGAAGGCCTCAGTCTGATCCACTGGTCTGATGTTTTCATGAAGGCCTCAGTCTCCATGCCCTGTTGTTGATCCTCCAGAGCAGTGGTCCCCAACCTTTCCGAGGCTGGGGACCGGCAGGGCATCGGGCCGCGCCCCCGCGGACCGCGCCCGTGCGGGCCACGCCCACGGATCGGGCCGCGCCCGTGGGCCGCACCCACGCCGCGCCCGCGGGCCGCGCCCATGCCGCGCCCGCGGATCGGGCCGCACCCGAGCCGCGCCCGCGAGCCGCGCCCACGGATCGGGCCGCGCCCACGGGCCGCGCCCGCGGATCGGGCCGAGCGGGCGTGGCCCGCACAGGCGCGGCCCGGCCCTGATTCCCTCTCCCCGCCTCCCGCAGTAAGAAGCTTCCCGGGCCGCAAGCTTGCGGCCTGGGAAGTTTTTTACTGCGGGGGCGGGGCGGGGAGAGGGAGCCGCGGCCCGGTGCCATGGCCTTTGCGGCCCGGCACCGGGCCGCGGCCCGCAGGTTGGGGACCACTGCTCCAGAGGAACTGGTTGGCCACTGTGTGAGACAGGATGCTGCACTAGATGGACCACTGGTCTGATCCAGCAGGGCTCCTCTGTTCTAGGCTCCTGCCTTGTGCATGAGGCACCTGTACATATGTGCTCCTTGCAAGCTCTTTCATAGATTAAGACAAACGCACACCGGAGGAGTGAATGGGCATTATCTTGTCACTGCCTTTGTGCACAGGCCATGTATTTGGGGCCCCTTCAGCTGATCACAGAGAGTTCTAAGAACCTCCTCATGAAATCAGTGCAAGGGACTTTTGTAGATATTTTTGTTCCTGTTGAGGGTGGTAGTGCTGTTTGAAAGTGGGACTCAAACGGCTTCCTGGAAGCCAGTGAGAACATTTTAACTGGGGCACGAACCAAAAGGACAGCATGGTCCTGGTGCCCCTCTTTGCAGTGGCAAAACGATTTTCTGCAGAGAACATGTTCAGGCCTTGTAAAAGAAGGAAGGGGAAGAGGACAGGAAGCAAACCAGAAAACGGGAGGAAGGGTAACTTTGAGGGGCAGGGGGACAGGGGCCCAGGGGTATTCCGGGAGGGGAAAAAACAGCAAAAAAAAGGTGGACTGCATCTGTTTCCTTCTGCAGCTGCAACTCTCAACTTTTCCCTACAGACCCGCAAAAAGCTATAAGATACCTAACGGAACCGTTACGGCCTGTCCCTGCACACACCTGGCTGCTCTTTACCGAGTCAGACCTTTGAGCCATTAAGGTCGGTCTTGTCTGCTCAGACGGCCTGCGGGACACCCGGGTCTCACGCAGAGGTCTTTCGTGTCACTCCTACTTGATCCTTTTAATGGGAGATGCCAGGGATTGAACCTGGGACCTTTGACATGCCAAACAGACACTGTATTGCTGAGCCCCGGCCTTGATTTCATCCCATTTTGTGTTGTATCACCACTGGCACGGCCATCTCACAAGACTCATTGAATGCTGTGTTCGGTTTGGGGGCACAAGGTTTAAGAAGGAGGTCAACTGTGGCAGAACGAACCCACCCTGTCCTCTAAGGCAGGGGTAGTCAACCTGTGGTCCTCCAGATGTCCATGGACTACAATTCCCATGAGCCCCTGCCAGCAAATGCTGGCAGGGGCTCATGGGAATTGTAGTCCATGGACATCTGGAGGACCACAGGTTGACTACCCCTGCTCTAAGGCTTCCCCAACACTTGAGAGGTGGCTTTTCTTTCTCTCTCAGACTCTACACACCTGTCTACCATCTCCCTTGCTGATGGAGAACTTGTTAGGCTTTATCTCTTAGCAAGAGCCAGCCACGGACTGTCAGTTCCGGGGTTAACTATTTGTTTACTCATGTTGCTAGTGGGGACAGGCAGAGTGGGTCATGTGGTCTGTTTACAGATGTGTAGGTTTGTTTAGGGGCCATTGCCTCGTGCTTGTTTACCACCTCCACAGCTTTAGCAGGAAGAGAAGAATTCTCCTTCCTCCCTTTCTTTGAGAAGAGATCTGCTTTAGGCAGAAAATTAGATCCATCTTGAATCTTCACCATGTTAACAACTAAGGTGTAGAGCTCCTGAATGAGCTAAGGAAGCTATGTGTTATATCGTTTCACCTTCCAGTTTCCTCTAGCTAGTAAAACTTGTCTTTTATATACAGTATATACAGCCTTGTCTGGTGTCATCATTCATATACTAACTCTGCTATTTTTTATAACATCAACTTCCAAATTACACCAACAGAACTGCGGGGCGTTGCTGCAAGGGAAAAAGAAAAAGAAAAGCAAAGCTGGAAGGATTTTAAGTTCTGTTCCAATAACGCTCACCGAAAGATACTTCATAAGTCACGAGTTCCGTCTCGTGTTTCAGGGCTAGATTGTAGATCTCCTGGGCGTAGGAGGTCAAAGCGTCTGCATAGTCTTGGCAGTCGAAAGGGATGATCGGGGAGTCGGCGAGTTCGTACACCAGGCCTCCTCGGAGCCGAGCGACGGAAAGCTGCTTCCGGAAGGAGGGGTCGTAAAACCTCTCGACCAACTCAAAGGTCTCGTAGATGGTGTGGTAGACCGGGTAGCTACTGAACTTGTCCAGTTTCTAGAAAGGGGGTTGTAGAAGGGGAACAAACCATGGCAAATCAGCAGAGTCTCCACTTCACCTGACGTACGTTTCTACCCACCACCCTAGGCTAAACCAGGTGTGATGGGGCCAGATTCCAACCAGTGCAATGGCTTGGGGACTAGGTGGGTTCTAGCCCTTCAACCTATCCTGTTCTTCCTGCCCTGAATTGGACCTGTAGAATTGCTACTGGTCTTGCTGAGGCACCTGATTCACCTTCCAGATGTCTACCCAATAGGGAATGGTGGTGATGGGAGTACCATAAGGTCAGAGATGACTTACGGAGTCTCTGTAGGATTTTCAAGGCAAGAACCATACAGAGGTGGCTTGCCATTGCCTGCCTCTCTGTACTGACCCCAGGCTTCCTTGCTGGTCTCCCATCCAAGTACTAAGCAGGGCCAACACTGTTCCGCCTCCAAGACCTGGCGAGATCATGCTAGCCTGGGCCATCCACTGGCAACAAGAGCACAGGCAGGAAGACGTAATCCCTGCCCCACAGTCCCCATTGGCTTTGATCAGATAACTAAATTGGAACAGATCCTGAAAGTATTCCCTACAAACAGGGAGGATGCAAATATAGAATCATAAAGTTGGAAGGGACCTCCAAGGCCATGTAGCCCAGCCCCCTGCAGAATGCAGGAGATGGCACGTATCTTTACAGCCATGAAGGCTACTAGCATTGAGAGCCAGTTTGGTGTAGTGGTTAGGAGTGCAGACTTCTAATCTGGCATGCCGGGTTCGATTCTGCCCTCCCCCACATGCAGCCAGCTGGGTGACCTTGGGCTCGCCACGGCACTGATAAAACTGTTCTGACCGAGCAGGAATATCAGGGCTCTCTCAGCCTCACCTCCCTCACAGGGTGTCTGTTGTGGGGAGAGGAAAGGGAAGGTGATTGTAAGCTGCTTTGAGCTTCCTTCGGGTAGGGAAAAGCGGCATATAAGAACCAACTCTTCTTCTTCTTCTTCTAGCATGCTTTAAAAACACACACGCATGCACAGATTCTCTGGATGCTGAATTTGGCATCCAATATTTAATTCCTCCCTTGCAAGCGGCCAACACAGAACATGCTTCCCTGTCCAGTGAATAAACCATTCCAAAAACAATATACGTCTAATAAAAAATAAGTCCACCCACCGCAGTGTCAGCTTCCGGACAAGCTGGTTGGCTTACCCTGTTCTTAGTGTAACGGGCTCTGCCGGAAGTGATCCCCAGCCGCTGGAAGTACGCCTCGAAATCACTGCCCGATCCCAGCTTGTTTATTCTGCCCAGAGAACAGAAACATTCGGGTTAGACCTCCTTCAAGGCCAGGGGTAGTCAAACTACGGCCCTCCAGATGTCCATGAACTACAATTCCCAGGAGCCCCTGCCAGCATTCGCTGGCAGGGGCTCCTGGGAATTATAGTCCATGGACATCTGGAGGGCCGCAGTTTGACTACCCCTGTTCAAGGCCTTGAATACAGGGAAGCTGTCCTTATAGCGCAGGAGTTTCCGCCAGATGTCCATGGACTACAATTCCTTTGAGTCCCAGCCAGCATACTGTATGGCAGGGGCTCATGGTAATTGTAGTCCATGGACATTTGGAGAACTGCAGTTTGGCCACTTTTGGAAAGCGGTTAAGAGCGGTGAACTCTAATCTGGAGGGTCAGGTTTGATTTGTATAATCCTGAGAGAACACTGATAAAGCATCTATCCATGAAATTACAAAATTATATTTTCTACAGGTCTTATAAAACGGGAGGGGGGGGAGGATGTGGGGGGAGCAACAAAGAAATGGAGGGGTGGGAGCAGTGTCTTAATTTTGTTTCTTGGTATGCTGATTTATCCAATGTCTTCGGGGACCAATGTTTTAATGTGGTTTTTCATTCTGAGACATTTTACCAGGCCAAATAGGAAGATGTATAATAGAGGAAAATAAATACATTTTTCCTTTCCAGTGACTGGATGGCTTGGAGAAAATGAGTTTTATTAATCCCTGCTGCATCACACCACAGCTGAACCACCAAATTATTATTATTATTATTATTATTATTATTATTATTATTATTATTATTATTATTATTATTATTATTATATTTGGATTTCTAGCCCGCCACTCTCAAATACGTCAAACACCTTTCATCAAAGATTTTATTTTATAAATGTAAGAAGATAAAAAGGAGTAAAAGTAAAAATGAAAATGACTGATTATATATTCCACAGGGTAAATAATATTAAAACAAGCTTCGCATAGCATTTCCGCCCTATTTCTGAAGCTGAGATTTTCTTGGAAAGCAACCGGGCGCTGTCCTGCCAAAATTAAGTTCTGTAAAACCGGTTACATGCATCATTTGCTGAATAGCTGTAATTTAAAATCAAGGTTTATCAGAAGTCTTGTTCCAAAAACCATGCATTTTCAAAGAGGTCCCTCTTAACGCTATAGACTGGTAGCTGACTCTAAACTGCCAAACTTTTGGATTATGATCCCTGTTCGGGGAGCCCAAAAATATCCAAAATATTGCATTTCCAGGAGTCCAAAAGATTGCAAAGATTACTGAATCCAGATTAATTTTTTTTTTTTGGGGGGGGGGGGGGAATAAGGCAAAGCTCGTTTGGGGCTTTATTGGCAAAAATCCTTATCTCAACTGCCCTTGAAATCTCCAGATTCCAGGCAGAAACCTGACTTATTAACCCCCCTGTGGGTTTATCTGCCAGTTGAGACTCCCCCATGGGGAGAGGTAAAGACAGAGAAGTAAATTCCCTCCTTTCCTGCAATGTTTACCCCACAGTGAGAAAGGACTAGAGCCTCTAAAAGTGCTCCTGATGATACTCTTATGTTCTCACAGTGCTGATGGGCTTACCTGGTCAAAGGCTACCGGAAAGCTCAGTCATTACTGTCAGAGCAGCTCAGCCAGGGCTGACAGAAGACGTGAGGAATAAGCACAGAGGCTATCTAGGAAAGCAAGCGCGGAAGAGAGAGGCTTCCAGGAAAAGGAGGAGGAGAAGGGAAGTCAACCGGCAGAGATCTGAACAGGAACAAAAGCAGAAGAGATGGCAGGCAGAGAGGAGGATGCGGCCGAGAGCCAAAGTTCAACTACTGAGCTAAGACGGCCGGCCAAATTCTTGTCAGTGGGCCTATAAGCTACAGCTGCGTTCAGGCTTCACAAGAAACCGTGACGTGATGGACATCCTGGATGCAGGCAATCAGCTCCACCAAGATGTCAAACCAGGTCCTGTGGCTAGTTGCTTCGTTTGTAATAACCGTGGTTGGCTGGCAACATTAATTTTAATAAAGAAAAACATATGAAGCCTGCTGGGTGACCTCATCCCAGCCCCTGTTCTCCCAAAACTCTTGCACAGTCTCTCCGAAATTCCTCACAAGGAGACTGTTGGGGGGAGAAGAAGGGAAAGGCCACTGTAGGCCACTGTGAGACTCCTTAGAGTCGAGAAAAGCAGGTTATAAAAATCTACACTTCATCAAAGCAGCGATTGGGAATAGGAAAAAGGGGGCCATGCCTGTGGGATCCCACTTATGACAATGGAAGGGCTGCAGGATTGGGTGGAAGATTATCTGTAGCCACCGAGCAGCCTTTCTTGACTTTTTGACCATTGAGAACCCCCTGAAATATTCTTCAGGCTTTGAGAAACCCCAGAAGTGGCACGATCATGCAAAATAGAGTTAGGAAGCATAGCTGTGGATATGACCATCTGAGGCCCCTCCCTTTCCCGCCCCCTCCAGGCCCGTCATTGGCCATTTTGGGAGGGGGAGGGGTCGACATGACCATAAGGTAAAGGTAAAGGTATCCCCTGTGCAAGCACCGAGTCATGTCTGACCCTTGGGGTGACGCCCTCTAGCGTTTTCATGGCAGACTCAATACGGGGTGGTTTGCCAGTGCCTTCCCAGTCATTACCGTTTACCCCCCAGCAAGCTGGGTCCTCATTTTACCGACCTCGGAAGGATGGAAGGCTGAGTCAACCTTGAGCCGGCTGCTGGGATTGAACTCCCAACCTCATGGGCAAAGCTTTCAGGCGGCTGCCTTACCACTCTGCGCCACAAGAGGCTCTTCAAAAGTTGAAAAAGGTTCATGTATGACATGACCATACATGAACCTTTTTCAACTTTTTGACCCTTGAGAAACCCCTGAAATATTCTTCAGGCTTCGAGATACCCCAGAAGTCGTGCGATCGTGCAGAATATGATTGGGAAGCATAGCCAGGTACATGCCCACCTGGGGCCCCTCCCCTTCCCACCCCCTCCAGGCACATCACTGGACACCTGAGGGGAGAGGGAACAGGTTGACATGACCATATACAGTGATATCACCTTATAAATGTTTTAATTTTTTTTTTAATATATTAAAATTTTGTTAACTCCCACCCATTCGGGAAGCCCTTCCAGGGCCATCAAGAAGCCCCAGGGTTTCATGAACCCCTGGTTGAGAAGGCCTGCAGGAGAGCTTTGGTGGTTCACTGGAATGCACCAATAATCCACTTAGCACCTGGTGGCTGATACTCAAACTAGAGGATCTCTTACCTGGGAAGATTCGGCCTGTCAGGGGAAGGGTCCTTTTCGAGCCAGCTCTCGTAGAGAGATTTGCTTTTGTACCCTTCATCGGGGCTGGAGAGCTAGAAGGGAAAAGGAATACGTTGTGGTCATTATTGCTACTCTCACCACCACTTTTTTTGGAGGGAAGATATAGGGATTTATTAATTTATTAATTTATTAATTTATTAATTTATTAATTTATTAATTTGTTCGTTTGTTTGTATTTTTATACCGCCCTTCCCTACGGCTCTGGGCGGTTTACATAAAACATTTTGGAACATTCGCATAGAACACTATCAAAATCAATATAACAGTATAACAATAACAACAACACATCAACTGGAACAATTAGAACGGCACTTCAACAATAACTGTGACACTCCCTTAGTAGGTTCGGGTCCCTCATTCTGGGGGGGCACCTGTAGATGTTATGGGTCAGTCGGCCCCACCAAATGCCTGGTGGAAGAGCTCCTTTTTGCAGGCCCTGCGGAACTGTGGAAGTTCCGGCAGGGCCCTGATCTCTTCGGGGAGCTCGTTCCACCAGGTGGGGGCCAGGACTGAAAAGGCCCTGGCCCTTGTTGAGGCCCGACATGCCTCTTTAGGGCCAGGGATCCGTAGCCAGTTGGAGGTGGCGGAGCGTAGCGCTCTTCTGGGGGTACAGGCAGGATCCAGAAAATGCCTAAAAGGGACAGATTCCCTTTCGCCACCTAGAGAAAGCAATGAGTCACAAAGGGACAACGACTCCGGAAGTCACATGGCACCAGAACTGACGTGAACCCAGACACTCCTCCCGGATGTGACATCATGCTCTGTCATCCCCCTCCCCGACCCCAATGCCAGAAACGGCCCAGCGGCCTAGTCCATGGCAGGGCAGGCATCCACTTCTTCATGCCCCCTGCCGCCCCCACAACACCGTTATGACACTCAGCCAGCACGGATTCCTATGACTGGGCTCTCCCCTTTCCATCCCATCCTGGACATCATTGGCCTTTTTTGGATGGGGGTAGGGTCAACAAGACCATATATGGTCCCCTCTTTCTCAATACATTTTTTTAAAATAATAAATACACAAAAAAATTAACTCCCACCCAACTGGAGAAATGCTTTGGGGGCTGTCAAGAGACACAGGGGGTTTCACGGAACCTCTGTTGAGAAAGCCCGGGCTAGCAGCTGGAAGCCAAAGATCAAGTGCTCAAGAAGAGTTCTGCCCCATGCTGGCCGTCTTCTGTACCTTTTCCGCACTTGCAGGGAATCAGCAAACAACCCTGGGTCTATTTCTATCACTGCCCCAGCCCTGCTGGGAGTCCGGGGTTGCCAGGAGGTCCTGGCAGTCTCTCAGAACTGCACCTGATCCTCCAGGATACAGAGGTCAGTTCCCCTGGAGGAAATGGGAAATGGACTCTGCAGAAGGATGCCCTGTTGAGGGCCCACCACTCCCCAAACTCCAACCTCTCCAGGTTCTGCTCCCAGATCTCCAGGAATTTCTCACCCCAAGCTGAGCAGGGACTCAGCGAGAGGCCAGCAGGAGGAGAAAGCAGAGCCAGAGAAACAAGGCGGTTTTGTACCTCTTTGGTCAGGCGGTAGACCAGCTGGTTGAGAAGGGGAGAGCAGTCGACCCGTAAGGTGTAGTTGCCTGAAATTCAACGCACAGACCGCTTCATTACAATACAAATTGTCGCTTCATTGCAATATAAGTCGCTTCATTACAATACAAATCACGCAAACAATGCAGAGAGAGAGGAGCAGCTAATAATTTGCAAGTGACCAAGTCTGGACAGCCATCTCTCACCTCCAGAAGATCCATAACCTCTCACGGGTAGTCTTCTTTAGCAACCAGGTACCCGCCAGCTTGCATGTGGAGTCCCTCAGGTAGTCCCTCTCTCTAATCCTAATCATATCTTCCTGCACCCTCTTGCTCAACTGGTGTGGAAGTTTGGGCTGGGATACCACCAATATGCTGATGACACCCAGCTCTTCCTCCTGATGGATGGCTGCCCTGATTCTCCCCCAGAAACATTAGCCAGCTGCCTGGAAGCGGTGATGGGGTGGCTCAAGCAGAGTCACCTGAAGCTCAATCCTTCAAAGATGGCGGTCTTGTGGCTGGGCAGGAGGGGCCCAAGCAAGGAAGCATGCCTACCCAACCTGGACGGAGTGCAGCTCTCAGTGGCTCACTCCGCCAGGAACCTGGGCGTGATTCTTGATGCCTCCCTCTCAATGGAAGCTCAAGTCATGAAAGTAGCACGGCTGGCATTCTGCCATCTTTGCCAAGCCAAACTAAAGGTAGAGGTAAAGGTATCCCCTGTGCAAGCACCGGGTCATGTCTGACCCTTGGGGTGACGCCCTCTAGCGTTTTCATGACAGACTCAATACGGGGTGGTTTGCCAGTGCCTTCCCCTGTCATTACCGTTTACCCCCCCAGCAAGCTGGGCACTCACACTGGATGGGCACTGAGGTCCCACATTCGGCCCATCCTCCAACAGCTGCGTTGGCTTCCGGTCAAATTCTGGATCAGACTTAAGCTTCTGGTAGTCACCTTAAAGGCCATAAGCAGTCTGGGCCCACTGTATCTGAGGGACCGCCTTTCTGCCTACATCCCTCAATGAGTCTTACAGTCTGCTACCACCAACTGGATCCCTGGCCCCAAGGAAGCTCACTTGACCTCAACCAGGGCCAGAGCTTTCTCCATCCTGGCCCCCACCTGGTAGAACGAGCTCCCAGAGGAGATCAGGGCCCTGATGGAGATAAAGCAGTTCCGCAGGGCCTGCAAAAGGGAGCACCCCTGCCAAGCATTTGGTTGAGGTCAACCTTGAACCAATCATCTTCCACGCCCCCGCCCCCCCGAGCCTTCCTCCCATAAAATCCACCATCAATTCATCCAACCCACATGGCCATCAGTATGCTGTAGCTGAATTGATGTTCTCACCATTGTTCTACTGTTATCACCGTATTGTTACTGTTTATAACTACTGAGTTATCTGTATTGTTTTCCCTGTTTTATGTAAACCGCCCTGAGCCTCAGGGGAGGGTGGTATATAAAATGAATGAATGAATGAATGAATGAATGAATGAATGAATGAATGAATGAATGAATGAATGAATGAATGAATGAATGAATGAATGAATGAATGAATTCTTCCTGCAATAGCACAATACACATGCACTTCTCTTACAGTTTGTCCCCCTTTTTAGCTCAGCACAAAGGTTTACACTACAGGCAGCACTAATCTCCTCGCCGTCTCCTCATGACTTTGGCATGTCGAAAAATTCGACCTTGGTTCCTCTCCCCCGTTGTTTCGTAATGGCAGAGAACTGGTGGAGTGTCTTGGGGAGAGCGGAGACGTGACATTTTTAACAGCTGCTTTCTGGGGCAATGTGCGATTTCTTCTCCCCAGCTTTGGCTGGTTGTGTCCGCTCGCCCCCACGTGGCAAAACCAGAAATTGAACTCGGGACTTGGGGAATGTTCTCTCATCCGTTCGAAACAGAGGAGATGGAGATCTTCCAAAGGTCAATGGCTCTTAGGTGCAGCCCCAATTCAGACCCATGTTCCAGGGGACGGGGGATTTAACCTTTCAAACACCCCCCGCCCCCCGCCCTGCTTGATTTTGCTGATTGAAACAGGCATCCTCAGCCTTTCTGAAAGGGGGGGGGGGGGACAGACTAACACAGCCACCTGTCTTGAAATATCTGCAGCAGTGAGCCGTAACCCACGATCGCTCCTTCCCAGCCACAAATTTTATTAGCCTTTAAAGTCCTTCTGGACTTTGGCTCTTTTCTACTGAAAAGGGGGATGAAATGACTCGTTTTAAAGGAACTCTCTCCTGCCTTTAAAATTGGAAATATTTTCAGCTCGTGAAGCTCAAAACGGCTTGAAAGGTTACATCCTTTACACTGCCCGCCTCTTCCCATGCAAGTTAAGGACACGTGTACAACTTCTTACTTTGTATTAGAAGAGAGCTGGGTTTTATACCCTGCTTTTCCCTGCCCAAAGGAGTCTCAAAGTGGCTTACAATTGCCTTCCCTTCCTATCTCCACAACTGGCACCCTGTGAGGGAGGTGGGGCAGGGCTGTGATGAGCTCAAGGTCACCCAGCTGGCTACATGTGGAGGGGTGGGAAGTCAAACCTGGAAGAAGCCACTGCTCTTAACCACACGGCCATGGTGGCTTACTGAATACAGTTTATTCTTCATAGAATCATAGAGTTGGAAGGGAGCTCCCCGGTCATCTAGTCCAACCCTCTACACAATGCAGGAATACCTGCCTGTTTGCAGCTTTCCCCCATGATGCTGGCTACGGACTGGCTCCAATTATTCCTGCTTTAATTACTCGGCATGATGGCTGGAGAAAGACAGGTTAGAACCACTGCAAATGAAAATAGTTCGGGCAGGACGTTTTCCAGCAGGAAAACAACAGGGGGGGATCAAGGCTGTCAAAGAACCTCTGCCCTTCCCTCTGCCAGTTTCCTCCCAAAGGCAGCTTCCCCCTTGGCGAATGCTTTTTAAAAACTCACAGCAGAAATAAATGTAAAATAATCTCCAGCGATAGGATTGGGGGTTACTTTGAGTGGCTTTACAGAACCAAAACCCAAATTACAGATTGGGGAACACTCACCCTCTATTGAAGAGTCCGTGTTGATGTACGCGACGGCACGGGCATGCAGAATCTTGGCATTCTCCTGAAATTGGGAGATTAAAAAAAATAGCTCCTTCATCTTCTCCAGCCCATTGCTCCATGGGAGAGACCAGCTCGCACCCCCAAAGACCCAAGCAGAAGGGGGAACAAAGCTCAAGAAGAGAAGAAGAGCTGGAGGGGGGTGGGTTAATACCTTGCTTTCCCCCAAAGCAGCTTACAAATACCTTCCCCTTTTTCTACCCACAACAGTCATGCTGTGAGGTAGATGGGGCTGAGAGAGCTCCGAGAGAACTTCTCTGCAAGAACATCTCTAATAGGACTGTGACTAGCTCAAGGTCACTCTGCTAGCTGCACGTGGAGGACGAGTGGGGAGTCAAACCTGGCTCTTCAAATTAGAACCCGCTGCTCTTAACCACGACACCAAGCTGCTCCTCAGATTCTTCAGCCTTTCCTGCAAGGGAACGTGGTCCAACCCCCTTATCATCTCGGTTGCCCTCCTCTGGAATTTTTCCAGCTCTGCCGTGTCCTTTTTGCGGATACGGTGACCAGAACTGTTCTCAGTACTCCAAATGAGGCTGCATCACAGATGTGCACAAGGGCATGATGATACCGGACATTTTGTTCTCAATCCCTTTCCTAAGAATTCCTAACACAGATTTTGCCTTTTTAACCACTGCAATGCAAGGATAGAAGGGTGGGACCCAGTGAAATATGCAGAACAAGAAGAAATCAGGGGACACCTATAAAAAAGGATTTTTTTTTTCACAGTCAGAGTAGTTCAGCAGTGGAACAGGCTGCCTAAGGAGGTGGTGAGCTCCCCCTCACTGGCAGTCTTCAAGCAAAGGTTGGATACACACTTTTCTTGGATGCTTTAGGATGCTTAGGGCTGATCCTGCATTGAGCAGGGGGTTGGACTAAATGGCCTGTGTGGCCCCTTCCAACTCTATGTTTCTATGATTTCTATGATTCTAAAGCACAAAATCACTGAATATAGAGTTGTAAGTAGACACATAAGGAATGTTCCATCTTCAAAATACAAGAATGCTTCCATCCCCATCCCCCAAATACCCCGGCTCAAATAATATATTTGAAACAAAATGTGCCATCGCACGAAAGATAATATTCTGATGTACCTTGGGAAGGTTCCATTCCACTGACTCCACCTCTTTAAGTACAAGTCTTTGAAAAACATTAATTTCCAGGAGGAATAAAGGTGGAAGAAGGATGGAAAACAGAAGTGTGGGTCATGACCGAGTCCCTAAAATGAGCTTTTAATTTCACCAAACAGAAACATTTATAAAGTGCTCCCCTGGTATGAAAAGGATCATAATGCGGATTAGGAAGAAAAGAAAAGCCACGCTCCAAAGTTTGCAAAGTATCAACCTTAAATTGTTTGGAGGATTCACTACTAAGTTAGATTTCTTCCTCTGGAAGCATTTCTATTTTGTGGCTTAAAGCAGGGGTAGTCAACCTGTGGTCCTCCAGTTGTCCATGGACTACAATTCCCATGAGGCCCTGCCAGCAAATGCTGGCAGGGGCTCATGGGAATTGTAGTCCATGGACGTCTGGAGGACCACAGGTTGACTACCCCTGGCTTAAAGAGTCTAGTAAAAGTTCTTCTTGAAAGACCTTCCTCACCAGAGGAGAATCCTTCTGCCATGCCCTACACTTCTGTTTTCCATCTTCCTTCCACCTTCATTCCTCCTGAAGAGTTTCCTGAAATTAGTGTTTTTCAAGGACTTGTACTTAAAGAGGTGGAACCAGAAGAACGTAACCTCCCCAAGGCACATCAGAATATTATCTAGCGTGTAATAGGACATCTCGTTTCAAATATATTATCTGAGCTGTGGAATTGGGTGGCAGTGGAAGGACTCTTGTGTTCTGAAGGTCAAAGATTCCTTGTGCGTCTACTTACAACGCTGGATCCAGTGATTTTGTGTTCTCCTCTAGATCATAGAATCAAAGAACCATAGAATCATAGAGTTGGAAGGGGCCACACAGGCCATCTAATCCAACCCCCTGCTCAACGCAGGATCAGCCCAGAGCATCCTAAAGCATCCAAGAAAAGTGTGTATCCAACCTTTGCTTAAAGACTGCCAGTGAGATGTCCCGGTCTCCCCTAATTTGCTTTTTTTTCCCACGGCTGCAGCACGCTGGGTTGACGCTTAAATTGAGCTATCCACTACAACGCCAAAATATTTTCCCCTTCTCCATCTCAGCATTATATCCCAGTCCCAGGTCAGCGCCTTACCTCTGCCCACTCTGTGGATCCTAATAAGCCAAATTCTTCTGCATCCCAGCTGGCAAAGATGATAGTTCTTCTAGGCCTCCAACCTGCAGTCACAGAATTCAGCTTTCATGAAAAAGCCCTCTCCCATTACAACCCTCAAAGAGCATTGCGGTCAATGGACCAAAGTCTGTCCAGGGTTCCCTGGTAGGGTTGTGCACTCCGGCTGCTTTGGCCAAGCAGCCTAAGCGTGCCGGAGTGCACAACCCTAGTTCCTGGCCCCAAAGTGGTGAAACTGGACCTCGACCAGGGCCAGGGCTTTTTTGGCCCTCGTCCTGACCTGGTGGAACGCTCTGCCAATCGAGATCAGGGCCCTACGGGACCCTGACTATTCCACCAGGCCTACGGTTGAGCCCGGGAATATAACTCTATAACATCCAATGGGCCGGATTCCCTCGAAAGAATCCCCTGGAGAGAAACGTATCACAACAACAAGGCAAAATACATCACCGAAAGAAGAGGACCGCCCTTAACGTTGAATATTACTTAGTTGGCAGATTCATCAGATTTGGTTTTATAAAACGTGATTTCAATCATTATTTTATACTAGTAATCAAGCCCGCTGCAGCTAAATGCAGCGGGCGCTAGACCACGGAGCCTCCGCAGCCGTGCGGAGCGCGACTGCCGGGGCTCCGTGTGTCAGGGGGCTGACGCTGTGAGAGGCGCTTCGCGCCTCTCGCAGCATCAGCCCGCCGGGCAGGGAGCCCCCGGCAGCCACGGGGGCTCCCTAGCCGGCGGCCTGACGCGTCGGAGGCGCTTTGCGCCTCCCGACGCATCAGGCCGCCCTCAAGGAAGCAACTGCAAGCCGCGCTCCGCGCAGCTCGCAGTTGCTTCCTTCAGCAGCCTAGGAATCGGCCGGGCCAAGCCTAGGAATCGGCCGGGCTTCGCGCCTGCCAATTGGCCCGGCCAATGGTCTGTCAGGAGGAAGGGGCCAATTAGGCCCCTTCCTCATCACGGACAAAGCCCTCTGCCTGAGGGCTTAACGAATTATTTAGTCTGCGGCGCCCACAGGCGTGTTAAGGATTATACTCTGATGGAACCTGCCCCAAGCCTTAAGAGAAGGGCAGGGTAGGAAAGCAAAGATTCATTTATTCTGTTCATTCATATTTTCAGGTGATGGAATGCGTTTAAAGGGGGGAGTGGCACTCACTGATGTTGTGCGTTCCATTTAAGTGCTTGGGATGAACGTCAGCAGCCAGGACTAGCCCAATCTTAGAATCATAGAATCACAGAATCATAGAGTGGGAAGGGGCCACACAGGCCATCTAGTCCAACCCCCTGCTCAATGCAGGATCAGCCCTAAGCATCCTAAAGCATCCAAGAAAAGTGTGTATCCAACCTTTGCTTGAAGACTTCCAGTTAGGGGGAGATCACCACCTCCTTAGGCAGCCTATTCCACTGCTGAACTACTCTGACTGTGAAAAACTTTTTCCTGATATCTAGCCTATATCGTTGTTTTTTTGTTTGTTTGTTATGTGCGAAGTCGTGTCCGACCCATCGCGACCCCATGGACAATGATCCTCCAGGCCTTCCTGTCCTCTACCATTCCCCGGAGTCCATTTAAGTTTGCACCTACTGCTTCAGTGACTCCATCCATCCACCTCATTCTCTGTCGTCCCCTTCTTCTTTTGCCCTCGATCTCTCCCAGCATTAGGCTCTTCTCCAGGGAGTCCTTCCTTCTCATGAGGTGGCCAAAATATTTGAGTTTCATCTTCAGGATCTGGCCTTCTAAAGAGCAGTCAGGGCTGATCTCCTCTAGGACTGACTGGTTTGTTCGCCTTGCAGTCCAAGGGACTCGCAAGAGTCTTCTCCAGCACCAGAGTTCAAAAGCCTCAATTCTTTGACGCTCGGCCTTCCTTATGGTCCAACTTTCGCAGCCATACATTGCAACTGGGAAGACCATAGCCTTGACTAAACGCACTTTTGTTGGCAGGGTGATCGTTGTACTTGAAGTTTAAACCCATTACTGCGTGTCCTTTCCCCTGCAGCCAGCAGAAAGAGCATCCTGCCCTCCTCCAAATGGCACCCTTTCAAATACTTAAAGAGGGCTATCATGTCCACTCTCAACCTCCTTTTCTCCAGGCTGAACATTCCCAAGTCCCTCAACCTATCTTCATAGGGCTTGGTCCCTTGGCCCCAGATCATCTTTGTCGCTCTCCTCTGTACCCTTTCAATTTTATCGACGTCCTTCTTGAAGACGTCCTTCTTGCCAGACTTCAGAAGCTTAAGCAGTTAGTAATGCGAGAGGAGATGGTTGCGGAAATCCAGGGTCGCTATTTAGGGGCAGGCGATGGGAAGCCAGTTCTGTATAATTCTGGCCTTGAACGTTCCATGAGAGGCACCATACGTTGGTTGCACTTGGTTGTTATTATATCATATTATTATTATTATATACTAGGGACAAAGAAAGAGCCTCTTGTGGCGCAGAGTGGTAAGGCAGCCGTCTGAAAGCTTTGCCCATAAGGCTGGGAGTTCAATCCCAGCAGCCGGCTCAAGGTTGACTCAGCCTTCCATCCTTCCGAGGTCGGTAAAATGAGTACCCAGCTTGCTGGGGGGTAAACGGTCATGACTGGGGAAGGCACTGGCAAACCACCCCGCATTGAGTCTGCCATGAAAACGCTAGAGGGCGTCACCCCAAGGGTCAGACATGACTCGGTGCTTGCACAGGGGATACCTTTACCTTTACCTTTAGGGACAAAGCCCGTTGCATTCAGGAACACAATGGGCACTAGATTGGGGGGTGAGGTGGCAGAACTCTGTGGACAGCCTCCCCCTTCCCCCAGGACCTGGAAAGGCTGCAAGGCAGCTGTTAGGGAACACACCGGCAGGAGCAGCTCTCACAAGGCAGGGATCTGCAGCCTCCAAGCCTCGGAGGCTAGTGGATGGAGGAGGGGGTGGTCAGGGGTTTGGGACACTGAGTGGCACTTAAGCCATGAGACTACACTCCTCCTCCAAGGCCTTACCAGAAATATTATGTGGAACAGATTATAGAGAGAGAATATATCATTATATATTATATATTATACATGCTGCTGGCAGAGGTTCATGGGAATTGTAATCCATGGAGATCTGAAGAGCATGCTGGCAGGGGTTCATGGGAATTGTAGTCCATGGACATCTGGAGAGCATTTTGACAGGGATTCATGGGAATTGTAGTCCATGGACATCTGGAGAGCATTCTGGCAGGGGTTCATGGGAATTGTAGTCCATGGACATCTGGAGAGCATTTTGACAGGGATTCATGGGAACTGTAGTCTGTAGACATCTGGAGAGCCACAGTTTGGCCACCCCCTGGCCTACGCTCTCCATGAGCTATACACTTCATCTTTTCTGCTCTGTGCAGATTGTTACCTTTTGACACCATCTTGCCAAAGCTCCGGGCAACCTCTTGCAGGACGGCTGCCCCTGTGGTCGGGTCGATTCCGCCAAACACCCAAGAATCCCTATGGCCTCCGAAAATAACATATCTGTCTGGAGGAAGAAGGGGGGGGGATGCACAAAGAGACTGGATCAAATGCAGTCTAATTGGAAGGCTTCACTTCCATTTTCAGATCAAAAGTATTTCAAGTGAAGGAAGGAAGGACTGTAGGATGTTCCACATGACAGAAAATCTTATTCTTTGTGTTTCAGAGCTACACTGCTATAAATAGCATTCATTTTAAAAATTATATATAGACATATCCATACACAAAGAGAGAGAGAAAGAGAGAGAGAGAGAGAGAGTTTCAGCTCTTCCCATTCCTTGCCAGGAAATACAAAGGAAGAGTTGCAAGTTACTTATGGGCATCTGTGCAGTTTAGCCTTTTAATCTATTTCCCTTTAAAATATTTCCATTTCTCTGTACGTTTTGACCATTAATCTCTTGAGTTTGGGCTGCTTTGGTCTACCTCCTGGATACATTGTGATTTTGACTCAGACTCTTCTGGAAACCATTTTACTTGTGCATTTAGGAACTTCTTTACTCATCTTTCTCCCCAAAAAAGCATACAGGGAGCTGACAAATTTAAACCACAATAATATATTAAATCTACAATACAGCAGCTAAACTAACACATCCCAACAAGGGTTGCAATTATGCTGGAAGAGGGACTCAGTGGTAGAACGTCTGCTTGGCATGAAGAAGGTCCCATGTTCAATCCCTGGCAATTCCAGTTGGAAGGATCAGGTCAGAGACAACATGAAAGACCAATTGAAATCCTGGAGGCAGGGGCTCGTGGGAATTGTAGCCCATAGACATCAGGAGAGCCACTGCTAGTCAGAGGAGACCTGACAGATCTGGATAGACTCTGTGTGATGCAGCTTCATGGTTTGCCTCTCTAAAGGGATAATTCATGCAATAAGGCAGGGGTAGTCAACCTGTGGTCCTCCAGATGTTCATGGACTACAATTCCCATGAGCCCCTGCCAGCAAACGCTGGCAGGGGCTCATGGGAATTGTAGTCCATGAACATCTGGAGGACCACAGGTTGACTACCCCTGCAATAAGGACAGGACAGTAGTCTGCATTACAGATGAAGGCGAGGGCTTTGCAAAGGTACCTTGCTAACTTAGTGCCCAGGTGAGATTCAAAATGGAGAGTTGACCATGTTCTAGACCAGCTGACAAATGTTCTCAACAGGATCAACATGTTCCAGTGACGGGAAAGGACAAGCCAGCGAGGGATGCCAGCCTCCAGGTGGGACCTGGAATTACAGCTCCTCTCCAGACTAGAGAGGTCAGTTTCCCTGGTGAAAATGGCTGTCCCAAGGGTAAACTCTACAGCATTATACCCCACTGAGGTCCATGCCTTCCCCGGGCTCCATCCACACATCTCCTCAATCTGGAGACGGAAACGGTGCCCCCAGCACATGGCCAGCACAAAGGGTCATCTCACGTTCCATGTTCACTTTCATGTTCCTGATTGGAGCCCAGTAATACCGTAAGGACAGACAAGATTTCCAGGAGTCAAAGCTCTCTTTGTCAGATACCCATAGGAATGAGGAATTCAGAGCTCTTGTTGGTCTTTAAGGTGTAACCAGATTTGAATCCTGATCGACTACTGCAGACCAGCCCATAGGGATGGCACTGCTGGTGGGGGAGGTGGGGTGCATTCTGGGAGCCCCCTCCCACACACAGTGACCCAAACCCAGAAGAGTATCCAGCATGCTGATGACACCCAGAAGTAACATCGGCATGACGGAAGCATCAGGGCCACGCTCTGGCTTCTGGGGAAACTCTATAGTAAAAAAATGGCCTCAGACCATAGAGTTTTGTCCAAACCTCTATGGATATGAGCAGGCCTCCAATGCTATGGCTTCTGGGGAAACTCTATGGTAAAAAACTGGCCTCAAACCATAGAGTTTTGTCGAGCTCCTAGAATGTCACACACACACACATGCCCCTGCCTACTGATGTCACTTCCAGGTGATGTCAGCTCATTGGAATGTTCTTCCTGGGCCTGGTGAGTGGGGGAGGAGTGGGGGAGGATCACCATAAATTTGTCTATTGGGGGGATCCCCCCCTTGCTTTCTCAAACCCCCAGAGTGGGAGGAGCAACAGCAAAGCTGAGGTTCCCACAGTCCCAGCGAGGGCCAGGCATCCCTATCTGCCCAGCTACCTCCCTGAAACTATTTCATGTTCCTATTATTTATGTTCCAACCCCTTCCCTGCCCCCAGTCTGTGAATATTCGGCAAGCCTCACCACGTTCCACTGCTCCTTTGATGGTCCCGATCACGTTGTAGATGCGTGTGAGTTTATTGATTGTGTGAATGTGCATTCTCACTTTCCTGCAGGGGGAAGGAAAAGGAGGCAAAGGGAAGGTGCGGTTCTGTGAAGGAAGAGCGATGCCAGCCAAAGATCGAGACTGAGGCGGGGTCGCCAGGTTGAGACCAGATTCCAAAGCCAAGGAGAGAAATGCCCAAACAGAACAATGATCCTGTGAGCAACCGAACCACAACGTAAGAGAAGGCATGCTGGACCGGAGAACAACCTTTTTCTTGTGGCCCTGTCTTGAATGCCTAGGGAAATACTAATAGCCACCTTGGGGACAGGAGACAAAGTTCTTCCAGACCAGTCTGGCCAGGGATTCTGTTTTTGTTTTTTTTTTTGGAGGCAGGGGCATCATCTGGGAATGGAATTGAGGTCACTGTGGTGGGCAGGTAGTTATGAATTTCCTTAATTCTGCAGGGGGTTGGACTAGATGACCCTGGAGGTCCCTTCCAACTCTGTGATTCTATAACCCATCTGATCTGACATATTCTTTGAAACAAAGGTCAAACAGAGGACTCCTGAAAGGCCTGCTATCAGGAGAAAGAGGCCTCCCGCTCAAGTATGCTAATGAAGGGGACTAGGCAGACTCATGGAGGATAGGTCTATCAGTGGTGGCTGAGGGGGACCTCCACATTTGGAGACACTAAGCTTCTGGATCCCAGAGCTATAAGGCAACACCTGGGGAAGTCCTTGGCCTCTGTGCCCTGTTGTTGGCACTCCAGAGGAACTGGATAGCCACTATGTGAGACGAGATGCTGGACTAGATGGACCATTGGTCTGCTCCAGCAGGGCTCTTCTTATGTTCTCATGAAGCCTATCTGCCCTGCTGTTGGCCCTCTGAAGGAACTGGTTGACCACTGAGACAGGATGCTGGACCACTGGGCTAGTCTAGCAGGGCACTTCTGATGTTCTTATCAAGGTCTCAGCCACAGTGTGAGACAGGATGCTGGATGCGATGGACCACTGGCCTGATCCAACTGGGCTCTTCTTATGTCACAAGCCACCTAACAGATGCAAGGTAAGGGAGCCAGATGCATTAGTTTCTCCACCAGCTCCCTGCTGTCCAACCAACTTATCATCTAGCATAAGGCAGCTTTGAAGGGCAAGCGATGCTCAGACTGACCTTGTAGAGTGATTGCCTGAAAATCCAGGTCCAATGTTGTAGGACACGTTGAGACGACCCTTCCAAGTCTCGTCTGGAGCTGCAGGGCCTCCCATGAAACTGTGGCAGGGACAGCAAGACGAACAGTCACCATGTGAGAACAAAAACAAGCAGCCTCTGGCGTCAGAGGGAATGGCTCCTGCCAGAGTGGAGGGCAAACCAGCTGGAAAGGAAGTGCCCCATTATCGAGATCTGGTGTGTCCATGTTCATGATCTTCCCATGCAAGGTTTTCTTGACCCATTTTTAGTTAGTTAGTTAGTTAAATTTATATACCGCTGTTCCTGATTGGGCTCACAGCAGTTTACACAATAAAAGAATAAAAACACAATAAAAACCATAAATACCCATAATTTCAATTACTAAATAAGATGGCAGGCAAGAAAACTACTAACCAAGCTCATAGTATAGTTTTTGACCTGTTCCATTATTATATGCGTTGGCCGATATTCTCTTGAAGCTGATATCACTGCTCAGTCAGAACAGCTTTATCAGTGCCGTGGGGAGCCCAAGGTCACCCAGCTGGCTGCATGTGGGGGAGCGGGGAATCAAGCCCGGCTTGCCAGATTAGAAGTCCACAGTCCTAACCACTACACCAAGCTGGCTCTCCAACAAGTTTATACCTTGAATGTAACTTCATTAGTCACAAACTTTGTTCTGCTGCTTCAGACCAACCCGGCTACTCATCTGAAGCTATCAAATATAACCCTACGCCACAGTTCAATTAATCTGTGATTCATATATTGGGGCTTCCTGTGCCATCTGAAGATGGCTGAAGCCCATCCAAAGCCGTTCATCATGATACTTAAATAGATCCTTCATATTCCCATGCAGTATATCTCCGAATACCAAATATCTGACAAATAACCAGGGGGAAAACATTGACCTCATTCTTGGTGCACGAGAATCCCGAGGGTGTCTGGCTGGCTGCTTAGGAAACAGGATGCTGGACCAGATGGAGCCTGGGCTGTTTCAACCTGACTCTTCTTAGGTGTTTTATATTAAACTAGTAATTAAGCCCGCTGTATGCCGAATACAGCGGGCGCTAGAAACTGACCTTGGGGACCGCCGTCAGTCTGCTGGGGGCCGCCGTCAGTCTGCTGGGGACCGGCTCGGGCCGCGCCCGGGCCGCGCCCGCGGGCCGCGCCCGCGACCCGCGCCCGGGCCGCGCCCGCGAGCCGCGCCCGGGCCGCGCCCGCGAGCCGCGCCCGCGAGCCGCGCCCGGGCCGCGCCCGCGAGCCGCGCCCGGGCCGCGCCCGCGAGCCGCGCCCGCACATCGGGCCGCTTGCTGGCAGGGCCGCTGGTGGACTGTTTCTTCCTGGGACCTTGTTGGCCGGGAGCGGCTGCGAGGACGGCGGAGACCATTGTAAGTTGGGGGCGAGGGGGTGGTGCGCGGGGGCTGCGGCCTGCGTGGGTTCCCTCGGGCGTCAGGCCAGGAGCAACTGCAAGCCGCGCTGCGCGCGGCTCGCAGTTGCTGGGGCTGGGAATCAGAGGGAGCAATCGGCAGGCGCTTCGCGCCTGCCGATTGTTCCCTCCGATTGTCTGTCATGAGGAAGGGTCCAATCCGGACCCTTCCTCATCCCGGACACATCCCGCCCCAGAACGCCTTACTCTTTTATTTAGTCCGTGGCGCCCGTGGCGCCACGGGCGGTGTTCAGATACTGTCAAGCAACCTAATCTCATTATTTGTTTTCCAGACCACTGCCTGGATTTATTTTCCCTTGCTGCTAGAACTCAGGGCAACGCAGGGAAATAATCCTGTTCCACAGACTCCCCCTCCTTCCTTGCACACAGCAGCGTCAATGTCAATTAAATCCACGTACCGTAATAGTAGTTCTGCATCGTGGTAGCCAAGGGGATGCACTGGGATTCTGGGGATCCCGACCCCATCTTCAACTTCGTGCCTAAAGGTGTACTCTGAGAAATCAAACACAGCTCACAATAAATGGGTAGCTTAGAGAGCTGGACGCAGACATAAATCATGCTGTGGAGCAGGGGTGGTCAACCTGTGGTCCTCCAGATGTTCATGGACTGCAATTCCCATGAGCCCCTGCCAGCAATGCTGGCAGGGGCTCATGGGAATTGTAGTCCATGAACATCTGGAGGACCACAGGTTGACTACCCCTGCTGTGGAGGACAAATCAGACGCAGCAGCAAGTCTTAACATTACAAAATTATGACTCCACAAGCACGGTGATTAAAGGGGGGTGAGAAGAGAGGCATCCCCTTGTCTTCCACAAAATGCTGATGGGTGTCAAGGGGCAGCTGCAGCCGAATTTGGATTTTCTTCCACAGTTCTGGCCCTGCTGGTGGACCTATAGGCCTTGGTCTCTGTGGTTGACCACCCAAAGAAGCCAATTGCCCAATGTGTGAAACAGGATGCTGGACTAGATGGACCATTAGTCTGATCCAGCAGGGCTCTTCTGATTTCTCATGAAGGCTTCAGCCTCTATGCTCTGTTGTTGACCCTCCAGAGGAACTGGTTGACCACTGTGTGAGATAAGATGCTGGACTAGATGGACCACTAGTCTGATCCAGCCGGGCTCTTCTGATGTTTTCATGAAGGCCTCAGTCCCCATGCCCTGTTGTTAACTCTCCAGAGGACCAGTGGCCTGATCCACTAGTGCGCTTCTGATGTTCTTATGAAAGCCTTAGCCTCTAAGCTCTGTTGTTAACCCTCCAGAGGAGCTGGTTGGCCACTGTGTGAGACAGGATGCTATAGAACAGTGGTCCTCCAGATGTTCATGGGATACAATTCCCATAAGCCCCTGTCAGTGTTTGCTGGCAGGGGCTCATGGGAATTGTAGTCCATGAACATCTGGAGGACCACAGGTTGACTACCTCTGCTATAGACCACTGGTCTGATCCAGCAGGGTTCTTCTTAAGTTCTCACAAAGGCTTCAGCCTCCATGCCATGTTGTTGGCCTTCCAGAGGAAGTGGTCAGCCACTGTGTGAGACAGGATGCTGGACTAGATGGACCACTGGTCTGATCCAGCCACACGTTGGCCACCCCTTCTTAAACAAAAAAAAAAGGTACTGGGACAAGATTGTTCCATTGCTTATAGGCTAATCACTCACCTTTTGCTGGATACCCCGGTGTCAGCGGATCTCCGGCACCATTTAAATTCAAAACATTCCCACGCTGCACTCCTCCTCCAGGAAGATTCCACCCATCTGGGTAGGGATCCACTCCGGGTGCACAATAATCCGCAGGGTCTGAGTAAAGTATAATCCCTTTAGCTCCAGCTAACATGGCATTTTTAACCTACAGAGCAGTCAAACATTAAGAGGTTGTTTTCGACATTCAACAAGATTTAGTAGAAGCATCTTGAGATTCCGGGTCGGAGGCTTTAAACCAGCAGAGTCCCAAAATTTGAACCGGATGGCAGGTTTTTAATGGCCTCAGATCAATCAAGCAATCAGTGGAAAGGGCAATTAACTCATGTAGGCCTGCCTGAGAACTCAGATCTTTCCTTGAGGTTTCGTTATGCCTCTCGCCACCTTCAGAGGTGAGTTGGGTCTTCATGTGACTCAGGACCTTGAGATGTGGTGGCCCCACTGGTGGACCTCCTGGGTTGAACTGGATGGGACATTGGCCTAACCCATCCTGATTTATGTTCTTAAATCTGGGTCAATGATGCTCTGTCTTGGTGTCTGGGGAGCAACAATGGGAGGGCTTCTTGAGTTCTGGCACTGCTGGGGGACCTCCTGATGGCACTTGGGTTTTGGCCACTGGGTGACCCAGGGTGTTGGACTGGATGGGCCACTGGACTGATCCATCATCATCATCGTCGTCATCATTGTTATTATTGTTATTATTGTATTTATTACCTGCCTCACCCTGAATGCTTGAGGCGGGTTACAACACTCAGATAAAAACCCCAGTACAATCCATTAAAAGAGCCTCTTGTGGCGCAGGGTGGTAAGGCAGCAGAAATGCTGTCTGAAGCTGTCCGGCCATGAGGCTGGGAGTTCAATCCCAGCAGCCGGCTCAAGGTTGACTCAGCCTTCCATCCTTCCGAGGTCGGTAAAATGAGTACCCGGCTTGCTTGCTGGGGGGTAAACGGTGATGACTGGGAAATGTACTAGCAAACCACCCCGTATTGAGTCTGCCATGAAAACGCTAGAGGGCGTCACCCCAAGGGTCAGACATGACTCAGTGCTTGCACAGGGGATACCTTTACCTTTACCTTACAATCCATTACAACTGATGTAAAAACCACACTACATACCATAGAATCATAGAATCATAGAGTTGGAAGGGGCCATACAGGCCATCTAGTCCAACCCCCTGCTCAACGCAGGATTAGCCCTAAGCATCCTAAAGCATCCAAGAAAAGTGTGTATCCAACCTTTGCTTGAAGACTGCCAGTGAGGGGGAGCTCACCACCTCCTTAGGCAGCCTATTCCACTGCTGAACTACTCTGGCTGTGAAATTTTTTCCCCTGATATCCAGCCTATATCGTTGTACTTGTAGTTTAAACCCATTACTGCGTGTCCTCTCCTCTGCAGCCAATGGGAACAGCATCATGCCCTCCTCCAAATGACAACCTTTCAAATACTTAAATACTATACAAACAACCCCATAAAACCGCTGCGGTGAAAAACCTCTTCCTGGTCCTAAAACCCCAAATCTACTTCACTTAGAGGGTGCTGATAGACCTCGCTTCCACCATTCCTATGGGGGGGGGCCCTGATCTACCTTGCCGCCGGCCCTCCACCATAGACCTTGCAGAAGAGCTCTATTTTGCAGGCCCTTTGGAATGCTGAAAGCTCCCGCAGGGCCTGCAGGTTTTCTGGGAGCTCATTCCACCAGGTTGGGGCCAGGACCGAAAAGGCCCTGGCCCTGGTCGAGGCTAGGCGTGCTTCCCTGGAGCCAGGAATGGCTTCTCATGTTTTCTAATCAGGAATAAAAATAACCCCAACACTTTTGGCGTATACTCTACAATTCACAAAAAAATCGTAAGGGGAGGAGGGTCAAGAAACTTCTCTGGGGAAATGATCGCATTAAGATTTAATTTGTTTCCAGAACAAATTTACGTTCTTTTTTTTGGGGGGGGGGGGGGGGGTTGATGATCTTCAGAAAACAAACAGAACTCTGAACCTAGCACCAAATTCCTCCTTCCACATTTGCCACGCCCCCAAAACCTAGGATGTTACCACTGAGGAGAAGGAAAGAGAGGGGGAACACAACAACAACAACAAAAAACACGCCCACAACCATCGACTTACTTTATTCCCCCTGAATATCTTCCCGTAACGGGCAATGACAATCTTTCCCGTACAGTTGATTCCCATCTCTCGTTCCAACTTGAAAAAATCTTCGGTCCGTGCATAATTCACATACACCAGATCTGCCTTTTCGGGAGCGAGAAGAAAAATCACACTTTTTCGTTACTCGGGCTCGAATCATTTCTAAAACATGTATGTTTGACTTCTATCACACACTTGCAAAGTGACATTGTTTGAAATCCCTCTTCCGTGATATGATGCACATAACATCTGTAGATATGCCATAATGCTGTGAATTGTGCACATAGCTCTTAACAGGTGTTTTAAAACGTAAGGAAATTAGCAGAGGGGGGATTAAGAACATGGGTGTGTGTATTTTTTAACTAGCCTAGGAAGCTTTAACTAGCCTAGGAAGACCTAGGCTAGTTAAAGCTTTGTAAAATGAAGTAGTTACAAAAGCCAGATATCGTGGTTAAGATTACAAACAATTACGTTTATCATTGCTGTGTTTGTAGACCTGCCCAGGGCTGAGCTTGAGATTTGAGGCAGGATCGTAAGTCTACACTACAATTAGCCAATGAGTGGATGGATCCCGTCTGCAGGATCCAGTCAGTTTAAAGTGAATCCTTCCCTTCTTCTCCTCACAACAGACACCCTGTGAGGGAGGTGAGGCTGAGAGAGCCCTGACAGGACTGCTCTGTGAGAACAGCGTTACCAGGACTGTGACTAGCCCAAGGTCATGCAGCTGGCTGCATGCAGAGGAGTGAAAAATCAATCCCGGCTTGCCAGATTAGGAGCGGCCGCTCATAACCACTTCACCAAGAAGACCTTGGATTTCCTTAGTGGGATTTCTTCTAAGTATTAACCAGGACTAACCCTGCTTAGCTTTCAAGATCTGACAAGACTGGCCTATTCTGGGCCAGCCAGACCAGGGTGTATATAATTGTGTGCCGTGGAGTAAGATGAGGAGAAACGGGCAGCAGATAAAATAGGAACAGAACAGAACTTGTTTACCTCAGGCTGCAGAAGGTCACAGCGGGAAAATTAAGTGTATTGTAATGGAGAAAAGTTCCCAAAATTCAACATACAGGAAAGCTGTGTGTAACTGTAAATACCAATTTACAGTCTGAAGCATCCAAGGCCCAAATTAAAAAACGTGGGACACGTTTTATCCATACGGATGACCATCGTGACACAGACGGTTCCCCGGGACTTACCGTTAATACGCCTTGTGGTGAAAAAGCATTATATGGCGGCAACACCCCAGAAACGTTTTCATATCCAGGAGGGGGGGTCTCGAAGAGTGACGTGTTGAAAATCTATCGCAAGGAAAAGATAAAAATAAATAAAACGCTGAGACACAGAATTTCATACACTTCAAATCTGTCCACAGTTCAGACTTTGAGATGGATTCTGATCTTTAGAGAGATTCCCGTTTTGGCTTTGAATTTTGCTTTAGGAATATATTATTTTTTTAAAAAATCAGGCACAACGGAGAAGAAGAAGAGTTGGTTTTCATACCCTGTTTTTCACTTTGGGTAGTAAAATGTCATAAGCTGCCTTGGGGTTCCCCATAACAAAGAAAAGCGGAGTATAAATGCACTAAATAAATAAGTATTCCTGAGGATTTTTTCCCTTCAGTTGTTTTTTCCAAGGGAGATACAGAAAATGGGGACAATATTTATTTATTTATTTATTTATTTATTTATTTATTTATTTATTTATTTATTTATTTATTTATTTATTTATTTTCTTATATGGGGGGGGGTAAACAGCTAAAGTTGAATGAAACGCATACTTTTTTCCCAACCTTTAAATTGCAGCCATGTGTGTCTTTGTGGGGAGGGGGGGGATTAATCTGTTTCATCACACCATTTGCAGAATCTCCTCCACTGACCATTTACCTGCGTAGGGAGGGCACAGGTGTGATACATCCGTATCCCACCCACTGTGGAAAGAGCACTCTCAGCACAGATTGGGATTGCAGAAGCAGCACAGGAAGAGAAGAGTTAAATTCTCCCCTCTGAGTCTGAGGCTCATGAGTTCAATTTAAAGTTTAACAAACTAGAACCATCCCCTTCACCTGGCCAAGTCTCGTCCAAAGTCAAGCTGCTAAAACCCTTTTGCTCCTGTGAGTCCTTGGCTTCTCCCGTTCCGGGGAAGCATGAGCTGGATTCCTAGTTCTATAAACATGCGTGGCCCAGATTGAAGCCCTGGTTTTAAGAAGAGGAAAATGTTGACCTCCCCACTGCCCATGACTCAAACACCATTTTGCTCTAACCAGCAGTACTCTCTGGATTAAAAGCATAAGAGGAGCCCTGCTGGATCAGACCAGTGAGGGTCCATCCAGTCCAGCATCCCATCTCACACGTGGGCCAGCCAGTTCCTCTGGAGGGCCAACAATAGGGCAGAGAGGCCAAGGCCTTCCTAAGAACACCAGAAGAACCCTGCTGGATCAGACCAGGGGTCCATCTAGTCCAGCCTCCTGTCTCACACATGGGCCAGCTAGTTCCTCTGGAGGGCCAACAACAGGGCAGAGGCTGAGGACTTCCTCTGATGTGGCCTCCTGGTGCTGGGATTCAAAGGTTGACTGCCTCTGAAGGTAGAGGTTTCCCTCAGTCACCACAGCTAGTAGCCACTGAAAGACGTATCCTCCGTGGATCTCTCAAATCCCCGTTTAAAACTGTTCATTCCTGTGGCCATCACTACATCCTCTGGCAGAGAATTCCACATTTTCCAGCATAGATCCAAGAAGAGCAATAGGGCTACAAGCAGATGGTAAGTAATGTTTCCTTTGTCCATTCTGAACCTACTACCCATCAGCTGCCCCCGAGTTCAAGTATTTTGGGAGAGGGAGAAAAATTTATCTTAGTGCCCTATGTCCACCCCACACAAAATTCTAGAAACCTCTATCGTCCCCCTGCCCCAACCCAGTGACATTTGTGCTAGTCACACCCCAGATAGTGCTGTTCTCACAGAGCAGTTCTGTCACATCTCAGCCTCACCTACCTCTCAGGGACCGATTATGCACAATCAGGGAAGGGTGGGCCAGTGACTGCATGACAGTGGGGCTAATCCCTACTTATGCATGACGTCGGTGCTATGTTGGAGACTCCCGTTCTACAGCATTATTCGCTTCTGAGATCTCTCCCCAGTTTTCACCCCCAAATTTCCAGGAATTTCCCAAGCCGGACAGCTTAACCAGGGTGTAATCGGTATGGGGCTTTTTACCCAGTCCCAGTTTGAATGAATCCCTCCCGTCTACACTGAATTTGATCTGCATTTTGATTTTGTACACTGTAAATTTTCCCTCTGCAACAAGCATGATTAATCCGTGGTGACCCTACCTTTCCCTCACAATATCCTGGAGTGGATATAAGCCCCGATATTTCAAAAACCGCCATGAGTAAATGTGCAGATCTGAGCTCTTTGTGAAATAACTCGCCTCCAATGCTGTAGCAAGGAAGTCTTCCCTGATTGGCCAAGGCGTCAGTTCAAAGACTTCCTGATACCCGGTCGAAAGGCTTCCCTTAAAGTGACTGTGCTCCAGAAGCCCTAACCTCTCTCAGCAGAAATTTGCCTCTAGGATTTATTCCCCCTCCTCTGCTATCTCCAATCCCCCCCCCCCCAATTCAAGAAAGAGACTCCTGCTGTGTTTGGCTCCCCTCCCACATTCTGAGCTTCCACAATACAGTGCAGAACACTTTCTGTTTTAATAGGGAGGGGAGGAGATAGAGGAAGACCCGAGTTCAAATCAATCTGAATTCAGCAGGATCCACAACGGAAGAAACAAAGTAAGTGCAGAATCAGCCCAGGTTACCTCGTATCCATGCTCATCTGTAATAGACACATAGTTTGGGGCGCTTTCATTCGGGTATGACAGCAAGACATCGTAGTGAACCAGCTTGGCCGTATCCAGGCCGAATTGCTTCCACTGGGCTTGGATCTCCTTGGCCAGCTGAAGGTTCTGCTCCGTCCCTGCCACGTGAGGGAATTTCGTGAAAGAGCTAAAAGAGACACAGAACAAAATGCAGCGTGGCTGGAGGCAAAGTTGGGACACTTTTATTAAGGGCTACATAATTTTTCAAATGCTCAGAAGGCTTCCTTGGGTTTCAGTTTCTCCCAGGGCTCTAAAAACACAGAGAGATCCTTCAGGAGCTCCCTGCGGCCATCTTGGGAGCTTCTCGGTTTGGGATCAAAGGAAACCCAACACTTACCGCAGAAAATCCTTGATGTTGCCAGCTTTCATCTCTGCGAACAGTTGTCTTCGTGCGTCTCGATAACCGTTGGTGGGTCCCGCAGACTTGCCTGCGGGTTTCACACTCCAGCCTGCAGGGCGTCACAAGAAACTGTGATGAGCTTTTCTCTCACTCGGATCCACGCAAAAGTAAGAAGTCGAGAAGAAGAGACGGGTTTCTTTGTACCCCTGCTTTTCACAACCCTTAAGCAGACTTAAAGCATCTGATAACTGCCTGATCTTCCCTCTTCCCACAACTGACACCTTGTGGGGTAAGTGGGGCTGAGAGCTCTGAGAGAACTGTCCCTGGCCCAAGGTCATCCAGCTGACTTTGTGTGGTGGAGGAGTGGGGAAATCAAACCAGGTTCTCCAGATTAGAGGCTGCCATTCTGGTCATTTATAAGATAGTTACCTTTGATATTAATAGACCCAAGTTATGTGGCTTAAAATATAAAATATAAGGTATAAAATATAAGGTAGTGTGTTGAAGACTTTGTTAGTATCCTTGAAAAAAAAAACAATTAAGAAAGAAGCCCCCATGAAGGTGCGGGGCTGGACTAGATTGCCTTTTGGGGTCTCTGTGTGATTCTGATATCTGGGGATTCCCAGAATTACAGCTTATCTCCAGTCTACAGAGATCAGTTCCCCTGGAGAAAACGGAGGGTGGACTCCTTGGCATTGTACCCCACTGAGGTCCTTGCCCCCCCCCCAGACTCCATCCTGACCTAGAGCTGGCAACCCTGCCCTCCAACCCATGCCAGGGAGGGTCTGGCAACCCAAATTTCCCAGGCAAGACGGCATCAAGAAGCAAAGGGTTTGAATGAGCGGCTTGCAGCTCCCAGGGCAGGGGTGCCTCCCTCTCCGTAAGCCGCTGCCCAGGAATAAGTAAGTTAGCGCCGTCCTTGTATGGTCTTCTTTGTTCTCTGTGACCGACATAGCAAAGAGGAGAAAAAAAACCTTGTTTGGATAAAGCTGGTGGCTTTTGTAAACCAGAAGTGTTATGTAAGGTTCAATCTCGGCAGAAAGGCCTCCCGGTTCACAGCCGACCCTCTCGGAGTTCAACAGATAAACAGTTCTCCTTGCTAGAGACAGCTTGGTGTGGTGGTTGGGAGTGTGGACTTCTAATCTGGTGAGCCGGGTTTGATTCCCTGCTCCTCCTCCACATGCAGCCAGCTGGGTGGCCTTGGGCTCGCCATGGCTCTGATAAAGCTGTTCTGACCGAGCAGGAATATCAGGGCTCTCTCAGCCTCACTTCCCTCACAGGGTGTCTGTTGTGGGGAGAGGAAAGGGAAGGCGAATGTAAGCCGCTTTGAGACTCCTTCGGGTAGAGAAAAGCGGCATATAAGAACCAACTCTTCTTCTTCTTCAGTAATCTCAGGGCTCTCTCAGCCTCCCCTCCCTCACAGGGTTTCTGTTGTGGGGAGAGGAAAGGGAAGGCGAATGTAAGCCGCTTTGAGACTCCTTCGGGTAGAGAAAAGCAGCATATAAGAACCAACTCTTTTTCTTCTGTAATATCAGGGTTATCTCAGCCTCCTCTCCTTCACAAGGGGTCTGTTCACAAGGGGTCTCCCCTCCCTCACAGGGTTTCTGTTGTGGGGAGAGGAAAGGGAAGGCGAATGTAAGCCGCTTTGAGCCTCCTTCAGATAGAAAAAAGCGGCATATAAGAATCAACTCTTCTTCTTCTTCTTCTTCTTCTTCTTCTTCTTCTTCTTCTTCTTCTTCTTCTTCTTCTTCTTCTTCTTCTTCTTCTTCTAGTCCGCAGACAAATGAGCCTTCCTTCACACCTGCCAGGATGGGCCATGGCCTTTTGGGCTGTGAATATTCTTTGGCATTAAACAAATCCTTGAAACTAGAAAGGTAGCAGCGCAGGGGAAATGGCTCCATCCAATCTTTTTAGCTTCTCTGTTGTTGTTTTAATTGCACAAAGGTTGCTGACTTTGGGTTGGGAGATTCTCAGAGTTTTGGGGGTTGAAGATGTATGAGGAAAGGTTGTGGGAGCTCGGTCTGTTAAACCTGGAGAGCAGATGACTAAGAGGTGATATGATAACCATCTTCAAGTACTTGAAGGGCTGTTCATATAGAAGATGGAGCAGAGTTGTTTTCTGTTGCTCCAGAGCGTTGGACCAGAACCAATGGGATAAAAACAGTTCAAAATAATTTTCAGCTAAACAGTTAGAGCGGTTCCTCAGTGGAACAGGCTTCCTCGGGAGGTGGTGGGTTCTCCTTCTTTGGAAGTATTTAAGCAGAGGCTGGACAGCCATCTGACAGAGAGGCTGATCCTGTGAACTTGGGCATATTGTGAGTGAGTGTGCAGGAAGTGATTGTGTCAGTGCTTGGCTCTTGCTGCCCTTTCTTGCATGCCCAGGGAAATGCTGATTGCCACTTTAGGGTCAGAAGGCAAATTTCTCCAGACCAGACTGGCCAGGGATTCTGGGTTTGGGGGAGGGGGGCATCATCTGGGCATGGAATTGGAGTCACTGTGGGTGGGTAGGTAGTTGTGAATTTCCTGCATTGTGCAGGGGGTTGGACTAGATGATCCTGAAGGCCCCTTCCCACTCTATGATTCTAAGAAGGGCAGAGTTTGGGGAGAAAAGGGGCCTCAGTGGGGTACCAAACCATAATGTCTATTGTGCCTATAGTTTTGCTGAGGACCAATCCTGAGGTTTGAGGAAGGATCCTAAGCTTGCAGTGTAATTGACCAATGTGTGACTAGATCCTAGCTGCAGGATCCAGTCAAGGTGAAACTGGCCAACAACATACACTGGCAGGAAGATCTATTGCAGGGGTAGTCAAACTGCGGCCCTCCAGATGTCCATGGACTACAATTCCCATGAGCCCCTGCCAGCGAATGCTGGCAGGGGCTCATGGGAATTGTAGTCCATGGACATCTGGAGGGCCGCAGTTTGACTACCCCTGATCTATTGTGTATATAACTTGGGGCTGGTTGTGGGTTGGTTGTGGGTTTCTTTGGTTCTTTGGTTCAGTTCAGTTCTCCTTGTTCCATACTGGGGTCCTAATAAAGAGCTCAAATTATTTCCAGTGTCCACCTCTGAACCCATGGATTTAACAAAGTCCATCCTCCAAAGTGGCCTTTTGCTCCAGGAGAGCAGACTTCTGTAATCTGGGGGTTGGATAAAATTCCAGGAAATTTCCAGGTCCCACCTGGAGGCTGGCAACCTGCTTTTGTTCAGGTTTTGTTTTTTTGCTTTAGATAGCAGTCCTGGCCATGCTCTTCACGTCTGCATTCTGAAAGACTGCAATATATTCTTATTTATATTTCCATTTATTTTTATATTTCTAGCCCGCCGTTCCCCAAGAGCTCAGGGTGAGTTATGTCATATTTTCTACTGCATTCCCCAGCAGGTATGAGTTGCCGCCTTCAGGTTGGGAGATATTTGGAGATGTTTGGAATAGAGCTTGAGGGGTGCAGGATTGGCGAAGGGGAGGACTTCCATGGGGTATCATGCCACAGAACCGAACTTCCGAAGCAGCCGTTTTCTCCAGCTGAATTGCTCTCTGTTGCCGGAATCACAGAATCATAGACTTCCAAGGGACTTCCAAGGTCATCTAGTCCAACCCCCTGCAGAATGCAGGAAATTGACAAGATCCACTGAAATCCTGGGAGGTCTCCAGCCTCCCCCTGGAAATAGGCAACCCTAGACATGAGCCAGCTCTTACTTGGGAGCAAACCCCACTGAAATCAATCCTCTGATTCATTTCTGAGAAACCTGACCTGAGATCAAGATACTGTTTATGTGCTATGGAAAGCCTGTTGCATTCAGGAATACAACGGGCGCTAGATGGGGGGGGGGGAGGTGGAAGAATGCAGACGGCCTCCCCCTCCCCCCAAGGACCTGGAAAAAGCTGCAGGCAGCTGTTAGGGAACTCACCAGCAGGGGGAGCTCTCATGCAGCAGGGATCTGCAGCCTCTGAGCCTCAGAGGGAAGTGGAAGGAAGAGGGGGTGGTCAGGGGTGGGGGACGGAAGGCGATTGGCTGACCGCTGGACAGACAGGCAAGCCGGTTGGAGGAGGAGGCACTCAAGGGTGGGACAGCTGCCCTGAGTGGGTGTTAAGCGCTGAGTGGCACTTAAGCTATGATGACTTAAAGGAACCTCCACATTCAGAGGCAGTCAACCTCTGAATCCCGGAGCCAGGAGGAAACATGAGGGGAAGCTCTGAGCCTTTATGCCTTGCTGTTGGTCCCCCCAGAGGAAGTGGTTGGCCCCTGTGTGAGACAGGATACTGGACTAGATAGACCCTGGTCTGATCCAGCAGAGCTCTTCTTAGGTTCTTATGACTGGCCCAGGGTCAAACAGACAGAGAGGAAGGTCCTGTTGGCAGAGCTTAAATTTGCAAAGGAGGCACGAAGCACTGGCTGCTTAAAGGATAGAGAAACAACTATGTAAAGAAGATAGGAGAGAGCTATTCCTAACAGTCTAACTGCTGTTTTGGAGGCAAGCAGGGAGGAAGTGGGCTCCAAGGAGCAGGAAGTCTCCAGTTGAGCCAATGAGGACACAGGAGGAGATTCTTTGAAAAATACCAGAAAGTTCCAAGTCTAACTATGCTAAATCCACTTTTCCTCCAATGCCCCCTGCAGGACATTCTTCATATGCTCTTGGATCATGCACACCATGGATCTAGCATATTCCACAGTTCCAGTCTCGGTTTCCCTCTCCCCTATCCTAGCCTGACACTGTAACCACCATGCCATGCTGCATTATAAGAAGAGTTGATTTTTACACCCCACTTTTCACTGCCCAAAGGAGTCTCAAAGGGGCTTACAATCACCTTCTCTTCATCTCCCCATGACTAGCTCCCTGTGAGCTAGGTGGGGATGAGAGAGCTCTGACAGAACTGCTCTGTGAGAACAGAACCATCGGGGCTGTGACTAACCCAAGGTCACCCAGCTGGCTGCATGCAGAGGAGCGAGGAAACCAACCCGGCTCGCCAGATTGGAAGCTACTGTTTTTAACCACTATACAACGCTGCCTCCGTAACTTTTCAAATGCTCTGATCTTAGGCAGGCCCTTGTGGGAATTTATGAAGGAGTCCGGAAGCTGCTTACAAACACCTTTCCCTTCCTCTTCCCACCCCAGACACCCCTGGGAGGGATGTGAAGCTGAGAGAGCCCTGCAAGAACCGCTCTGTGAGAACAGCTCTAACAGGACTGTGACTAGCCCCAGGTCACCCAGCTGGCTGCCTGTGGAAGAGTGGGGAATCAAACCCAGTTCTCCACGTTAGAGCCGCCGTTCTTAGCCACTCCAACAAGCTGTCTCTTCCAGTACTTTCTGTAAACACCTTCTCAGGAGCACAGTCTGCACAGCTGAACAACAGGGAAACTCTCAGGCCTGCATTTAAAAACCTGTATTTCTTGAACAGGTCCTAGGCGGGGCCAAACTGTGCTCTGGGAATGGTGAGGCACCTGTGGGCCTCTGTCCCTGCCCCAGAATGAGTGAAGGGATGCCTGCTTCTCCGGAAGCCTGGGGTGTCCGGGTTGCCAACCTCCATGTGTGACCTGGAGTACATGTTTCCCTCCCAGAGGCCAACCCCCCCTAGAGAAAACAACAACCTCAGATGGTAGGCCATCATTCCAACTCAACAAAAGTCCCTCCTCTCTCCCCAAATTCTCCCCTCCTTGGGTGCTATCCCCAAATCTCCAAGCATTGTCTCCATAGCTGGCCACAGCGCCTCTGTAGTCCGGGAATGAGCCGTCATTCCGGGAGATCCCCAGGGCCCGCCTGGAGGCTGGCACTCCAATTTGTCCGCGGGCTTGTTTTGCCCACCCCCCCCCAAAAAAAAAAAACCAACAACACCCCACCCTTCACCTTTGCAGCGCTCCCTTTCGAGGGCGCCGGCGGCCAGGTCTCCCCCCCCCCCCCCGCCTTGGCGCTCCGGTTGACGAGAGCGCTGTGGAGCATGTGCAGAGGGCTACTCACCCAGCAAGACGCCCAGGGCGAAGAGGGCGGCGAGGGCGAAGGCGCCCGGCCAGCTGCACAGGGTCACCTTCCGCCGGGCCATGCCGCTGCTCGGGCGGCCGAGGGCAGGACGGCACACGGGCCGCGGAGAGGGGCCCTCCTCCTCCTCCACCGCCGGGGGGCGAGGCCAGGCGGCGGGCAGGGCGCTCCAGGCCATCGCCTCCCCTGCGGCCGGCCGCGCCTGGACGGCCCCGACGGGCGCCCTCTGCTCGGGAGCAGCCGCAGGGCGCAGGGCGGAGGCCGGGGCGGGATCGCAGACGCGGCCGCCCCCGTTGGATCCTGCCAGCGGGGTCAGGGCGAGAGGGAGAGAAACCCCCCTGGACAGCCCTCCAGTGCGCTCTTCCTCCATTGTATCCCCAGGACAGCCCTGTGAGGTAGGCTAGGGTGAAAGGAGCAGACCCCCCTCCCTATCGTCTCTCCAGTTTTGCCTCGTTCGTTTTATCTTCAGGATGCTCCTAAAAGGTAAGCTAGAAGGAGAGGGACCCCACCCACCACCCCTGCCCCCATCACCACTCAAGTTCTGTCTTCCCCAATTGTATCCTGAAGACAGCCCTGCGAGGGAGATTAGATTAAGAGGGATTGAGCTCTTCATCTTCTTTCCTTCCCGCATTTCATCTATACAGGGCAATCTCTGTGGGGTGGGGTGGGGGTGAAGGGAAAGGGACAAGGTTTTACTGCGACTGGCCCTGCGCATCCTCGTGGAATTCGAACTCAGCTCTAGTCCTAAATCAGGGGTAGTCAAACTGCAGCCCTCCAGATGTCCATGGACTACAATTCCCAGGAGTCCCTGCCAGCGAATGCTGGCAGGGGGCTACTGGGAATTGTAGTCCATGGACATCTGGAGGGCCGCAGTTTGACTACCCCTGTCCTAAATTGACACTCCCTCTGCCCATGAGGCTGGTTCGATCCCAGCAGCCGGCTCAAGGTTGACTCAGCCTTCCATCCTTCCAAGGTCGGTAAAATGAGGACCCAGCTTGCTGGGGGGTAAACGGTAATGACTGGGGAAGGCACTGGCAAACCACCCCGTATTGAGTCTGCCATGAAAACGCTGGAGGGCGTCACCCCAAGGGTCAGACATGACCCGGTGCTTGCACAGGGGATACCTTTACCTTTACCTTTTTACCCCACCACACTAATTCTTTGACAGGGAACCTCTGGAGTAATTCTAAGGAGGCAGAGCTCTTTGACCGTGCAATACCAGTTCTTCCAGTTCAGTATGGCTCAGTGTTTAGGTCCCACTTTTTGAAATGCACTTGGAAAAAAATTAAGGATAGCTGGTGCCCCCCAAAAACTCACACACACACACACACACACCTCCATCCACCCATGATTTCCTCTGTGGGGTGAAACCCCTGCTATGTTAAAAAAAAATGAGTAGTGCTCAGTTTGATCCTGCGATTCTCAGGTCTGGCCCCAAGAGAACTGGCTCCATCAGATACACCCTTCTCCATTGGAGGAAATCTTCCTCCTCCGTGTTCTGCACATTTGGCCAGCCAGACGTGACGGATTTGCAAACAGGCGTCATCATTATCTCACACCTGGATTAAAACCTCGAGCATCCAAAAGGTACATGGAAGTGCCATAAAAGTCATGCTTCTCCACCAGGACAATCCCAGGGGTATTCTTTCTTCATGGGGCCAGGCTTGTGTGTTTTCCCTTCCAGGACACAGTGGCAACAGTTTCCCAGTAGCAAGCCTCTTCACAGTTTCCTTGCCCCAGGCTCCTGACAACAGCTATTTCCTCTCCACAAAACACTGGCTCTTTCCATTTTAACTGCCAAGGGACTGTTCTTTTACCCTGATAACAATCTGTGCATGATATACTCTGATTTCCCTATTAGGTTTATTTTTAAGGGTGCTTTCCCGCATGTTAATGCAGTTTTTCAATCCACTTCAGTGACAATTTGCAAGTGGGTTTTGCCGTCTAACGCAATAAATCCAGTTGCAAAGTACGCCGAAAGTGCATTATTTAATTGGTGTGAAAGCAATAAGTTTCTAGCCCCTTTTGTTATGGAGATATAAGAGGAAAGGCATATATCCTCAATAAGAGACTGAAGCAGAGACAACGTTTTAAAAGATTGGGATTCAGAGAATCTTTTGCATGTATTATTATTACTTTGTTGATTTTTTTTAAAGTCTGGATAGAATAAGGATGCTGTGGCCATCCAAGGTTTCTTCCCCTCCCAAAATTTCATAGCAAAGCAGACTTGGGCAATAGCAGAGAAAAGCCAAGAAAATTCCAGGAAGTCCACAAAAATGCACCACAGTGTTATGTGTATGTGTATGTGGGGGGGATGGGGGAGGGGGACACTTCCAAACAGTGCCGAACTTGGAACAAATAACTCAAATACAGAGCCAATACCTTGATACCAGAGAGTTTGCAGAAACCTTTATACCAATTCACATGTGTGTGATCTTTTCAAATGCGCATTTAAGTGCCTGTTCTGTAAGTGGGAAGTTGGAAAGCACAAGCTTCTCTCCCCCCCCCCCCCCTTTTAAATAAGCACATTTCTGGTTGCCTACCTGGGTAGATTCTGCACACAACAGATAATGCACTTTCAATGCACTTTAGAAGTAGATTTTCCTGTTCTGCGTAGGAAAATCCAGCACATTGAAAGTGCATTATCCTATGTGTGCAGACTCTGCCCTGAATTTATACAATGTAAAAAGCTGTTCTGCTACTGAGTACTGCATGAGTCATGTAGCAATCCCAACAAAGTATTGTGTGCAAATGTCTTTACACACAATGAAATAATGCTTGGGTGGTGGGTATCTTGCAGGAGCTGGCTCCGGAGATTAAGGGGATGGCTGAAACAATGGAAAGAATATCTCATCTGTCAGATAACCATCATTTGGATTTCCAGGCTGGTTGCAACTCAGCAACTGGGCTGGAGGTCTCCTCCTTCTGTTCTTCACAAAGGGCATGAATCACAGAATCCTAGAGTTGGAAGGGGCCATACAGGCCATCTAGTCCAACCCCCTGCTCAACGCAGGATCAGCCCAGAGCATCCTAAAGCATCCAAGAAAAGTGTGTATCCAACCTTTGCTTGAAGACTGCCAGTGAGGGGGAGCTCACCACCTCCTTAGGCAGCCTATTCCACTGCTGAACTACTCTGACTGTGAAACATTTTTTTCCTGATATCTAGCCTACATCGTTGTACTTGTAGTTTAAACCCATTACTGTGCGTCCTTTCCTCTGCATGAGGTCATTCAGTCCTGGAGATGCAAAATTCGGGGCTTCACAGCAGCTCAAAGCCATGTCCTCCATTCCCCCTAATCTCTCAGAGCCGGGCATGGTTTGATAGTCATTGAAAGGGATTAGGCTCTGTGTGCAAAGGTGGTCATTACACTGGCGGTTTGGATTGTGTGTGCCTTTTTCAAAACCGACATCTCACAAAACAACCATCGCAACACAGACCCGCCAAAGCTTTCCTGCTCCCGTCAATCACGCCTGAAGCGTGTGCACCAGACAGAATGCCACTTCTGCAGACTGCAGCTGCAAAGCTGTCCTGGTATTATTATGATGTGTTAGCACACATGCCAAAGCTTATGCCCAGAGTTAAACTTTGGGGGTCTTAAAGGTGCCCCTGGACTCAAACGTAATTCGGTTGCTTCAGACCCACATGCCTACTCACCGGATCTATTATCCAGGGCAATGAGAAGAAGATGATTTTTGTTAAGGGCACAGTTAAAGAGACGATCACGCTTTGGGTTTTGTTTTTTGTTTTTGTAAAGAGACTTCAGTACTTTGGATGGCTGAAAATACAAAGGAGCCAGCGTGCTGGAGCAGTTAAGAGCAGTGGCTTCTACCCTGGCGAGTCGGGTTTGATTCCCCACACCTCCTCCACATGCAGCCAGCTGGAGGATTTTGGGCTCAACACAGCCCTACTAGTGCTGTTCTGACCGAGCAGGAATATCAGGGCTCACCCACCTCACAGGGGGTCTGTTGTGGGGAGAGGAAAGGGAAGGCGAATGTAAGCCACTTTGAGACTCCTTTGGGTAGAGAAAGCATCATATAAGAACCAACTCTTCTTCTTCAGTAATATCAGGGCTCTCTCAGCCTCACCACCCTCACAGGGCGTCTGTTGTGGGGAGAGGAAAGGGAAGGCGAATGTAAGCCGCTTTGAGACTCCTTTGGGTAGAGAAAGCATCATATAAGAACCAACTCTTCTTCAGTAATATCAGGGCTCTCTCAGCCTCACCCACCTCACAGGGTGTCGGTTGTGGGGAGAGGAAGGGAAGGTGACTGTAAGCCGCTTTGAGACTCCTTCAGGTAGGGAAAAGCAGCATATAAGAACCAACTCTTCTTCAGTAATATCAGGGCTCTCTCAGCCTCACCCACCTCACAGAGTTTCTGTGGTGGGGAGAAGAAAGAGAAGGTGATTGTAAGATGCTTTGCGACTCCTTCTGGTAGAGAAAAAGCGGCATATAAAAACCAACTCTTCTTTTACATTCAGATGTCACAAGAGACCAAACGTAAGGGGCGCCATTGTCACTATTGAAATAGGCAACGAAGGACAAAACTGTTTTATTAGAGGAGTCCAAACAGAAATGCATGCCACAGAAAGAGCGGGAAACAAAGTAAATCAATAAAATTTCCACAGCTGTCTCATCCATAGTCCTTTATTAATAATTAAAAAACAAACCATTTCTAAAATGCACACATCCCCATGAATTTGGGGTGCACCCCTGTAATAAAACTAGAATTAAGAGATTTTACAAAGTAGGTTTAGATCCTTGCCAAAGCCTCAAGGTTGGGAAATTCCTGGGGCCTGGGGAAGGTGGATTCTGAGGAGACGCGGGACCCCCCCCCCCCCCGCAGCAGCCATTTTCTCCAGGGGAATTGATCCCTGTAGTCTGGATATCGTCCTGGAGCTGCTATCTGAACTGAGGCCTTGACTGCGGAGAGAAGGAATTCCACTAAAACAGATTTCGATGGAGACGAATGCCAGCTCTCCAGCTCTTCAACGCCTCTGAGAGCCAACCTGGTATGGTGGTTAAGAGCAGTGTACTCTAATCTGGAGAACACGATTGGATTCCTTGCTCCTCTGCATGCAGCCAGCTGGGAGACCGTGAGATGTTCACAGTTCTCTTAGAACTATTCTCTCAGGGGCCTCTCAGCCCCTCCTACCCCGCAGGGTGTCCGTTGTGGGGAGAAGAAGAGAAAGGTACTTGTAAGCTGCTTTGTGACTCCTTCGGGTAGTGAAAAGCGGGGTATAAAATCCCCAGCTCCTTCTATCTTTCTGAAGATCGTGACCAAGACAGTGTGGACTAACCTAATTCCCTTGAAGGCGGGATCGTTTTGAGGGTCCCCGGACTCCCAACCGAACAAGGTTTCATAGATTAAGGCAGGCTTCCTCCCAGCTTCAGAGAGCCAGTTTGGTGTAGTGGTTAGGAGTGCGGACTTCTAATCTGGCATGCTGGGTTTGATTCTGCACTCCCCCACATGCAGCCAGCTGGGTGATCTTGGGCTTGCCACGGCACTGATAAAAAAAACTGTTCTGACAGAGCAGGAATATCAGGGCTCTCTCAGCCTCACCTCCCTCACAGGGTGTCTGTTGTGGGGAGAGGAATGGGAAGGCGACTGTAAGCCGCTTTGAGCCTCCTTCGGGTAGGGAAAAGCGGCATATAAGAATCAACTCTTCTTGTTCTTCTTCTAATGTCACGACAGTTCTCTCAGAGTCCCTGCGGCTGCTTGGACTGTGTAGGCGGTGATGGAGATCTGCCTCTTCACTTCCTCCCAGGCCTTCCGTTGGTCTTCCTGGCTGCCAATATCAAACAGGGCATCGTAGATCCCCGGAAAGGACACTCCGGCGTATTTGTTGTGGCGGTTGGGAGCGAAGATGATGTGTCTGAAGAGAGAGGGGGAAAGAACAGCAACCTGTTCTGTGAAGGTTCAAGGGGGTTCAATGAAAAGGAGCTGCACCGTAGATTTCCGAACGTTACAGATGAGAGAAAAATGAAATCAGCAGGCCAAAATGATAAGTCTCGCAGACACTCTTGTTTGGTGTATAAATCACAGAAATTCACAGGTAACTGTTAAATGGATTACAGACTCTGCCGTGGCAATCATTGAAGAAGTATTTGAAAATGTGGGAAAGAATATGCCTGGGAGGCCGTTTTGATCATGGTTCAAGTGGGTGGCAGGTGACAGTGGATGAGCGATAGGGTTGTGAGTGTCCTCATGCACTTGTATACCTTTCAGGCAGCCAGTTGCTGCCTCTCATTGGCTCTAAGCAGAGCAATTCGATTGGGCCTAGCGGAGCAATCTGAGCAATCCGATTGGCCCTTAAGCAGAGCAATCTGATTGGCCCTAGCGGAGCAATCCGATTGGACCCTAAGCGGAACAATCTGATTGGCCCAAAGCAGAGCAATCCGATTGGCCCTAAGCAGAGCAATCAGATTGGCTCTAGCAGAGCGATCAGGTTCCTTTGATTGGTTAGTTCCTTGGCTGGCTGGAGCCCTCATTTGCATCAGTGGCCAAATGCCCACAGACATAACAGTGCCTGTCATGGGGAGAGGAAAGGAAGACAACTGTGGGCTAATTTTGAGACTCCCTCAGGTAGTAAAAATTGGGGTATGAAAAAGCAGCTCTTCTTCTAAGGCAGAGGTCCTTTTCTAACACAATACTCTGCGTATACTGATGAGTGAAACAGCCCGTTGAAACCAAATGAGTCAGCTGACCAGCAGAATCTCCTTTTCACTTATCCAGTAAGTGGAAGCAATATCCAAAGACATCATGGGACTAGCTGGGAGAAATCCTCAAGCCTGTCTCCTTTTATGGCAAGCCACCTCCATTGTAAGTGGTTCCCTTCAACAGGGGAGGTGTAAGTTCAGTGGTAGACCATCTGCTTTGGGTTCCTGCTGTCTCCCGTTATGGGACAGAGCTCCATGTAAATTCAGAGCAGTGAGTGGAGAATTCAGGTTGAATGGATTCTGACTGAGCTTGCCTTTCCATCCATCCATCCATCCATCCATCCATCCATCCATCCATCCATCCATCCATCCATCCATCTATCCGTCCAACCAACCAACCAACCAACCAACCAACCAACCAACCTTCCTCCCTCCCTCCCTCCCTCCCTCCCTCCCTCCCTCCCTCCCTTCCTTCCTTCCTTCCTTCCTTCCTTCCTTCCTTCCTTCCTTCCTTCCAACCAACCAACCAACCTTCCTCCCTCCCTCCCTCCCTCCCTCCCTCCCTTCCAACCAACCAACCAACCAACCAACCAACCAACCAACCAACCAACCAACATCCCTCCCTCCCTCCCTCCCAACCAACCAACCAACCAACATAATGGGAGAGAGCCCTGCTTGTAGTCCTCTTTGATACACACAGCTGCCATTCTGTGCCCATAGGGAAATGCACCTTTTTTATCATACATGCTCAAAACCCCAGTATTTCCATTACAGGTATCATAATAGAGTAACACCTCTCCATAGTGGATTGAGTAATGGTGCCACTGTCGTGGACCAAATCTGAAGTGGCGCTCAGTGCAAAACTCTCTAGAAGAATTTTTTTTGTCAATGCAACCCTGTTCTGTTTTAAATGGAAACCAAGTACAGTAAAGCCTATGGACTTCAAGAGCAGGGAGTAGGCAAAAGGCTTTTCCTGTCCTCTTACCTGTAAAATGGCGTGCCAGGTAAACCGAGAGGGTCGATAAACGCTCTTTCCAGAAACATCAGCTGGTCGTTCCGAGATCTCACTGCCAGCAGACTGAAAATTAGACCACAGGGATAAATGTTATTGCTTTGGGGGCAAACTTGGTGTAGTGGTTAAGAGAGGAAGCTTCTAATCAGGCGAGCCGGGTTTGATTCCCTGCTCCTTCACATGCAGCCACCTGGGGATTCGAACTCAGGTCTTCCAACCTAATAGTCTAACCTAGCCTTTCTCAAGTTTTTACCACTGAGAACCCCCTGAAACATTCTTAAGGCTTCAAGAAGCCCAAGAAGTGGTGCAATTGTGCAGAATGTGGTTGGGAAGTATAGCTGTGGACACGCCCACCTGAAGCTCCTCCCCTCCCCACCCCCTCCAGGACCATCATTGGCCATTTTGGGAGGAGGGGGCAGGTTGACATGACCATATATGATCATATCAACTGATAATTTTAAAAAATTAATTCACCCCCACACATTCGGGAAACCCTTCCAGGGCCATCAAAAATTACCAGGGTTTTATGAAACCCTGGTTGAGAAAGCCTGGTCTAACCACTACACCTCACTCCAAAAACTTTGCATGTGAAAGGTTTCCGACAAAACCAAACAGAACCCATTAACTTATTAAAGCTACGGACATTAACATCTTGGTCCCTCATGGTCAGTACAGTCTTCTTAAAGGGGTAGTGAATCTCCAGGGTCTAATGCTGAGGTTTTTCACATCATCCTTGCCTGGTCCTTTCCAGTGGAGATGCTGGGGACTGAACATGGGACCTCCTGCATGCCCAGAGAGGAACTTCTGTTGAGCTACAGCCCCATCCTAAATGTCCATTGGTCTTTAGAAGGTAGCCCCCTGGGAAGAGGACCTCCCCAACAGAATTCTCTCGGGCTCTTGAGACATGGCTGTCTTTGGCATACATTTCTCCATTAGTTCAGGACAGTTATGCGCAAGGGATGAATAATTTTGCTGCCCTAATACGTATCAGACCTACTTTCTGGTATCCAGTCGCTCAAGCCTTCTGTGAAAGTCATCGGCAGCTTCTGAAAAATTCTTCACTGCAGACAAAAGAGGATCTGCAAGGACGAGAAGGGAAAGCTGGATTCTGCGCTTCCTGTTTCTACATCTGCGGCATCTGCAGGCGTAGAGGATGCAGACTCAGGGGAATCACTCAGATCCATTTGCCAGAAGAGGGACTTCAAGGAAGCAAAGATCTCTCAAAGACAAGCAAGGAATCTGTGAGTGGTAACTGGCGGGCCAAAATCAGACTTGAAGAGGGAATCTGGAGGTGAATCTATGGAACTTGCACGCAAACCACTTTGAACTGTTCTGAACAAGCCGTCTCTCCTCCTTTTTTAAAATGGTCTCCAAGCACAAGAATGTATACAGCTGCCTCTAAGTGAGTGAGACCACTGGTCCTTCTAGTTGTTGTTGTTGTTCAGGGATAGGAACAAACCCATTTTTGTGGCTGAACCACAAATGGGTATGACAGTTAGCGAACTTAACTGTGAGCCACTTAAAGTTAAAACCCTGCTTGCTGCTCCCTGTGAAAAGCTGTGGGGAACAGAAAGCAGGGGGTTCAGAAAAGCTGAGCAGCAGGGACTGCTGTGGGGAGCAGAAAGCAGTGGTTAAATAAGCTCCGAGCCATTTAAACAAAACAGCTGCGCTCCCCGGTGCCCTGCTGCTTTTCATGAGGAGCGGAAAGCAGGGGTTTAGTCTACTCTTCACGAACACCAAATTTTTGGGAGTTCGTGGAAGTGCTTCAGTTTGCAGGCGTTACGAACCAGCCCAAATTCATGAAGAACTGTTTGTGCCCATCCCTAATATTGTCTACCGTGACTGGCAGTGATTCTCCAGAGGGTTTTCTCAACCTACAATCTTCTAAATCAAGACGTAACCTGGCACAGTCTGTGCAACTGAATGCCTTGCTGGACAAAGCTTTCTCATTAGTCCTAGCAAAAAAAAATCATTGTTTCAGTGTTGACCATCCTTATCCAAGGAGGACCTACATAACAGATGCATAATTTTTTCTAGTAGAGTCACAGAGTAAGTTTTCTGTGTAACCTTGCATCATTTAGACCGTTTATGCACTGGAGGTTTCATGCCAGGCTGCAGGCTAGAGTTTTAGTTGTGGCAGGTTGCCCCACCTCTTTCTGCACCCACACAGGGGAGCATTTGGGCCGATGCACCTCATCTGCTCCAGATTTGTGTTCCTGCATGAGAGCTGGGACAGTGAAGTTCCCAGTGCATAAACGGTCTTAATGTGTCATGTTAGCACTGTTGCTTTGCTTCAGTTCTGGTCAACATAAAGACACAAGAGCAGAAGAGAAGCCATGTTGGATCAGACCAATGGCCCATTCAGACCAACACTCTGTATCACACAGTGACCAAAACACAGATGCCATCAGGAGGTCCCCCAGTAGGACCAGAACTCCAGAAGCTCTCTCACTGTTGCCCCACAAGCCCCAGACATAGCATTTTCTCTATACCATGTGGCTAAGAGCCACTCAAGGGCCTCTGCTCCATATGTTCTACATTCCTAATTAGGAGGTAATTGTTTAAAGAATGTTCCAACATGGTGATTGTACTGACTCATTCTGCGTAATACACTTTGAGTACTAATGAGAAAGGCCAACTGTAAAGAAGAAGAAGAAGAAGAAGAGTTGGTTCTTATATGCCGCTGTCCCCTACCCGAAGGAGGCTCAAAGCGGCTTACAGTCGCCTTCCCATTCCTCTCCCCACAACAGACACCCTGTGGGGTGGGTGAGGCTGAGAGAGCGCTGATATCACTGCTCGGTCAGAACAGTTTTATCAGTGCCGTGGCGAGCCCAAGGCCACCCAGCTGGCTGCATGTGGGGGAGCGCAGAATCGAACCCGGCATGCCAGATTAGAAGTCCGCACTCCTAACCACTACACCAAACTGGCTCTGTAAATGTAAATAATTAAAAAATAACTGTAGCTTTTCCAAAGGCCTCTCTATGGCTCTTTCCGAAATACTACTTTGTTCTTTGAGTGCTGTAAGCTGATTGGTACAACCCCCCCCCCCAACAGTACGTACCCAATGAGACACTGTATGCTGACACTTGAGTTGGATATTTCTGGGTCATGTTGTAAATGACATGAGCGTAGCCCCGTAACGCTCCTGCATAATCCCGGCAGTCAAAAGGGAGGACGAGGGAGTCGGCCAGCTCAAAGACTAGCCCTCCCCGGACCTGGGACACGGCCCGGTGGTTTTTGAAAGTGGGGTCATAAAACTGCTCCACAATCTCATAGGTGTCGTAGACAGAGTGATAAACCGGGTAGCTGCTAAATTTGTCCACTTTCTGTGGGAAGAAAAGAAACATGACAACAAGAAGGAGAGTTGGTTCTTATATGCCGCTTTTCTCTACCTGAAGGAGTCTCAAAGCAGCTTCCAGTCACCTTCCCTTTCCTCTCCCCACAACAGACACCCTGTGAGGTGGGTGAGGCCGAGAGAGCCCTGATATTTCTGCTTGGTCAGAACAGCTTGATCAGTGCTGTGGTGAGCCCAAGGTCACCCAGCTGGTTGCATGTGCGGGAGTGCAGAATCGAACCCAGCTCACCAGATTAGAAGTCCGTACTCTTCACCAGTGGTCCCCAACCTTTCTGAGCCTGGGGACCGGCAGGGCAACTCCCCGCCCGTGCATCACGCATGCGCAGGGCCGCGCCCATGCATCGCGCATGCACGGCCGGGATGCGCATGCGCCATGCGCCATGCGTGGCCAAAATCATGCCTGCACAGCACTTTCACGCACGCGCATGCGCAAAACTGCCGCGTAAGTGTGATTTCGGCCGCGCATAGCGCAGTGCGCGGTGCAGCCCTGATTCCCTCTCCCCGCCCTCCCGCAGTAAGAAGCTTCCTGGACCACAAGCTTGCGGCCTGGGTAGTTTTTTACTGGAGGGGGGGCGGGGAGAGGGAGCCGCGGCCCGGTGCTATGGCCTTTGCGGCCCGGCACCAGGCCGCAGCCCGCAGGTTGGGGACCACTGACTCTTCACCACTGCACCAAACTGAACGCACCCATTTACAGAAGTCTAGACTATAGCCCAGAGCCTCTTGTGGCACAGAGTGGTAAGGCAGCGATATTCTGTCTGAAGCTGTCTGCCCATGAGGCTGGGAGTTCAATCCCAGCAGCCGGCTCAAGGTTGACTCAGCCTTCCATCCTTCCGAGGTCGGTAAAATGAGTACCCAGCTTGCTGGGGGGTAAACGGTAATGACTGGGGAAGGCACTGGCAAACCACCCTGTATTGAGTCTGCCATTTCTTTGATCCACATTTTTTTTTTTAATCCCATGCCTTATTTTCATTTATTTACAAAAGATTGTAGGCCACCTTTCTTCCCTATGAGGGTCAGCTAGGTGGCTAACGATCAAAACGAAACAATCTGAAAGGCTACCATAAAAACAAAACAACTAAAACCTGAGACGTATGGGAGGGTGGTATAAAAACAAATAAATAAAAAGACATCATAAAAAGCATATGAAACAGCAATAAGGGTGGGTCAGAAAAAGAAGATGCAGCTGATTAAAGAAAAAAAAAGCTTACCCAATTTTTAGTGTAGCGAGCTCTGCCAGATGCAATTCCCAGCCTCTGGAAAAAGACTTCGAAATCATTGCCTGAACCAAGTTTGTTGATCCTTTTCAGAAGACAAAGGAGAGGAATTGGCGTGTAAATATTTGGTGACGTTTTATCATTCCAAGTCAATACGGCACAATCGGGGAGCCTGATCCTCAACCCTTCCCACACAGAAAAGCCCTTTCAAGTATGCAGGTAGGGGAATATCACTTTCGGATTTTAGTGGAGAGAGCTTTTCAGGCGCACTGCAGCTGAGCGTGTTTTTACATGCACAAGACCTAGGAGAGAGTTCAGATTTCAACAAAATCTTATTAGGGGGACTTGATGCTATTAAGATCCCCTCTCCCCCTCCGGCATTTACCAGGGGACGTCTTTCCATGGGTTTTTCTTCAACCAGCTTTCGTAAAGCGATCTGCCTTCGAACCCTTCGTCAGGGCTCGGGATCTAAGGGAGACACAAGTTTCAGTTTGTGAGCTCCTCCCCACCCCTCCAGCTTCTGGCTGTGTCCCTGCAACCGGAGCAGAAGCCAACACAGCTGCCAGGGTCCTCACTGGTACATCTTGGAGGGTCCAGACCCAGCCTGTGCTGAGGCAGCTGCACTGGCTGCCAGTTCTGGCCTGGAACAGGTTCGAGGGTTTGGTGCTGACCTTGCCTATCTCAGGGACTGGTTGTCTCCTTATGCTCCCCTCAGGGCTCTCCATTTTGTGGGGGCTAATCTACTGGAGGTCTCTTGCCCTAAGGAAACATACCTGGCCTTGACCTGAACCAGGGACTTTTCTGGCTTGGCCCCAACCTGGTGGAATGAACTCCCGGGAGAGCTGAGGGCCCTGACAGAGTTACCAGAGTTCTGCAGGGTCTTTGGTTGAGGTCAGGGCTTGGAACAACGGGGCCCCTCCTCAGGCTATGCAGTAATCGCTAGCATACCCCCTTGGGGGGGTGTACAGCTGCTGGGATGGGGGGTGGGATTACACCATCAATCTTGTTTTATCTATTTTTTTGCTCATTTTCTGTTTGTTTGTTTATAGGCTGGGGGTTTTATGACGTTTTATGGAGTTTTGTATATTGTAACCTGCCACAAGTCTTCCGAGAGTGGTGCGCTAAAAATATGATGGATGGATGGATGGATGGATGGATGGATGGATGGATGGATGGATGGATGGATGGATGGATGGATGGATGGATGGATGGATGGATGGGTGGGTGGATGGATGGATGGGTGGATGGAAGGGTGGGTGGATGGATGGATGGATGGGTGGATGGAAGGAAGGAAGGAAGGAAGGAAGGAAGGAAGGAAGGAAGGAAGGAAGGAAGGAAGGAAGGGTGGGTGGGTGGGTGGGTGGATGGATGGAAGGAAGGAAGGAAGGAAGGAAGGAAGGAAGGAAGGAAGGAAGGAAGGAAGGAAGGAAGGAAGGAAGGAAGGAAGTGTGGGTGGATGGATGGATGGATGGATGGATGGATGGATGGATGGATGGATGGATGGATGGATGGATGGTATAAGGTTGCCAGCTCTGGGTTGGAAAATACCTGGAGACTTTGGAGGTGGAGCCAAGAGTGGCTGGGTTTGGGGGCCGGGAGGGACCTCAATAGAGTATAGCGCTATGGGTAAAACTGATCTCTGGGTAAAAGAAGTCTATTACCATGCATTTAATGGTTGCTTTGGAAGGTGACTCTATGGCATTATACCCCCACTTCCAAAACCCTGTTCTCACAAGCTCCACCCTCCACCACCCAGTTCTCTAGGAATTTCACCATCCAGTGCTGATAACAAAGGTCGGCTTGCGCCATTAACTGCCCTCCCACACTTTGGGTCTCCTGTTAGTGAAGCAGGCTCTCTGCTTGCCAAGGGATAACAATATTCTCAGGTGTGCAGTCCAACCCAACAATTATGTCAGCTGATATCAGGGATGAATCCATTTGCGTCTTCGGCACCCTGTCATTACCCCCCACAACATGTTACCTCTGCTTCTCGTCACCCTGTTATTTACAAACCTGGCTTTAATTACTGTTTTCCAAATCACTTTGGTTCCCAGTACGAAAATTAGATCAGCAAGCACAGACAACGTAGCTTTCCAGTGTTTTAGATCAGGGGTAGTCAACTGGTGGTCCTCCAGACGTCCATGGACTACAATTCCCATGAGCTCCTTCCAGAGTTTGCTGGCAAGGGCTCATGGGAATTGTAGTCCACGGACATCTGGAGGACCACAGGTTGACTACCCCTGTTTTAGGTGTTGGGCTTTATGGAGGTCCCTCCCCAAACCCTCCCCTCCTCAGGGTCCAAATCTCCTGGTTTTCCCCAACCCAGAGCTGGCAACCTTAACGTCACAGAGTTCACCCTCCAAAGCAGCCGTTCTCTCCAGAGAAACTGCCCTCTGTAGTGTCAAAACCCTGCATTCACACGCTTTTGCCAAGGCTATTTTAACACCTTTTCGTCTGTTTAGCTCTGGCTTCCTCAACCCTGGGGTTTCTTGACAGCCCTGGAAGGGTTTCCCAAATGGGTGGGAGTGAATTAATTTGTATATATATTTTCACATTTGTTCAACGTTTGTCGGGTGACATGACTATATATGGTCATGTTGACTTCTCCGCCCCCTCCCCGCATGGCCAATGATGGTCCTGGAGGGGGTGGGAAGGGGAGGGACTCAGGGGGGCGTGTCCACAGCTCTGCTTCCCAACCATATTCTGCATGAATTGTGCCACTTCTGGGGTTTCTCAAAGTCTGAAAGATGTCTCAGGGGTTTCTCAATGGTAAAAAGGTTGAAAAAGGCTGGTTCACTGTTACTGCCAGTTTAGGCCTGTAGCAGCAGGGGTGACTTCACAGAGCGCTCAGGAGGTGGGAGGGAGGAACAAAATTGTTATCTGCCACCTCTGCCATCCCACTGGGAGGGATAGGGCGTAAATCTGCCAGGTGTTTGAGAACAGGGTATCTCTGAGTCCTTGGAGCCCAGGTGTCTGGCAGCTAGCTTTGATTTACATTGAGAAGAGCTGGGAGGGGGTGTCAACTAGAGTTAATGTATCCAAAGCTGGAATTGGGGGGGGGGAGAAAGGGGGATGTGACGATTTAGGGGCATTTGTGTAGAGATGCTTTAGTTTTAGCAAAGAATTAGAGAATTCCTGATTTGCTCATTCCTAAATAAAGATTTTTTTCCCCCTAGAAAGTCTGCTTAGTGGGAATATTGACTGGAACCTCTTATCTAGTCTCAAGATCAGTTGAGATTCGGGATGGTCACTAGCCTCCCGCCTGGAGGCTGGCAACTCTACCCAGGAGAGAAGTTAGGAGTTCAGGTTTATAGAAGTACAAGTGAGCCAATGGGATAAAATTAATGCAAAAGAAATTCCGTCTAAACACCCGGAAGAAGTTCCTGACAGTCAGAGCGGTTCCTCAGTGGAACAGACTTCCTCGGGAGGTGGTGGGCTCTCCATCTTTGGAAATGTTTAAACAGAGGCTGGAGAGCCATCTGACAGAGAGGCTGATTCTGGGAAGGTTCAATGGGCTAGCAAGTTACAGTGGATGAGCAATAGGGTTGTGAGTGTCCTGCATAGTGCAGGGGGTTGGACTAGATGACCCAGGAGGTCCCTTCCAACTCTACTATTCTGATTCTATGAATCTGTTTTTCTCCTGCAGACATTCTTACCTCTTTAGTCAGGTTGTACACCAGGCTGTACATCAGCGGGGTGCAGTCCACCCGAAGAGTGTAGTTGCCTAAAAGAAAGGCCTTGCTATTGATAAAGCGAAACTCTGATTGAAAACAGACATCTGAAGGCCTGATCCACAGTGTACAAAGTCCTCCCCACTACCAGGGAAGCTTACTGGGCAACGTTGGGCCTGTCCCAATCTCTTAGTCCCACTTTGTTGTTAGGAGGAGGGTAAGGTGGAAAATGATACCAGAGGTCACTGTGAACTGACAAGGGGGGGGAGGGAGGGGGAAACTGGGAAATAAATAAAATAAAACAATAAGCTCTCTTGATGTGTTTGAAAGGCGGTCAGAGGAGGGCAGGGAGCCGCTCCTGTTGGCAGGACAGGACAGGCTTGCAATTATGGGTTTAAATTATAGGGGGAAAGGAACCGGCTGGGTATTAGGGGATAAAAAGTTTCACAGCCAGAGTAGTTCAGCAGGAAAACTCGCTGTCTAGGGAGGCACTCAGTAGCAATGGACACTTCTCAGGGCATGAACCAAATTTGAAAAACAAGAAGAGCTGGTTATTATATGCTGCTTTCTCTACCCAGAGGAGTCTCAAAGCAGCTTACAATCCCCTTCCCTTCCTTCTCCCCAGAACAGACACCCTGTGAGGGAGGAAAGGATGAGAGAGCCCTGATATTACTGAAGAAGAAGAAGAGTTGGTTCTTCTATGCCGCTTTTCTCTACCAGAAGGAGTCTCAAAGTGTCTTACAATCACCTTCCCTTTCCTCTCCCCACAACAGACACCCTGTGAGGTGGGTGAGGCTGAGAGAGCCCTGAAATTACTGAAGAAGAAGAAGAGTTGGTTCTTATATGCCGCTTTTCCCTACCCAAAGGAGGCTCAAAGCGGCTTACAATTGCCTTCCCTTTCCTCTCCCCACAACAGACACCCTGTGGGGTGGGTGAGGCTGAGAGAGCCCTGATATCACTGCTCGGTCAGAACAGTTTTATCAGTGCTGTGTTGAGCCCAAGGTCACCCAGCTGGCTGCATGTGGGGGAGTGCAGAATCAAACCCGACTCGCCTGATTACAAAACCGCCTCTCCTAACCACTACACCAAGCTAGCTCATGAAAATGCTCTGGTTTGTGCCCTGGTTCGTGATATCTCCCTCGAACGTTTCGCAGACCTTTGTCCGGTTCAGTTCAGGGCTTTGGCTGGCGGCCATTTTAGGCTGACAGAAGACGGGGGGCGCATGCCCAACTGTCACTCTGAAATGGCGGCACAACTTTTCAGCCGTCTCTTCCGCTCCCCCCCCCCCCTTTACACACTTCCAAGCAGGAGGCTGCAAAATCAATTCATGAATTTGGGGCTGACAGCAGGGCATGCTACAAGTTATATTGCCATGCTGCTTCCCTTTCTCCCGCTTCTAAGTAGGGGGATGCGAGATGAACTGGCCCAATCTGGTTCGTTTCAGCGGAGTTGGGACGTCTTGAGTTCAGGGGTTTTGGTTCGGGACTAAGCTTTGGGTCTGATTGGAAGGGAGCATCTCCTGATTTTATCCCAAGTGCTAGAAAAAAGAAATAAACCAAAACAACAGAAACTATCCAAATTGGCTAATTGGGGGGTGGGGGGATAGTGGAGTCACTTGATAGAAATCTTCTAGTGCAGGGGTAGTCAAACTGCGGCCCTCCAGATGTCCATGGACTACAATTCCCAGAAGCCCCTGCCAGCGAATGCTGGCAGGGGCTCCTGGGAATTGTAGTCCATGGACATCTGGAGGGCCGCAGTTTGACTACCCCTGTTCTAGTGTCATCCTGAGAAGAGTTAAGCCTTCTGAGTCCAATGAAATCTGCCCCGGAGGAAAGGGACTGCAGTTCGTGAGTAAGGTGATCAGATTGTCCCGCTTTTGGAGGGACATCTGGGGGCACCTGGCAAATTGTACTTCTGTTGAAATTAAAATATATATATTGCAATACTATTTTTGCGTTCTATGCGTTCTATGAAAGTTCTTGTTGCTCCATAGAGACCAGATTTTAAATCAAGAACACACACCCCCTCCCAGGCAATGGTGTCCCGCTTTACCAATGTTAAAATCTGGTCATCTTACTCTCAAGTGACTTCCCGCTTTGCTACAAACCAGTGCGTTTTACCTTCTACAGAGGAGTCAGCATTGATATAGGCCACTGCCCGCTCCTGCAACAGTTTGACGTTTTCCTGTAACAGGAAAAAATGGAAATGTTATTTTTTTCCCACATCTAAAGGGTTATTCTAGGCACCAGTTCCAACATGAAGAAGAAGAAGACCTGGTTTTTATATCCCGCTTTTCACTACCTGGAGGAGTCTCAAAACAGCCGACCATCGCCCACCTTGCCTCTCTCCACAACAGACACCTTGTGAGGCAGGTGAGGCTGAGAGAGCTCTGAGAGAACTGCACTGGCCCAAGGTCACCCAGCTGGCTGCCTGTGGGGGAGAAGTGGGGAATGAAACCCAGTTCTCCAGATTAGAGGCCACTGCTCTTAGTCACTACACCGAGCTGGCTGGAATTTTAATTCCAAACACACATTTGGGAGCTATCAAAAACTGAGGAAACAACAAGAGCTCAACCACATGTTACACAGTCCGCCTCACCTGAAAAAACTGCTGTATAGCCATGAGTATTTTTCAGGGAGAGGAACGGGAAGATGATTGTAAGCCACTTTGAGACGCCTTTTGGTAGAGAAAAGTGGCATATAAGAACCAACTCTTCTTCTTCTTCAGTAATATCAGGGCTCTCTCAGCCTCACCTCCCTCACAGGGTGTCTGTTGTGGGGAGAGGAAGGGAAGGTGATTGGAAGCCACTTTGAGAAGATGATTGTAAGCCGCTTTGGGTAGAGAAAAGCAGCATATAAGTACCAGCTCTTCTTCTTCAGCAAAGAGAATAGAAAAAAGCAAGTTTCATGCATCTAGCTGTGGAAGACCTCTTGTGGGATATTTTCCCAAATTACCTCAGCCCACTCGGTGGATCCTAACAAGCCAAATTCCTCAGCATCCCAGCTGGCAAAAATGATTGTTCTTCTGGGTCTCCATCCTAAAACAGCAGAATTATAGCGAAGAGAAGAAAAGTTGGGATTTAATACCCCACCATTCACAACCCCAAAGCTACTTACAAACACCTTTCCCTTCCTCTCCTCACAGCAGACACCTCATGAAGTAGGTAGGTCTGTGAGGGCTCTAAGAGAACTGCTAAGAAAACAGCTCTGTGAGAACTGTGATTAGCCCAAGGTCACGCAGCTGGCTATATGTGGAAGAGTGAGGAATCAAACCTGGTTTTCCAGATCAGCCTCTCTTTAACCCAGGGGCAGTCAAACTGCGGCCTTCCAGATGCCCATGGACTACAATTCCCTTGAGTCCCTGCCAGCAAACACTGACAGGGGCTCATGGGAATTGTAGTCCATGGACATCTGGAGGGCCGCAGTTTGACTACCCCTGCTTTAACACTACACCACGCTGGCTTTTACTATAGTATAGTGTCTTTATCTATGACATAATTATTATTTCCAGGAGCAATAAATGTGTCATTCGTCAGAGATGGAAGTTAGCAACAAAACAATATTGAGGCTTGGCCTTTCCTGAGCGTGATCACAGCCAAAAATGTTTTATCTTTCCTGAAGGGTTTTGTCTGGCAGAAATCCAGGTTTTTCTAAGCAGAAAAATGGGCATCTGCCCAGGACACTGAGTCAAAAAAATGCTGGGGGGTGGGGGGGGGGACAGGGTAGACAGTGCGAATAAATACTCCCTGATAAAGAATTCTCCTCACATCATTCTTCGGGGGAAGCCATACCAGTCAAACCAGTTTCAATTATTTGCCATAAAGATTGGTCATAAGAGCCATGTGTATTTCTTTTTAAGTATTTACACTGAAGAATAACAAGGGGGTTTTAATGCCACTTTTCTCTACCTGAAGTGGCTTACAAACACCTTTCCCTTCCCCTCCCCACAACCGATCCCATGTGAGGTAGGGGGGGCCAAGCAAACTCTGAGAGAACAGCACTAGGAGAACTGTGACTGGCCCAAGGTCACCCAGGTGGCTGCATGGGGAGGAGTAGGGACTCAAACCCAGTGGAGTGGCAGTTTTGAAACAATCCTATCTGTAGGTATTTATGCAGAAATGAAATAAACTACAATTTAGAGCCTCAGATTCTCAGAGACCTCTAAATAATTTTTAACCCCCTAAAATTATATTACAGTTTTTGGGGGTAGTACTATGGGGTCTCTTAAACTTGATGTCAAGGCCTCAGCATATCTTAATTGGGCCCTGCTGTAAGATCCCATAACTAGCAAAACAGGAAAAACGCACAAAAGAGGAACACCGTAGAATAATTAGTGCACAAAGCAAAGAGGGAATGCAATTTTGTTCAATTGCATAACTTATGTGTGTTGCAGAATCAAATGTTCCTTGGCACAGCATTTAGCTCATCCAGCTGCAGGATTTTTTTTTCCTTTGAAAACTGTAACACAGGCGTTTCTGTAGCTGTGAAAGAACGGAATTCCCATATGCCACAAAGGCTACGCAAATCAAATGTTTGCATTCTGTAAGGGTTACTATAGGTTGAAAAGCAAAAAAGAGGATGAATTTCCTAACGGACTACTTCAAGCAAGTGACCACTGTGACAAATCTTATTTAAAGACCCCTACTATTTATCTGTGATCATTGCTACTAAGTAGGAATATACTTAAACTTTCAAACTTGCTAGTTGCTGCTGCAAGATGGGAGGTGAATTTCCTCCAGGACAGGCTGGATTCTGGAGGTTTTTTTTAGGGGGTGGGAGGGAATTACTTGGGCATGAAATTGGGGTCGCTGTGGGTGGGCAGGTAGTTGTGAGTGTCCTGCACAGTCCAGGGGTTGGACTAGATGACCCTGGAGGTCCCTTCCAACTCTATGATTCTGTGATTGCAGCTCCCCCCCCCAAAAAAAATAAATGTCTGAACTTCTGAGCTTTCCACCGGGGTTCCCAGATTTGGCCTGGCAATTTTACTGAGGATCTGAATGTGACTTTCTTCAGATTCTCTGCATTGACAGTGCAGCTGGTACACCCCACACCAAACGTGGGCTTGGGGCATCTTACCATTCTGCTTGAGCTGTCCGAAGCTTCTGACGATCTCATGCACGACAGCAGCGCCGCTCTGAGGATCAATTCCTCCGAACACCCAAGAATCACGGTGGCCTCCCAGAATAACATACCTGTCTGGAGAAATGGAGGTAGCAGTGTGTTTTAAAATTCATTCATTCATTCATTCATTCATTCATTCATTCATTCATTCATTCATTCATTCATGGGCAGTGATATTCTTGTAACTTGGGGGGCAACAGTGGGAAGATGTTCTGGAGTACGGGTCCCGCTTTTGGACCTCCTGATGGCACCTGGGTTTTGGTCACTGTGTGACACAGTGTTGGACGGGGTGGGCCATTGGCTTCTCTTATGTTTTGATTTCTGGAGCAGTGATGCCCTGTTTTCTTGGTGCTTGGGGGTCCACAGTGGGAGGGCTTCTGGAGTTGCGACCCCACTGGTGGGCCTCCTGATGGTACCTGGGTTTTGGCCATTGTAAAACACAGAGCGTTGGGCTGGATGGACCATTGGCGTGATCCAGTATGGCTTCTCATATGATCTTGGGGCAAAGAGAAATCAATCTGGAGCACAAAATCCTTTGGGTAGGGTGGGAGACAAAAGCCATCCTAAAATAGATCCGCTTTTGTGAGTACAACATTACAAAAACGTGTGCTTCCCACCTGATGAGGAACCCAGCCAGAAAACTAGCTTTACCTGGTTCTATCGCTCCTCGGAGGGTACCAATCACGTTGTATATTCTGGTCACTTTCTTAGAGCTGTGGACATGCATTCTGACCTTCCTAATACCGTAAAACAAGGCATGCAAGTAGGCATCAGATAAAAGAAATGAAAGCATCTTTCCGAAGTTAAACCAATTCAGGTCCTTCACTTACCCCAAAGACACGTGAGGATCAAACATTTCAGACTTAAGGTCCCACCTTGAACCCCAACAGTCAGCATGTTGAAATCCGTTTAACATAAACAGATGGGCTGTGAGAGTTGCAAAGGTAAACTGTACCATTGGGGAAAACAGGGATAACTCTATGGCTTCCCCTCCCAGCTGAACTCCTTCCCTTCCCTTCCCTTCCCTTCCCTTCCCTTCCCTTCCCTTCCCTTCCCTTCCCTTCCCTTCCCTTCCCTTCCCTTCCCTTCCCTTCCCTTCCCTTCCCTTCCCTTCCCTGGAATCTGGAACCTCAAACTGGCCTCCCTAGGTTCTACCCCTAAATCTCCAGGCGTTTCCCAGAGTGGGCATCACTAGGGGGAAATGATGGGGACCACCATCACTACCACCAGCCCACCTCTCTGGGGCCATTTCAGGTAATAAAAACAGCATTGATGTGTGGTAGAGCTCCTAGATCTGGGTAGTAGAAGAAGAGTTGGGTTTTATACCCTGATTCTCACTACCCGAGGTAGGCGAGGCTGAGAGAGCCCTGACAGAACTGCTCTGTGAGAACAGCTCTATCAGGACTGCGACTGTGATAGAGTCACCCAACTGGCTGCACAGGGAGGAGCGGAGAATCAAAGCTGGCTTGCCAGATTAGAAGCCATCGCTCTTAACCCTACACAAAGCTGGCTCTCTGGGTAGGGAAATGCATGACAATTCGGGGGTGGGGCTTGAGAAGGGCCTCCGTAGAGTACAACGCCACAGAGCCAGCCCTCCTAAGCAGCCATTTTTCCCCAGGGGGAACCGATCCCTTTCTTCCGGAGACCAGTCGTAACAGTGGGAGATCTTCAAGTCCCACCTGGACTGACAAACCGCATGTGGGAACTGAAGCCCCCTCCCCTCATATACTGAGACCCCTGTCCAAATTGCACCCTCGTGTTCCCGAGAACTGATATCCAAGAACAGAACAGAACAAGACATCTAGAACAATATAGCTGTATAGAATCCTAGAGTGGGAAGGGGCCATACAAGCCATCTAGTCCAGCTCCGTGCTCCATGCGGGACCAGCCCCAAGCCCTGAGGATGGGTGAACACGATTTGTGCAGGGGACCTGGTGGCCGGGGCTTATCGACTGAGCAATCCGTTTTCTTTTCATCCACAGCCTGCCTCTCTCGCCAAGACTACAAAGGGACTGCAAGTACAGCCGATCCACTTGGTCAATCAGTAAACTGACTACAGTGCATGATAACAGCTGTATGGTAGCGTCTGAACCTAAAAGGCCAGGATTCCTAGTCAAACAAAGCTATTTAATCAGTCCAGAAGTAGATTACCAAATTTGGTAACCACATTTGAGTCTAAGATTCCTAGTGAAAAAACATAATGTAATGAGGCAGTGATTAGGGATGCCAACTCAGGATTGGGGAAATTTCTTGGAGATTTAGGGGTATAACCTGGGGAGGGGAGGGTTTGGGGAAGGGAAAGGGCCTTTTGGTGGGGTATAATACCCTAAAGTCCACCCTACAAACCAAATGCTTTCTCCATGAGAACTGATCTCCAGTTGCAATTCCAGATCTCCAGGCCCCCCCTGGATGTTGGTAACCCTCGCTGGGACTGAAGAACTGGGGCAGGGGAGCACCTTATCTCTAACAGAGGTCACCTCCCAAGCTGATCCATTACACCGCGGCTGTATTTCCTCACCGAGAATTTTGTTGTGTACATTTTGAGAAAAGTCAGAAGTCCCTGAAGGACTTCTGTCAGTTCTGACACGGCCCAGGTGTATTCTGGGAGCTCATTCTACCAGGTAAGGGCCAGGACAGAAAATGTCCAAGCCCTGGTTGATGCCAGGTGGATCTCCTTGGGGCCAGAGACTACCAATTGGCTGGTATTAGTAGAACATAAGGATCTTCAGGGGAAGGGGTGTAGATAGAATCATAGAATCACAGAGGGACCTCCAGGGTCATCTAGTTCAACCTGTTCCTGTGCGGAACAGGAAAATCTACTTCTAAAGTGCATTGAAAGAGCATCATCTATTGTGTGCAGAAAAGGCCTAAATAACCCATAGAGATTCAAGTAATTCCTAGAGCTACTGCCATTGATTCTGGGTTTTCCCAGGAAGTGATGTCATCAGGTTGACATCCCTTCTCCCCAGCCCAGTGTCTGTTTCACGTGGCAGCAAGTAACAGGGGCTAAGGGTGGTGGGATCCCTGCCCCAATTAGCGGCTTGGCCAACCTGGTTTTGTGGAGAGAGGAAAACAGCAATTGTATGGCTCTCATCTGCTGAAGGTAGAGCCTCTTGTGGCGCAGGGTGTTAAGGCAGCAGACATGCAGTCTGAAAGCTCTGCCCATGAGGCTGGGAGTTCAATCCCAGCAGCCGGCTCAAGGTTGACTCAGCCTTCCATCCTTCCGAGGTCGGTAAAATGAGTACCCAGCTTGCTGGGGGGTAAACGGTCATGACTGGGGAAGGCACTGGCAAACCACCCCGTATTGAGTCTGCCATGAAAACGCTGGAGGGTGTCACCCAAAGGGTCAGACATGACCCGGTGCTTGCACAGGGGGTACCTTTACCTTTACCTTTACCATCTGCTGAAACATCTCATGATTTTTGTGTCCCTTCCTGTTGACAAACTTGTCCCTAAAACACAAGAGGGATTTCTGCCCCACCTTTTTGCAGAACCTCCTCCAAAACCTGGCCCAATGTTGTAAGGCACGGAGAGCTTTCCTTTCCAGCTATCATCCGGAGGGGGAGGCCCTTCCAAATCGCTGTTGGGAAAAAACGAGAACAGGACGGTCCCTTAGAATTCCCCCAAATATTGTTACATGAAAAACAAAGGTCCTTTTTTTTGCCACCAGCAGGAAACGTCCTGTTCTTTATTATTAACAAGGACTCCAAACGGATGCCACTCTGTGCAAATTATCGAAGGGCTTCCCAAAGAGTTGCCCGGGAAGACGGGCTGCCTGAGCATAGAGAAACAGCCAGACTGAGTGCTCTTCCAACGAGAAAGACGGAGAGTTATTTCTTTAAATGAGTACGTAGCCACGTGGATGAAATTGAGGGGAGGAGGGGCACCGTTCGTATGGTTGTGTTTTGATTCCTCAAAGGAAGCAAAACAATCGAGCGGAGAGTCCACAGACCGTCTGCACCCATAAATGAACTTTGTGTTCCAGGTTGTTTCTTTTTTTAAAAAGCCTTGCATCTGAAGGCGATCTTTGACCTTTTTGTTCTCAGAGTTAAGCAGCGTTCCCACCCACCCGCTCCCCTCCTGGCTCGATCCAAGAGGATCACAAGACAAGGGGCTTGAAAACGGGCACCAGCACAGGACGTTCTTTCCCCTCCGCTGTTTTGCCACAAAGATTATTACTGGCCGTTCCAAGACAAGGTGTGACAGAAGTCCGGTCTCTGTTTTCGTTTGAACTCCCTGAGCCCCCCAGGTTAGAATTCTCCTTTGGGGAAAGGGGCTGTCAGAAGACAGCTGGGAAGAGAGAGGGAGGGAGAGGACCATGAGAGGGCTCTGCTTAAGGACTCAGATGGATTTCTTCAGCCCAGGCTTGCTTGACAGCCCTGGAAGAGTTTTCCAAATGGATGGGAGTTAATTAATTTTTTAAAAAATATTTTATATATTTTTAAAAATTGGTTAAATATTTATTCAGAGATATGACCATGTTGAGAGCCTCTTGTGCTGCAGAGTGGTAAGGCAGCATACATGCTGTTTGAAGCTCTGCCCATGAGGCTGGGAGTTCGATCCCAGCAGCTGGCTCAAGGTTGACTCAGCCTTCCTTCCTTCCGAGGTCGGTAAAATGAGGACCCAGCTTGCTGGGGGGTAAACGGTAATGACTGGGGAAGGCACTGGCAAACCACCCCGTATTGAGTCGGCCATGAAAATGCTGGAGGGTGTCACCCCAAGGGTCAGACATGACTCTGTGCTTGCACAGGGGTTACCTTTACCTTTACCTTATGACCGTGTTGTTATGTCAACCTGCCCCTTCTCCCAAACTGGCCAATTGTGGGCCTGGAGGGGGTAGGGAGGAGAGGGGCCCCGGGCTGGGGCCAGAACTGAAAAGGCCCTGGCTGAGGTCAGGTGGATCTCTTTGGGGCCAGGGATTACCAACAAATTCACATATTGAGAGAGCCAGTCCCTCAGATATACAGGACTCTGACTGCGTAGGGCATTAAAGAGCAACACCAAAACCTTGAACCTGATCTGAAATTCAACCTGCAAGTATCACAGCTGTTGAAGGGCAGGTCATTTCTTTATATCCTCCACCTTTCTTCCCAAGGGGGATCCAAAGTGTGGGGGGTTCGCTGTAACCTGTGAACAGTGCTGCTATAGATGGCAGGGGCTTGTAGAAGAAGAAAACCCCACGGGATTCAACGAAATTAGGAGTGTGATTGATCCACCTGACAAGGAGCCCAGGTAAATGACTCAGGTGCCATTCAGCATCACTCTACGTGTTAAACAGCACTGCTTGTAAATATTATTGCAGAACTGGCTAAGCCTGTAAATCATGCCTCCCTCACCTGGATGGCCCAGGCGAGTCTAAACTTGTCAGATTTCGGAAGCTAAGCAGGGTCAGCCCTGCTTTTCCCTACCTGAAGGCATCTCAAAGCTGCTTACAGTGGGCTACCCGCCCGCCCCCTAAAACAGATGCCCTATGAGGTTAGGACGGTTGAGAAAGCTCGGAGAGAACTGTGACTGGCCCAAGGTCATCCAGCTAGCCTTATTGGAGGAGGACTAAAACCCAGTTCCCCAGATGAGAGGCCACTGCTCTTAACGACGACACCAAGGAAGCCCAGGAGAGCTTTGCAGAGAAAGCCCATAGCAACTTCCCTCCAAACATCTCTAGTCTTAAAACTTCCCCCTCAAACCAGAGCACCCACCTCAGCAGCTTCTCCGCATCACGGTAACTGATAGGATGGACAGGGATATTTGGGAGGCCTGTTGCTCTGTCTTCATCGTAGCGGAAGGCATATTCTGGAACAGAAAAGGCATTATCACCCTTGGCGTTTGTGTCCTGATTTCCACGCACTATATAAGAATTAAGTGGCAATCCATATGCACGGTCTTCTCATGTTCTGTCTCAAAAACACCTGACTATGCCCACTGTTTTGCAAGGAGCAAAAGTTGGCTCTACCATTTATTGATCGGTCCCAGGACAGGTGCCCCCCAGTCCCACGGATCCAGATACAAAAATCTGCAGGGGAGAGATTATGCTGTTTGCTCATTTGTATGCAAACCCGGGCGGGATCTCAGGTCGACAGAAAAATCGTAAGAGAAGAAAAAGATGGATTAACTCCCCTCCCTCCTCAACCAGCTGAAGCTGTTGGTAGAAGAGCTGTTTTTTTATACTCAATTTTTCTCTACCGGAAGGAACCCCAAAGCAATTTAAAATCACCTTCCCCTTCCTCTCCCCACAGCAGACACCCTATGGGGTAAGTGGGGCTGAGAGAGCTCTGACAGAAATGCTCAGTCAGAACAACCCTGAAAGAACCGTGACTAACTAAACCACCAAAAAAAATCTTGCAGCGTTTTGGAGGTTCAACCTCTTGTGGCGCAGAGTGGTAAGGCAGCAGACATGCAGTCTGAAAGCTCTGCCCATGAGGCTGGGAGTTCGATCCCAGCAGCCGGCTCAAGGTTGACTCAGCCTTCCATCCTTCCGAGGTCGGTAAAATGAGTGCCCAGCTTGCTGCTGGGGGGTAAACGGTAATGACTGGGGAAGGCACTGGCAAACCACCCTGTATTGAGTCTGCCATGAAAACACCTAGAGAGCGTCACCCCAAGGGTCAGACATGACTCGGTGCTTGCACAGGGGATACCTCTACCTTTACCTTTTTTTTACCTCGCAACCCAATTAAGCATTCAATATGTGGCTGCAGGAATGAGAAATTGCAGGGGGGGGGGGTCCAAAAAAGTCAAGCTGTAGCATAAGGAAAAGTGGAGAAAGAGGTTGGTGGTGGGGGGGAAGCAGAGGGGGAGTATCTGGCCTTTTCTGCATCCTAAAACTTTCCGTTTCCCGGGGTTCTCTCACCAAAATCTCCATTCGGACATGAAGCCAACTGAGCGACCCTCTACCTTTTAGCCCAGCTGACCTCACAGGCTTGTTGGTAAGATAACTACAGGTTAGAAAAGCATTTATTTACATTATTTACAGACTGCCTTTCTCACTGGGCCCGAAGTATCCCCTGTGAGCTCTGAGAAAGGGTGAAATAAAAACACAGTTGTGAGGGAGATTCACCGTTGGCTGGATACCCTGGGGTGAGGGGATCTCCTGCCCCGTTCAGATTGAGCACATTGCCACGCTGGACTCCTCCTTCCGGAAGGTTCCAGCCCTCTGGGTAAGGATTTACTCCGGGAGCACAGGAATCTGCAGGGTCAGAGTACAAAACGACACCTTTCGCTCCAGCAATCTCGGCATTCTTCACCTAGGAGAAAAATTATTCTTATTTACTTGGTACAGTTTACATTTACCTTTACAAGGTGTTCAGAATGGCATATGTTTTCCTGGACTCCTCCTTTTTTATTATTTCTTTTAAAGTTGTTTTTCATACCCCGCTTTTCCCTGCCCGAAGGAGTCTCAAAGCGGCTGACAATCGCCTTCCCTTCCTCTCCCCACAACAGATACCTTGTGAAGTAGGTAGGGCTGAGAGAGCTCTGACAGGACCGCTCTGTGAGAATAGCTCCTAAGAGGACTGTGACTAGCCCAAGGTCACCCAGCTGGATGCATGTGGAGGAGTGGAGAATCAAGCCCAGCTCACTAGATTAGAGGCTGGCGCACTTAACCAAGCTGGCTCTCACATCGATCCTATGAGGTAGATTATGCTGTAAGAGGGTGACTAGCCAAAGGTCAGGCAGGGGATTTGAACCCAGGTCTTTTAGAACCTAGTCTGATACACTAACTGCTTTGCCAGAGCTGGACAGATTTGGGTGCTACATCTGTGCTGGTCTTATGCGCACACAGGGGATACTGCCTTGATCTGGCAGAGTGTGGGAGTTGCTGAGGAGAATCAACTCTGTGTCAGCAGCCTTACAAAGGAGTCCGGCTTGGAAGAGAAGCCATTTTGCCATATTAGTGGAAGACGCCGAAGATCAGAAAGGCTTTTTGCAAGCACAAGCTGTAAGGCACAGCAAAAGGAGCCCCAATCCTTCAGCAAAACTAGCTGCTTCGGTTTCCCAGACAGAAAATTTGTTTGGCTGATCTGCACAGTTCCTTTCTTCATGGGTTGCCCCTGCTTGGTCAGGCAATCCCAAGGTCACCCAGGTGGCTGCATGTAGAGGAGGAGCGTGGAATCGAACCCGGCTCACCAGATTAGAAATCCGCAGTCCTAACCACTACACCAGAGGTAGTCAAACTGCGGCCCTCCAGATGTCCACGGACTACAATTCCCATGAGCCCCTGCCAGCAGGGGCTCATGGGAATTGTAGTCCGTGGACATCTGGAGGGCCGCAGTTTGACTACCCCTGCACTACGCCAACCGCTACACCAAGTTAAAAAGCATCGCTAAATCGCTGGGGAGCTAGACGGCGCCTTCACCTTGTTTCCTCGGAAGATTTTTCCGTATCGGGCAATGACAATTCTCCCCGAACAATTGACGCCCATCTCTCGCTCCAGTTTGAAGAAGTCCTCTATGCGGCCGTAGTTCACGTACACAAGCTCTCCCTGGAGCGCAAAGAGACACGCGGTTTCAGAGCGAGCCAAAAGAGGGGAATGCAAACATCCCTTGTTTCTAGGACAAGACTGCCCTGGAGTCACGGGATTGGCCTGTGAGCTCCAGGGTGGGATATCCCTAGTGATTGGGGGGGGGGGCGGAGCCTGAGGAAGGTGGGGGTTGGGGGTTTTATTATTGTGGGGGATTGTGAGAATATATTAATTGTGGGGCCTTGTTACACACAATCACTTTGTTTTTCAGCCTGTTATATTTTGTGTACATTCTGTGCCCCATTGAATCTTTGCTCCCTTTAGTCACAGAATCACAGAATCACAGAATCATAAAGTTGGAAGGGGCCATACAGGCCATCTAGTCCAACCCCAACGCAGGATCAGCCCAGAGCATCCTAAAGCATCCAAGAAAAGTGTGCATCCAACCTTTGCTTGAAGACTGCCAGTGAGGGGGAGCTCACCACCTCCTTAGGCAGCCTGTTCCACTGCTGAACTACTCTGAATGGGAAATTTTTTTCCCTGATATCTAGCCTATATCGTTGTACTTGAAGTTCAAACCCATTACTGTGTGTCCTCTCCTCTGCAGCCAACAGGAACAGCATCCTGCCCTCCTCCGAGTGACAACCTTTCAAATACTTAAAGAGGGCTATCATCATGGCTAGAACTAAGCCTTCTGCAATTGACACCGTGACCGTTTATGCACTGGAGGTTTCATGCCAGGCTGCAGGCTGGAGTTTTAGTTGTGGCAGGTTGCCCCACCTCTTCCTGCACCCACATGGGGGAGCATTTGACCTGGTGCACCTCATCCGCCCTCAATTTGGGCTCCTGCACGGGAGCTGGGGTAGTAAAGTTCCCAGTGCATAAACGGTCAGTGAGAAGCTGGAAAAGATCAGTGCTTTCCCCTTGATCCATCAGGGGATCCCTTGATCTGTTCCATATCACAGCACATGCGTTAACGAAAAAGACTCCATAAATAAAAGGGCAGTTCAGCTGTGGGGAGGGAGGTCTCTAACGGATACCTCACCCATGTACAATTCCCAGGATTCTTTAGGGAAAGCCAGGATAATTACAGCAGTCTATTAAAACCGCTCTCAGTGTTGACCTTCAGGAACCATCTCTGGGTTTTGTATCAGCCTGTCATTTAACAAGACAAAAAAAAAATTGACACATGGCTAACATAATCCTAGGTTGATGTAACCTGCGGCTGATGTGCACCTGGAATCTCTCACATTTTATCCCACCCTTCTTCCAAGTAATTCAGGGCGCCTTATGCGCCCCCACCCGAATTCTAAATCCTCACCACAACAGGGTGAGAAAATTAAAGGGCAGAGAAAGCCTTCCGGCCAAGGTCAGTCCTGCAAGCTTGACAGCTGAGGAGGGATTTGGTTTCTCTCATCCTAGTCCTAAACTAACTACTGAAATGGGGGACCTTAAATCTTGAAATCTGTTTTGGGTAAGTGCTACGTATTCCGCTGTCCATATACTTCATGGAAATGGGCTGGTTTGATTCCTGGCCCCTATGTAGCCTTGGCCCTTCCAACTCTATGATTCTATGAACTGTTTCAGTGCTACCTCGGGTGAACGGATGGGGTTAACCTTTAGAGCTTGTGGAACAAAGGGCAAGTGCTATTCCTTTTATCACTTAGGGAGCAAAAGGCTGTGGAACTTAGAAAGCTGACCTGTTACATCATGAGGGAAATGAACCTGTAAGAGCTGGCTGATAGCGCCCTGGGAGTCATTCATTCACCTTAGCTGACAAAGTGAACTCTGGTTCATACCCCCATCTGTGTGTTAGTTAAAGAAGAAGAGCTGGTTCTTATATGCCACTTTTCTCTACCCGAAGGAGTTTCAAAGCGGCTCACAGTCGCCTTCCCTTTCCCATCCCCACAACAGACACCCTGTGGGGTAGGGAGGCTGAGAGAGCCCTGATACTACTAAAGAGGAAGAGTTGGTTTTTATATGCCGCTTTTCTCTACCAGAAGGAGTCTCAAAGCGGCTTACAATTGCCTTCCCTTTCCTCTACCCACAACAGACATCCTGTGAGGTGGGTGAGGCTGAGAGAGCCCTGATATCACTGCTTGGTCAGAACAGCTTTAACAGCTTTATCAGTGCTGTGGCGAATTCAAGGTCACCCAGCTGGCTGCATGTGGGGGAGTGCAGAATCGAACCTGGCATGCCAGATTAGAAGACCGCACTCCTAACCACTACACCAAACTGGAGAGACCTCAACACTCTTTCATTCTGATGTCCAAGTGGGTAGCCGTGTTGGTCTGAAGCAGCACAACAAACAACAACAGAGCCCAGTGGCACCTTTAAGACCAACAAAGATTTATTCAAGACGTGAGCTTTCGAGTGCAAGCACCCTTCCTCAGACTACGAACTGACCATCATGACAGTGGGAATATATAAGCAAAAGTTAATCCTGTTAAATTAGTAAACTGCGTCACAACATCCAAATATAGCCATACGATAATTCTTTGCTGAAACAGCCAATCAGTCCCTTCAAATTCAGTTGTAGTTTACAAAAATATAGGAGGAATAAAACTGTCTATGCCAGTGATCAACAGCTTCCACCCTACCATTTACTGGTGGCCCCATCTGTCTCCATACAAGTGTGAAACATTCCTACAAGTGGAAGCTGAGCTGGCAGGTATCTTGTCCTGGGACCAGAGAGTTGAATTCAAAATATATAATGCAATCCCACTGTCATGATGGTCAGTTCATAGTCTAAGGAAGAGTGCTTGCACTCGAAAGCTCACGCCTTGAATAAATCTTTGTTGGTCTTAAAGGTGCCACTGGGCTCTGATTTTGTTTTGTCATTCTGACGTCTGTTATCCTTTTCTAGGGGTCTTATTTTTGACTGCTCCTTACCTCAGGCATGCCCTGGGCTGAGAAGGCACTGTAGGGTGGAACAACACCTCCAAGGTCTTCGTACCCCGGAGGAGGAGGCTCAAATAAGGACGTGTTGAAAATCTAGTTAGGGAGTGAAAGGAGACAACATATTCAAAGAAGAATCCGATCTGGACCCGTTTTCTGCCTTGCCAAGGACAGCTACTGAAGAAATAAATGACAACGGAAGAATTGATCCCCCACCCACCCCTCATCCGCCTGCCACAAATACCTGCGCCCCAAATGTGCTTTGGCCCAAGGTGACCAGATTTTAACATGGGTAAAGCGGGACACCAGGAGGGTTCTTGATTAAAGATTTGGTCTATATGGAGCAACAAAAAGTTTCATAGAACGCAAAAATAGTATTGTAAGATATATTTTTTCAATTTCAACATAAGTACAATTTGCCAGGTGCCTCCAGATGTCCCTCCAAAAGTGGGACAACCTGGTCACCTTACATCCAGCTGTGGATCTCCAGTGAGGGATATAATCTGGCCTCGATTCCTGGCTTCTAATGCTCCTGTTCTCCCAAGGGACTCTGCACCTTAACATTCAATGGGATGAGAAGCCCTCAAGCTTTCTCTTACATGAAGGAGATTAGCCCTTTAGGGATTTTCGGGCTTGCCAAGAAGAAGAGGGGTTTTTATATCCTGCTTTTCTCTACCTTAACGAACCTCAAAGTGGTCCCTTTCCTCTTAACAGACAGGTGAGGCTGAGAGCTCTGAGTGAACTGAGACTGGGCACCCATCGGGCCTCATTGTGTCTCAAAGTGGTTAACTATCGCCTTCCCTTCTTTGCTCACAACAGGTCCCTTGTGAGGCAGGTGGAACTGAGAGTGCTCTGAGAGAACTGTGACTGGCCCAAGGTCACCCTGCTGGCTTCATACAGAAGTGGGGAATCAAACCCAGTGCTCTTAACCATGACACTGTATCGGACCTGATTTGTATCTCATTTGTTCCCGGTAAGCCTAAATACTGGCAGTCTCTCGTTTACCTCACGCCCTTGTTTGTCAACAATTGAAATGTAGTTGGGATTGGTTTCATTAGGGTAGGACAGCAAAACCTCGTAAGGGGCCAGGTGAACCGAATCCAGGCCAAATTCTTTCCACTGGGCTTGGATTTCTTCGGCGAGGCGCAGGTTCTCTTCCGTACCTGCCAAGTGAGGACGGCGTGTAAAATTGCTAGAAGATAGAAAAGGACGCTTATTGGAAAGCAAGAAATTGAATTTGCAGGTTTGTTGTGCTCCAGCTGTAACATTCATACAGCGTTCTGCAAAAAAACTAGCATTCCTCCTTCCCTAAATTCTGCCCTCCCAAAATCTACAAATTAGAATCATAGAATCATAGAGATGGAAGGGACCTCCTGGGTCATCTAGTCCAACCCCCTGCACTATGCAGGACACTCACAACCCTATCGCTCATCCACTGTCACCTGCCACTCCCTTAAGCCTTCACAGAATCAGCCTCTCCGTCAGTTGGCTATCCAGCCTCTGTTTAAAAATTTCCAAAGATTAAAAAATTTCCAAAGAATTGACTGTCATGATCCAAGGAAAGCAGTCTGCAATTAAATTCCATTGCTAGACGAAACCCCGATGATTCCATTTAGTCCAAAAGCAGTACAGTCTTTATTGAGAAAGTTCCAGCAGAGCTAACATCTTCAGGAAGTACACAGAACAGAGGCGATGATGGGGAACAAAGGGAAGACAGGATTTATATCTATTAGGGGTGAGTCCCCTAACAAAGTGCAAGAAAACCAGTTCCTGTACAGTGCCCCTTTGATCTAATCGGTGCGAAAACCAGAGACTCAACGTTTGGGTTCTCCAGCTGCGAGAATGGCCAGAGGTGGGAAACATCACACTTTCAAGGACAAAGATAAGCATAACACAGCTAGAAGGAAACTTCAAAGGGATGCCTAGAGAACAGGAATCAAAGAGTCAGGCTGGGAGGAGGGGAAGTTACATAGAGAATTCGATGGTATGACATTGACAGGGTTAAAGCGTAATAATTCCTTCTCTGCTATATATCAGGGATGCAACACAAAAACAGGAAGGTTCACAATAGGATACCAACACAAAAACAAGGAAACTATCAAAGGCAATATTCTTGTTCTAGCAATATTCTTGTTCTAGCTTAGAGCTTAGGGCTGATCCTGCGTTGAGCAGGGGGTTGGACTAGATGGCCTGTATGGCCCCTTCCAACTCTATGATTCTATGATTCTATAATATATATATATTCAATTTTAATACAATTTTTATATACATGAAGAATCAACCAGAACGGTTTCTAGATAATTTCCATTTTCAATATCTTCTTCAGTGGTTGAGTCCTTATATTAGTGTTTTAATAATACCAATAGGCCATCGGCTCAAAGGTATCAGGGAACGTTAGTAAAATTCTCCGATATAAGGACTCGATCACTGAAGAAAATATTGAAAACAGGAATTATCTAGAAACCGTTATAGTTGATTTTTTCGTGTATCTATAAATTGTATTAAAACTGAATATATATATATTGTTAGAACAAGAATATCGCCTTGGATATATGTCAGGGTTGGCCAACCTGTAGCTCTCCTGCTCTATATTAAAGGTTCCACAGCCACTGGTTTAAATTGTTGCTTTTCCATTTCCTGGTATTTTAATCTCCCCTTCTTACTGCATTCTGTACCTTCAGGTAAACCTGCTCAGTTTATATACGTTATTGAGAAAATCCCTGAAGATAAAAAGAAACCTGAACACAGATAAAGGTCCTAAGAACTCAAGAGCGTGTGCTAACAGGATTAAGTTATCTGGGCTCCCTTTGTTGGGAGAAAGGAGTCTCCAAGTCTGGTAGTCATTGTTTGGTGCTGAGGGGGATGAGATCAAGTATTGCACAATGAAACACAATGAAACTACAAAAATATCACCGTGGGTTGTTAACGACAACCCTGAGTTGGGTTAGAACAAAAGATAAGCCATGTTGGGTCAGGCCAATGGCCTACCCAGTCCAACACATGGTCTCACTCAGTGGCCAAAACCGAGGTGCCATCAGGAGGACCACCGGTGGGGCCAGGACTCCAGAAGCCCTCCCACTGTGGCCCCCTGCAAGCACCAAGAATACAGAGCATCACTGCCCCAGACATGGGAACATAAGAGAAGCCATGTTGAATCAGGTCAATGGCCCATCCAATCCAACATTCTGTGTCACCCAGTGGCCAAACCCCAGGTGACATCAGGAGGTCCACCAGCAGGGCCAGAACTTCAGAAGCCCTCCCACTGTGTCCCCTCCAAGCACATCTCTGTCCCAGACATTAGATCATAAGAGAAGCCATGTTGGATCAGGCCAATGGCCCATCCAGTCCAATGTTCTGTGTCACCCAGTGGCCAAAACCCAGGTGACATCAGGAGGTCCACCAGCGGTGCCAGAACTGCAGAAGCCCTCCCACTGTTTCCCTCCTCCCAGCATCAAGAATACAGAGAATTACTGCTCCAGACATAGTATACTATCTATACCGTGGACTGCCTGAAGCTGTCACAATCCCAGTTGTGATTGTACCTAGAAATGTCCTGTTGGATCCTACCAGCTTTTCTGCTAATAAACGAAGGTGAGAGGGGCCTGTTTTCTCCCCATAGCTATGCTGAGGAACATGGAATCTCCACAGATCTAATCTACCAATTCTTAGTGACTTCAGCCCATAACCAATGGGAGGGGGACTGGCCTTTTCCTTCATGCCTTTGACAGGTGAAAAATCGCACTGTTCCTAATGAGTATTTCATACAGTTCTTAAAAGACAAGCAGCCATGGGACAGCAGCAGAGGGAAGGCCTTTGCTTACTATAAGAACCGCTGGATGTTCTCCGCTTTCATATCCATCAGAAATGTTTTCTTCATTTCTTCGTTGGAACCCGTCGCTGGCAATGGATCCTTGGGCTTACTCACCCAGCCTGCAAGAGACGCCAAAACATTTTGTCATAGAGACAAAAAAAAATCAGCATTGAGATCCCAAAATTAAAAATAGGGAACCTAAGAACATAAGAGAACTGCTAGATCAGACCAGTGGTCCTTCTAGTCCAGCATCTGGTCTCAGACAGTGGGCAACCAGCGCGTCTGGATGGCTGACAACAGAGCACAGAGGCTGGGCCCTTAAGAAGACCTGCTGGATCAGACCAGTGGACCATCTCCTCTGGCATCCTATTTCACACAGTGGCCAACCAGATCCTCTGGAGGGCCAATATTAGGGCAGAGAGGCTGAAGCCTTCCTGAGAACATCAGAAGAGCCCTTCTGGATCAGACCAGTGGCCATTCTAGTCCAGCATCCTGTCTCACACAGTGGCCAACCAGTTCCTCTAGAACAGGGGTAGTCAAACTGCGGCCCTCCAGATGTTCATGGACTACAATTCCCAAGAGCTCCTGGGAATTGTAGTCCATGGACATCTGGAGGGCCGCAGTTTGACTACCCCTGCTCTAGAAGACCAACAGCAGGGCAGAGAGGCTGAGGCCTTCCTGAGAACTTCGGAAGAGCCCTGCTGGATGAGACCAGTGGTCCATCTAGTCTGGATTCCTGTTTCACGCAGTTGCCAACCAGTTCTTCTGGAGGGCCAACAACAGGGCATAGAGGCTGAGGCCTTCCTGAGAACATCAGAAGAGCCCTGCTAGACCAGACAAGTGGTCCCTCTAGTCCAGCATCCTGTTTGACAAAGTGGCCAACCAGTTCTTCTGGAGGGCCAACAACAGGCCATAGAGACTGAGGCCTCCATAAGAAGAGCCCTGCTGGATCAGACCAGTCGTCCATCTAGTCCAGCCTCCCGTCTCACTCAGCGGCCAACCAGTTCCTCCAGAGGGCCAACAGCAGCGCACAGAGACCCAAGGCCTTAACCTGCTGTCACTTCCTGGCTCTGGGATTCAGAGGTTGACTGCCCCTGAATGTGGAGGTTCTCTTTAATCCCCGTCGCTAGTGGCCACTGGTAGACGTCTCCTCCGCGAGTCTGCCTAATCCCCCTTTAAAGTTGCCTGCTATAAAAGGGTGACATGAAATCTCCTTCCAGCTGTGGACGCGGCTCCGTTCCCCTCCCCGTCTCCGTACCGATGAAGAAGCCGAGGAGGAAGACGCCGAGCGCGGCGGCCGCGGCCAGAGCCCAGCAGCGCCAGCGGGACCCTCGGACGAAGGCGGGCTCCGCGCTGGCCGCCCGCAGGGACGTCCACATCCTCCGACGCCGCCCAGCCTACCCGGCCAGGGCCCAGGTCTCCCCGCAGCCAGCCAGCCAGGCAGGAGCGGAGGGACGGCGCCTGCAGCCGGGATCGGCGTCCAAAGAGCAGCGCCTGGCACCGCCTCGCAGGCCGGCCTCTGCTTGGCGCCGCGGGCTCCGTGGGGGCGGCGTCCGGGGCGGGCAGCGGGGGTCTCCGGGCCAGCCCCCGGCAGCGCTAGTGGGAAGGCTCCGGCGGGACGGACTTCGGTCCCGGAGAGCCGCTGCCAGCCCGGGCAGGCGAGACTGGCTGGGAAGAGGGGAGATCCTTTCCTGGGAGGGAGGTGGGGCGGAGAGGACTGCTCCGTGAAAACAAATGAAGAAGCGCTGGGTTTTTTTTTCTCTCTCTCTATTTTATTTGTCTCCTGCTTTTCACTACCTAAAGGAGTCCCCAAGTGGATTACAAGCAGCTTTCCCTTCCAGCAAGGCACCTGGTGAGGTAGTTGGAGCTGAGAGAGCTCGGAGAGAACTGCTCCGTGTGAACCAAAGAAGAAGGCTTTTTGTACCCCACTTTTCGCTGCCTGAAGGAGTCCCAAAGCAGCTTATAAACACCTTTCCCTTTCCCCCCCCCCACCAACAGACACCCGGTGAGGTATGTGGAGCTGAGAGAGCTCCAAGAGAACTGTGACTGGCCCAAGGTCACCCAGCTGGTTGCATGCGGAGGAGGAGTGGGGAATTAAACCCAGCTCCACCGATTAGAGTCTGTCGCTCTTAACTGCGACACCATGCTGGCTGTTTGCTGGACCAAGGATCGGATTCAGAATACGGCAGACCCATGTGTCTAGAATCTGTCTGTCAGGGACATTCAGGTGGGTAGCCGTGTGAGCCTGAAGCAACAGAACAACACTTGAATCCAGGGGCACCTTAAGGACCAACAACATTAAATTAGGGGTGGAAGCTTTCGTGCACATGCGCACTTCATCAGATGCATGCACATGGAAGTGTCAGATTAGATGGGCCATTGGTTTGCTCCAACATGGCTTCTCTTACGTTCATCTCAGAGGCCCAGTCTGGTTGGACTGTGACCTAGGGGGTGGGTCCTCTGCCTTCCCCTGTGCTGGAAGAACCCGGCAGCAGTTTTTGTCCCGTTGTGGAGTTGTGCATATTCAGAACACAAATGGAAATAAAAGTCGTGCAGCCTTTTCTTCCAGCCGCAAACCCTGTTCTTGACAAAAAATCCAGAATTCTCCAAAGATATTCTTCCATACGTTCCCGGTATATAATGCCTTGGATCTTGTGTCAGCTCTCCCCTAAGGGAAGGCATTGTGTGCGGACCACAACTCCCTTCTTCTGGAAGACTGTGTAAGTTGTCAGTGCGTTAGAGAGTTTCCTGCTACATAAGGATGTCGCTTGACCTTGGCAGCTCTCCGAGGGTCAGTCCTGGAAAGTGTTTGCAAGGGCGAGCACCAAAAAAGTCCAGGGTGGTTTTGCCCCTCCAGGTAAAGATGTTAAACTAGCCAGGGGATGTGTAAATTTCCAAAGGCTGGCTACCACTGTTGAGAACCCAGAGCCCAGCTTGCACATAGACCTAGGAACAAGCACAGCGATTGTGGCAAAAGGACACACGGCCCTCTTACTTTTGACAAGGGACCAAGCCCTATGAAGATAGGTTGAGGCACTTGGGAATGTTCAGCCTGGAGAAAAGGAGGTTGAGAGGGGACATGATAGCCCTCTTTAAGTATTTGAAAGGTTGTCACTTGGAGGAGGGCAGGATGCTGTTCCTGTTGGCTGCAGAGGAGAGGACACGCAGTAATGGGTTTAAACTACAAGTACAACAATATAGGCTAGATATCAGGGGGAAAAATTTCACAGTCAGAGTAGTTCAGCAGTGGAATAGGCTGCCTAAGGAGGTGGTGAGCTCCCCCTCACTGGCAGTCTTCAAGCAAAGGTTGGATACACACTTTTCTTGGATGCTTTAGGATGCTTAGGGCTGATCCTGCGTTGAGCAGGGGGTTGGACTAGATGGCCTGTGTGGCCCCTTCCAACTCTATGGTTCTAAGTCTTAAGCTGGGGCATCCTAGCTGCCCTTTCCAGTCGCAGTCTCCTCCTGATCAACAACAACAAGCCTTTAATAGCATAAAAAAGTACAATATCCTTCTGATCTCTTGTCTGCCATCGCTCTTGGGAGAAAAGAGCAACCTGTCCAGTTGCACCACAACATCTGTGGCAGGGAGGGAGTTTTTGTGAGTCACTGCTTGCTTCTTCAGTTTGGTGTAGTGGTTAGGAGTGCGGACTTCTAATCTGGCATGCCGGGTTCGATTCTGCACTCCCCCACATGCAGCCAGCTGGGTGACCTTGGGCTCCCCACAGCACTGATAAAACTGTTCTGACCGAGCAGTAATATCAGGGCTCCCTCAGCCTCACCTCCCTCACAGGGTGTCTGTTGTGGGGAGAGGAAAGGGAAGGCGACTGGAAGCCACTTTGAGACTCCTTCGGGTAGAGAAAAGCGGCATATAAGAACCAACTCTTCTTCTTCTTCTTCTTCTTCTTCTTCTTCTTCTTCTTCTTCTTCTTCTTCTTCAGATGTTGCCACTTTGCCACCGCTGCAGGCAGACTGACCTGGCCTCTCTTCTGATGGAGAGCAGAGATGAGGGGCAGGAAATCTTGAGCAATTCCCATTTCTTTATCATCAGCTTTAACGTTAGGTGACTCCCCAGCAGCCGTTGCTTGGGAAGGGATTTGGATTTATTGCTGAAGCCGAAGCCATAACACCCATCCAAACAAAGCATTAAAAGAGTAAAATATCACATAAAAGGCAAAGGTATCCCCTGTGCAAGCACCGGGTCATGTCTGACCCTTGGGGTGACGCCCTCTAGCGTTTTCATGGCAGACTCAATACGGGGTGGTTTGCCAGTGCCTTCCCCAGTCATTACCGTTTACCCCCCAGCAAGCAAGCTGGGTCCTCATTTTACCGACCTTGGAAGGATGGAAGGCTGAGTCGACCTTGAGCCGGCTGCTGGGATTGAACTCCCAGCCTCATGGGCAAAGCTTTCAGACGGCTGCCTTACCACTCTGCGCCACAAGAGGCTCTTAAAAATATCACATATCTCAGTATAAACAGGTGATCACAAGAAGAAAACTTCAAAAAAAAAAAAAAAAAAAGGCAAGTGCCGGACAAGAGGGAAAATGTCTGCCCAAAGAAATATCATTTTATCATCAGTGCCAGAGAGAGTGCAGTGCTGTGTTCATTGCTTTTGTCTTCCACTGTAACTCTGCTTTGAGGCTTTGCTTTAACCATCAGGAGTTCTTTTCTTCACTTGACGTGGCTTTGCATCTTCACAACTGACCTACCCTCCTTATAAATGCAGGCCATTGTTCCAGAACTGTACTGAAAATGCATATTTTTAATGGAAAAAGGGCATAAAATGACAGTGCTTCATTCATTCATTCATTCATGTTCCAATTTCTATATCATCCCTCTCAACAACAGCCATCTCCTGGCAGTTTACAAGGTATCAGATCAATAAAATCACAATATAAACCCTGTTAACAAGCAATTACAATATGATGGCGGCATAATCTTCTCTGATTCTCCCAATCCCAGCTCTGCTGTTCACAGAATCACACAGAATCACAGAATCCTAGAGTTGGAAGGGGCCATACAGGCCATCTAGTCCAACCCCCTGCTCAACGCAGGATCAGCCCTAAGCATCCTAAAGCATCCAAGAAAAGTGTGTATCCAACCTTTGCTTGAAGGCTGCCAGTGAGGGGGAGCTCACCACCTCCTTAGGCAGCCTATTCCACTGCTGAACTACTCTGACCGTGAAAAACGCCATTTGGGCTACTTTCATGATCTGAGCCTCCATTGAAAGGGAGACATCAAAGAACACCCCCACATTCCTGAAAGCCGGTGCATTCAGAAAATATGAGGTTTATTTATATATATATATTTTTATAAAGCAGTTTCTGTGGTCTCCCTTTCAGTTTTTCTCAGTGCTGCAAGTGGGCCACTAGATGGCAGCAATAAACAAGAAATAGCATCCCTCACAAATTGGGCTTTTAAACAAGACAACCAGTTACAGAAAACCCCGGTTCTTTCTCTGGATAAGGCGAAATGACAAACAATTGCACCAATCACATGGAAGGCCAAATAGCCACAGATGCTGATTTCTGCTTCTCCTCTGGCCGCTTGTTTGCCCCCTTTCCCTGCAGGCAAATATGGATACAGCTGGACTAAGTATTTGTTTGCATACGGACCTTTTGCTGCATGAAACCAACATTTCCAGGAGGGGGAGAGAGATACACACACCCATCCGTCTATGACCCCTCGCCTCCAACTGCTGGCTGGAGAAGAAAATTCTGTTTTTATGCCACCTCCTTAGGAGCATCACCTCCTTAGATCACCATTTCCAAAGCGGCTTACTACCGCCTTCCCTTCCTCTCCCTGCAAAAGACAGGTGGGGCTGAGAGAGCTCTGAGAGAACTGCCACTGGCCCAAAGTCGCCCACCAGGCTGCATGGGGAGAGTGGGGAATCGAACCCGGTTCTCCAGATCAGAGGCTGCCATTCTTCATCACTACGCCACGTTGGCGCTCAAGGGTTTGCTTGCTTGTTTGCCCTACCCTGCAGCTGAGAATTAATTCCAGCCAGTCAGGGATCCTGTGTTCCATCTGATGGGATCCCTGCCTTCACTTTCAGGGGACAGACCATGGCCTCCCTGTCTCAGCACCAAAGTCGGCTTGCTCCTGCAGGGGAGGGACATGCAGCAAAATCTCCAGTGGGCATGAGTGGTCAAAAGTTGGGCCTGCAACATCAGTTGATTGAGACAAGGGTCGAAAGACAACGGGTTGGATCCAGGCCAAATGGCCCATTCATGCCAAGACCCCCTTCCTGCTGCAGACCCCCTCATGTCCATTCCTCAGGGTCCCTTCTCCCCTAAGAGCGGCAGGTGGTGGGCTGAAGAGATGGGAAAATGTTGGGAGAATTTAGATACGAAAAGGAGGGGTGAACCACCAGCTGCTAAAAGAACAGCTAGCTGTATCGAGAGGAGAAACAATCTTGTAAAGAACAGAGGAGAGAGGCAGAACTAATTGATTAACCACTGTTCTGGAGGCAAGCAGGGAGGAAGTGTACTTAAAGGAGCAGGAAATCGCCAATGGAGCCAATCAGGATACAGGAGGAAATTATTTGAAAAAATCACCAGGAAGTTCCTAGTCTAAATATGTTGATTAAACCCCTGATGCCCCCTGTAGACTATTCTTCATATACTGGTGAATCATGCATAGTACAGACCTTCCACCAGAAAGATCCTTTGTGCCTTAGGGCAAGGGTAGTCAACCTGTGGTCCTCCAGATGTTCATTAACTACAATTCCCATGAGCCCCTGCCAGCATTTGCACTTTGATCCTGGCACTTTGGTTACCTGGTTTGTTCTGGGTTGACATTTTTCTCTCCATCTCTCCCGCTTTGTGCCAGGTAGAGCAGAGAAGGGGAAGATGGAGGGATGGATGGATGGATTGCCGCTGAGCTGCTTCACATGACCGCTTCAAACCCAGCTGGAGCCACGAATGGAATGGGCAGCCACAGGGAAGCAAGCAAAGGTTTACAGTTCAGTAGGCGAAGTATACTGTGTGTGGGGGGGGGGGGCAGGGGTTTCCTTTGAGTTTGGTCCGAGGCTGTAACTCCTCATAAATTGTGAGTTTGTGCAACATAAAGTTTGAAGCCCTCCATCGTGAAACAACACCCTCCGGACTAACCTTTCCTTGATTGGGTTTTCTTATTTTTTGGCCTTGGGAGAGACATCATTAAAAAAAACACACACACACCCAACAACCCTGTTATTTATAGGCTTTCCTCCACTATCCAGTGCAGCCCATAATAAAAATTAAATGCCAAGCGCCTGCCTGAGATTTATGATACCGGGAGAACCGCTTTCTGCCTCTTGCTATGCCATTTCCATTCTGTGCAAGAATAAATACACCGAGGGTTGTGCTACACACAGGCTTGTAGGGCTGTCGGCCCCTGGCGAGGGCGAGGTATCCCCCCCCTCCCCTCGCCCTGTTGCCAGCTACTGCTTCCAGAGGTGGCAGGAGACCAGTTGAAAAGAAAAACATGGGTTCTTCTCCTTACAGGAAGTCCCTACCATAGAGTCCCTGGCATTTCCTAGAGCTACCCTTTGTCACTTTGGGGGTGTTCTAGGAATTGTCAATATGGTTGACTATACAATTGATCTCCATACAATCAAGATCAATTCCCCTGGAGTAAATGGCTGCTTCGGAGGGTGGACTCTATTGACATTTTATCATGACAATGTACCTCCCCTCCCACAAACCCTATTATCCCCAGGCTCCACCCACCCTCCATCACCAGGTCTTTCCCTAATCACCAGGAACTCTATGGTAAAAACTTCCTGTAAGAAGAGGAAGCCTTCTTTTTCTGTTTATTTTTTTTCCCTGAGACACTGTCTCTCTACAAACACTGACTCCCGCCAGCTGCCAGATTCTGTCTGTCAGCCCTAATTATATTTATTGATCTATCACTCTCCTCCAACTTTTCCGGCATCCTTTATCATTTCCACTGTGGAGGAAGAGACTAGGCCTGTAGAGCAACAGGGGAAGTGGGCTCAAGGGATGTCTAGTAATGTCAGCAGCTATCTGAACTTCTGTAAAAGGGCGTGTAACACCTGAGGAACTCTGATAGTTTGGTGTAGTGGTTAGGAGTGCGGACTTCCAATCTGGCGTGCCGGGTTCGATTCCGCGCTCCTCCACATGCAGCCAGCTGGGTGACCTTGGGCTCCCCACAGCACTGATAAAGCTGTTCTGACCGAGCAGGAATATCAGTGGCCAACCAGTTCACCTGGAGAACCAACAACAGGACATAGTGGCTGAGAAATTCATAAGAATATAAAAGCCCTGCTGGATCAGACCAGTGGTCCATCAAGTCCAGCATCCTGTCTCACACAGTGGCCAACCAGTTCCTCTTGAGGGCCAACAACAGGACACAGAGGTCGAAGTCTTCATGAGACCATAAGAAAAGCCCTGCTGGATCATATCAATGGTCCATCTAGTCTAGCATCCTGTCTCACACAGTAGCCAACAAATTCCTCTGGAGGGCCAGAAAGGAGGAATAGAGTCTGAAGCCTTCATGAGAACATGAAGACCCAGCAGCAGGGCATAGGGTTGATGCCATGAACATCAGAGGCATAGGGCTAGTAGCCATTGACAGGCCTTTCTTCCATTAATCTGTTAGATCCCCTTCCAATGCTGTTTATTCCCGTGGCCATCACTACATCCTCTGACGGCGAATTCCACATTTTAATCACTCACTGTGTAAAGTAGTATTTCCTTTAGGCCATTCTGAACCTAGTGCCCATCAGCTTTACTGGATGCCCTTGAGTTCTTGGACATTCCTGGAGATTTGCAATATGGAGGCCGGGGGGGGGGGGGAGATTTGGGGAAGGAAGTCTTTCCGCACAGTGTAATGCTGAGTCCACCTCCGAAGCAGCCATTTCTTCCATGAGAACTACGGCAGCCAGCTCTGGGTTGGGAAATACCTGGAGATTGGGGGGGTGGGGGGTGGAGAGGGTTGACATTTGGGAGAGAAGGGACATCAGTGGGGTATAATGTCATAGAGTGCACCTTCCCAAGCACCTCACAGGATCGTGGTGAAGATGAAACCGATGAGGCGGAACACCTATGCTTTCTGCCTGAGTTCCTAGATCCGGGGTAGTCAACCTGTGGTCCTCCAGATGTTCATGGGCTACAATTCCCACGAGCCCCTGTCAGCAAACGCTGACAGGGGCTCATTGGAATTGTAGTCCATGAACATCTGGAGGACCACAGGTTGATTACCACTGTCCTAGATGGAAGGACAGGGCCTCAAATGGGATCCATAGATAGATAAAATTAAGTCTGGATAACACCATCTCTACTTTAGTTAAATATTATCACAAACTGCGAGAGTGGTGTTCATTGTGTATCTAGCATCTTTTTTATCCCACGTCCTCCGGGTGGCACATGGCGGGCCCTTCCCTGTTTGAACCTCACAACGACCCTATGAGGTAGGTCAGGAGAGAGCAATCAGCCCAAGGTCATCTGGTGTGCTTCACGACAGTGCAGGAATGTCAACTTGGGCGTCAGAGACACTGATCACTAAACCGCATGACCATCACCATCTCTCTCTCTCTCTCCCTGTTTTCTTTTCTTTGAATCAACCTGGTAAAGAATTCTCGCAAGGAACAAAGTTTGCTTGTAAGTAGTTTGTTTGTCCTGAGAAGAGCCCTTTTCTGCTGTTGCTGTTCCGAACGCAGCGTCGTCTCCCAAGAGGCACCTGGAACGAGCGCACCTGAAAATCAGAATCGGGTTAAGCAGTTGGGAGTTCGCGCTGCACAATGCCCCCTGGTTAGCATCTGTTGCATAATACAGCTATTTAAATAGGATAATCTTTCCAACAAGACGCTGTGATTAATGAGCCCAATCAAAACCAAGAGGAAAACGAGCCGGGTAGGGGAAAAAAAACAGACAGTGTCTCCAGAAGGCTCCGTGTCTTTTACAGCAAGGTTAATTGAAGAACACCCTTGAAATGGTTTCGTTTAATTTTGTAAAAAATCAATGTTAATTGTTAAGAGGGGGAAATGCTCAATAATCTTCTGCAAAACAGGGAAAAAAACAAGTGCATTTACAAGCATCCCCCCCTCCACACACACACATGCACACCTTAAATAAATATTTTTCCACTTTGGAAAACATAAAGCATGTGACTAAAGCCATAGAGCATGTGACTAAAGCATGTGACTAAAGCCTTGGTGTTGCGGTTAAGTAATCTGGAGAGCCAGGTTTGATTCCCCATTCCTCCTTTGCATGTAGCCAGCTGGGTGACCTTGAACCAGTCACAGTCTTGTTAGAGCTGTTCTCACAGAGCAATCCTGTAAGAGCTCTCTCGGCCCCACCTACCTCACAGGGTGCTTGTTGCGGGGAGAGAAAGGGAAGACAATTGTAGCCCACTTAGAGACGCCTTCGGGTAGTGAAAAGCAGTGTATCAAAAATCCTCTTCTTCTAAAGGGAACCTCCACATTCAGGGGCAGTCAATCTTCGGGTCGCTCATCTCCAGGTGGTGGCTGAAAATCCCCTGGTATTACAACTCATCGCCTGGCAAAAGAAATCTGTTCACTTGGATAAAATGGCCATTTTGTAAGGTGGACTCAATGGCATCATACCCAATTGACGTCACTTTCCCAACCCACTGAGGATCCACCCCCCAAATCTCCAGGTATTTCCCATCCTGGCATTGGAAACTTTAGTCACCCTCTGATGACTGGTGATAGGAAACAGCCTCAGGAGAAGACCTCAGCCCCTAAGCCCTGCTGTTGGCCCTCAAGAAGAAGAAGAAGAAGAAGAAGAAGAAGAAGAAGAAGAAGAAGAAGAAGAAGAAGAAGAAGAAGAAGAGTTGGTTCTTATAGGCCGCTTTTCTCTACCCGAAAGAGGCTCAAAGTGGCTTCCAATCGCCTTCCCTTTCCTCTCCCGAACGCTGGCAGGGGCTCCTGGGAATTGTAGTCCATGAACATCTGGAGGACCACAGGTTGACTACCTCTGCCATAGGGGATCCTCAGATTGAAACATCGGGACTCCACCCCAGCCTCAACCATATGTCTGGTGGAAAAGCTCCATCTTGCAGGCCCTGCAGAAAGCTGACAATCCCAACCAGGCCCTTGGCTCTTCTGGGAGCTCATTCCACCAGCTTGGGGTCAGGACCAAAAAGGCCTTGGCCATGGTCGAGGGCAGGCGAGTGTCCTGAGGGCCCGGGACTACCAGTAGATTCATACCTACAGAGCAAAGAGCCCTGTGGGGGGCATAAGCAACCAAGCGGTCCCGCAGGTAAGTGGGACCCAGACCACGTATAGCCTTGAAGGTCAATACCAATACCTTGAACTTGACCCGGAAGCAGACTGGTAACCAGTGCAGATGACAAAGCACCGGCTGAATATGGGCCCATATTTCCCTGCAACCTGTCGCTCACGTCCCAAAACCACCCAAAACAAAACGGAATTGTCTAACTTTGTTGTTGTTGTTGTTTTCTTCTCAACCCACTTGTTTGTTTTCTCCCTTCTGAATAAACCGTCACCTGATGGAGACATCCATTACCCCAAGCCGCCAGGTGCAGAAGGTTTTGACGTTGGGAGCGATGCCCTTGAGGGTTACCTGAGGCATCTCAAAGTGGTCCAGATGTTGTCGAGCACAGAATGATTACCCAGTGACATATCTGCAGAGGGTCTTTGTCTCTCCCAGAAGCAGTTGGAGAGAACATCTGGCCCTGGGAATTCGTCAGCCATCTTTCATCACTTGTCTTTCTAATAGAATAGCGACAGATCCTCACAAAGTTATATTAGGACTGAGGAGAAGGCACAGGAGGCCTCCGAAAGAACGAAGACGACAGAGAATCAGCCAGATGAGAAGCAAAACAGAAAGGACAATCTGTGGTTTTTTTAAGTCCTAATTTCACTAGGGGAGGGGAGGTGATGGTTTAATGGTACAGCATCTGCTTGGCATGTCGATGTGTAGAGGATGCCAGGTTCAGTGTATAGCATCCTGTTTTGAAGAAAAGTTGGTTTTTATACCCCACTTTTCACTACCCAAAGAGTCTCAAAGTGGCTTCCAATTGCCTTCCCTCCCTTTCCCCATAACAGACATCCTGGGACTGAGAGAGCTCTGAGAGAACTGCTCTGTGAGAATAGCTCTAACAGGACTGTGACTAGCCCAAGGTCTCCCAGCTGGCTGCATGGCCAGGACCAGGGAATTGAACCTGGCTCTCCAGATTAGAGGACTCCATTCTCAACACTACACCAAGCTGGTTCTTTAGTTACTATGGCTTTAGTCACATACTGTATGTTTCCAAAGTAGAAAACATATTTATTTAAGGCGTGTGTGTGTGGGGGGGGGGGGAGACACACATATAAGGGCAGTTGTTTTTTTTCCATTTTTGCAAAAGTTCATTGAGCATCCCTCCCCCCCTTTAACAATTAATATTGATAGTTTACAAAATTAAACAAAACCATTTCAAGGGTGTTCTTCAATTAGATTAGAGGCTGCTGTTCTTAACCACCACACCTGACTGGTTCTTTAAATCAGGGGCAGTCAACCTGTGGTCCTCCAGATGTTCATGGACTACTATTCCCATGAGCCCCTGCCAGCATTTGACTACCCCTGCTTTAAATGACTGAGATCAGCCTTGTCTGCTCTTATTGGCAGGGGCTCTCGAGGGTCCTGACTGGAGGTCATTCAACTTAACTGGGAATACTGGGGACTGGACTTGGAACCTTCTGCATGCCCTGCAGATGTTCTACCATTGAGCTACAGCATCTTCCAAGTGAAGCAGAGGTCCTTCGTATCACCTACTACCTGGTGCTTTTGACTGGAGATGCTGGGGATTGAACCTGGGAACTTCTACATGCCAAACAGCTGTTCTGCCACTGAAGCCATGGCCCCTCTCTGTGGCTCACCAGGTTGAGATCTTTCACATCACCTACTCAGTAGGTCTTACTACCTGGTCCTTTTCACTGGAGATGCTGGGGTTTGAACCTGGGAACTTCCTCGTGTCAAACAGATGCTCTTGACAGCCCCTCCTTACCTAGAAGCCTATTGCATCTGGATACGGATGTTCCCTTTAGTCCTCTTTAGTTATGGGGAAACTGCACATGGCCACCTGGCACACTGAGGTCATTTCCAGGTCAAGGCATCCTGCGATGTCATCTCTATCCTTTGCCCCGCTTCCAAAGCTCTCAGAGGAACCAGGCTTGGCAACCCAACCCAACATCCTATATGAATCTTCCTCGGATTATGTTGGCCTTTCTCAACTTCTTTTACCATTGAGGACCCCCTGAAGCATTTAGGATGCTTAGGATGATTATGGAGCCTCTTGTGGCGCAGAGTGGTAAGGCAGCCGTCTGAAAGCTTTGCCCATGAGGCTGGGAGTTCGATCCCAACAGCCGGCTCAAGGTTGACTCAGCCTTCTATCCTTCCGAGGTCGGTAAAATGAGTACCCAGCTTGCTGGGGGGTAAACGGTAATGACTGGGGAAGGCACTGGCAAACCACCCCGTATTGAGTCTGCCATGAAAACGCTGGAGGGCGTCACCCCAAGGGTCAGACATGACTCGGTGCTTGCACAGGGGATACCTTTACCTTTACCTTTTTAGGATGATTTAGGATGCTTAGGGCTAATCCTGCGTTGAGCAGGGGGTTGGACTAGATGGCCTGTATGGCCCCTTCTATGATTCTATGATTCTATGATTCTATGATTCTATGATTCTATGATTCTATGATTCTATGATTCTATGATTCTATGATTCATTCTTCAGGCTTTGAGAAACCCCAGACATGGCACGATCATGCAGAAGATGGACAGGAAACACGGCTGTGTATAAGCCCACCCAGGGCCCCTCCACTCCGCACCCCCTCTGGGACCATCACTGGCCATTTTGGGAAGAGGGAGGGGTTGACATGACAATATATGGTCATCTATCACCCAAGCGTCAAGAAACCCCAGGGTTTCACAAAACCCTGGTTGAGAAAACCTGGGTTCCGAGGGAGTGCCGGGGAGAAGTGGAAGCAGGACTTAATCTGTCAAACCTATTCTGCAATACGGACTCCGTGAGACCTGAAGCCAAGGCAAAGAAATGGGGGAAGAAGCTGAGCGGCTAATCACGACAAAACATACGGCAACTGAGAAAGACCTGCACTGAAAGCACGCCTCCGGCCCAGACAATACTTTGGAATAAAAATGCCCTCTCATGTTTTCGAGAGGTAATTATTGGCTGAAAGAACAGGAGATTTTAGACAACAGTGACGTTTGTTTGCTTCTGGGCATTCGAATTGTCTGTGAAGTTAGACGCACACACTTCGGAAAATGAGAAGTTGCTGGGGTAGTCAAACTGCGGCCCTCCAGATGTCCATGGACTACAATTCCCAGGAGCCCCTGCCAGAAAACGCTGGCAGGGGCTCCTGGGAATTGTAGTCCATGGACATCTGGAGGGCTGCAGTTTGACTACCCCTGATGGAAACGGTACGCAGGAGTATAGCATAACGTCACCAGGTGGCAGCAGGGTCTCCTGAAGACAGGCCTGGTAGAAATGTAAGGCATTCTGCAGGATTCTTCTTCGCCAGCCCTGTACTTATTTATTTTGAGATTTATATGCTGGAGAACTCCCAGAATGACAGTTCATCACCAGATTACAGGAATCAGTTCCCCTTGAGGAAACAGCTGCTTTGGTAGATGGACTCTGATATTATGCATAAACCATTTGCTTGATTTTTACCCCTTGTATGTATCTATTTAAAGGTGGACTCGGTTCTAGAGAACCAGGTTTCCTTCCCCGCTCATTCACAGGCCCACTCATTCGCAGGTCTCTTAGAGCTCTCTCAGACCCACCTACCTCACAAGGTGTTCGTTGTTCAGAGAGAAAGACAAGGTGATTGTCAGCTGCTTTGAGACACGTGAGACCTGGTAGAGGGGCACTCTAGATTTTGGGTAAAACTCTATAGGTAAAGGTAAAGGAATCCCCTGTGCAAGCACCGGGTCATATCTGACCCTTGGGGTGACGCCCTCTAGCGTTTTCATGGCAGACTCAATACGGGGTGGTTTGCCAGTGCCTTCCCCAGTCATTACCGTTTGCCCCCCAGCAACCAAACTGGGTCCTCATTTTACCGACCTCGGAAGGATGGAAGGCTGAGTCGACCTTGAGCCGGCTGCTGGGATTGAACTCCCAGCCTCATGGGCAAAGCTTTCAGACGGCTGCCTTACCACTCTGCGCCACAAGAGGCTCTAAAAACTCTATGGGCTGAAGCAAATTCTACCATAGAGTTTTGCCCAAAAGCCAGAGCATCGCTCCCAATGTCTCTGGCATGCCTGCCTCACTCCATGGTGATTTCAGCATGGCACGAAGCTCCTGAAAAGCATTCCTATCCCCTGCGAGCAATGCTGCTGAACCTGACAACCCAAAGAAAACTCTACGGGTTTTCTTTGCAATCTTGGCACAATGATCCATGTGACGATCGCCTATAGCTAGATTGCTGTCACTCACTCTATGCAGGCCCACCGCCAGCCTTGATCTGGAAACTGCAGCTGGTCCAAAACGTGAGCAAAAGAAATGATTTTCAAGTTGGCAGTGGCTTTATTCCACCGAGAAACAATTTCTCAAACTTTCCAAATCAAAACGAACTCCTGGGTATTTTTCGTTTTCAGTATCTTTGTCAGTGATATGTGATACTCTTAATATTTTTTATCAATAGATCCTCTTTAAATGAATTCTTATCAATGATGAATGATGATCAATGATCAATGATGCTTTAGGATGCTCTGGGCTGATCCTGCGTTGAGCAGGGGGTTGGACTAGATGGCCTGTATGGACCCTTCCAACTCTATGATTCTATGAACATGTATCAGAAGAACATAAACTTAATCCTATGGTGATATGTTACTGTAGATGTTTCACTCTCCAAATGGTTCTATAGTATCCAATATACAGAGGTCTACAAGTATTGGCATCACCAAAGTGTAAATGCTCTTCAGTAGTGACCTCAGGAGGACACTCTGGAGCAGGGGTAGTCAACCTGTGGTCCTCCAGATGTCCATGGACTACAATTCCCACGAGCCCCTGCCAGCATTTGCTGGCAGTGGCTCGTGGGAATTGTAGTCCATGGACATCTGGAGGAACACAGGTTGACTACCCCTGCTGTGGAGGACTCATAGTCAACCTGTTCTCCAGCAGTTGCATTGACTGCCAGTTGAATTCCAGAATTCCGGATCCGGTTCAAGGTTTTGGTTCAAGGACATATGTGATCCATATGTGGTCCACGCCCTGCACACCTGAGGGACTGCCTCACCCAACACACTCCCTGAAGAGCACAGGTCATCAAATGCCAATACGCTGTCCATCTCTGGCCCCAAAGAAGTGTGTCCAGCCTTGATCAGGGCCAGAGCTGAGAAATCCCACCAGTTTGATGGAATATGCTTTCAGCAGAGATCCGGGCCCTGAGGGAAGTATCAGAGTTCCGCAGGGCCTGCAAAACGGCACTCTTCCGCCAGACGTATGGTTGAGGACGGAGCATGCGACAAAATCAATGGGCCTCCCCCTCCTCCCAAAACACATTCCCCCTCCCCCAAACATACCAGCACAACTGGCCAATGAGATTGATGGGGAGAACAGGCCAGCTCTAGGCTGATGGTATTAAAACGCTTTTTTTTATTGCATATGATTTTATCGAATCTGTTTTGTGTCAATTATAATACGTTGTGCAGAGCCCCGAGTCCTTGCAGGGAGGGGTGGTTTATAAAGTAATAATAATAATGATAATAATGATAATAATGATGATGATAATGATAATAATGATAATAATGATGATGATGATGATGATGATGATGCAGAGTCACCATAGTTCAGCTGTGACCTGATGCCACTTCCCACTGCTGAAAGAAGGATTCCAAAAGAATTGGCCATTGTGCTAAGCTCATTTAACACCTGTAGCCCAGCAAGAGCCCTTTCCCTAACCCTTCAACCCAGGTGAGTGCCATCGAACAATTAAACTGGGGAGCCCAGCCCCCTCCCACCGGAGTCTCCCTTTGAAGTGCTTTTGTTTCGGGAGTGAAAAAAAAAATGCTGATGATGAGTTATGCTGCTAAAGTTCTGGTTTCACGAAAAGAATTCTGGCAGGAAGCCCACGTTTCTGGCTTTCACGGAAAAAGAAAGAGAAAAGAAGTAAGCTGGCAAAGAGCCCAGGAGTTTTAAAAAAAATGCTCTACTCCCCCCCCCCACCCCCACCATATATTGGCAACTTTAAGGAGGGGGTATAACTCTCTCCACCGCCTTCTTATTTTTTTAAAATCACAAATTGACTCCTCCAGACAGTTGTTACAGTCTATTCTTTTCCCCATTCCTTTATTTTCCAAATTAAGTTCATGCCCAAAGAAGAATTGGTTTTTATATTCCACTTTTCACTATCTCAAAGGGGCTTACAATCACCTTCCCTTGCCTCTCCCCACGACAGAAACCCTGGGAGGTAGGCGAGGCTGAGAGAGCTCTGACAGGACAGCTGTGTGAGAACAGTTCTATCAGGACTGTGACTGGCCCAAGGTCACCCAGCTGGCTGCAGGGGGAGGAGCAGGGAATCGAACCCAGCTCTCCAGATTAGAGGATATACTCCCCACTCTCCTTACCCCAATAATAGAGTTGGATGGGACCTCCTGGGTCATCTAGTCCAACCCCCTGCACAATGCATGACACTCACCACCCTCTCGCTCATCCACTGTCACCTGCCACCCCCTTCAACCTTCACAGAATCAGCCTCTCCGTCAGATGGCTCTCCAGCCTCTGTTTTAAAATCTCCAAAGATGGAGAACCCACCACCTCCCAAGGAAGCCTGTTGCACTGAGAAACTGCTGTAACTGTCAGGAACTTCTACCAGATGTTTAGACGGATGTTTAGAATAATAGAGTTGGAAGGGACCTCCTGGGTCATCTATGCAGGACACTCACAACCCTCTCGCTCATCCACTGTCACCTGCCACCCCCTTGAACCTTCACAGAATCAGCCTCTCCATCAGATGGCTCTCCAGCCTCTGTTTAAAAATCTCCTGAGAACCCACCACCTCCCGAGGAAGCCTGTTCCACTGAGAAACCGCTCTGACTGTCAAGAACTTCTTCCAGATGTTTAGATGGAATTTCTTTTGGATTAATTTCATCCGATTGATTTTGGTCCATTCCCTCCAGGGACCGGTACCTGCCGGTTGATCAGTTGGTCCTGGGCCATGGCTCCTCCTCGTTCTCCTCCTTGGCTGCTGCCTCAGGGGCTACTCTGCCACTCTGCTGCCAGCTCACCGGCGGCCGCCATGGCAGGGGCTCCCCCTTGGCATGGCAATGCACAGCTGCTGCTGGTAGCACCCCCCAGCGGGCCACAGGAAGTCAGGGGCGCTGATGGGAAAGCAAGTGGATCAGGGGCTCAGGCAGCGGCGGCGACGTCCCTTGGCAAAAGACTATCCCCCCGGGCCTCAGTAAAATTGTCAAGCGTTGACCGGTCCCCAGTGATAAAAAGGTTGGGGACCACTGCTCTACATGGCAGCCTTTTAAATACTTGAAGATGGTTATCAGATCCCCTCTCAGTCGTCTCCTCTGCAAGCTAAACAGACCAAGCTCCCCCAACCTTTCCTCCTACGTCTTGGTCTCCAAACCCCTCACCATCTTTGCCGCCCTCCTTTAAACACACTCTCTTTTCACCTTTACCATTTTTACAAACACAGATTACCTTCAACGGCGTAAGATTACCATTTTCTTCATTTGTAAATGGGCCTCCAGGCTATCTCTATTTATTTCTTGTTTTAGCATGTTCTAGGGGAGGGAAGGTAGCACGACATCTCCCGATTTTGTCAGATCAAAGGCTCTGCAAAGGATGGCAAAAGCAAAGGGCTTCAGCTTCTTGCTGGTTTACAAAGGCCTTGCTAACATTACCATAAAGGAGTCTGTTTTTTCCCCACTGAGACTGGGAGTCAGGGGCAATAGGCAGTGGGAAGGGATATCAACAACCTTATGTTAATCTTCTTTAGTCTTGGCAACGTATCATTAAGGTCTGCTTGCAATTTTACAATAATTTGATCTTTACACCAGATTAAGGTATTTTATTGTGGCAACCAGCAGAAGCTTCACATCTATGTAGTATGTTATATTCCACTTGGTCTAACAGAGACACTCAGGGTGGGCTGCAGGGAAAAAGAAAGGGAAGAATAAACTACCTTACTGAAATCTATCAGGGAAGTTGCATGCATGGGAAGATTTAACCCCTCCTTCCCCAATGTCCCAGCCCTATCTATATCACACACCCCAAAGCTGTGTTTTATTGCTCTGTTCCATGTTAGGGGGCTTGATTATGGACCCCCAATATCACATTTTGCTCCTGAAACATACAGAGGAGGAGTTGGAGGAAAAGGAGCAGATTTTTATACCCCACTGTTCTCTACCTGAAGAAGTCTCAAAGCAGCTTACAATTGCCCTCCCTTCTTCCCCCCCCCCACCAGGTTCCTTCTGAGGTAGGTGGGGAGAGTCCTGAGAGAACCTCGATTGAAGAAGAGGAAGAGTTGATCCTTATATGCCGCTTTTCTCTACCCAAAGGAGTCTCAAAGCGGCTTACAGTCGCCTTCCCTTTCCTCTGCCCACAACCGACACCCTGTGAGGTGGGTGAGGCTGAGAGAGCCCCGATATTACTGAAGAAGAGTTGATCCTTATATGGCGCTTTTCTCTACCCAAAGGAGGCTCAAAGCGGCTTCCAATCGCCTTCAATTTCCTCTCCCCACAACAGACAGCCCGTGAGGTGGGTGAGGCTGAGAGAGCCCTGATATTCCTGCTCAGTCAGAACAGCTTTATCAGCGCCGTGGCGAGCCCAAGGTCACCCAGCTGGCTGCATTTGGGGGAGCAAGAAATCAAACCCAGCTCGCCAGATTAGAAGTCTGCACACTCCTAACCACTACACCAAACTGGTTCATGGTCACCCGGGAGGCTTCATGTGGTAGAGGACTATAGAATCAAACCCAGCTCTCCAGATTAGGGTCTGCCACTCTTAACCACTCCAATACAAGGGGAAACATTTGTCCTACTCCTGGTCCTGTCATGTCAAATCATCAGATAATATTACATGGTATCCTTGAACTGTGTGTCATTATTTCGCAGAGGTGGCGCTGAACTCAAGATAAAATCTCTCTGTTATGTCTGTGGCATTCTCGAGACAGGGTGGATGACGTTCCTGACAGACGGCTCATTGAAAATATGTCACCACCTCGTGGAGTTTCTCAACATTTTCAAGCCCCTTCAGAGGAACACAATGCGCTGTTTGCGAGTGAAGGCACACACGCCAAGCTGATAATGGAACATGACACATCTACTGGTATCAATCAGTGCACATCGCATGCAAAAGGACATCCAAGAGGTTTGTGAAATCCTGAACGGCCCCTGTGTGCCGGAGGGGGTGAGAAAATATTTCCTGACAGAGAGTGGCTTCCTCAGGACATGGTGGGTTCTGTTTCTTTGGAAGTTTTTCAGCAGAGGCTAGATGGTCATCTGACATAAATACTGATTTTTATGTACTTAGGCAGATGGTGGGCAGAAGGGATTGTGTCTGAGCTTGGCTCTTGTGGCCCTTCCTTGCAAGCCCAGGGAAATGTCGATTGCCATTTTGAGATGGGGAGGCAAATTTCTTCCAGGCCAGACTGGCAGGGATTCTGGGGGTTTTCATTTGGGCAAGGAATTGGGGTCATTGTGAGTGGGGAGGTAGTTGTGAATTGGGTGCTCAGGGGCAGAAAATCAGAAAATTCTTCTGACTACAGATGCTAATTTTCTGCCCTTAAGCATTCCTCCCCTGCTCTAATCAAGCCGATTATATTTTAGTGCTGTTCCTCTACATCAGGGACTCCCAACCATGTTTCCTAGGAAGCCCTGCCATTGTGCAGGAGCTCCCCAGGGGTTACGCGGCCTTTCCCAGAAATTTGGATGGCCACTGACATCCCTAGCTGTTACTGGAGCCCACTTCCCTTGTTGCTCTCCAGCAACCTTTCTCAACTTATCTCCCACTGAGAAACCCCTGAAACATTCTTCAGTCTTTGAGAAACCCCAGAAGTGGTACGATCAGTGCAGAATATGGTTGGGAAGCAGAGCTGTGGACACGCCCATCCATGGCCCCTCCCCTCCTCCTCCAGGCCTGTTTTGGGAAGGGGGCAGGTTGACATGGCCATATACAGCCAGATCACCCAATAAATGTTTAACGAGATTTTTAAATATATAAACATGAATTAATTCCCACCCATTTTGGAAACCCTTCCAGGGCCGTCAAGAAACCCCAGGGTTTCATGAAACCCTGCTTGGGAAAGTCTCTACAGGCTTCCTTCTCCACAATGGAAATGGTAAATGATCAATCGATTGACCGGCTGGCTTCCACATCTTACTTCTCTGAAGGGGCCTGACACCTCTTCCAGGCCTTCTCAAAGCCTGAAAAATATTTTGGCAGTTCCTCCACTGTCAAAAGGTTGAAAAAGGCTGCTCTACCTCCTGAATCCCATCTTTGTACCGCCTCTTCTACTTTCTGAGTGGGATATAAGGACATGGGTATCTCCTTTCCTATTTGTATCTGATGAAGGGAGGCATAACCCTTGAATGCTCATACCCCACAAATCTTGTCACTCTCTAACGCAGACTCAAATCTAGCTCTTCTACTGCAGGCCAAGACAGCTACCCTTTGAGAAGGACTTTCAGCAGCATGAGACTTCCTGCATCCCTCACCCTCTGCAGTTCAAGATGCCCCCCCATGATACTCTTGGACATGGACACCCCCCCCCCCAGGAACAGCGTGGAAGAGGTGGAGGTCAGCAGCAAGACATAGGAAATGTCAAAAAATGGCTTCTCCCTGCCATTCACAGACATTCCCACTGGATCCAGTTTGACTATCCAGTTCTGTGTTTTGCTCATCTCAAGAAAAGATAGCTAGATAAGGACGTGACCTCGCACCGTCCAACTTCTCAAAGAAAAGAGAACGAGGGAGCTTCGAGTCAAACTTTCCAGATGACTCGTTTTTTAAAATGCTGCTTATTTCCAAAAAAATTGCATTGTGAATTTTTCATCCTTCTGTCATCCCAAATAAATATTTCTCATTGTGCACCCGAGGCATGCATGAACATCGAATACATTCTTAGGCCTTTATGTTTTTGCAGAAAGAGGAATGCCATGTGAAGTACCAAAAGGAAATCAAAAGTGTGCACATCGTGCAGAATTCCAAAAGAAATAGAGATTATGGAGTGACAGAAATAATTAGATAGAGAGAATCTTTGGTGCCTTGGTTTATTTATTTTGCTGTCAGGTGTTGGGATTTGTGGACAAGACTTGGCCCTGAGTCCCTCCAGAAAAAATAGAGTTGCAGAGTTTTTGCAGAGGCTTTGTAGTTATAGGTCACCTTTTGAGGATGAGGCATAGATTCCCAGCCATAGTGCTTTGAGGTTTAAAAGGAATAATTACTGGAAATATTATGCATGAATATATATCATACTCTTCTTCTTGGGTCTCACTGAAGCAGTGCACAAAAGCTTAAAAAATAGGTACAAAGAAGCACACTGCAAGCTCCTATGGCTAGGCTGCAAGCAGGACTACATGCCCACGCATCAGTAGATGGAGAGAGCTGAGAACGTAATGGAGGAGTCCTTCCTCTTTGCAAGCAGAAGAACCTTCTCTTCCTGAAAAAAGAGAATGTGAGTCATAGCAATGCTTAAACAAAGGAAATTCCAGTCATGTGCCTGGGATTTTTCCATTGCAATCCCAGCAGTGACCATTCGGTGTCACTAGTGAGCGCATAGGTTCAGCTTAGCTTTCTAGCAGTTTAATAAAAGTCCTTCAGGGTTGACTTCACCAAATTACTTGTTGACTGCAATTCCAACATCAAGTCATAGCAAGTCTTACCACTTTTGTGGGGGCATGACAGCAGGGAATTTGGGAGTAATCCTGGATGCCTCCCTGATGATGGAGGTGCAGGTCACAGGGGTAGTGCACACACCATTTTATCATCTTTCCCAAGCACGGCTGCTAACACCCTACCTGCCCCCAGACTGTCTGGCCACAGAGATCCATGTGATAGTCAGTGGAACAGGCTTCCTCTGTAGGTGGTGGGTTCTCCATCTTTGGAGATTTTAAAACAGAGGCTGGATAGCCATCTGTCGGAGAGGCTGATTCTGTGAAGGCAGGTTACAGGGGATGAGTGATTGGGTCGTGAGTGTCCTGCATAGCGCAGGGGTTGGACTAGATGACCCAGGAGGTCCCTTCTATGATTCTATGGAGATGGAGTTTCTGGGGCCCCCAGCAAATGTTGTTGGTTCAGTTGACCTCAACCAGATGCCTGGCGGAAGAGCTCTGCAGAACTGTGATAGTTCCGGCAGGGCCCTGATCTCTTCAGGGAGTTCATTCCACCTGGTGGGGGCCAGAACAGAGAAAGCTCTGGCCCTGGTTGAGGTCAGATGTGCTTCTTTAGCAGGTTCTTTGGTTGGCCAAGCTGTATATAAGTTCGTGTTGTGTCTACGTTGCATGTTCGGTGTTCGAAGTTGGTGCTGGAGTAATAAAGAGATGGTTGTTTGGCAAGAACTTGGTGGTCCGTGTCTACCGAACCCACAGACTTAACCTAGGCCTAGTCTGCACACGTAGGATAATGCACTTTCAATGTGCTTTGGCAGCTGGATTTTCCTGTGCAGAACAGGAAAATCAACTTCTAAAGTGCATTGAAAGTGCATTATCTATTGTGTGCAGACTAGGCCCTAGTCCATCCCTCACACTTCCTCTCAGTGAGCCAATATCCTCACTTCCTTTTCAGTATTCCTTTGTTTTAAAGGTTTTCTGTGCTTTAATAAGTGGGGTCCCTTTTAAAACAACAACAAACAACCACATACAGATAAAACTCTGGGTCCTGATGGCTTTCAAATTAGCACCACTGGATTGCTTTAGGTGTTCTCTTAATGACCTCTCAGACCCAGCGCTCCTTCAGAAGACTCTGCTATTAGTTATCAGGGAAAACAGCCTTTAATTAAAGCAAGGCCCTCAGTAATGGTAAGACTGACCAGACAGAACGAATAGCTCATGTATCAGGGCTCTGAGTGTTTTAATGACTTTTCGATGGATCTGTAACTCTTTGAAATAATATAGAGTCTCAAAACATGGAAGTTCAAACGTCCTACTCATTAGAAGAGTTGGGTTTTATATCCTGCTTTTCATTGCCCTAAGGAGTCTCAAAGGGGCTAACAAACTCCTTCCCTTTTCTCTCCCCACAACTTTTCACTACATGGGGGAGTCTCATAGCGGCTTACCATCACCTTCCTTTCCTCTGCACACAACAGGAACCCTGTGAGGTAGGTGGGCCTGAACTGGGACTGGGCCTAAGTCACTAATAACTAATAACTGCATTCTTTCAAAACACTCTTTTACTCTGCAGCTCTGTTTCTCTGGAGGGACTCCAGACCAACCCAAGTCCATGAGTCCTAACAGATTCCCCATTCCTCCTTCACATTCCGCACAATGACCAATGTTGCTAAATGTTTGCAGTATGCAGAAACAATATATTTAATAGTGGAATTTCATCATTCCGCACACCTTCAATTCTAGCGGAATATTGAAGTCCCGACCTATTAATTCCCCACAGGTTTCTGGTCTCGCTGGAATCGCTAGAAAGGAGGCGATATTTTTCTGCGCTTCTTCCTGCCCCTGGCTTTCAATCAAACAGAACAGCCAATGAACTGTTGTGTTTGTGCTCCCAAAAAGCCCCTTTCCCTTTAAAACACCAGTAGCAAGAAATATTTGTTCATTCAGTGTCTCAAAAAGACCTTTTTTGCTGGTGTAGGCGCTGGCGCTTAATCATTTACACGCTCGTCAAATAAAAAAAAGATGGGTGCAATTTCTGGCCGAAATTACGGGCAGTGTCGAACAGGTGGCTGTATTGTGCGCGGAAATTTTAAAGACAATTGCAGAAGGGAGCTTTGTTTGACTGTTAAGCACTTCTGTGGAGGGACTTCAGCCGAAGAAGCCTCATTTATTCGTTGGTTTCGCCAGTTTAAGGGGGGGGAAATGGCGATCGCGTCTCCGGAAGCTCGGGGGTGAGAGCGAGGGAGGGACATTCTTTCTACCGCTATTTTGAGAACGCACATGTATTTTGCTGATGTGTTGCGGCTTGTGCTCAGAAGTGTAGCATTTTTTTCAGGGGGAATCCACTTTTCTGGATTTCCCCCTAAGCGCTATAAAATTCTGAGAGTTTGGCGGAAGTTTTGCGGTTTGTTTACAACGTCATGCGGAATGTTAAATGAATAGTGTTTACAAAAGGTAAGACTTCGGCTACATTTAAGTTGTGTGGAATGGCCCACTCTGTTACCCTGCACCTCTGTTTCTCTGGAGGGACTCCAGACCAACCCAAGTCCAAAAGTCCCAACAGATTCCCCATTCCTCCTCCACATGCATCCAGCTGGGTGACCTTGGGCCAGTCACAGTTCTCTTAGAGCTCTCCCATCCCCACTTAGCTCCCAGGGTGTCTTTTGTGGGGAGACGAAAGGGAGGTGATTGCAAGCCACTTTTTGACTACTTTGGATAGCAAAAAGCGAGGTATAAAAAGCCAGCTTCAACTTGCAGCTCTTCTTCAACACAATATGCGGCAAATGGGATTCTTTTGGCTTGGTGAGTCAAGTTGCCCAAGCCTGCCATGGACCCAGGCTAAGCTGTGAGCAAGCAAATTTCTTCTCAGCCAAGCTCCCCAGGCCAGAAATGGCTAAAAGCGCTTGAACGTCTGCCATCGGGTTTGCTAATTCCCCATGCAAAAGCCGTTTGCTTTCCTCCGTCGCCTTCCATTAACACCTGGCGAAGATTGTTCATCACTCCACGGGCGAGCCGCAAAACAGGCAAGGAAGTGGAAAAGAGGAAATGGCATTCAGGGAGTTGGAAGTGGCGCTCCCAAATATGTCAGAGCAAGAGTGTGAATTAAAAGCAGGGCGCTGGCCAAAACAAACATCTTCTTTGGAGACTTAATTATCAGGCACCTCTCCATTCCTCAGGCAAGAGGCAGACAGGAGGATCTCCCCAGCTTGGGGGGCGGGGAGGGGGGCATGCAGATTTATTTACCTGGCCCAGATTGAAATTCTCACAACCGAATTTTCAGTGCCCCGTCATTAGATTGTCTATCTGACATGACGTTGCTGAGAAAGGAGGGGATTTTCTGAAAAATATGGTTTAATATTTACAAAGCACCTCAGATGTTTGGCACTGTACAAATACATGGTGCTCATTTCATAGTAAGGGGGATGGGATTCTGGCACCGTTACCCGGCAGAAGAGAACATGTCGGCAAGCGGTGTTTTCCTCAGTGCTGCAGGATAAGCCGAAATTTTTTTAGTTTGTACAGCCATTAAAGATACAGGGACAGTCCAGCTGGTAAAAACTCACCGGTCACAGAAAATGTAGGAAGAGCCCAGCTAGAAAAGATCAGGGGTCCATCTAATTCAGCATCCTGTCTCACATACTGGCTTCAACCAGTTCGTCTGGAGGGCCAGCCACAGGGCAGGGAGCGTGAAGCTTTATATTTCCACTGCGTTGAGCAGGGGGTTGGACTAGATGGCCTGTATGGCCCCTTCCAACTCTATGATTCTATGATTCTATGATTCTATGATTCTATGATTCTATGATTGTCATGATGGTCAGTTCTTAGTCTGAGGAAGAGTGCTTGCCCTCGAAAGCTCACGCCTTGAATAAATCTTTGTTGGTCTTAAAGGTGCCACTGGACTCTGGTTCTGTTTTGCTGTGCTGCTTCAGACCAATACGGCGACCCACTTGAATCTTTTTTTAAACAAACACTTTGGCAAAAAAAAAAAAAAAGGTTCTGTGTAGCCATGTGTGGGGGGTAGTTGTGGACTGTAAGCTAAACAGGAGCAGACAGTGTGAGGTGATAGTAAAGAAGGCAAATGCAGTCTTGGGCTGTATTGACAGAGGCATCCCTGCAAAATGGCAAGATGTCCTAATCCTGCTGCATACCACATTGGTATAACTCAGGGGTAGTCAAACTGTGGCCCTCCAGATGTCCATGGACTACAATTCCCAGGAGCCCCCTGCCAGCGAATGCTGGCAGGAGCTTCTGGGAATTGTAGTCCATGGACATCTGGAGGGCCGCAGTTTGACTACCCCTGGTATAACTCCTACCTGGAGTCTTGTGTGCAGTTCTGGAGGCCTCTCTTCAAGAAGGATGTGGACAAAATGGAGAGGGTGCAGAGGGGAGTGATAAGGATGATCCAGGGCCTGGGGACCAAGCCCTAGGAGGAAAGGCTGAGGGACTTGGGAATGTTCAGCCTGGAGAAGAGGAGGTTGAAAGGGGACATGATGGCTCTCTTCATGTGTTCAAAAGATTGTCATTTAGAGGAGGGCAGGGAGCCGTTCTTGTTGGGAATATAGGACTGTACCCGCAGTAATGGGTTTAAAGTACATGGAGAACGGTACCGACTATATATTGGTGGTAGTGGGGGATTCACAGTCAGAATTGTTCAGCAGTGACACCGGCTGCCTAAGGAGGTGGTGCAAACCTGTTTCTGCATGCCTCTCTTGTGCCATCTTCCTTTTATTAAGCAAACGATTTTCCCCCTCCATTTTACATCTGACTTCCCAGATTTGTTTTATGGCCTTGCTGGGAAGAAGTACTTTCAGGACAATGTGTGGCCCTGCTAAATGGGCTTATGTGTCATTCATTTTCTTGAAGGAAATTTAATCTTTTCCATCTTCTGGACCGTTTTGTTTGGAGTGAAACAGGGAGACTCTCTTTTTACAGTCACAGCCAGAGGAAAATGCAGCTATAATAAAGAGAAGGGGTTCTATAATTAAACAAACCTATTGAGCACCTGTTTCCCACTCTTCCAGCAGCTTTCTTATGCCTTTAATAGTGACACACGTGGATGGGCAGAAATTCAACCAGTGAAGCTTTACAACACAGCTAAGCTCTAGAATTCTTGCCTGCCTTACAAGCTGAGGGAAGAGGGGGTTTGCTTCTACCCCATCTCTAACTAGGGTTGCCAAATTTTACCCCTTGGTTCTGCTCCTCTGCTTTGAGCAGAAACATAGTCTGTAGGAGGCAGCTTGGTGTAGTCGTTAGGAGCGCCGACTTCTAATCTGGCATGCCGGGTTCGATTCTGCACTCCCCCACATGCAGCCAGCTGGGTGACCTTGGGCTAGCTACAGCAGTGATCTCCAACCTTTCTGAGGCTGGGGACCGGCAGGGCATCGGGCCGCGCCCGCGGGCCATGCCCATGGGCCGCGCCCGCGGAACGGGCCGCGCCCGCACATTGCGCATGCGTGAATGCGCCACGCGCATGCGCAATGCGCGGGCGCGGGCACAGCTCGCACAGGCGCGGCTGGGCCCTGATTCCCTCTCCCCGCCCTCCCGCAGTAAGAAGCTTCCCGGGCCGCAAGCTTGCCCGCAGGTTGGGGACCACTGAGTACATCACTGATCAAGCTGTTCTGACCGAGCAGTGATATCAGAGCTCTCTCAGCCTCCCCTCCCTCACAGGGTGTCTGTTGTGGGGAGAGGAAAGGGAAGGCTATTGGAAGCCGCTTTGAGACTCCTTCAGGAAGAGAAAAGGGGCATATAAGAACCAACTCTTTTTCTTCTTCAGTGATATCAGGGCTCTTTCAGCCTCCCCTCCCTCACAGGGTGTCTGTTGTGAGGAGAGGAAAGGGAAGGCGATTGGAAGCCGCTTTGAGACCCCTTTGGGTAGAGAAAAGCAGCATATAAGAACCAACTCTTCTTCTTCTTCTTGGGACAGGTAGACATTCAGGTAGACATTCAGTTCATGGTTTACAAGATTCATTCCACCGAATATGCATTTTTAAAAAATCATCCTAACTTTGAGAAAAAATGTTGCAGACATAATCACAGATCCAATGAGAGTGTTTAATAATATATTTATTTCTCTTTTAAAACATTCAGTTTGCTTCAAGGCCAGCCTCGTTATGCAAGATATGGCATAAAAACACGTGGCAGGCGTTGATTTCGAAAGAAGGACATTCTTTAGAAGAACAGCCCTTAGAGATAGGGTAGGGATTCAATTTTAAAAAATGAAAATAACGAGTTGCATTTTTTGCAGCCCAGAATCGAAGGTTAAAACTTTACAATTCAACTTTGGAGCAAAAAATTAGCTTTAGGACTATCCTTTAAAGCATTTTAAAGCCGGTGAGCAAATATTATTAAGCACTTGACAACTTTGTCCTGGGGGGAAAAATTGGTCTGGCCAGGAAAAACACAAAACAAAAAACAAATTAAATTGTATTCCTCTACTCCCCGTTTATCTCAACCTTGTCCACTGGGTGATCCTTCTTCTCTAGAAGTTGCAATTCCTCAAATACCCTCCAATCTAAACTAGGGACATCACGTTCAGTAAACATCCTGAGGTCCTCGGCTTATGCAACGGCAAAGTACTTTTCAAACATTTCCCATTTGTGCAAAGTTATATTGTTCCAAGATGAATGACTGCTGGTCACTGTTTGGCTGTATGTATGTATTTGTTGTTGTTAGGTGTGAAGTCATGTCCGACCCATCGCGACCCCATGGACAATGATCCTCCAGGCCTTCCTGTCCTCTACCATTCCCCGGAGTCCATTTAAGTTTGCACCGACTGCTTCAGTGACTCCATCCAGCCACCTCATTATCTGTCGTCCCCTTCTTCTTTTGCCCTCAGTCACTCCCAGCATTAGGCTCTTCTCCAGGGAGTCCTTCCTTCTCATGAGGTGGCCAAAGTATTTGAGTTTCATCTTCAGGATCTGGCCTTCTAAAGAGTAGTCAGGGCTGATCTCCTCTAGGACTGACCAGTTTGTTCGCCTTGCAGTCCAAGGGACTCGCAAGAGTCTTCTCCAGCACCAGAGTTCAAAAGCCTCAATTCTTTGACGCTCGGCCTTCCTGGAGAAGGAAATGTATGTATATATGTATGTAAATATATATATTGCTGTATATGCCTGTTAGCCTTGGGCTGGACATAAACTAGAATTCCAGGAGAACTATAACCCCCATCAGGAGGTATGCAAATCTATGTTAAACTTTAGCTCTACTGATTTTAATTGTGTTCTCCAGCACTCCGTTAGAGTGCCAAAAATCGGTCCCACTTCCGATGTATAAATGCTTATAAACGTCAGAGTGGTCTACACTAATTAAGTTCTCGCTGAAAAGGAACAGCCCTGCCAACTGGCTTTGTATTTTGGAGCACTTAAGAAGGAAGACGATGCTACTTATCAACCCAAAAGTTTGCCGTCAGGGAAGGAGAGCAGACTGGGACAGAACACGGATTTAAGAAACCAGGAAGCCATTTTTAGAACGTGATACCTGGTTAGATAGCTTTTGGGGAAACTATACTGTGTCCTTCATGCTACAGCTTTTTAATATGAGGCTTTAAAAAAAAATTTTTTTTGTATAGATATAAAAAGAAACAAGGAAAAGATACCTTTGATTACAATATCACCCTTCCTTCTACCCCCAAAGTCCCCATTTGCTTGAAGTTTCATTCTGCCAAATACTCCAGATAAAGATTCCGCTTTTCTTAAAATTCTTCACTTGGTTTTCTGTTGCCTATAGATGCCAGTTTTGCCTTTTTAAATAGTTCAGCGGTTTTAATTAATACTTCAACACATAAGAAATACAAAACAACAACAAAAAACACTTTAACAGTAAAGGTAAAGGTATCCCCTGTGCAAGTACCGAGTCATGTCTGACCCTTGGGGTGACGCCCTCCAGCGTTTTCATGGCAGACTCAATACGGGGTGGTTTGCCAGTGCCTTCCCCAGTCATTACCGTTTTACCCCCCAGCAGCAAGCTGGGTACTCATTTTACCGACCTCGGAAGGATCAAACTCCCAGCCTTATGGGCAAAGCTTTCAGACGGCTGCCTTACCACTCTGCGCCACAAGAGGCTCATATACCACAAGAGGCTCATACCATCTATATAAGAGTATAAAAAGAATAAAGAAGAAATATCAAGCACCATAATCCCTTTGCGCCTCCTTGCCCCCCCCCATCCCCCGCCCAGTCTCTTCTTTCTTGCTTCAAGCCATCCTTTTGATAAACACTTTTGACAAAGATTTTGGCCTGGTCCCGCGAAAGCTGTGATATTGTATTGTGAGGGCATCAGACACAATCTGAAGTGTCTGTGTTATAGAATCATAGAGTTGGAAGGGGCCACAGAGGCCATCTAGTCCAACCCCCTGCTCAACGCAGGATCAGCCCAGAGCATCCTAAAGCATCCAAGAAAAGTGTGTATCCAACCTTCGCTTGAAGACTGCCATTGAGGGGGAGCTCACCAGCCTCGGGACGTCAAATTATTTTCTCACACGAGGTATCTGAGAAGACCATGATACATCAAAAACAAACATTTCCCTATAATACTGGGACCTTTTATACAAAGTGGATGGAATGTGGGCGGAACCATACCCCAAAAGATTGCTGAACATATTCGGGGCACCCCACTCCCATGCCTGAAGTGCCAGATGTCTGTCTGGCATTAGAATGGGGTTTAGATCGATTCATTTCATGTATTTATATTTATTAATTATATTTCTATATCACCCTTCCCCAAGGGCTCAGGGTGGTTGGATGATGATGATGTTATCCGTTCAGTCATGTCCGACCCTCAGCGATTCTATAGGAAAGTCTTTGCCATGCGAACCCTGTCTCTGACTGCTTCTTTCAGTTGTTCCATGGTCATCCCTGTATCAGCTTTGATCGTGCCGAGCCAGCAGATCCTTTGGCAACCACGTTTCCTTTTGCCACTGACCATGCTGAGCATTAATGATTTTTCTAATGAGTCTGATCCTATGATGTGTCCAAAGTAAGTGAGCTTCAGCCGTAAGATCTTGCCTTCTAATGACATGGTTGGTTTGCTCCTCTCTAAAACTACCTTGTTGGTAACTTTGGCTGTCCATGGTATTCGCAGCATTCGTCTCCAACACCGTAATTCGAAAGGATCTATTCTCTTCCTGTCTTCCTTCTTCAGGGTCCGGCTTTCCCATCCTTACCTTGTTATGGGGAAGACAACGGCGTTGACTGATTTCCTTATCTTTCCATGTTCGGTGGATTACACGATGTAAAAAACGTTCATAAGACACCATCATAAAATTCAATTCTATTAAAAATGGGAAAAATTATTCAAATCAGCAAATTACAAGCCCTAGTCATTGAGAGCTAGGAGCCTATTGCCCGCTCTGAAGGCCCTGCCCCAAATGCTTTTGCCACAGAAACATCCCATGAACTCTGACCTGGAGCCTACAATTGTCATAACTGAAATCTGAAAACATCTGTGGACTCTTATTCATTACGATCCAATGGTGCAAAATACACTTTGACAGCGAAAGCTCAGTGCAATGAACCAAAGGAACTTCCAACACGGCACGGAGGGGAAAATAGACACACTTGTGTTCTTGAAACATTCCTAGACTCACAACAAGCGGGGGGGGGGGACGATCCATTAGGCCTTGTTCGCTCTGGCAGGGAAAGGACCAATCTGTCTCTACAAAGTCCAGCTGTGGAGCCTGCAATTTGAAGGGGATGGGGGAGGCGGGGAGAGGAGACACCTTAATCTTTCCCCCTCCGTCCATTTTCCTCCAGCTGTTTTTACTGCAGTGCTGCGGAGGAAAATTTACGAGGACCCCCATTAGTCACCCAGAGTAAGGTAAAAGGAGACTGTTGAGAGTCGTTTTAGGAGGGGGGGGGGCTGAGGGGAAAGGGGTTAAGAAGTCTCTCTTTCTTTGCCCCCTTTTTATGGGCTCTCCTTTCCAATTAGAGACTCAGAGGCAGCTTTTGGAAAACCTAACATGAAGAGAATGACAACAGTACACATAACCCGAGCTGGGTCTCCAATGCCCAGTAGGGCTGCCCACCCCCCTCCGTGTGTGTGTGTATGTGTGTGTAGGGGGCTGCTAAATGTGGATGTCAGCCATGCCTGGACATACTAATCGCAAACCTCTGTTTGTCTCTGCCCGGATGGCCCAGAAAATCATATGTCCAGAAGTGATGTCAGTGCATTGATAGGGAGTGCTAGGGTTGGGGCACTCTGGTATCTGGGCAAAACTCTATGGTTAAGCCATAGAATTTTGCTCAACCGCCGGAGCATTGCCATCTTTGAAATGATGCACAGATGTCCAGTCTGTTGGAATAGACAATGTCTGGTGGGTGTACAAAGATAAGAAAAGACGCTGAAGGGGGCAGCAAGAAGACTGTTAGAGAGGTCATAGAGTTCAGGACCTTTCTCTCCTATTAAGTGTGCTTTCTTGTCTGTCCCTAGATTGCTACTCTTAGGGCAATATCCTGCTTCTTCTCGGAAACTTCTCAGTCTCTCTATTTTTAGGTAGCCATGTAGGCTACCTAGCTCTCCTCTGCACTATCACAGTATGCCATTCCATAAATAAATCCTTTTATCTCCTATATCCTAAAATACAGTGTGTGCATATCTAGGACTTATTTACACATTGCTTACACAGTCTAATCCCACCTTCCCCTACCACTCAAGGGGGGGGGGGGAGGAGGGCTGGGTCATTTAAGATGTTAAGTAAGTAACTAAGATGTTAAATCACTACTACAGCAAGCTAGCTATGAAGTCCCACCTTGAGGATGTTTTCCTTGTCCAGTAGAGTTGCCAACTCTGAGTTGGAAAATACCTGGAGACTTTGGGAGTGGAGCTAGGAATGGGCAGGGTTTGGGGAGAGAAAGGACATCAGTGGAGTGGAATCCACCCTCCCAAGGAGCCGTTTTCTCCAGGGGAACTGATCCCTGTCACCTGGGGAAGACCTGTAAAACCAGGGGATCCCCAGGTCCCACCTGGGGTATCCCTACTCCAGATGGTGGCTAGAGAGCCTCTGAGATAACAATTGATCTCCTGAGACCAATTCACCTGGAGAAAATGGCCACCTTGGAAGGTGAACTCTACGGCCTTATGCCCCACTGAATTCCCTCTCCTGCCCAAACCTCGCCCTCTTTAGGCTCCACCCACAAAATTTCCCAGTCCAGAGCTGGTGAATTCCACAATTTAATTACATCTCAAGTAAGGGAGTGCCTCTTGTGGCGCAGAGTGGTAAGGCAGCGATATGCTGTCTGATATGCTGTCTGAATCTGTCTGCCCATGAGGTTGGGAGTTCAATCCCAGCAGCCGGCTCAAGGTTGACTCAGCCTTCCATCCTTCCGAGGTCGGTAAAATGAGTACCCAGCTTGCTGGGGGGTAAACGGTGATGACTGGGGAAGGCACTGGCAAACCACCCCGTATTGAGTCTGCCAAGAAAACGCTAGAGGGCGTCACCCCAAGGGTCAGACATGACTCGGTGCTTGCACAGGGGATACCTTTACCTTTACCTTTAAAGGAGTGTATCCTTCTGTATGTCCATCAGATTCATTGGGTGTCCTCAGAGAAAAAAGAATAAACTGGATGAGTTAGGACACTCGTTTATAGACTGATAAATCATGGAGATTGTTCATTCGTAGGAACTAGAGCAGAACAGCTGGAAGAACTAACACTGTAATCTTGAATGAGGAGGAAGGAAGAGAGATAAGGAGGACAAGGACCATCCGTGTTCAACTCAAATGCCAGGATAAGCCTGGGGCTTTCGGCATGAGCTGGCTTTCGTGGCATCTTAAGCTTCTCCGCTGTTTCAAATGTTTAGACTAAAGCATTCCTTTGGCTGCTAAGACAATTCTCCTTTTAGTGATTTCATCGTTTTGTTTTATTTGTTCCTGCTGGTTCATTCTATCAAAGTCTTTGCCATAAATTCCCTTTTGGATTACTGTTTTCTTTTTTACAATGGGGGAATCCCAGAATCCCAGAATTATAGAGTTGGAAGGGGCCATACAGGCCAACGCAGGATCAGCCCAAAGCATCCTAAAGCATCCAAGAAAAGTGTGTATCCAAGAAAAGTGGGATTGCCAACTAGCAGGAGATGGAGAGGGACTTAGCAGGAGCAGCAGAGAGGCCCATCCGACGACATACAGTGAGGTGTCTATGTTGCTGCTTGCGTGACCCACAAGTGACAGCATCGAAGTGATTTGATGGTATCTAGGCAAAAACTCTATGGTAAATTTGGCTTCTGCCATAAAGATAGCACAATTCTGGGGGGCCTGTAAGATGGAGCTCTTCCGCCAGGCTTTTGGTTGGGACCAAGGTTAATTTCTAGCTACCTATCTATTTATAGTCCCACCCACTCGTCCATCTATCTGTGCACGGATCGACCCCAAGTAATCCTGAATTTGGAGGAGAACTCAACCTCCACAGTAGACATTCTACGAATGTATTGTTGCTGTTTTAATCTGTCACTATTTATTTTAATTAATGTGGTGTGATTTTAATCTATTGTAATTTGTATGTTATATATTGTTGTACACCGCCCTTAGCCTGCTCGCTGGGTAGGTGGTCTAAACATCTAATAAACTGAACTAAACTAAACCTTAGTGAGAATCATAGAATCATAGGGGCTTTCCGCATTCGTCCAAAATAGCACAATGGTTACTAATTGAAATAGCTACAGTTTTGCCATTATGCACAACGTCGTTGACAATCTGCAACACTCCTGTAACCGATCTGCAAAAAGTGCTTTGTTGTAGCGCTTTCAGGGAAATCCCAAAAAGTGGATTCACCCTCCGGAAAGCACTACACTCCTGCAACCAATCTGCAACACTAGCGGGAAAGTTCTGTGCGTTACCATTGTTGCAGTATCTGCAAAGTCCCTCCCCCTGGCTCTCTCCTCTGATCTTCCGGCGAAGCGATCGCCATTTTTTTTCTCCGAGCGAGCGGAGATCAACGCACCAGCGAGCCTTCATTTACCCAGCGAGGCTTCCCTGGCTGCAGCCCCTCTGTTTAAAGTCACCAAGCACAAGCCCGTTTGCTGGTTTATTTTCACTTTATTTTCACACTGTTTTTGGCCGAAAATCGCGCCCGTGAGGGGGGGGATTTTTTTTTCACTCGGGGGGAGCGTGGCAATGATGAAACGGCAGCTCAAACACCACCTGCTAGTTGGATTGGTCTCTCCATTGCAACTAATCAATGCATATTCGTTGCAACGGGTGTTTTTTTTAAACTTCCTTAAAGGGAAAGGGGCTGTTTGGGAGCATGCTAACGGCACCCCAGTTGAAGAGGGATGTAGACAAACTGGAGCGTCTCCAGAGGAGGGCAACAAAGGTGGTAGGGGAGTTGGAGACCAAGACATATGAAGAAAGGTTGGGGGAGCTTGGTCTGTTTAGCCTGGAGAGAAGACGATTGAGAGGGGATCGAATAACCTTCTTCAAGGATTTTAAAGGGTGCCATGCAGAGGATGGAGCAGAGTTGTTCTCTCATGCCCCAGAGGGACAGACCAGAATGAATGGGATGAAATTAATTCAACAGAAATTCCGTCTAAACATCCGGAAGAAGTTCCTGACAGCTAGAGTGGTTCCTCAGTGGAACAGGCTTCCTCGGGAGGTGGTGGGTTCTCCATCTTTGGAGATTTTTAAGCAGAGGCTGGATAGTCATCTGACAGAGAGGCTGATTCTGGGAAGGCTCAAGGGGTGGCAGGTGACAGTGGATGAGCGATAGGGTTGTGGGTATCCTGCATAGTGCAGGGGGTGGGACTAGATGACCCAGGAGGTCCCTTCCAACTCTACTATTCTATGATTCTATTAATGTGGATCAATAATGTGTCTTCTTTGCATTGCCACATAGACAGTCTGTCTGTTCTCTCAGCCTCCATGTGACACCTGGAGACCTCCTGGAATCGCAACTGACCTCCAGACCACAGAGAACACCCCCCCCCCTGGAGAAACTGGTACTAGGAAACATCCCTCCCCTCTCCAAGCTCCACCCTCCCCAGGCTCCGCCTCCAAATCCCCAGACATTTTCCAGCCTGGAGTTGGCAACCCCACGAGCACAGCAGATGTCTCACATTGCCTGTGCAGAATGGAGTGCTGCGTTAATGTCCGTTTTGCTACTCTTTGTCAGCTTTATGATGCCCCAGGAGTCCCCTGGAAAAATGCCCATGTTTAAAAGCAAGCGGAAGAGCGTTTTATCATCCAGCAATTTGTTTCTCAAAGCTGTCCGCTCAGGAGAAAGGCAACAGAGAAGCCGTCTTCCCATCCAAAATGCAGGGGAGCCGAGGACCTTATGTACCTCTTCGCAGAGCTAAGTACTTTGGAGAGGGGTAAAGAGCTCAGGATGTTATCTAAGGACACCACTGGGCAAGCCAGCCTAATGCGTCTGCCTTTGAAGCCAAGGGAAATCTTTGTTGGAGTCGAGGCAGCACGGCTTGATGGTGTAATGTGTGGACGGGGAATTATTTAACCAGAAGGTATTGCCGAAACTAGCACAGCGGCATCCCCATTTGTGTGGGAGGGAGCCTGCAAGAGGAGAGGTTGGAGTGGCCCTTGACTTATGGAGCAAACTCGGCAAACTTTGCATGTCAGTTTGCTGGGGGGTTAACGGTAATGACTGGGGAAGGCACTGGCAAACCACCCCATATTGCCGTGAAACCACTAGAGGGCGTCACCCCAAGGGTCAGACATAGAATCATAGAATCCTAGAGTTGGAAGGGGCCATACAGGCCATCTAGTCCAACCCCCTTCTCTACGCAGGATCAGCCCTAAGCATCCTAAAGCATCCAAGACAAGTGTGTATCCAACCTTTGCTTGAAGACTGCCAGTGAGGGGGAGCTCACCACCTCCTTAGGCAGCCTATTCCACTGCTGAACTATTCTGACCATGAAAAACATTTTCCTGATATCTAGCCTATATCGTTGTACTTGAAGTTTAAACCCATTACTCAGTGTCCTCTCCTCTGCAGCCAACAGAAACAGCATCCTGCCCTCCTCTAAGTGACAACCTTTCAAATACTTAAAGAGGGCTATCATGACCCCTCTCAACCTTCTTTTCTCCAGGTTGAACATTCCCAAGTCCCTCAACCTATCTTCATAGGGCTTGGTCCCTATGACCCAGTGCTTGCACAGGGGATACCTTTACCTTTAGAGTTTCCCCCAAAGAAGGAACATTGGGAAACATTGGAGACAATGGAGGTGTACTGTACTTCTCCAAATGCTTTAGCTTTCACAATAGAACTGGCAGCAGGCTGAATTGTCCATGTTGGCCCTTAGTATCCTCAGGGCTTGGGAGCTAAGCAGGATGGGCCACAATCAGTACATGGAGAAGACCATACAGGAAGTCTGGGGTTGTCGTGCAGAGGAAGGCCATGGCGAACTAACGTGGCTTATCTTTTTTCCTTGAGATCCCTATAAAGGAGTCACCGTTAAGTCAGTTGTGATTCAACAGTACAGGCTTCTTCACTGTAATGCTCAGGGGTTGCCAACCTTCAGGTGGTGCTTGGGGGTCTTCTGGAATGACAATAGGTCCTATTCTGCACACAATAGATAATGCACTTTCGATGCAGTTTAGAAGTAGATTTTCCTGTTCTGCACAGGACAATCCAGCTGCATTATCCTAGGTGTGCAGAATGGGCCCTGGTTTCCAGACAACAGAGATTCATTTCCCTTCTGCCAGCCAGGGTAGACCATACTGACCTTGACCGACCAATGAGCTGATGAGAAGATAGCTTTTAGGGATGCCAGCCTCCAGGTGGGACCTGGGGGGTTCCTCCAGAATTATAGCTCATCTCCAGACTACAGACTTTAGTTCCCCTGGAGGAAATGAAGGCTTTGGAGGGGGGACTCCATGGCATTGAATTCTGCTGAGGGCCCTGTCTTCCCCAGGCTTCAACCCCAATTTCCCAGGAATGTCCCAACCAGGATCTGGCAACCCTACTTCCATGCCTCGCTCATGGCCAGAAGCAGAGACCACCCTTCAGCCAAAGATGAGTAGACAAGAAAGAAATTTCCAAGCTTCCTTGGGAGGTGGTAGGTTCTCCATCTTTGGAAATTTTTAAACAGAGGCTAGATAGTCATCTGATGGAGTGGCTGAGTCTGTGAAGGTTCAAGGGGGTGGCAGGTGACAGTGGATGAGCGATAGGGTTGTGAGTGTCCTGCATAGTGCAGGGGGTTGGACTAGATGCCCCATGAGGTCCCTTCCAACTCTATGATTCGATGATGATGATGATGATGATGATGATGATGATGATGGAGAGGGTGGGAAGGGGAGGGGCCCTGGGTGGCCCTGGGTGGGCGTGTCCACAGCTCTGCTTCCGTACCAAATTCTGCATGGTCATGCCACTTCTGGGGTTTCTCAGAGCCTGAAGAATGTTTCAGGGGTTTCTCAAGGGTGAAAAGGATTGAGAGGGGCTGTTCTATCCAAAGGAGTCTCAATGCAGCTTAAAACTGCCTTCCTTCAGCAAGTCACCAAACACCTCATTGTGTCCTCCATCTGCTGGCAACCACACAGCTCTCTCCTTTAAGAAAAGGATGTGCGTGCCGGACTGTGTTGGGTTAAATTCCAGCTCTGTGTTGTGAGGACCACCCCTGGAAACAAATAACAAGGAGCTTTCTCCTTCAGCCCTCCATCCTTATCCTTAAACACCATGAGAATGCCAGCTTGTTTGAAGAAGGGGGATTTGGACAGATTTTGACAGTACTTGTCAGGAATGCAAATGGGTCATTTTTGTATTATCCAAAACCATTCCAATTGGTTGCCTTTGATTTTGACCATCCTGGCAAATTAGAGGCCTGAAAGTCAGTTCTTTTTAACCCTTTGCTGGAAAGGGGGATCGGTGCTTAAACAATGCGCAGGACCCCAGAGATGGAGGGCACGCCTATTGTAGCCAGGTGGGGGCAGTGTACACACTGCCCCACTTATAGCACTGATTCACAGAAGAGGGAGAAGGAGAAGAGGAGAAGAGGAGGTGGAACAGGCTTCCTCGGGAGGTGGTGGGTTCTCCATCTTTGGAAATGTTTAAACAGAGGCTGGATAGCCATCTGACAGAGAGGCTGATTCTGTGAAGGCTCAAGGGGGTGGCAGGTGACAGTGGATGAGTGATAGGGTCATGATTGTCCTGCATAGTGCAGGGGTTGGACTAGATGACCCATGAGGTCCCTTCCAACACTAAAAAAAAAAAATAGAAGACGAAGAAGATGAAGACTGAGACAGAGAAGGGGAAGAAGACAACAAAGACAGTTATGAAGACAACAACAAAGACAACTTGGTTTTTATACCCCGCTTTTCTCTCCCAGAAGGATCCTCAGAGTGCCTCACAATGGCCTCCGCTTCCTCTCCCCACAACTGAGACCCTACGAGGGAGGTGGGACTGAGAGAGCTCTGGCAGGACTGCTCTGTGAGAACAGTACCACCGGGGCTGTGACTAAGCTGGCTACATGTGGAGGAGCAGGGAATCAAACCCGGCTTGCCAGATTAGAAACTGCCACTCTTAACCACTATACCAAGCTGGCTCTGCACATAATATGGGGTGGGGGGTGTTGATCAATTTTTCATGCTTGTCTCATTTCTTGTTTCTAGGGCAGGAAACAGACTCCCTAACTGCCTCCTTTCACACACTGTGTGGCAGCAAACCCAGGCTGGCTGTGTTCACATCTCCAGAAGAGGCAGGCAGTGTTGACTCTATGCAGAATGTACCTGCCTGGGTCCCTGAGGACATTCTGCTGCATATAAGAACCAACTCTTCTTCTTCTTCAGCGATATCAGGGCTCTCTCAGCCTCCCTTCCCTCACAGGGTGTCTGTTGTGGGGAGAGGAAAGGGAAGGAGATTGTAAAATGCTTTGACTCTCCTTTGGGTAGAGAAAAGCGGCATATAAGAGCCAATTCTTCTTCTTCAGTAAAAGCTGGGCTCTATCAGCCCCCTCCTAACTCACAGGGTGTCTGTTGTAAGGAGAGGAAGGGAAGTTGATTAGAAGCCACTTTGAGACTCCTTCGGGTAGAGCAAAGTAGCATATAAGAACCAACTCTTTCTCTTCTTCTTCAGTAATATCAGGGCTCTCTCTGGCTCACCCACCTCACAGGGTGCCTGTTGTGGGGAGAGGAAAGGGAAGGTGAATGTAAGCTACTTTGAGACTCCTTTGGGTAGAGAAAAGTGGCATATAAGAACCAACTCTTCTCCTTCTTCAATAATATCAGGGCTCTCTCAGCCTCACCCACCTCACAGGGTGCCTGTTGTGGGGAGAGGAAAGGGAAGGTGAATGTAAGCCACTTTGAGACTCCTTCAGGTAGAGAAAAGTGGCATATAAGAACCAACTCTTCTTCTTCTTCTAGAACGGAAAGGGCTAGGTAGCAGGGGAAAATTTTTTCATAGAGCAGTTCAGCAGTGGAATGGGCTGCCTAAGGATGTGGTGAGCTCCCCCACACTGGCAGTATTTAAGCAGTAGCTGGATAGCTACTTATTTATTTATTTTATTTCTTATATTTCCCTCCCTTCTGGCTCAGGGTGCTTTCCTTATATAACAAAGAGGTTATATATATAACCTTATATAACATATATATATATATAACCTTATATAACAAAGAGTGCTTTCCTTATATAACAAACATATGAAAATATATTGTAGGGTTCGGTGGAATGATCAAATGGACAAACCAATTGCAGAATTCTTGGGTTCTGGTGAACTTAATGAGTCGTTATGTAACTTAAAATCAGAGGGGTCTTTGGATAAACATCTTGATGTTTACGCTCAAATGATAGTGGAATTGCAAAAGGTGGAATCAGATCCATTCTCCAGATTGGAACCCACCCCTCTTTAACCCACTACATCAAACCAGCTCTTGGACACTGTCATGCATTTGCTTCAGACCCTTCTTGCATCAGTTTTCATTTTCGGCTGCTCCCAGCCCTACTTAAGGAGTCGCCGGGGGATTCTGTCGTCTGCTTTTGTTTGCTTGCTGGAGTCATCTGGAGTTCCTTGCTCAGAGGTGTTTAAACTTTATGGCCGCTTGCCTGCAAATCAGCTCCAAACGGTGAGGCGATCTCCCTCTAGAGCCCACGCAAAAAAGATTGCTCTTCCGTTGCTTTGGCACAAATGGGTCTTTCCCAAGCCAGCCAGCCTCAAGCCAACCGCACTCCCTGTTTTTCAAAATCGCCAAATTGAACTTCCGTGTTCAGCGGTTGTATATCTCACAGCAACAGATGCAAAGCGCGTCTGGCCTGAACCAGGGCCAGGGCCTTTTCGGTCCTGGCCCCTACCTGGTGGAATGAGCTCCCGGAGGAGCTACAGGCCCTGCAGGAGCTTCCGGCGTTCCACAGGGCCTGCAAGATGGCACTTTTCTGCCAGGTCTACCGTTGAGGCTGATGCACTAAGGAAGATCTGTATGATCCCCCTGAGGACTCAGGACTAAAGATAACATCCTTATGTGAAGGATGATACGAGAACCTTGGGCTCTATCTGCCCCTTTCTTTCCTCGCTTTTTGGGTAGATCTGGGGATTATATGTTTTTTGCAGCATCTTATTTTCCTTCTATTCCGTTGTATTTGAGCCTCTTGTGGCGCAGAGTGGTAAGGCAGCCGTCTGAAAGCTTTGCCCATAAGGCTGGGAGTTCAATCCCAGCAGCCGGCTCAAGGTTGACTCAGCCTTCCATCCTTCCGAGGTCGGTAAAATGAGTACCCAGCTTGCTGGGGGGTAAACGGTCATGACTGGGGAAGGCACTGGCAAACCACCCCGTATTGAGTCTGCCATGAAAACGCTAGAGGGCGTCACCCCAAGGGTCAGACATGACTCGGTGCTTGCACAGGGGATACCTTTACCTTTACCTTCCGTTGTATTTTAGGTCTGTGTTTTTTTTAAACATTTTATTATGCTTATGAACATCTACAAGTGACAACATCACCACTGAACAAAAAAACCCAACATGAAACACATGTCATAACATAACACAAACATCACAATCACAACTTAAAATGTGACTTCCCACCCAGCTCGCCTTCCTGGACAAATAAACCTTCCTCCTGTGCGAAGAAAAATTAATTAGAGTTATCTGCTGCTTCACTTTCTTTATGTTTCGAAGAATTTTGCAGAGTCCGGAAAGATTTTCTTCATAGCTGCGCTTTTAAAGGAATTTTATTGGGTGTTTTATACAGACATTTGTAACCCGACATGAGCCATTGGGAGTGGTGGGTAAGGAATCTAAATACTACTACTACTACTAATAATAATAATAACAACAACAACAATAATAATAACAATAATAATGCAGTGCAGTGCTTTTAAACCAGTGTGGTGTAGGGGTGAAAGGGTCAAACTAGGATCAGAGAGACCCAGATTCAGATTCTCCCCCTCTGCCAGGGAAAACTTGTTTGGTGACCTTTGGTCGGTCACACATTAACCTGTTTCAGAGGGTTGTTGTGGAGATAAAACAGATGAGAGGGAAACAAGGTAATCTGCTTTGAGTACCTACTGGGGTGGAAGGAAGGATACAAATAAACAAATGAGATTCATGAGTCCATTTTGCAAAGTTCCTCCATTTTGTCCAACCAAGCTGACATAGTCAGCAAGTTCTGGTTTTTCCATCATTGTGCAACCAATAATCTTGCACCTGTGGTAGCATGGAAGAACAATTCTTTTGCCTGTCTCGGGATTAAATCTGGTGTTATACTCAATAGCATATATTCAGGCTGTAGCAGAAATTTACAGTCTAACATTTTTTCAATCAACCCATGTATGTTAATCCTATATTTTGTAATCTTTTCACATCTCCACCGCATATGATAAAATGAGCCCAATTTGTCTTTATATCTCCAACATGTTCCATCATGCATATTTGAAATTTTTGAGATTATCTTTGGAGTAATATACCACTGATAAAACATTTTATACCAATTTTCCCTCAAAGTTTGACATGTTGTTAATTTAACCTTTTTGGACCATAATCGTTCTCACTCACTCAGATTAATATTTTGATCAAAGTTTTGCATCCACTTGATGATAACATTTTTAATTTGTTCAGACTCGGTCTCCTATTTAACCAATAATTTATAAATCTGACCGTGCAAATGTGGTTTCTCCTGGCTGATTAACATCTCAAATTCACTCAGATTTATTCTCAAATTATTAGAGTCACCTGCTTCTAGCTTGAACTTGCTTGCTATTTGCAAATATTCAAACATTTGATAGCTGATCCCAGCTTTTAACTTGAGTTTCTTTGATTAACATGTCCTTGTATCTCATTTGCTGTAGTCTTTCTTGTTGTGACCACTGCTGCTTTTCATTCTATTTTTATATTTTGCCCAAATGTTTAAAATATCAGTCCTCCAAAAGTGAGATGTCTTCTCTTTCCTAATATTTGTTGAGGGCTCATGGGAATTATAGTCCAAGGACAGCTGGAGGGCCACAATTTGCCCACCCCTGATTTAAGGCATCCCAGGGGCTCATGGGAATTATAGTCCAAGGACAGCTGGAGGGCCACAATTTGCCCACCCCTGATTTAAGGCATCCCAGGGGCTCATGGGAATTATAGTCCAAGGACAGCTGGAGGGCCACAATTTGCCCACCCCTGATTTAAGGCATCCCAGGGGCTCATGGGAATTATAGTCCAAGGACAGCTGGAGGGCCACAATTTGCTCACCCCTGATTTAAGGCATCCCAGGGGCTCATGGGAATTATAGTCCAAGGACAGCTGGAGGGCCACAATTTGCCCACCTCTGATTTAAGGCATCCCTGGGGCTCATGGGAATTGTAGTCCATGGACATCTGGAGGACCACAGGTTGACTACCCCTGGACTAGAGGACCCATGAGGTCCCTTCCAACACTATTATTCTATTATTCTCTTGGATCCCTACAAGTATGGTTTGAGACAAAATTTTTAATTTGAGCAAAACATTCATCTTAATTATTGCCATTCTTGCAGACCAGGAGAAATTCATTTGAGACCATCTCTTTAAACCTTTGTGTATTTCATTCCAAACTCTCTTGTAGTTATTCTGGAAAAGATTTTGCAGATTTCTATCACCATTCCAAGATATTTGATTTTTTTCTGGCTTTACGTCACATCGAATTGCAAACTTTAGCTCCTCAAGTCTCCTCTTTATTAATCACAACCAAAAATACCTTTATCTTAGTTCTCTTTATTTTATAACCTGAGAGTACCTAAACATTCTCAGCATATGTTACCAAAGTTGGAAGTCTAATTTCAGGGTCGGTCAAAATCAGGACTACATCATCTGATGGAGTGAGGAAGATCAGTGCCCCCCCCCCCGGTGTTAGGTCATATTGACCCCTCTTTCCGTCCCTCCAGAGGTTGAGTGGGGGGTCGGGGAGTTTGAGGCAGGGGTAGTCAAACTGCGGCCCTCCAGATGTCCTTGGACTACAATTCCCATGAGGCCCTGCCAGCGAATGCTGGCAGGGGCTCGTGGGTATTGTAGTCCATGGACATCTGGAGGGCCGCAGTTTGACTACCCCTGGTTTAAGATATTACCGCCTTGTTCTAGTCTGTTACCATTTTGTTGTTTGTTTTAATGGGGTTTTTATTGGACATCCTGTAATCTGCCACGAGCCAGTTTTGGGAGTGGCAGGTAATAAATTAAAGTTCTAATCTCGCGAGCCGGGTTTGATTCCCCGCTCCCCCACATGCAATCAACTGGGTGAACTTGGGCTCACCACAGCACTAGCGGTCTTCAAACAATGGCTGGACAGATCTTGATTCTGGATGTTTTAGGCCGATCCTGCGTTGAACAGAGGAAACAGAGGAAAGGACGTGCAGTAATGGGTTTAAACTACAAGTACAACGATACAGGCTAGATATCAGGAAAAAGATTTTCACAGTCAGAGTAGTTCAGCAGTGGAATAGGCTGCCTAAGGAGGTGGTGAGCTCCCCCTCACTGGCAGTCTTCAAGCAAAGGTTGGATACACACTTTTCTTGGATGCTTTAGGATGCTTTGGGCTGATCCTGCATTGAACAGAGTGTGGGACTAGATCAGGGGTAGTCAAACTGTGGCCCTCCAGATGTCCATGGACTACAATTCCCAGGAGCCCCCTGCCAGCATTCGCTGGCAGTGGGCTCCTGGGAACTGTAGTCCATGGACATCTGGAAGGCCACAGTTTGACTACCCCTTGACCAGATGGTCTGTATGGTCCCATCCAACTCTATGATTCTAACCCACCTCATAGATAAAAGGAGGATTAAAGGAGGATAAAAGGAGTCAAGGAGAACTTTGGGTCCTCACTGGGGAGGAAAGTGGGGTGCAAGTCAAAAAGCAAACAAGCAAACTGAACCTTCAAACCGACCTGGAAACCCAAATTTGGGGATATAAAACCAGGCCGAAACAGCACTTAGTGGTAGTAAAGCTCAAGCGAAGAGAATTGAACAAGGGGGATTCAATTCTCTTTGACATTTGTTTGATTCCCTATTAAACCATTCACTTATTCCCTTCCCTGTCCCAGCTTCCAACCCACGGACTTGCTCTGATCTCATTCCTCCGAGTGCTTAAAAGGGATCCTTGCAAATGACAAAAGCTTGGGAGTAGGACTGCTTTAATGGGAGCCTGTGGGACAGAGAAAGCGAGAGAAAGGCGGATTTCACTTTTATGTTGTGAAACTCCCCTCTTTGGAAAAAACCCAGCATGTGCAAAATACAACTTTCTCATCTCTGGGACGGAATCGGATGCAAACACCGTTGGAGTTTTCAACGATGCCGATCTTGCCTTCCAACATCCTTTCAGTCTGGGTGTGTGTTGATTTTATCGATGCGTGCTCAGTTCGTACTTTGATTTTGTTTGAATTCACAAGGATTTGCAGGGCCTCTCTTAAGGCCAGAGGATGTGAGACTGAAACGCTAGATGGAAGTAAATCATGCACAGCCAAAGCCCTATACACATTTCCCAGTTACAACATGGAAATACAAAGATGCATACTGCCATATTCCAGAGTCTGCTTGTGGTTCCGTGCTTCTGTGGGATTATCCCAGTGAAATTCGTGGAACAAGTTTTAGACCCTTTCCTGTATTTTTTTTAAAACCGTTTTTCGGCCAACCTGTGTGTTCTCCTAGATTTGTGGAAGTATCTGTGCATTCTACACATGGTCCCAACCTGTGGATTTGAGTATCCACAGACGAAGCCAAAGAGCCTCTTGTGGCGCAGAGTCGTAAGGCAGCAGTCATGCAGTCTGAAAGCTCTGCCCATGAGGCTGGGAGTTCGATCCCAGCAGCTGGCTCAAGGCTGACTCAGCCTTCCATCCTTCCGAGGTCGGTAAAATGAGTACCCAGCTTGCTGGGGGGTAAACGGTAATGACTGGGGAAGGCACTGGCAAACCACCCCGTATTGAGTCTGCCATGAAAACGCAGGGGTCAGACATGACTCGGTGCTTGCACAGGGGATACCTTTACCTTTATCTTTAGACGAAGCCATGAGTTCACGGACCTAGCTCTGGGCTACCAAAACCCAACATTGCTGAAAATGAGCTCCTCATTCTCCCCTCTTTAATAAGAAGCAATTATGTACTTAAAGCCACAAAGCCTGCTTTGAAAGGGGGTTGGACTAGATGACCATGGAGGTCCCTTCCAAGACTATGATTCTATGAAAATATAGGAACTATGCCTGATTTTGGATTTTAAATGCTTTGCTTGATTACCCAACATCTCCCATCAAAAAGGTTGATGGCTCTGAAAGGGTCTCCTGAATGGGTGGCACTTAGTTAATCTTTATACAGCTTTCGCTGTATACATAAAAGGCTGAGGACTAAGTGGGAGAGTGGGTGGGGCCAGTCCGGGTGAGGGCCCTCACCAGGAGAGACAAGAGTTCTAGCCAATCGGATGAGGGCACATTGGGCCCTCACCAGGACAGGCCAGAAAGTGACGGGGAAGCGGCAGGACACCAGGACACCATGAGTAAAGGAGGCCTTCCCTCGGGCCTAGAAGCACACCCGGGGCCTTGAAGCGGCCCCGGGTGTGCTTCTAGGCCCGAGGGGAAGGCTGAGCCGCTGCTGGGGGGGGGGGAGGAGGAGGCCTTCCCCTCAGGCCTAGAAGCACACCCTTCTAGGCCTGGCGGGAAGGCTGTGCCACCGGGGGGTGGGGGGTGGGGAGGCCTTCCCACCGGGCCCAGAAATGCCACCCCTGGGGGAAATGCCGCCTCTATGTGTCTGCTGGGCAGCCGCGGTGGTGAGGGGGGGGGGGGCTTTCAAAGCCCGTTCTCACGAACGAGCTTTGAATCTAGTTTTTATATATTTTAAAAATTCGTTAAATATTTATCGGGTGACATGACCATTTATCGGGTGACATGACCACCCTCTCATCCCAAAATGGCCAATGATGGGCCTGGCAGGGGTGGGAAGGGGAGGGGTCCCAGGTGGGCGTGTCCGCAGCTCTGCTTCCCAACCACATTTTGCACCATCGTTCCACTTCTTGGGTTTCTCGGAGCCTGAAGAATGTTTCAGGCGATTCTCAAAGTTGGGAAAGGCCGACTTAATCCAACACCTGGCCCCCAACCATAGCCTGCCTTCTCTTCCTGCACACAGGAGCCAACAAAAGCTGGGCCAGCAGGGGGCAGCATTGGCCAGCAGGGCTTTTCCCCAGGTTCTACTGGGGAGCTGACTGCAGACTTTCCTGGGCAGAAAAGGACTGGATATTGTGGTGCCCACCCTGGTTACATCTCCTTTCGATTACTGCAGCGGCCTCTATGAGGGGCAGGGCTTGAGAAGCATTCAACCACTGGTGCTTTTGGGTGCAAAGACGGCATTTTCGGGCACCTTGTTTTGGTTTCAGGCAGGACAGCAGTCACTGTGCAGAGAATGGCAGTGTGGTCTAGTGGTTAGATTAGAACATTCAAATCTCTACAGTTCCCTAAACTTTCTGGGTATCCAAAGGCCAGTAATTTCCTCTCTGTCTGCCTTGCCCCGGGTATCTGAACAAGGGGGCATGCCCACAGAAGCTTACACCCAGAAATAAATAAAATATTTATTTATATTTTGATTTATAATAACTAAATAAAACTGTGTTGAGCCACTGGGCTCAATTTTGTTTTGGCCTGACAGTTATTGTAAAGATAAACTGAAGGAGTGGGGCAGGGCCCTGAAAGGACATGCGGAGACCGAAAAGCACATTAAGTTTAAGAGACCCTGGAGAACTGCCACCAAATGATAATTTCTGATCACTTTGTCTCTGTGTGCCTTTACACACACACACCAAGGTGAAAAACATGTGGTTTAGCAGTTAAAGTGTCGTGGACTCTAATCTGCAGACTCCCCATTCACAGAATCAGAGTTGGAAGGAGCCTCCAAGGTCATCTAGTCCAACCCCCTGCTGCATGCAGGAACTCACAACTACCTGCCCACTCAGAATGAACCCAATATCATGCCCAAGTGATTCCCCCACCAAAAATCTCCAGAATCCAGCCAGGCCTGGCGGAAATTCACCTAGCATCCCATAATGGCAATCAGCAATTCCCTGGGTATGCACGGAAGGGCCACAAGAGACAAACCCTGCCCATCCCCTCCTGCCCACCCACTCACCATCTGCCTAAGTTCATAAAATCAGTTCCTCCACATGCAGCCAGCTGGGTGACCTTGGGTCAATTACAGTTCTCTCAGAGCTCTCTAAGCCCCACCTCCCTCACAGGGGGGGTGTTGTGGGAGAGGAAAGGAAACGTGTTTGTAAGTTGCTGTGGGACTCCTTTAGGTAATGAAAAGCGGAAAAACAGTTCTTCTGTCCATGGACACATTCAGCTCTGGAGAAAGGCAAGGCAGGGGCAAGGCAAGGCAAGGCAAGGCAAGGCAGGAAGAAATAAATAAATAAATAAATAAATATATAAATATATAAATAAAGAAAGAAAGAAAGAAAGAAAGAAAGAAAGAAAAAGAAAGAAAGAAAGAAAGAGGGGGGGGAGGGAGGGAGGGAGGGAGGAGAGAGAGAGAGAGAGAGAGAAAGAAAGAAAGAAAGAAAGAAAGAAAGAAAGAAAGAAAGAAAGAAAGAAAGAAAGAAAGAAAGAAAGAAAGAGGGAGGGAGGGAGGGAGGGAGAGAGAGAGAGAGAGAGAGAGAGAGAGAGAAAGAAAGAAAGAAAGAAGGAGGGAGGGATAGAGAGAGAAAGAAAGAAAGAAAGAAAGAAAGAAAGAAAGAAAGAAAAGAAAGAAAGAAAGAAAGAAAGAAAGAGAGAGAGAGAGAGAGGGAGGGAGGGAGGGAGGGAGAAAGGAAGGAAGGAAGTGTGCGTGGAGATCCACTACAGAAGTGTGTGTTTGTGTCTGTGTGTGTGTGTGGGGGGGGGAGATCCACTACATAAATCTCGGCAGAAGTGCAACAGGTGAAGCCTCGCCTCGACACGGAGACGGCTAGGAGTCGAAAGAACTTCCCCGGACGAACTTCCGCGTCTCTCGCCTTCGCTTTTCAAAGCCCCGGCTCCGTGTAAACGCGCCGTCCGCTCGCCGCGCGCCGCCGCAACAAAGAGCGCAGCGAGAAGTGGAGGGCGCCGCGGAGGACTCCCCCTTCCGCCCTCGCCCCGCTGCAGACAAAGGAGCCCGGCGGAGAAGGGCGGCCGGCCAGCGCTCGCCGCGGCCGGGGGGCAGGGGAGGGAAGCCGCGCCAGGGGGCGTGGGGGGGGGCGGCCGGAAGAAGGCGAGGCGAGGCGAGGCGGGGGGCGGCCCGGCTCCTGCCGGCGGCGGCTGAAAAGGAGGCGAAGCGGCCGAGACGCGCCCGCCGTGCCCAGCGCCGCCGATGGCACCATGGCCGTGTCGAGCCAGAGCTGGCTGGCCAACGAGGGCGCCAAGCACTTCCTCCTGGTAGGTGGCAGCCGCTGGCTTAGGGCCCAAGGAAGGAAGGAAGGAAGGGGGCTCCTGAGCATGTGCAGAGGACAAGGGAGGAGATGGATGGGGCGCCTTCAAGGCTAAGGGAATTGATGCCCGCTGGGAAAGTTTGAGCAACTGGACAAAGTTTTATTCTGGGGACAGGTTTCCGTGGGCATGCGCCCTTCTTCAGATACAAGTTTATGCCAGTTCGCTTGGAGTGCGATAGCGCCTTCAAGTCCAGCAAGATTTTGGGGGATGAGGATTCCTGGACGCAAAACCCACTTCGACAGGTGCAGTGTGGTTAGACCGGGCAGCTGGGATGAGGAGACCCGAGTCCCGATCCGATCGCTGCTCTGGTGTGCGGCTGGATGGTCAACTTCTCTCACCTTGCCTACCTCACAGGGCTGTTGTGAGAGAGAGTGTTGTAGTGGTTATGACCGGAGGTCTGTAATCAAGAGAACCGGGTATGATTCCCAGCTCCTTGTCCACTTCCAGCCCGCTGGGGGATTTGGGGCCAGGCACAGTTCTCTCAGAGTTCTCTTAGCCCCACCTACCTCACAAGGAGCCTGCTGTGGGGAGAGGAAGGGAAGGCGATTGTCAGCCACTTTGAGACGCCTTCGGGGAGTGAAAGGTTGGGTAGAAAAACCAACTCTTCTTCTTCTTCTTCTTCTTTCTTCTTCTTCTTCTTCTTCTTCTTCTTCTTCTTCTTCTTCTTCTTCTTCTTCTTCTTCTTCTTCTTCTTCTTCTTCTTCTTCTTCTTCTTCTTCTTCTTCCAGGCTCCTGGATGCCCGGGGTGGGGAGATAAAAATGCCACAGGTTGAGAGAAAGCGGCTTTTGTCTGTTTGTACATTATCTGTACATTTGTACATTATCTTGCCCATCCCTATAGACTATGTCAGTTTTATTATTCTGGCCTCACCAGGGAAGAATCTGCCCATGACCTCTACTAATGAGTTTCCGCAGAGTGGAAATTCCAACCTGGAACATCCCAGGCCATGCTCTTCAAAAGAACCTAAGAAGGATCAGACCAGGGAGGGTCCCTCTAGTCCAGCATCCTGTCTCTCACAGTGGCCAACCACTTCCTCCGGAGGACCAGCAACAGAGCATAGAGCAGGAGAGGCCACACTGTGGCTCTCCAGATGTCCATCTGGCAGGGGCTGATGGGAATTGTAGTCCACGGACATCTGGAGAGCCACTCTTTGGCCATCGCTGGCACAGAGGCCAAGGCCTTCCCCTGTTGGGATTTACTGAGTTTGTGCTTCTGAATGTGGAAGTTCCCCTCAGTCTCTAGTAGCCATGGACAGACTGATCCTTCGTGAACCAATCTAACCCCCCTCGAAAGCTGTTGATTCCTGTTTATCCCACAAATATGTTGCAGCAGCTTCTAGCTGCCTTCCTATTTTCCCTGAGTAAATCCCAAATGGGATTCAAGAGTGGGACTTCTGCGGTGGAAATACATCCTCCTGGCTAACTTGAAGCATTTTGCATTTGGGAAGTGACACGCTGTGGGCACGTTCGGGTCGACTCACGCGAGCCGGTTAGAATTTCCTAGGTTTTTCGATCGCGAACAGATGGAGAGCCCCCTTCCCATGTGTCCACCCCCCCCCCCCGGCTTTCATTAACTCGCAGGGTGGCTTGCGTGTGGCTGGGGCTTGCAATTCGATCTGCTCTGGCGACCGTGCGCATAGAACCTGGCAGCTATTCTGGATTGGCGCATGTGGAGTGTGATCTTATATGCGCGACAGCTGATAAAAATAGGCCCTCAGGATACAGCTTTTTTTGCGTGTGAGGGGCAGAGAGATGATCCTTCTGTTGAGATAGAAGGACCTTTTCACAGGGGTCGCGGCAGGGCAAGCAGCTTGGCCAGGGGGAGGTGGGGCGCCATCCACACAACAGCCTTGCGGGGTAGATCGAGCCAGAGCGTTCGTCTGACTGGAACAGCGGGAAAAGAGTGAGTTGAGCATGGTGGGACAAGAGGCAGAGCTGAACTGAGAAACCCCGGAAAAAAAACAATTTATATACAATCCTGAACAAAGGATCTTCACGGCATTGGTCAGTTTGGGTTTAATTTCTGTGAAAGAACCCTTGCACAATTTTATGGTTGGGAGTCACCATGACATGAGGAACGGTATTAAAGGGTCGCGGTTCAGCCATACTGGAGGTTCAGCCATACTGGACTTAATACTGACCAACAGGCAAGAGTTGGTGGATGAGGTGAAGGAGGTGGGGACCCTAGGGGGAAGTGACCATGTCCTCATAGAATTCCTTTGAGATAGGGAGCCAAGGAAGCTTGTAGCCAGACGCGGATGTTGGATTTTCGTAGGGCAAACTTTAATAAACTCAGAGACATGATGAGTGTCATACCATGGACGAGAATGCTGGAAGGAAAGGGAGCATGTGAAGGGTGGGCGCTACTCAAACAAGAGCTATTGCATGCTCAATCAATGACTATCCCAGAAAGACGAAAACACTGCAGGAGCTCTAAGAAGCCTATTTGGATGAACAGAGAACTTCAAGAGGAACTAAGAAAGAAAAGGAAAATGTTCAGGAAATGGAGGGAAGGACAGAGCTCTAAAGAAGAGTACCTACAGGTTACTAGGCACTGTAGATCAATCATCAGAAAGGCCAAAGCTGAGAGTGAGCTAAGATTGGCCAGGGAAGCCCATTGTAACAAGAAAAGATTTTTCAGTTAAGGCCCCTTCCAACTCTATGATTCTATGATTAAGAAGGTTGAGGCCCACTGGTCTAAAGCAAGGGGACAAAATTCAAGTCCAGTGGCACCTTTAAGAGAAACTGCTTTTGAGGGTTGTCTGAAACATGCCTTTTAACTTTTAATTGTGAAACACACTTTTCTGCTATCAGTGTGACTCGGAGAAAGGTATACGGGTCTGCATAAGCTATAGAAGCACAATGAACTTATTGAGACCCCAACAAGGGGCTTTCCAAGGTGGGTGAGAAGTAGATGTGGCTTTGCATTGCCTTCCTCTGCAGAGACTTCCTTGATGGATCCCTACTTCGACCCTGGCCCCTCCCTGCCCTGACGGAGCTGGCCCAGTTCCTCAGGGCCTGCAAGACACAGCTCTTCCACCAGGCATTTGGCTGAAGCCAGGATATGGAAGAGCTGGCCCTTCCTCGGGTGCCGTTGGGGCTTCTGGTGCCTTGGCATCTATCTTTACATCCTTTCCATAGAAAATAGTCAATTACATTGCGGTTTTAAACACAGCCGATGTCAATTTCTGTCTGTTGCCGCCTGAGGTTCCTTCCTCTCTTCCAAGAGCCCCAGGGCTGAAAGCAGAACAAAGTTAAGAGTCCAGTGTGGTGTCGTGGTGAAGTTCTCATCTGGAGAACTGGATTTGATTCCCCACTCCTCCTCCACATGCAGCCAGCTGGTTGACCTTGGGCGAGTCACAGTTCTCTCCGAGCTCTCTCAGCCTCACCAACCTCACAAGAGAGAGGAAGGGAAGGCGACTGGAAGCCGCTTTGAGACTCCTTCAGGTATTGAACATTGGGGTACTAAAAACCAGCTCTTCTCTTCTCCTGTTCTCTGTTCTGCTAGTTCAGGCCAACATGGCCACCCACCTGAATCTATCTTTACGGGCTGCGGGCAGAGGCAGGTAATGGTGAATCACCTTCAAACATCCCTTGCCTTGATAAGCCCCAGAGGGACGCTGTAAGTCAGGCCACAATTTTTCAACGCTTTCTGGTGCGTCTGTTGTCCTGCTGAGGTCCGAGCTTGAGGTCAGGGGCAGGATGGTAGCTTACAATGTAATTGACCAATTCGTGGCTGGATCCCTTCTGCTGGATCCAGTCCGAGTAAACTGAAACAGATCAATAGCACACTGGCGAAAATCCATTGTTTGCTTGTGTATATAAGTTGGAGATTTCTGGGTTATTTTGGTTCAGCTCAGTTCTTCTAGTGCCATTTCGGGGTCCTGATAAAGAGCTCCAGTCACTTCTAGGGTCTGTGTCCATCCGGAACCCACAGATTTAACCCTTTCCGTCCAAGACCCTGCCTGTTTCTCGTTTCAGGTTTGGGTGTGCTGGGCCATTGCTGATCAATGATGCCGATAGGCGGCAGATTCCACACAGATGAAAGGAGATAATGTGCTGCAACCATCATTGACTCATGGAATCTGCTAGATGGTACTTTAGTAAAATTAAGCAGAAGGCCAGTGGCCCCTTAAACACGAACATGATGGGTTTCTTCGTGAATGTTTGGAAGTTGGAGCTGGCTTTGATAGATGCATGCTGTGTGCAAGTAGTTGTCTAGTGAGTGTACCGTCTTGTGCATCTGATGAAGTGAGCTCCTAGTTTGATTTTACTAAAACAGACTTAAGAAGGCAGCTACTCTGGACTCACTATTTTAGCAGTCTTTGAAAGGTGATTAGATAAATGCATGGGGAGCAGTTTATGGGAAGAGAGGAATGGGAAGACGACTGTAAGCCTTCGGGCCGCAGCCCAACGAGCCCCCGCCCAACGAGCCCCCGCCAGCCGCCCTGCACCCGGCTGCCGGGGGCTCCCTTGTCTAGCGCCCGCTGTATTCAGAATACAGCGGGCTTGAATACTAGTATATATATAGCTGTATAGCAGTCTTTTCTCCATGTCCAAAATGGTTTCCCTAAATGGTAGACCAAGGGGCGGTGACACGCAGGGCCTTTTCTGTGGTGACCCTCAAACTTTGGAACAGCCTCTTTCTGATGATTTGCCAGGCAACTAGATTTTATGGTTTTTGGTGCCTGGTGAGAACACACCTCTTTACCCAACTAGAGGAACTGATTGGCCACTGTGTGAGACAGGATGCTGGACTAGATGGACCACTGGCCTGATCCAGCAGAGCTCTTCTGATGTTCTCATGAAGGCCTCAGCCTCTTTAGCCTGTCACTGGCCATCCAGAGGAACTAGTTGGCCACTGTGTGAAACAAGATGCTGGACTAGGTGGACAATTGGTCTGACCCAGCAGGGCTCTTCTGTCAAGCAGCAATCAAAACTCTGTGTTCATGGGAGATGGAGATGCCCCAGAAGTGTCAGGGATTGTCTGTTAAGTCCTCCAGTGGCAATCCTTGGAAGGGATTAGCTGGCCTTTCTACTTTTGGTGAAGCCCTCTGTGTAGGCAACTTAGAACAGGCCCTCCAGTCCTTTGAAATGTGCATGGATTCCATGACAGCTGTTGGGAAGGGTTGCCTTGAATTCTTGAAGTGGCATCTACGTGTGAGAGGGGATGTGGCTCAGGGGAAGAGCCTTTGTGTTGCATGCCGAATGTCCCAAGTTCAATCCCCAGCATCTCCAGTTGAATGGCCCAATTAGGAGGTGATGTGAAAGACTCCGGTCCAAATAGACAATCCTGGTCTCAACCGACCCGTCTTAAGGCAGCTTCATGTGTGCTTTGAATAGCTTAATGATCCAGTGCATGGATTTCCCGTGAGTAGGTGCCTGGCGGAGTTGTTCCCACAGGCCCCCGTGGCATCTGCTAAACTGTCTCCTGGTGCCCACTTAATTCGCCCCCGATACATCCGATCCACAAAGCTAACATCTGTTTCCTAAAACATCTGTTTATCGTGGCTTTCTTCCATTTCATTGGAGCAGGAAGTTCCGTACTTCAGAAAAGTACGGAAGGCATTCCCTTCGGGTCTGTAGGGAACACACTTTTTGGAAACAGCCTCCTCCGCTTGAACCGCATGGTGACTGTGGTGCCTTCCAGTGTTTCGGGACTGCAGCCAGCTACCCTCGCCTCTGAGTCATTCTGTGATGTTATCACCAGTCTAACATAAGTCTAAGGCTAACTCCACTAGGTGCTCAAGGCTACAGCCTGGTCACCATAACGTCTAGGCCAGCTGCTGGGAAGGTCGCCCACACTGCCAGCTCTGCAGCCACGTATGGCGATGGTGCAGTTCTTGTGGGCTCCCGCTGCTATCGCCCGTTACATCCCTGGGTGCAACGGGCTTTCAGCCTAGTATATATAGTATATATATATATATAGTTTGTTCATGAGCCTCTTGTGGCGCAAAGTGGTAAGGCAGCAGACATGCTGTCTGAAAGCTCTGCCCATGAGGATGGGAGTTCGATCCCAGCAGCCAGCTCAAGGTTGACTCAGCCTTCCATCCTTTCAAGGTGGGTAACATGAGTACCCAACTTGCAGGGGGGTAAACGGTAATGACTGGGGAAGGCACTGGCAAACCACCCCGTATTGAGTCTACCATGAAAGCGCTGGAGGACGTCACCCCAAGGGTCAGACATGACCCGGTGCATGCACAGGGGATACCTTTACCTTATAGTTTGTTCATTTGCACACACTTGCTCTGGAAACCATGGGGTTCAGGCAAGACCTCTTTGACCCCCAGACAATCTTTTTGATCTCTAAGTTGCCATTGGACTCAAATCCAGCTTGTTCTGCGTCTGCTTCATTGGCTACCAGTTAGTTTCCAGGGGGTAGCCCTGTTACTCTGTAAGAGCAGAACAAAATTCACTAGCACTTTGAAGACCTACCCAATTTTCCAGGGTATAAGCTATTGTGTGTCAAAGCACCCTTTGGCAGAGATGATGTGACCACTGACTCACAAAAGCTTACATCCTGGGGGATTTGGTTGCTTTTTAAAGTGCCACCGGGGATGCAAACAGGGAAGGTGGACAGCTACCCGTCCCATTGGAAACTCTCTGGTGGAATGGCTTGTTTTACAGCAGGGGTAGTCAACCTGTGGTCCTCCAGATGTCCATGGACTGCAATTCCCAGGAGCCCCTGCCAGCATTCGCTGGCAGGGGCTCCTGGGAATTGTAGTCCATGGACATCTGGAGGACCACAGGTTGACTACCCCTGGTCTACAACTTCATTCCCTCCTGCTGGTCAGAGCTCTTTGCCTGTTGAACCTCTGGCTGGGCTAAGCTCTCATCCCCCTGAGGTTCAGGGGAAGCCGGGAGCTCCTGGGAGAGCTCTTCCTCCAAGGAGTCCTCACTGGGCTGGGCTCACCCTCCTGACACAGCAACGTACCTGTTAGTAATAGTCCGATGCAGGGCAGCCGTCTTGGCTGCAGTGTGCAACTGTGGAAGACAATTGATCTGGAAGCACTTCCTGACCCTGTGTTGACTGCAGGGCTTTGTGGAGCGGGGTCCTCATCCAGCATTTCTCTTAGACGGGGGAGTAGCACATCTCTGACCCTTTCGCGGCCATTTACTGGTAAGCATCACCTGACGTCTACCTTGGACTGTAAGAAGCGAAAACAGATCGAGCCTCTCTGTAGGAGTAGAAAAGAGTGAGAGGCCAGGAGCACCTTCAAGACTTAACAAGATTTGTGGCAGGGCAGGAACTTCCATGAGTCACTGCTGGCTTCTTCAGGTGATGATGGCTCCTCTCCTGCCCCAAGTTCTCTTAGTCTTTAAGGTGCTTCTTGTGTTTTATTGCTGCAATGAAAATAAGATGCCTAAGGAGGTGGTGAGCTAAGGAGGTGGTGAGCTCCCCCTCACTGGCAGTCTTCAAGCAAAGGTTGGATGCACACTTTTATTGGATGCTTTGGGCTGATCCTGCGTTGAGCAGGGGGTTGGACTAGATGGCCTGCGTGGCCCCTTCCAACTCTATGATTCTGTGATTCTATAAGTTCAGCTGCAGAAGAAGGAGAGTTGGTTCTTATATGCCGCTTTTCTCTACCCGAAGGAGTCTCAAAGCAGCTTACAGTTGCTTTCCCTTCCTCTCCCCACAACAGCCACCCTGTGAGGGAGGTGAGGCTGAGAGAGCCCTGAGATTACTGAAGAAGAAGAAGAGTTGGTTTTTATATGCCGCTTTTCTCTACCCGAAGGAGTCTCAAAGCAGCTTACAGTTACTTTCCCTTCCTCTCCCCACAACAGCCACCCTGTGAGGTGGGTGATGCTGAGAGAGCCCTGAGATTACTGCTTGGTCAGAACAGCTTTATCAGTGCTGTGATGAGCCCAAGGTCACCCAGCTGGCTGCATGTGGGGGAGCAGGGAATCAAAGCCGGCTTGCCAGAGTCCGCACTCCTAACGACTACACCAAACTGGCTGATCTTCAAGTGAGACTTTGCCTGGGGAGGCCGCTTTCCCTCTTTCCACCGAGTAATGCTATTAAATTTTGTTTCCGTGGCCTCTTTATTTCACGCATCATCTCAAGGCATCTCCATTTTTAAAAATAACAACTTCCATGTTTTCCCTTCTTTAAAGGAACCTCTGCGTTTCATTCTGGAACTGGAGGGAGATTTGATCAATCTCTGGTTTTTACATTTTGAAAACAGAGGCTGCCATTTCCCCCTTAATTTTCCGCCAGAATGTTTGGGTCCAGCTTTAAACCTCTGTCACACGCACAGAATCTAATCCAATGAATGCTGCAATTCTGGGCTCAGCCCCTTGGCTTTATGTACGTTGATTTTAACGGGCTTCAAAGAGAAATCTGTGGGGATAGCACGGTTAAGTCTGCAACATTGTTAAGTTCTTCTTCTGCTGGCTTTTTACCATTACGCCACTTGGTAATATTTTTATTTGTGTGCGGAATTTGTATGCTACTGGCCAAGACCTGCTCCAGGCCGCTCCCAACAATAAAACCAAATTGGCAATAAAAATAGCAAGAGAAATCCTAGCAACTAAAACAAAGTTAATAAAAGGATCCAAGCCGGTAATATAAAGCAAGCCGATAAAAGCAAGCCAAAGTATAAAAGTGCTAAACAGCCTAAAAGGATGTTGATAAACCAGACTGCAGGCTGGAAAACAACCATAAGACATCTGAAAAAGATGGAGCTCCTTAGCTGATACCTGGTAAAGAAGAAACCTACCAAAGGAAGGGAATGTAGGGACCATTCAAGCCTCCAGGGGAGAACAGCATTGCAAAAAGTGAGGGGCCACTACTGGAAAAGCTCTGTCCTTGATTGCCACCTGCTTCACCTGCGTATAGTTACTCTGTCAAAGAATTGAGGCTTTTGAACCCTGGTGCTGGAGAAGACTCTTGCGAGTCCCTTGGACTGCAAGGCGAACAAACCGGTCAGTCCTAGAGGAGATCAGCCCTGACTGCTCCTTAGAAGGCCAGATCCTGAAGATTAAACTTTGGCCACCTCATGAGAAGGAAGGACTCCCTGGAGAAGAGCCTAATGCTGGGAGCGATCGAGGGCAAAAGAAGAAGGGGACGACAGAGAATGAGGTGGCTGGATGGAGTCACTGAAGCAGTCGGTGAAAACTTAAATGGACTCCGGGGAATGGTAGAGGACAGGAAGGCCTGGAGGATCATTGTCCATGGGGTCGCGATGGGTCGGATGCGACTTCGCAACTAACAACAACAAGTTACTGTGTACAGTCTCTGGTGTCTCAAAAAGGACATTGCAGAGTAGGAGAATGTACAGAGGAGGGCAACCAAGATGATTAGGGCAACAACATTTTTAGTGGATGGCAACCAGGGCACCTTACTTGATGGGAGCACACAGGTAGCATGCATGCTGGCTCATGTGGCCCGCCCCCCTGAGAGCATGGTTCCACTTGGAATGGTGCAACACTCAATGACTGTGCATTGCAGATCTTGTCCTCTATCCATGGCTACTTGTCACAGAGGCTGAAGGGAACCTCAAAGATGCCAAGCCTCTGAATCCCAGAGCCAGGAGGCAATTTTGGGCAAAGACCTCAGCCTCTATGCCCTGTTGTTGGCTGTCCAGAGGAAATGGTTGGCCCTAAATGCAGGGTGGAAAACTGTTACGCATGAGGCTGTGCAATAAAATATTCTAAAGAATAATTTCAAAATTGATTTCAGCACGTCTTCGAATGTTCTACATTCACATCCGGGTTGTAAATGGATAATTTAATTTCTCAGCGTATGGTATTATAGTATGACAGGCACGCTGGTTATCAGCTTGTTTCATTCTATTTGGATACGGACGTATGTTCCTCCAGACCTGACTCTTATATAGCATTCAATTTCAGTATAATCTCACTACAAAAGGGCTCCAAACTGGTGGTTCGGAAATGAATATCAAACAATGTGCGGAGAAACCGGCAATATATTTTTAAAAATATTTTAGAGACGCTAAGGATTATACAGAAGGAAGAGTATTTTATTGGCAATCGGAAAAAAAACTTTAAAGACTGTTGAAGGTTTTGTTCCCTCTGGGGAAGGAAAGCAAGAGAGGAATATGTTTATGTATCTGAAAAAGTGGAATTAAACAAGTTCATAACCAGCGCAGCCGTCATACTCTGATACTATACATTGAGAAATGAAATTATCCCTTTACAAACCAGATGTGAGTGAGAAGATTATTTGGAGATAGACTTCAATCGATTTTTGAGATTATTCTTTAGAATACTTTATTGTGCAGCCTCTTCCACCCCAGTTTTGTACCTTGCATTTCGTTCTTAGTGTTGATAGGGTGTATCCTCTTTGTATTGTTTGAGGCCACTGTGTGAGACAGGATGCTGGACTAGATGGACCACTGGGCTGATCCAGCAGGGCTCTTCTGATGTTCTCAGGAAGGCCTCGGCCTCTCTGCCCGGCTGTTGGCCCTCCAGAGGAACTGGTCAGCCAGTTTGTGAGACAGGATCCTGGACTAGATGGACCATTGGTCTCATCCAGCAAGGCTCATCTGATATTCTTCTCAGGAGAAGGCCTCAGCCTGTATGCCCTTTTTGATGGCTGTCCAGAGGAACTGGTTGGCTGCTGTGTGAGGCAGCATGCTGGACTACAGGTACAACTGGTCTGATCCAGCAGGGCTCTTTTTATGTTCCCCATTTTGTTTTATCCACCCAACAACCCTGTGAAATAGATTAGGCTGCGCTCAAGGTCACACAGCTAGTTTCCAAGGCAGAGTGAGGATCTCAAGCCTGATCTGCTATCTCACAATTAGAAGCATGTAAAATCAAACGAAAAATCCTCATGAAATAAAACACTTCAGCATCAAGCAAAATATGCCAAGAGCGGCAGTTCATAACAGCAAAGCCAGTCAATATTGGTCGCATTAAGGTCACAAATTGCATCTACCCCTCCCTCCAAGCAGGGAAAACAGGCAATAAAATTATGAAGGCCAAAACCCAGATGGAATCTCCCAAGACACATTTCAGCAGCTTCCAGAGGTTCTACAGTAAGGTGTCATGGTGAACTCCCTGTGGTAGGTGTCTGCATAAATAGGGTTGCAGGTGACCCCCACCCCCGGACCACCAATGAGGGATGGGGGGTCGGATTGCTAGATCCCGATTGGGAAAACTCCTAAAGATTTGGGAATGGAGCCTGGAGAGGACAAGGATCTCACATATAATGCATTACAGCTTCCTAGTCTTGATGTTACACTGGCATGGATCAGGGTATGTGAGACTAGAACATATTGGAACTTTTTAAACCTATTTGGAAATGTTTAAACAGAGACTGAATAGTCATCTGACGGAGAGGCTGATTCTGTGAAGGTTCAAGGGGGTGGCAGGTGACAGTGGATGACCGAGAGGGTTGTGGGTGTCCTGCATAGTTCAGGGGGTTGGACTAGATGACCCAGGAGGGAAACCTTTACAGGGCAGTCAAGAAACCCTGGTTGAGAAAGCCTGATACAGGGCATCACTGTATATATGTATGCATTGTTTTGGTAATCATTAACCCCCCCCCACCCAATTCTAAGAGGGGCATAACAGCAGCTTCACCTTGGGAGGCAGATTTAATGAAATCCTCATACACACAGAAACCCTGATTTGCCAGCTCTCAGATGGAAATCAAATGGATCCAGGCAGAGTATCTTTAATTCTACAAAACAGAAGAGCTTCCCTCTCTTCTTCGGACCCTAATGGCTCTCCCATTTGGAAAATGTGCTTTCCTTCTCAAGCCCCTTAGCTGTAAGTCAAGGGAAGCAACCGTGCTGATTGCCTGCAATTACACAAACAAACAGACAACAGTCCCACGGGGCACAACTGTGTGTTTCCCCCACCCCCATCGTTTTATTCATTTTAATTCTTTTCTCTTTCAATGTCTTGCTTTCTCACTCAACTCCGTGCCCCTGGAGAATCCGCTGCCTGCATGTTCTCTCCATTGGAAAGAAGTATTGGAAAGTTCTGATTTTGCACATGCAATTTCCACTTACTGTGGGTTTCTCTCTCTCCCCCCCCCCCCTTTTGCTTCCTTCAGCTGCTCTGGCTGTGTCTCAACGTGGGGCTGTTTTGGAAAACTTTCCGGCTGTATTACCAGGGGCCGCAGTATTATTATTTGCATCAGATGCTGGGGGTAAGTGAGGAGATGAGACACCTCTCTCTCTCTCTCTGTTTCTCTCTGTGCGTTTCTCTCTTCCGCCCTTACGAATGTGGGAATGGGGAAAAGAAAAGCTTGCTTAAGGGGAGAGGCCTGGGAATTTCTTGTTGACTCCCAGGAAGGAGAGGGATGGACACGATGGGGGTGGGGATGCAGTAGGGGGAGGCAGGGGTCGTTTCTGGGTTTGAAAGGGGGAAGGTCTCTATCCAGAGGCTGGGAAAGCCACTCCCCCCCCCCTCTGCTCCCCTACGGCCTTTTGAGAATCGGCCATGCGGACCCGTCCGACCAATGGCTTTGGTTGCGCTCTTAGTCATGGTAACTCTAACTGAGCTCGTGGGTCTATTCCGGCCTGCGTTTACAAGCCAGGGTGTATGTTCTTGAGAGCAGTTAATTTTTATGAACGTTGGCATACTTTCCAGCTCACAGTTTGGAGCACTGGTGAAGTTTGAAAAACTAACAAGAAAACGGCAGAGGGGATGTGGAAAGAGAGCTGGGGAAGAAGGGGGGTTTGCTTGGGAAGGCCTTCAAGCATGATGAGCTCCGTGGATCGGGGAGCTTCCCGTTTCCAGTGTGGTACGGTGGCTGGAGCATGGAATTAGCGTCCGGGAGACCCGGGTTCGAGTCCCCAGTCTGTCATGGCAGCTTGCTCAGTGACCTTGGCCAGGTGCTTTTTCTCATCCTAACCTACCTCACGGGGTTGTTGTGAGGATAACGTGGGAGAGAGAATGGATGTATGCTGCTTTGGGTCTGTGTCGGGGAGAAACTTGGGGTTTAAATACCTAAACCAGCCTGTATCAACCATTTGACCGTGGAGGGGCCCTGAAATAGTTTTTTTTGGACTTCAAGGAGCCCCAGAAATTATATCAGCTGGCCATGCCTCTAAGCCCCACTCCTGGAAGTGACAGGTCGCCGGAAGTGACATCACCACCCCGTTAAGAGGCAGACTCGAGGAGAACTGAGGGAGGAGTGACAGGAGGCAGTTTAAGGCGGGAGTAGGCATGCAGGCTCCGCCCCTTCCAGGCACAGAAACTACAAGATCATTCACTTATGCGTGGGAGGAGGGAAGCTTGTGGCCGAGTTCATTCAGGCAGGAGAGGAGAGGCCGCAAACCCCCTGCAAACCCCTTGCAGACCCTTGGGAATCCATGGACCCCTGGATGGGAATCCCTGATCTAAACAAACAATAAAGCAGGGTTTTCTTTAAGGCTTTTGCTAACGGCTTTTAAGATTTTTTGTCTAGTGGATTTTCCCGTGCCCTTCGTCCAAGGAGCTCAAGGTTCACATTTCTTCCTTTCTCTTGTTGCCTTCACAACTATCCTTTGGGGTTGTTTAGGCTGAGGGACAATGACTCATTGGCCATTTTGGGTGGGCTGACATGACCTTAGATCAGGGGTAGTCAAACTGCGGCCCTCCAGATGTCCATGGACTACAATTCCCAGGAGCCCCAGCCAGCATTCGCTGGCAGGAGCTCCTGGGAATTGTAGTCCATGGACACCTGGAGGGCCGCAGTTTGACTACCCCTGCCCTAGATGGTCGTATCACTTGATAAAGTTTTTAAAAATTTAAAATATTTTTGAAAATTAATTAACTCCCACCCATGGTTGTCAAGAAACCCCAGGTTATAGGAAAGCATGGTTTGGAGTCACAGAATCATAGAGTTGGAAGGGGATAGACGGGGCTGGACTAGATTAACTTGAGATCCCGGCCTTTCTGATGCGTGCTCTGTCATGGGGCCATGACCTCTTCTCCAAAAGCTCTTTTAAAAAAAAAAACAAGAATTAAATTTGCCTCAGTGGGTCTTTTAAAATCTGGGACCATGCAAGGGTTATAGGCCAAGTTCCCATGATCTTTAACCCTGGGATGGTAACACAAGTGACAAAATGGAACAGATGCATCTTGGGATTGGACATTTCCATCAACTTTTACAGCTGAGGTACAGCTGAGTGACCCCACCCAGGGATGGGAAAGGTGATTTCATGGTTCAACCATATACGGGTTTGTGTATTTAAACTGTTACCAGCCTTCTGCCCTGATCTTGCCAGCTCAGAACCTAAGTAGGTTTGGCTGTGATAAGTACACAGCTGGAAGGCTTTCCTTTCCTTTCCTTTCCTTTCCTTTCCTTTCCTTTCCTTTCCTTTCCTTTCCTTTCCTTTCCTTTCCTTTCCTACAGAAAATACCCAGACTTTAGTCCAGAGGTAACTAGACGTTGGCTCTCCAGACGTCCATGGACTATAATTCCCATGAGCCCCTGCCAGCACCTGAGACATCACAGTGAGGGGCAGTATATAAATCAAATCAAATCAAATCAAATCAATTGGATGGATGGATGGATGGATAGATGGATAGATGGATGTACAGAGAGAAAGAGAGAGAGGGATACATGGATAGATGTACAGATGTACAGAGAGATTCAAATGAGTAGCCGTGTTGGTCTGAAGTAGCACAATAAAATCAGAGTCCAGTAGCACCTTTAAGACCAACAAAGATTTAATCAGAGCTTTCGAGTGCAAGCAGAGAGAGAGAGAAGGAAGGAAGGATGGATGAATGGATAGTAGTGCATGGCCATCTGGAGAGCCACAGTCTGGCCAACCCTGCGCTAGTCAATCTAGCCAGGCCACCATCGGATGGCCATAGTTGAAGCACAGGGGTAGCTTTCAGTGATCTTTGAGCTGAACCTGAGATTGTGTGCAGGCGTCCCACTGCTGTACACCAGGGAATGCTTGCTGGAACACCTCGCCTGTAATTCTGTTCTCAAGGGGTGACTCAACCTCTAAGGGAGGAAATGTTACTCCTGACCCGTGTAATTGCAGTTTTCCTGCTGGGAAATTTTTTCCGGAAATGATGCCATACTCTTGTTAAAGGATTGGGATTGCAAGAGAGCATCAGGAAAGAAAGCTGTCTTGTCCCTCCTTCAGATTTGGTGGGGTTTTTTTGCCCATTTTGATGATTTCCTCTGGCTTAAAATATGCTCCAGATGTTACAGGGGCATGTTGTTCCTCTGCTAAGGACAGAGAAGATAACAGGCCTTCTGTCTGTTCTGCGGTCGAACGTTAGAGCAGCCGAGAGAGCAACCAAAGTCCCTTTGTGGCTCCCAGGCAGGGTTCACACATGCAGGGGTGAGCTGTGGGAAGGATGGGGTAAAGGGGCAGGCAGAGGTCCTCAGCGGGCTCTCAGGATGTCCGGAAAGGATCCTAAGAAAGCTCGTGGGAAATAGACATCTTTCAAGTTCCCAGCACTGAAAGTCACAAATATCGGGGAAGAAGGGAGACAGGGATGGTGGTTACCTGTCATGGTTAGGTTGGAAGGCCTGTCAAGAACCTTGTTAGGCAACTCAGAGGAACCCCACCTAGCAAGGACACAGTGGAGAGCAGTCAAATGTGCCTCAAAGTCCTTTCCTTTCCATCTGAGGGATGGGGAAAATATTCAACCTGGAGAAGAGGAAGCTGAGAGGGGATATGTTTGCTCTCTGGAAGTATTAGAGAAGGCCAGGAGGGCAGGGAGAGGTTCCTGTCAACAGCACAGAAGAAGACCCACAGTAATGGGTTTAAACTACGTGTAGAACGGTGCCAGCTAGATTGGCCTTTCTCAACTTTTTTACCATTGAGAAAGCCCTGAAACATTCTTCAGGCTTCGAGAAGCCCCAGAAGTGAGGCAATCATGCAGAATATGCTTGGGAAGCAGAGCTGTGGACACGGCCATCCGGGGGTCCGTGAGGACATCGTACCTTATGGATGGCATCTCCTCGTACGAACTGACCTGTTCACTTTGGTCATGTTCAGAAGCCCTGCTGTAGTTGTCCTGACCATCTTGGGCAGTCTGAGACAGACAAGTTAAGGTGGGCAGCCATGTTGGTCTGAAGCAACGGGACAAAGTTCGAGTCCAGGGTCACCTTGATGGTTTCCACACCATTGGCTTCACCGCCTCTCCAGCGAGCTCTCTGGGCTAGATGGGCCCTTCCCTCTGGGTCTCAAGGGTGCTGGCAGGTATGGGCCATGTGTCTTCAATGGCCACTTCTCCCTGCTCCCTTATCTAGATATGTGTTTGGGAAGGGGATGGTAGAATTGAATAATACCGCCATGTTTTTGCTCTGTTTTTGGGTTTATTGTACGATTTTTTATGTCCCTGTATAGTTTTAGTGGGGTTTTATTGGGGATAATTTGTAGCCCTCCACAAGCCATTCTTGGGAGTGGCGGGAAATACATTTAAATATGATGATGATGAGGATGATCATGACCAACAAGTTTAATTCTGGGTATAAGCTTCAGTGCGCATGCCTCTGAAAAAATTAAGCTCAGGAAAGCTTAATTAAACTTTTTGGTCTTAAAGGGGCCACTGGACTCAAACTTTAGTCCAAGGGTAGTCAACCTGTGGTCCTCCAGATGTCCATGGACTACAATTCCCATGAGCCCATGGGAATTGTAGTCCATGGACATCTGGAGGACCGCTGGTTGACTACCCCTGCTTTAGTCTGTGGAAGGGGTTTTGTTGCCATGGCACTAAAACTTTGGAAATCCCTCCCCTGGGAGATTCATCTGCCTCCCCTGTTCTTGTCTTCCAGGGGAGACTTTTTTTCCCTTGGTTTGCTTGGCCCTCCCCTGGCATTACATATGGGTTGTGGGACCCTTTTTCCTGATCCAGTTTTTTCCCATAAGTATTAATGCTTTTCCGGGAAAAGAGTGCTCTTGCATGCAGTCTCCAACTTACAGTCTTGGCAATAGGGTTCCCAACCTCCCGGTAGAGTCTGAAGTCCTCCCAGAATTACAACTGGTCTCCAGACTGCAGGGACCAGTTCCCCTGGAGACAACGGATGCTTTGGAGGTGGACTTTGTTGGCGTATGCAATGCCTGGTGTACAAAGAAGAGGAAGACCCTGATGGGGGCAGCAAGACGGCTGTTAGACAGACCAGAGAGTTCAGGACCTTTCCATCTTTTAAGTGTGCCTTTTGTCTGTCCCTAGATTGCTACTCTTAGGGCAGTTTCCTCTTTCTTCCCGGATGCTTCTCAGTCTGCCTTCTTCTCTCGAGCCAGCTAGATGTAGGAGCTCTACCCTCTGCCTCACCTTTCCTATCTGGAATGTCCTTCCGTAAATAAAACTTTCTTTTCTAAGCTAAACAGCGTCTGCATATCAATGAAATAACTCCCAAGGGAGCCCCTCCCCTCTCCAGGCATCACATCCAGATCTCCTGGAATTTCCCACCCAGGAGTTGGCAACCCTGCTTGGGGATGCATTGCAGGTTTCAATCTCTTGCAAGGCTGCCAGTTTGCTGCGTATTTCCTATAAGTGCGATGAGCACAGCTTCTGCTAATGCTGTTAGGCTGTCTTTTGAAGCTAGATTTGCAGTGTAGCTTGTGGGTGCTGCAGACATGTGCTTGGACATCGGAAACAGGAGATGCACACAGAACCCTGAGCTCGGGGTTGCCAGGCAGAGGCCTGATCCGTGTTACTTGATTGTTAAGCACACAGAAAGCCAGCTAAGCTCTCCCTGTGCTTCCATGTAATCCCAGCTAGTCGCGGGCCTCTTAGCATGATTCGGCACAGTCCCTCTCAGGGCAGGATGGCCCCCCTCCTCAATGTGTCTCTGCAGCCCATTTATTGTTCAGGGGAGGGAGAGACAATGTGGTGCACAGGTTAGAGAGCTGCATCTGGGAAAGGGGTTCAAATCTGAAATGTGCCATTCGATTTGGATCAGCTGAAAAGCATCTGAATTAGCCGAATCCGGTTTGAATTTCCATTCCACAATACGTTTCAATGGTCGAATCAACCTTGTTTGAATTGCCAAATTGCGATTCAGCAGACTCACCGGTTCAGATAAGTGTCAGTTGAACTTTAACTTTTTGACTTTTCTGGGCTGTGGGTAGGGGTAGGCTTTGAAGTAGAGACCCAAACGTGCAGCATTTCCGTAGGATCCTTTCCTCAAAAGATTGGACCGCGGGATCCAATTCTAGGAGTACCCAAAGAAGATGTACCCATACACGTTTCATGATTTCCTATTATGACAATTTACGAACAGACCAGAAAATCTAATTTTTCTCATCAGCTCCACCTCCCTCACAGGGTGTCTGTTGCGGGGAGAGGAAAGGGAAGGAGATTGTAAGCCACTTTGAGACTCCTTCGGGGAATGAAAAACAGGGTCCAAAAAAAAGTAGTTCTGCTTTTCTCTCTTCCTCTTCTTCTTCCTCCTCCTCCCTCCTCCTCTTCCTCCTCTCCTTCCTTTTTCTTCCTCTTCTCTTCCTCTTCTTCCTTCTTTTTCTTCTCCTTCATTCTCTCCCTCTTTTATTCTTGCTCTTCTTCTTGCTCTTGCTCTTCATCTTGGTTTTGCTCTTCTTCCTTCTCCTTCTTCTTTCTTCTTCCTTCCTTCTCTTTTCAGCAGACCACAAGTTTCCCAGAGGCCTGGTTCTAACCCTTGCTGTTTTTGTTCAGCTAGGATTGTGCCTCAGCAGGGCTTCGGCATCTGTCCTCAACCTCAACTGCAGCCTGGTCCTTTTGCCCATGTGCCGGATTCTCCTGGCCTTCCTCCGAGGATCTCAGAAGGTGAGAGAAGAGAACCAGACTGTGGTGAGGGAATGAGGGGTGAATGGGTGGCTGTGGGCTTCATGGGGGCATTCGACTCAGGATGGGGGTAGGGGCCACTCTTAGAGAGTTACAAGGAACTTTCCTGTTTATGGAATTAATTTGTTGCTGTTGTAGCCCTCGGTTCTTCCAGGCATCACTTAATGAGAAGAAAGTTTTCTGTGTTGCTGGTGTGTCAGTCTAGGAGACAGATTCCCAGCAAGGGGTCCGTGGATCCCTGGGGGTCTGCAGGAGGTCTGAAGTGGCATGGTATGGGGGGGGGGTCCGGGCTGTCTTCTCAGCTCCTACTCTCCGGCCTACATGAGGCATAGCTACCATCGTAGTAGTAAAGACAGGGGGAGGGAGCAAAAGGAGGATGGGCAGTGATGTCACCCCTGGGGGTGTGGCAGGGGGCGTGGCCAGCTGACATCACTCCTGGAAAACACCACGAAAAGAAAGGGACGGTTCAAAATTATTGTAACAGAAAACAGAACCTATCCCGGGCTATATTAAACAATTCCACAATAAATACAAATAAACGTTTCTTATCTCTTCTTATATATTTATGTGTATAAGCACAACCAGAACGGCCTCTAGATTAAACCGTTTTCAATTTTGTTTTCCTCAGTGGTTGTCCTTCTTTAAATTATATTATATTTATGTGGCCTTTGGCTCTCAGGTTTGGGGAGGTCTGTTCAAAAGACTCATCCCTGAGTCTTTAAAGAAGGACAACCACTGAGGAAAACAAAATTGAAAACGGTTTAATCTAGAGGCCGTTCTGGTTGTGCTTATACACATAAATATATAAGAAGAGATAAGAAACGTTTATTTGTATTTATTGTGGAATTATTTAATATAGCCCGACATCACTCCTGGGGCTACTTGAAGTCTGAAAAAGTATTTCAGGGGTGCTTCCACAGTCAAAAGGTTGAAAAAAACTAGTCTAGGAAGAAGTCCTTTCATGACCTTTCCCTTCCTCTCCCCGCAACAGGCACCCTGTGAGGTAGGTGGGGCTGAGGGAGCTCTGAGAGAACAGCTCTAAGAGAACCGTGATTGGGCCTAGGTCACCCAGCTGGCTGCATGTGGAGGAGTGGAAAACCAAGCCCAGTTCTCCAGATTAGAATCTGCCGCTCTTTAACTGCTACACCATGCCAGCTTTCAATTGATACCCCCTAATATATTTCCTTTTCCCTCCAATATATACGGAGTGGGGCAGGTATATGTGTGAACCGCCCATTCATGTAATTCTGCGATGCAGGTTAGTCTTTGAAGGGAAATAAAGTCGGGCTGAAGGTTACCGGCTGGTGGCCAATTGGAACTGGAACCAAGGTCTCTCCAGGTCACGCATCCCTATCTGTCCCTCATATCACGTCAGCTCTTGATAGATCGTGAAAAATCATGTGGGGGCGTGGTTAGGTCCTGTTGTCTGCCAGCTGTGCATGTACGGTACACCCAGATTATGAACAGCTTCCCAAAATAGCAGGAGCGCTAATGTGGGGTGGGTGGGTAGAATGCCAGGCTTGGATTCCCAGTGTACAATGAAACTTGATCTTGGGCCGAGCCCTTTCCTGTAGCCCAGGAGTCCTCTGACATCTTTCCTGGTGCCTGCTTCTACTAGCCATGAGAAACGTGAAAATCTCTGAAGCAGTGGTTCTCAACCTTCCTAATGCCGTGACCCTTTAATGTTGTGGTGAGCCCCAACCATAAAATTATGCAAGGGTTCTTTCACAGAAATTAAACCAAAACTGACCAATGCATGGGCCGCTTGCAGGAGGAGCAGCAACAGTAGCCATGCCCCCTGGCCAAGCTGCTTGCCCTGCCGCAACCCCTGTAAAAGGGCCGTTTGACCCCCCAAAGGGGTCCTGACCCCCAGGTAGAGAACCGCTGCTCTTAAGAATATAATGTCAGATACAGCTGAAGAAGTGATGCGTGACTCGCGAAATCGCTTAGCCTGCCACACATTTTGTTAGTCTTGAGCAGGCCCCTGCCTAGTGCTGCAGACGGACTAACCACAGCTCCCCATCTTTTAGACGAGAACTTAAATGTTTACTCCTGCCTTCCCCTCTCCAGGTGGCCAGCCGGAAAACGAGGAGGCTGCTGGACAAAAGCAAAACTTTCCACCTCACCTGCGGCGTCACAATCTGCATCTTTTCAGGTATGTTTTCTCCGGTGCGGGAAACCTCACTCAAGCTGAGAAGCGCATCAAACGTTCTGAGCACTCTGTGGCTTTCCCACGGCAGTACATGAGGGGGTAGTCTCGTTCCACGGTTCCTCCTGGAACCCCGTGGGTGTTCTCTCCGGTTTTTCTCCTCTCTAGGAGGAGGCCTCTCTTCCGGCCCTGGCTTCGTAGCGTTGTCTGGAAACACGCTGAAAGCTCACCGGCACCGCCGAGATCAGATTGAGCACAGCCAATTTAAACGCAGAGGCGCGGATGCCGGTTGAGCACAGATCGTTCTACATGGCTGACGCCTGTCAGACATCAAGGGAATCCAGAGTAATGAGCCTCTGTCTGCTTCGCTTGTCGGCCTCGGTTTAAAAGACACGGCTGTAGCCTTGCTATGAAGGCATGGTACGTGCGGGATGTGTAGCTCGTACCTGTTTAAGATGTGCTTAAATAGGTTTGCGGTGTGTGCAGACTGATTTGGTCTTTAACCTTAACGCCCTGGTAACCGACAGGTGCGCTGCTGGGATAAGAACGTTAAAATTAGCCGAGATGGGTAGCTGTGTTAGTTCTTCTGCGGGAGTATAAAAGTGAGAATCCAGTAGCGCCTTAAGGACTAACACAATCTGTGGCAGGGGAGGAGCTTTCGTAAGCTCATTTGTCTGGAGGCGTGAGCAGTGACTCACTGAAGCTCATCCCCTGCCACAAATTTTGTTAGTCCTTAAAGTGCTGCTGGACTCTTGCTTTTTGCTACTGAATAAGGATCACTGTGCAACTGAAGTCGGTGGGCACTCTTGGAATCGCGACCGAGCATGGTTTGTGCTGTCACAAAATGGCTGCCTCAGGAGGTGGAGCCAATGACAAAATGGCTGCCTGAGTACAGAATAACTACCTCAGGAGGTGGAGCCAATGACAAAATGGCTGCCTGAGTACAGAATAACTACCTCAGGAGGTGGAGCCAATGACAAAATGGCTGCCTCAGGAGGTAGAGCTGAGTACAGAATAACTACCTCAGGAGGTGGAGCCAATGACAAAATGGCTGACTCATGAGGCGGAGCTGAGTCTAATATAACTACCTCAGGAGGTGGAGCCAAAATGGCTGCCTCAGCTGACACTGTTCTGTGGTGGCAGCAACTGCTGAAGCAACATGTTTACATTTCTGCACAGCCAATCAAATTTCGCGTGACTGACCCAAAGCCTTGCTGGGCAAAATCCAGGCCTGGTCTTGCCCGCTTTCTAAAAGCACTTGGTAGATATCAGGAAAGGTGGGTACTATTGTGGGGTGGGACCCCCGATCTAGTCCATCCTGTTTCCAATGGTTGCCAGTGAGATGCCACATGGAACCTGACAAGAGGGGCCTCTGGTGACCGCCCTGACCTCTTGAGTGTTCCCCAGCATTTGACAATCAGCTATATCCCGTGTCTGAACATGGAGGCTCCATCCAGTTGTTGAGCATAATAGCCGCCCACCATAAATCCATCCCATCCCTTTTAAAATCCATGCAAGCCAGTGGACATCTTGTGGCAGTGAGTTCCACAGTTGCTCCTTTTTGTCTGTCTAGTGGGATGCAGCCATTCCATGCAACTGAACCTGCGGATGTGGTCAGTGCATTTAAATCAGGGTTGTACAAAGGGTTGTACAAAGGTGCCCTTTCCCTCCTCTTTTTGGGTTTTGTCCCTTCCTGTGGTTCTGCTTGTAGTCCCAGTTGTTTTGGGTTGTCCCCACCCCCCATTTCAAGCCATTCTTATACAATTGTTGAAACAAAACACTTTCTAACAGTGATATTTCTGTTGAAAGTGAGCTGCCGCTTCATCATGTGTGACGGGCGACCTGCGTCGAGCTGTCAGAAACCATGACAGAAATTTCACGTGTTCCCAAAATTCAGACACGGCGCTAAATGGATAGATGGATGCGTAGCAGAGAGCGACGTCTCTTGCTTCTGACTAAGTGGATTGTCCTCCACAAAATCTATAATAAATCTTAGAACGACACTTGGGGAGACAAGTCCTTCTCCTCATCTACACCACCTGCCATGCATAGGCCCACATTTTTTTGATGTACGTAGGACTTGTTTTTATTTTTACCTCAGCAATCAAGGTGACCAGTTTAAGCAGTGATGGACCTGGGAGAACACTCAATGCTTCAGTCTGAGGCAAAATTTTCTGCCTCTGTGACTTGGCCTAGTCAGGACCTCCCTGGGCACAGGCTCAGGACTGTGCAGCATCAAGCTCTGTGACTGGCAGGCAGGATGAAGCCTCGGGATTGATCCGTCTACGCCAGGATCCCTCAACAGATCAATATTGTCTTCCTGCTGTGCTTTAGGTTATAGAAGAAGAAGAAGAGTTGGTTTTTAGACCCTACTTTTCAGGGTCTGAAGGAGTCTCCAAGCGGCTGACAATCCCCTTCCCTTTCCTCTCCCCACAACAGACACCCTGTGAGGTAGCTGAGGCTGAAAGAGCCCTGAAATTACTGTTCAGTTAGAAAAGCACTATCATGACTGTGGCTAGCCCAAGGTCAACCATCTGGCTGCATGTGGAGGAGTGGGGAATCAAACCCGGATCACCAGATTAGAAGCCGCTGCTTTTAACCACTACACCACGCTAGCCTTCTGCAGCATCAGCTACTGAGCTTGAGGGCCCTGCTCCAAGTCTATGTTTGGGTTGGCTATGTCACACTGATTCCAATCCCTGTGCAGGTGAATGCTGCCCAATACATGCTAGAACCCATGATGAGTTGAGCCACAACAGGCAGTGGGGGTGAGACCTGGTGGAAGGGAAGCTGCAGAACCTTGGAGAGCTCCAGGTTGCAGATTCCAGAGCTCCAGACTGAATCCTTTAATACTGGAGCAGGTTCAGATAGCTTCATCCAGAACCTGGCTTCCTAGGGCAAGAAGTATTCCTTATGGGGCCTGTGTTCACATTTGTTGAATGACTTCTCTGTGGAGCCCTGGGATCTTCCACATGTCCTCTGGCATATCCAGGGAGGAGGACTTGGTGGTGGTGACCTTAGAGGACAGATTTTCTGGGAGGCTTGGCAATCTCCTTGGAAAGGAGGTTGGACTTCTCTGGAGCAGTGATGTTCTGTAAATCTTGGTGCTTGGGGGGGCCACAGTGGGAGGGCTTCTGGAGTTCTGGCCCCACTGGTGGACCTCCTGATGGCACCTGGGATTTAGCCACTGTGTGACACAGAGCATTGGACCTAATGGTCTATTGTCCTGATCCGGCGTGGCTTCTCTTATGTTCCTATGACTGTTGTCAGTAGGGCTCAGGTCCAGAGGTGGTGCTCTCCTCCCCTGAAGTAGTGAAACCCCCGCCTTGACCAAGCCCTATGAAGATAGGTTGAGGGACTTGGGAATGTTCAGCCTGGAGAAAAAGAGGTTGAGAGGGGACGTGATAGCCCTCTTTAAGTATTTGAAAGGTTGGCACTTGGAGGAGGGCAGGAGGCTGTTCTCATTGGCTGCAGAGGAGAGGACACGCAGTAATGGGTTTAAACTTCAAGTACAACGATATAGGCTAGATATCAGGGAAATATTTTTCACAGTCAGAGTAGTTCAGCAGTGGAATAGGCTGCCTAAGGAGGTGGTGAGCTCCCCCTCACTGGCAGTCTTCAAGCAAAGGTTGGATACACACGTTTCTTGGATTCTTTAGGATGCTTAGGGCTGATCCTGCGTAGAGCAGGGGGTTGGACTAGATGGCCTGCATGACCCCTTCCAACTCTGTGGTTCTAGGATTCTATGATTTCTGTTTGATCACGCATCATTGTCCAGGTTGAACGTTGAATGGAGCTTTCCTCTTTCTCTCTAGTGGTTCATGTTGCTGCTCACCTGGTGAACGTCTTGAACTTCTCCGTGAACTACAGTGAGGAGTTTCTCGCACTCAACGCTGCCACCTTCCATGGCGAGGTGAGGAGGAAGATCAGTCTCTTGCTTCTGTAAACAAATTGCTCTCCGTTAGGGATATGTGCAAGGCACACTCACAATGCACACATGGATGAGGAAGGCAGATCCACATGCAAACGGGGGACGTGGAGAGTCCCAGAACGTCCCACGGCAATGGTGCTGGGCTATTTATTTATTAGCTATTTATCATGTGGTGTGTGTATAGTACAGCCAGGAGATCCTGCATTTGTAGGATTGTCTGGCAGCCAGGAAAGAGACATTTCATAGAATCATGGAATGATTGAGTAGGAAGGGATTCCTTGGTGGAGGTTGGCCGCTGTCTACCTCCGCGTCATGATTCTAGTGTTCCTTGGAGGTCTCCCATCCAAATACAAACCAAGGCTGACCTGGTTTCGCTTCCGGGATGAGATGAGATTTGGCATGCTTGGACAATCTAGTGCTGTGTTTTTATAAGGTAAAATGAAACACTGGGCTATGCTGATGTACTTGCTCTGAAATAGACTGGCTAAGGCAGCCTTTCTCAACTTTTTTACCATTGAGGAACCCTTGAAACATTAATCAGGCTTCAAGGAACCCCAGAAGTGGCCCAATCACGTAGAATATGGTTGGGTAGCAGAGCTGTGGACATGCCTCCCCGGGGCCCCTCCCCTTCCCACCCCCTGCAGGCCCATCATTGGCCATTCTGGGAAGGGGGCTGGGTCAACATGACCATATATGGTTCTATCACCCGATCATTGTTTTTAAAATACGTGAAAACATAATCCACCCATTCGGGAAACCCTTCCAGGGCCATCAAGAAACCCCAGGGTTTCATGAAACCCTGGTTGAGAAAGGCTAAGGAAATGGTGTATGATCCCTGCCAAAGCTTATGAAAGAATTCACACTGTCTCTGTATGCTTTCCAGGATCCCAGGAAGCTCCTGTTTGCGACAGGTAAGCCCACAATAATTTTCTGTAGAAGGCTGTTGCCCGGCGGAAGTTGTTCAGATCTTTGTTTGCAAAATGGAAATTGACTGTAATCTATTCTGCTTCTACCCTGGCATCGTGGTTCTCTCTGGGAACAAAGTAAGCTGCTGGCAGCTATTCCTTCTTTTAAAAAAGAAAGAAAGAAAGAAGAAATGCCCAAGTTTGATTACAGTAACATGCCTTCCTCTGCAAAGAAATGACATGTACTTAATTCCATCTGGAAGAAGGCTTTGTAAATTTCCAAAGCGAAGGGTTGTAGGCACGTTTTGCTCTTCTGTCTGCATCTTCTCAATCCTGTACATGTTTATTGGGAATCATAGCATTGGAAGGGAAGTCCAGGGTCATCTACAAGGCCTCTTTGTGTCCAGGTGTGCTTGCACCCTGGTAACTGTAGGGAAGGAGGTGTGACTTAGTGCTTTGAGACTCTTCCGGGTAGAGAAAGGCGGCATATAAGAACCAACTCTTCTTCTTCTTCAGTAATATCAGGGCTCTCTCAGCCTCACCTCCCTCACAGGGTGTCTGTCGTGGGGAGAGGAAAGGGAAGGCGACTGTAAACTGCTTTGAGACTCTTGTGGGTAGAGAAAAGCAGCATATAAGAACCAACTCTTCTTCTTCTTCAGTAATATCAGGGCTCTCTCAGCCTCCCCTCCGTCACAGGGTGTCTGTTGTGGGGAGAGGAAAGGGAAGGTGACTGCTGCTTTGAGACTCCTTTGGGTGTAGAAAAGCGGCATCTAAGAACCAACTCTTGTTCTTCTTCCATAATATCAGGGCTCTCTCAGCCTCCCTTCTCTCATAGGGTGTCTCTTGTGGGGAGAGGAAAGGAGATTGTAAGCAGCTTTGAGACTCTTGCGGGTAGAGAAAGGCGGCATATAAGAACCAACTCTTCTTCTTCTTCAGTAATATCAGGGCTCTCTCAGCCCCACCTCCCTCACAGGTTGTCTGTTGTGGGGAGAGGAAAGGGAAGGCGATTGTAAGCTGCTTGGAGACTCTCTCAAGCAGTTAAAAGCGGGTTATTGAAACCAACTCTTCAAAATAAATAAGGTTTAATTTATGCTTAGTTGGTGGAGGTTAGGTGAGTTCTCAAGCAGGGGGGCCAGCATGATGTTCTACCTAGCCTCAAACATAGGCCTGGCAGAACAGCTCTATCTTGCAGGCCCACTGGAATTGTTTAAGGTCCTGGAGGGCCTTGATCTCGCTTGACAGGGCATCCCACCAGGCCTGGGCCCAAAGGGCCCTGGCCCTAATCGAGGCCAGCTTCACTGCTTTGGGACCAGGGACCCTAAGTAGATTTTGGATGCTCGACCTTCATGATCTTTTGGGGGTATAGCCTTGTCCCCCAAGCTAAGAGGGGGAAGCCATGGATAAATTTGAGGCCGTTCAGATGTGAAAGATGCCAGAGCCATTTCTCAGACTCCAACCCTCCTTTCTCTTTAAGATTTTTCATTTCTCAGACCACCAACTTGGAGAGTTAATTCCAATCAATTTGAAACGCCTCCCCGCTGTCAAGCCGAGATGCGGATTAGCGCCCTTCCCCGTTGAGCTCTAATGGAGAGGTGGCAATTTGGGGGCAACATTGATCCGTTTTGCCGGTTAATGCTAACGACTTTTGTGTTTCGCAGTCAGCAAATGGCGTTTTGTGTGTCTGAGTTTCCTTTGCGTTGATGGACTTTCTAATCCATTTTGTTGGGAAGGAGGGAGAGGCATTTTGCCTCCGTCTGCCCCAGTCAGCAGAATTTAAAAGGAGGGGCTGTGATGAGCCACAGCGTGAAATACTGTGTCGTGTAATGGCAAAGAAATGTGATTTGCAAGCCAGCAGGTTTTCGGTTCGAATCTTATCACTTCTAGGGACGTGGTGCTGCCTTGCGGCCTCGGGCCTCCACCCACAAGATGGAAAGTGTGACTTCCCACTATTTAGGAAAGATGTCTTTCCTAAAGAGAGGAATGGGAAGGCGACTGTAAGCCGCTTTGAGCCTCCTTCGGGTAGGAAAAAGCGGCATATAAGAACCTCCACCCACTCCCCGTCCCCCTCCTCCTCCTCCTCCTCCTCCTCCTCCTCTCCCCTCTCCAATATAAAGATTCTCCCCCTCTGACTTCTTCAACTCCCCCCCCATTGACCAACTGCCCTTTTGGAAATCTCTCCCTTAGGAGCCTCCAAGGCTGCTCCCCCTTCTCCTTCAGGGGTGACCCCTCACACCCAAGGCTTGCCTCAGCCTTGTAGAAAAACATTTTTTTCCTGACAATATGTACATGGCCTCACCGTGCAGATGTTTTGATCTGTCCTCTAAGGTCATTGATCAGAATAAGATACAGCGATGACATCCAGTGGAGTTACACCCTTCCAAGTCAGTGGCGTTTTTGAAAGGCGTACAGTAGGTCATGCCCACTGTGTATTTCAGCAGACCGGTATACCTTTGCCTTAACCCAAAATACAATGAATATGCTTCTCTTTTCTGTTTCAGTTCCTGGATTAACTGGAGTGTTTATGGTGCTGGTATTATTCCTAATGTCTACGGCCTCTACCTATGCCATTAGGTAAGATTTAACCTAAACATTGTGCTAAGCGTTCATTCGTAAGAAATCAGGGAGTGGAGCAGACTTTCAAAATCCTCAGGGCGTGAAAGAAGGACAGAAGGGAGAAACCAAAGGTGAAGAAAAGGAGGAATGAAAATGGTTGTGCACCTTGCTTGTGAGATTGATCTTTTTTAATTGAGTGAAAAAAAATGACTTGGGGGGAGACATGATATGTTGATGATATTGAATAAAATTGCTCATTGGGGTGGGGAAAGGGAATTTTTCTGCCTTTCCGATAATGCTTGAATGGGGACTGATGGGCAGTAGGTGCAGAGAGCATACAAAGAAGGGGATACACGGTGTGTGTGTGTGTGTGTGTGTATGTATGTGTATATATATATAAAAATATAAAATCAGCAATAGTATTTGGAAAGTCATAAAGTATATTGAATATTTACAAACAGAAGACTTCAATAATAAAATTCAAATATGCATCCAGCTACATTCAATCTTTATAAACAAGGATCAGGATACCACAACCATACCAAAATCCTCAGTAAACCAAATGCTATTTCATAAAAAGAATACCCAATATACTCGTGTATAAGCCTAGTTTTTCAGCTTTGGGATTTACTGATTTTTCTCCTAGTGTTTCTTCTTCTTTTATCTGAGGGGCAGCATTGTTTCCCTTTTCTTCTTGGAGTTGTGTTTCTTTTAAAAGTTGATTTTTACAGTTCTTTCTTTCTTTCAGGTTTTTTTTTCTGGGGGGGACACGGGCACTGCAGTTGTAGTTAGAGTTGCCCATTCTCCCAGTTTGATAGCTGTTGTACTTGTAGTAGGCTGCAATCTTCGGGTACTGTTGTTCTGCTCTGGATTTTTGGCCTGGGGGGCACTGTTTGCTTCTCCTGCCAGAGCTGTTCTCACAGAGCAGTTCTATCAGAGCTTTCTCAGGCTGTCTGGCATCAAGAGAGGAAGGGAAGGCAATTGTAAGCCACTGAGACTCCTTTGGTTAGTGAAAAGTGGGGTACAAAAACCAGCAGCTATTCATCCTCTTGACTTTTCTGTATTTGTTGGGGGGAGCCAAGTCTATCAATGCAGGAGGGGAAAGGCCACAGACCCCGCTCCAGAGCATCCACGGACCCCTAGAGATCCTCAACCCCAAGGTTGGGAATCCCTTGTCTAAACAAATAATTGTTAGTTTGGTTGACTTCAGACAGGATGAGACAAATTCATGGAGGGAGGAGCGATCCATCAGTGGACGAAGGCTCGGTGGAGCCTCCATGTTCAGAAGCAGTAACCCTCTGCTGGGAGGCAATAACAAGAAAAGGTTTTGGCCTCCAAGCCCTTCTTGTGGGTATTCCAGAGATTCCTGGCTGGCTGTTGCGTGGACCAAGACGCTTGCCTGAATGGACTATGAGTCCAATTCAGCCTTGCTGCTCTCATTCTCAAACTTCCAGCTGGCAACGTACCAGCATATGGAACAATACAAATGCATGCTTTGAATGGTTTATTGCACACAAGGGGAGGGGGTGGGGGATGGAAAGAATTCTTTTCCACCCGGCCTGGAAATGTCTCAGATGCAACTTTTTTTCAAGGCCGTGGCTCCTTCCAGGTCAACGCTGCCAGATCTGAGATCCTAAATAGCTCTGACTGTAGGATGCTCTTCAGGAACTGCCTGTAAATCCTATTCCTACCGTTGGACTTGAAACAGAGGGATAAAGGCTTAAATTTACAGCTTAGCCTGGAGGCACTGGGCACAGTGGCCTTTCCGAATGATTTTGGTTGTGCAATTTGTTAGATTTTGATGTCCTCTCGTCACCAGTGGAGGAGCCAGTTGGAAGAAGACTCCTCTGGTTGGAGAAAGAAGAGTGGATGTTTACACCCTGCTTTTCTCTACCAGAAGGAGTCTCAAAGCAGCTTAGAATCCCCTTCCCTTACCTCTCCCCACAACAGACACCCTGTGAGGTGGGTGAGGCTGAGAGAGCCCTGAGATTACCGAAGAAGAAGTAGAGTTGGTTCTTAGATGCCGCTTTTCTCTACCCGAAGGAGTCTCAAAATGGCTCCCAATCACCTTCCCTTTCTTCTCCCCACAACATACCCCTGTGAGGGAGGGGAGGCTGAGAGAGCCCTGATATTCCTGCTCAGTCAGAACAATTTTATCTGTACTGTGGTGAGCCCAAGGTCACCCAGCTGGCTTAGTACCACCTTCACTATCAGGACTGTGATTAGTCTTAAGAGTGCCTGTGGAGGGAGTGGGGTAGAGAAAAGTGGCATATAAGAACCAACTCTTCTTCTTCTTCTTCAAGGAGAGCGATGATCTTCGATCAGGCCCCACTGCTTCCCATTTCTCAACCTCCTTCTCTTCCCTTTTCTGTATCTTCTGTTCCCGTCCTTGAACCGCCCAGGCGATGCTATCTTTTGTACCATCTACTTTGGGAATCAACATCTGTGTTTGCTTCTTGCTAAATCCAGAGTTAGTTTCCAGTAGCTACTAAAAATACAGTCTAGTCAGCACCCTCCCCCCCTCCCTCCCTGCGGTAGTTAAACAACATACAACCCCTTTCTGATTGTCTGGCATTTAGCTGTGCTTTGTTCTTCGCAGGGTTTCCAACTACGACATCTTCTCGTACACCCACAACCTCTTTTTCGTCTTCTACTTGCTGCTGATGTTGCACGTTTCGGGGTAAGTCGAGAGATGCTAGCTCATCCACCGTGGTGCTGTGAAAAAGACAGATCCACCCTGGAGTCACAGAGGAATTGACTTGAGAGGGGATCTGATAGCCGTCTTCAAGGATTTAAAAGGCTGCCATGTAGAGGATGGAGCAGAGTTGTTCTCTCTTGCCCCGGAGGGATGGACCAGAACCAATGGGATGAAATTAATGCAGAAGAAATTCCGTCTGAACATCTGGAAGAAGTTCCTGACAGTTCGAGGGGTTTCTCAGTGGAACAGGCTTCCTCGGGAGGTGGTGGGTTCTCCATCTTTGGAAATTTGTAAAACAGAGGCTGGAGAGCCATCTGACGGAGAGGCTGATTCTGGGAAGGCTCAAGGGGGTGGCAGGTGACAGTGGATGAGCGAGAGGGTTGTGGGTGTCCTGCATAGTGCAGAGGGTTGGACTAGATGACCCAGGAGGTCCCTTCCAACTCTGTTATTTTATGATTCTATGATTCTTTGGTAGCTAAGGGTCGAAATGGATGAGCTGGAAGGTGATCCATGGTTTTTAAAGAGCAGTTTCAGACACATGGGGTCCTTTCTTTGGATCAGGACCATGTTGCTTGGATAGGGGAGATGGATAGAATCATAGAAACATAGAGTTGGAAGGGGCCATACAGGCCATCTAGTCCAACCCCCTGCTCAACGCAGGATCAGCCCTAAGCATCCTAAAGCATCCAAGAAAAGTGGGTCTACAACCTTTGTTTGAAGACCGCCAGTGAGGGGGAGCTCACCACCTCCTTAGGCAGCCTATTCCACTGCTGAACTATGGAATTTAACCCTGTCCTTGTTTATCCACTTGGAGGCAGAGACCAGAACCTCCAGCTGGTCCAGAACACAGCAGCACAGAATACTCACTGGGTCTCAGTGGAGAAATCATATTATCCCAGTGTTCTCTCACTTAACTCCCAAAGGTTTCCTCTGCATTGCTGAGGGAGGGTGAGCTGGCTGTTGGTTTGAAAGGAGTGGGACCAGATGCGACGTTGGTTAAAAGCAGCCAGATGTGCTCAAGCAAGTGATGGAAAACCCAGCCCCCAGCATGCGTGCCCTGCAGGCCCTCCTCATTCTCCTGGCTTGAAAATGAAACAGGGCCCTGCAACGCCCAAAGAAATTCAGGAGAAAATCTTAGTTCGTCACATGAAAAATTGATCAGCGGTGCAGACCTAAGCCATCATGTCTCCCCTAAGCCCATTGCTTTTAGTTAACTGAGGAAGGGCATAACTCTGTTTAGAACCGCGCTTTAGATGTCTTTGATGATTAGCTCGATTAATTAATCAGCACTTGCAGCTCAAGCTTGTATGATGTATGCTGTGCAGGTTGCGATGCTTCTAAGCCCTGAAGCAGGGTGTGCTCGGTCCACCCAGGCAGTTTTGGGCTGGTTTTGGAAAGGTTTGTTAATGGGGACCTATCTAGTGTCTCTCAGTAGATTTATGGGTGTGATCTGCTCCAGAGAACTGATTCTCTCTTGCTTCTGCCTGGTGCTTTCTCTCTTCACACCAGTGATAGTTTGAGGCTCAGCGAGGATAGGAAATTCACTGCAGGGCTGAATAATATTTAAAAATCTTTTTAAAGAACTCCCCCCCCCCCGCAAAAAAGAGCTGAGGATGTTTCCTCAGCGGCATATAAGAACCAATCTTCTTTCTTCTTTCTTCTTTCTTCTTTCTTCTTTCTTCATTCTTCTTTCTTCTTTCTTCTTCCTTCTTCCTTCTTCCTTCTTTCTTCTTCTTTCTTCTTCCTTCTTCTTTCTCAAGGAGGTGGGAAAAGTAACCCCCACTGAGGCGGGTGGGAACAGCACCCCTGTGCCCTGTTCCCATACTATACTCTGCTGGTGCCGCTCCGTATCCCTTATCGCAAGGTCCAAGTTGAAGAGACTCTTGCTGGGCCTTCTCATGGCCCGGCAGCCCACATCTCCCCATGGTTGAGCTTTATTGTAAAGCTCTGTTAAAGGGCTAAACGGGTGAGGGAAACACCAGAGCAGGCCACTGCCATATTGAAGGCGGTGCTAAGCTCCACCCCCTCCATGGATTGCTTGTGGGCAGACATTTCTCTTGCACTATATTCCCCCTTGGGTTGAGGATAGAAGAAGAAGAAGAGTTGGTTCTTAAATGCTGCTTTTCTCAACTCGAAGGAGGCTCAAAGCGACTTCTTTGCTACCCAGGTTGAGTCTCAAAGTGGCTTAGAATCACCTTCCCTTTCCTCTCCTCACAACAGACACCCTGTGGGGTGGGTGAGGCTGAGAGAGCCCTGATATTACTGAAGAAGAAGAAGAAGAAAAGTTGGTTCTTAAATGCTGCTTTTCTCTACCCGAAGGAGTCTCAAAGCGGCTTACAGTCACCTTCCCTTTCCTCTCCCCACAACAGACACCCTGTGAGGTGGGTGAGGCTGAGAGAGCCCTGATGTCACTGCCCGGTCAGAACGGCTTTATCAGTGCCGTGGCGAGCCCAAGGTCACCCAGCTGGCTGCATGTGGGGGAGTGCAGAATCGAACCTGGCTCGCCAGATTGGTCCGCACTCCTAACCACTACTCCAAACTGGCTCTCTGGAAACCCCATTAGTATGGCTGCTAGCTCTGGAATGTGAAATTCCAGGAGAATTTGGGGGTGAAGGGCAGGGTATGGGGAGGAGAGAGATCCAAGTGGGATATGAAGCCATCAAATCCACCCACCAAACCAGCCATTTTCGTGCAAAGGAACTGATCTCTTTTACCTGGAGAGCAGTTGTAATTCTGGGAGATTGCCGGTTATCACCTGGAGACTGGCTACCCCACACATCAGCCGTGCCTGGAAGGAGTACATCACCATGCTGAAGCCACTAATACAATGGGGGCATGCTGTGTTCTCCCTGGGGAAATGGGCAAGCTGGGTCGACTTCTCAAATTTCAGGGGGGTTAGGTGAACAAAAGCGTCCAGGTAGTAAATGATGCATAAACAAAGACCATCCAGCACAAAACTTACATAAGACAAGACAATACTGGAAGAAAAAGCTGCAACAAGTGAATTTCTTCGTACCCTCTTCGACTTTATTTACAGCTAGGAGACTTGCCAGCGTGTTCCCCGGTTCAATAAACACTTTCACATAACGATTTTCTTCAGTGAAAAAGTAATGCTTCTATGTTGATTATAAGAGCTTCCAAAATGACTGTAAATTTAGCACGATATTCCCCGACCGTTTGAGACATACGGCAAAGTTTCAAAGTCAAGTTGAGCAAAAAATGGGCTTTAGGGAATGTAAGTTTTGTCCACAATCTGTACACTTCCTTCTTTTTTGCTCAAGTATTTTTCTATATTGAGTCTCCGTTCTTTAGGGGCCCACTCTATGCTATACATTGCAATAAGATCGTTGCTCCCCTTTTGCTTCGGGTTCCTGGAGCATCAAAGGAAGGAAAAATCAAAATGCTCCTCTCGGGAGAGAACACCGATGTCTCTGAACAGGGAGTTAAATATTGTACTGCAGCCTACAAGCTACATAAAACATACATGGAAACCTAGTATGAATTTTGATCATTCATTCATTCATTCATTCATTCATTCATTCATTCATTCATTCATTCATTCATTCATTGCCCTCCCCAAAGGCTCAGGGCGGTTCGCATAAAACAGAACAATACAGATAACTTGGAGTCTCTTGTGGCGCAGAGTGGTAAGGCAGCTGCCTGAAAGCTTTGCCCATGAGGCTGGGAGTTCAATCCCAGCAGCCGGCTCACGGTTGACTCAGCCTTCCATCCTTCCGAGGTCGGTAAAATGAGTACCCGGCTTGCTGCTGGGGGATAAACGGTAATGACTGGGGAAGGCACTGGCAAACCACCCCGTATTGAGTCTGCCATGAAAACGCTGGAGGGCGTCACCCCAAGGGTCAGACATGACTCCGTGCTTGCACAGGGGATACCTTTATCTATACCTTTACAGATAACTTAGATTAACAGTAATGAATAAAATGAAACAACAAGCAACATAGAACAGTAGAAAAATATGGAAAACATTAAATTAACTCATACTGATAGCCCAGTAGGTTGGGCGGAGTTGTAGTGGGTGCTATATTCTTAATATTAAATATTAAGCTATCCCTGTTTAATATTTTAAATTCCCTATTTTTATGAGTACTTACTGGTTTATAATATTTTGTAAGAATTATAGTGCTGTTCTGGGTTTTTAGGTGTTTTTGTACCTGTCTTGGAGCCGTATAGTGTTCGTTCGTTTGTTTGTTTGTTTGTTTGTTTGTTCGTTCATTCATTATTGTATTTTTATACCTGGATCTATATGGAGTCTCCAGGTGGGGACTGGAGATCTCCTGGAATTACAGCTGGTCTCCAGGCTACAGAGATTAGTTGCCTTGGAACATGGACTCCATGGTGTTGTGCCCCACTGAGATCCCTCCCCAAATACTACCCTCCCTAGGCTCCCCTTCCAAAATCTCCAAGGATTTCCCATCCCAGAGCTGTAGCCCTTGCCTTGAGTATCCGGTTTAAATCCACTTGTTGTTGTTGTTGTTAGGTGCGAAGTCGTGTCGACCCATCGCGACCCCATGGACAATGATCCTCCAGGCCTTCCTGTCCTCTACCATTCCCTGGAGTCCATTTAAATTTGCACCGGCTGCTTCAGTGACTCCATCCAGCCACCTCATTCTCTGTCGTCCCCTTCTTCTTTTGCCCTCAATCGCTCCCAGCATTAGGCTCTTCTCCAGGGAGTCCTTCCTTCTCATGAGGTGGCCAAAGTTTCATCTTCAGGATCTGGCCTTCTAAGGAGCAGTCAGGGCTGATCTCCTCTAGGACTGACCGGTTTGTTCGCCTTGCAGTCCAAGGGACTCGCAAGAGTCTTCTCCAGCACCAGAGTTCAAAAGCGGTAAATCCGCTTAGCGCGTAGCAAACCCTTCTCTTTTGTCCCTTCTCCTTCACCCTCTGCACTCTTGTCTTTTTGGTTACCGGAAAATGTCGTCCAGCTTCCTTGCCTAGCTCACACAAGTCCATCCATCTCTCCAGCCCTCCCTTTTGGGTCTCCTGAAGCCGGTTCATACCCGGTGGCATCTCCAATAGCTGCCCACTGCGGAGGTGGGGGAGTGCTGTGGGTGACTAATGTTTGGTAGGAGACCGAGCTGCCTGTTTTGCCAACAAAACCCAGGCTGGCCCCTCGCCAGAGGCATCCTCTCGAGAGGTGACTCAGACCACGGAGTGATCCTGGAAACCTTGCGGGGCCGTGTCCTCAGATGTTGTTAATCTCTCTCCTGCTTTTTGCTTTGTTGGGGTTTTGCCAGCTTGCTCTGCTCAGGCGAACAGCTGGGATGATGAGGTTTTCCTCTCCTCCCCACAACAGATGGGCAAAACATTGTCTAATGCAATCCTCAACAGCCTGGGCTCCAGGCCGGACATGCCACTTAGTCACAGAGGCTGGAACTTCAACAGGGACCAATAAATGGGCCTGTTTTTTTAAAAAAGCTATGGATACCAGGCAAGTCCATAACAACATTCCTTCCTTCCTCCCAGCTCCAAATGCTTTGTTCATATCAGAACGTAAGAAGAGCCCTGCTGGATCAGCCCAGCGGTCCATCTAGTCCAGCATCCCATCTCCTGTAGACAGCCAACAACAGGGCATAGAGGCTGAGGCCTTCATAAGAACATCAGAAGAACCCTGCTGGATCAGACCAGTGGTCCATCTAGTCCAGCATCCTGTCTCACACAGTGGCCAACCAGTTCCTCTGGAGGGTGAACAACAGGGTATGGAGACCAAGACCTTCATGAGAACATCAGAAGAGCCCTGCTGGATCAGCCCAGCGGTCCATCTAGTCCAGCATCCTGTTTCACACAGTAGCCATCCAGTTTGGCTGGCCCACAACAGGGCAGAGAGGCCAAGGCCTTCCCCTGATTGGCACTAGCCGCTGGAGAGTGACAGTTTAAGTATTTGAAAGACTGTCACTTGGAGGAGCGATTCCTATTGGTAGCAGAGATTAGGACCTCCATGAGCCACAGCCCCTGTCTGTTCAAATGGGTGCTGCAAGTCAAAGGGAAACTATGGATTCAGGAACAGTCGCCTGATGATGTTTACACCTCCCTTTCTTTCCCCTCTACTGTAGTGTCATTGGACTTACATAGTTGTTGGGGTGGGTTGTCAGCTGACCTGCACGTGCAGGAGAATCGCATGGTGTAGTTCTTCCTGGACTGTACCATGCAGACCGCAGCGGGGGAGAACATGCTTTGGATGTCCTCCACGGGTGGGTGAATCCTTACAGAAGGCAGAAAGCTAGTATTGTTGGGTGCAAGTTCTAAGTTTGTCCTTTCCTGGGGATGGTTTTCTTTTTATCATTAAAATAAATGATCACGATCATTAAAACAAATGAAAATAAATAATCCGGCATTCCGCAAGGCCTGCAAAATGGAGCTCTTCTACAGCTGAGGCCAGGGCGGTGAGAAAGATCGGGTCGGTGCCACCCCCCCCCCCCCGGTGCCAGGTAGTACCTAGGCCAGGTGATATTTATGGCCCCCTCTTCCCACCCCTGTTATAAGATTTTTTTGAGGCAACGGGTGATTGTGTAAATACCGGCATGTTTCTGAGCTGCTGTTAAGTTCTTATGTCCTGTATTATTACAGGATTTTTATTGGGGTTTTAGCTAAGGACAATTGTAACCTGCCACAAGTTGGCCTCTGGAGTTCTTCAAGAAAGAAAGGGTGAATCATTTGGGCATGGAATTGGGTGGGCAGGTAGTTGTGAATTTCTGCATTGTGCAGGGGCACAGGGGTAGTCAACCTGTGGTCCTCCAGATGTTCATGGACTACAATTCCCATGAGCCCCTGCCAGCATTTGCTGGCAGGGGCTCATGGAAATTGTAGTCCATGAACATCTGGAGGACCACAGGTTGACTACTCCTGGACTAGATGATCCTGGAGGTACCTTCCAACTCTATGATTCTGTGATGCTAACAGTCCAAAATATACCAACGTTTATTCTCTACAAAATGCGCTGCTGATATCCCCAATATCTCCAACTACTAAAACCCAGCAAAATAAAGTCTAGTCTCTGTTAATTTCCTCCGTGGGGTAATATAGAAGTCAGATTTCAATAACTACAGCCATCCGATAGCTTCTGCGGCAAAGTTATTGGGAATTGGGTTTTTTGGTCGTTTCCTGTTTTTCCACAGCATTGTGGCACATTTGTGCACCTTTGAGGGGGGGGGGTGTTCCCTGACTTCTGTGAGCTTTCTGAAACCTGTTGGGCTGCCAAATTTTGGGAGAGATTAGTGTCAAGCATCGATGTCTTCTGCTTGGGTGGGGAATTGAGGATTTTCTTACCTGTATGGCAGTCATTTTTACCTGTTCTTGTCCCCACAGCAGCCACACAGAGAGGGAGGCCTTCTGTATATGCTTACAAATCATCTCTGGAATATTACTCTACTGATATACCATTGTAACCATTGATGTAACAGGCTTTCTGAATTCTCAGCTTTCCTTTTAAAAAAGAAAAAGAAAAAAGTAAATCTCTGACCCATTCCTTTGTTTAAGGCATATCTTCATAATAGCAGTAGGTGACCAACGTTTTAAAATATAAATTTGACATTGGGCAATTGGGCCATAGCCAACAAAATGAATTTTAATTGTTGTTGCTGTTGTTGTTAGTTGCAAAGTCGTGTCCGACCCATCGCGACCCTATGGACAATGATCCTCCAGGCCTTCCTGTCCTCTACCATTCCCCGGAGTCCATTTAAGTTTGCACCAACTGCTTCAGTGACTCCGTCCAGCCACCTCATTCTCTGTCGTCCCCTTCTTCTTTTGCCCTCGATCGCTCCCAGCATTAGGCTCTTCTCCAGGGAGTGCTTCCTTCTCATGAGGTGGCCAAAGAAGCAGTATAAATGATTACATTTGGGTCATAATAATGTGATGCATCAGTATAAGATGGGGGATACCTGGCTTGATAGTAGTACATGTTAAAAAGATTAAGAATTTTGGTGGACAATAAGTTGGATTTTGGGGTCACTGTGGGTGGTCAGGGAGTTGTGAATTTCCTGCGTTCTGCAGTGGGTTAGACTAGATGACCCTGGAGGTCCCTTCCAACTCTATGATTCTAGGAATATGAGCCAAGAGTAGGATATGGCAGCTAAGAAGGCTGATGCGATATTAGGCAACAGTCCTGTGAGTCGGTTACACTGAGAGAATATGATTGGCCTGAAGTCAGCCCTCAAGCTTCCATCAGAGAGTAGAGATCTGAACCTTGGTCTCCTAGATCCTATTCTTAACAATATACCACACAAACAATGGAGTTAAGAATGTGGACTCCTCTGGACAAAATCTAGAGGATTACTAGAGCTGATTACATTAAAATGGCAGCTTGGGCAAACAAGGGCAGTGAGGGCAAGGGAGGTGAAGGTAAGTGATGGCTAACAAAACCAGCAGCTCCAGGGTGGAAAGACCACCCAAGAAATTTGATGCAATGGGAATATTTCACAAAGCGAGCACAAAGGAACTCAGAAAGCGCTCTGAAGGTGCTGATTTTGAGGCAGGTATCGAACCTGGAGAATATATTCACCGCAACACTCATTTCATGATGAGAGAAAGCAAGATTGAGCATGCTCCTTTTTTTCTAGTAATGGTCTAGGACCTCCGTAGCTTTAATCATTTGCCATTGTGCACAATATGTTCCCTTTAGGAGGCGGAGAGAAGGAAAAAAACCACAGAGAGGATAAAGATTTTCAAATCGCTCCTCAGCGTTTCACGACTCAACTCTCCCTGTCCGCCTGGGGGCCGAAACCGGCTTTCCTCGTACATCTTCTCCTTGCTCCTCGCTCTGCCTTCCAAAGCAGAGCCCCTTCATTTCAATATAAATAGAACTTCGAAACCAATAAAGCAACACGTCTCTCAGAAATATTATTTCTGCAAAGGCCAATATTGGCCCCTTGCTTGGACGGAGGAGGCTGGCTGCCTTCCCCTGTCTTTCCCATGCTTCCTCAAGCGTAGGCTCCCCGTGCACCTGGATCCCTCCTCACGAACCGTAATATAAGAAGGAATGATAGGGCACCTTCTCTACCTTTGGTTATGTACCTCCATTCTGAGGCAGCTTCTACCGAAAGCTGAATTACTCACCAGAGGGTAGGAAGACACGTTTGGAGAAATGATTTTTTTTGTTTGTTTAAAAGAAAGCGGTAGTGCTTACAGAGAAGGAAACAATGCCATTAATTTCACCTCAGAATTCTGCAGGCTGTTTTTTTCTTTGGGGTGGGGGTTAGGTAACAATCCAGAGGGAGAGGTTAGGTAACAATCTGGGTTTGTTTGTTTTTTCCCCCAAACAGAGACCACCGGTTTCTTTGGTACAAGCCGAGGGTGGTTATTTTGGGTTTTAGGATGGGAATGAAGAGGATTGTGTTGGGGGAAAATGACAGAAAAGTTTAGTATTTAGATTTTGGAGGCAGAGCCCAGGGAGTGAGGGGTTTAAGGAGGAGTGTGCCTCAGTGGGGGGTAATATGCCGTTGAATTCATTTTATCCAGAAGAACTGATTTCTTGTTGCGTGGAGATCTTTCCAAGAAATCTGCAGGTTCCACATACAGTCAGCCCCCCCCCTTTTTTTCTAGCAGAGGAATTTGTATCTTCTATTAATTCTTATTCCGTCGGCCTCTGTGGTCACTTTTAATGATGGACAACCAGGGGGATTGAGGAGGGGGATGGACTAGATGGCTTGTATGGCCCCTTCCAACTCTGTGATTCTACGGCCGACCTGATGAGCAGACCACAGTGTTGGATAGGCTGTCAACTGGACTCTGAAATGTGGTCAGGCCCTCATTACCCATTTTCTGGCTGCGGTTTGTATGGAAGGGTTACCTAAATGATTGCATAATTAATTTTAAATATATATTTTAAATGTGTTAAATATTTATTGGGGGATATGGTCATGTTGACCCCTCCCCCGTCCCAAAGTAGCCAATGATGGCCATGGAGGGGGTGGGAAGGGGAGGAGCCCCAGGTGGGTGTGTCCACAGCTCTGCTTCCCAACCATATTCTGTAAGATGTTACAAGATGTCATAGTCCCATTGTATACGGCACTGGTCAGACCACCCCTGGAGTACTGTGTGCAGTTCTGGAGGCCTCACTTCAAGAAGGACGTAGATAAAATTGAAAGGGTACAGAGGAGAGCGACGAAGATGATCTGGGGCCAAGGGACCAAGCCCTATGAAGATAGGTTGAGGGACTTGGGAATGTTCAGCCTGGAGAAAAGGAGGTTGAGAGGGGACATGATAGCCCTCTTTAAGTATTTGAAAGGTTGTCACTTGGAGGAGGGCAGGATGCTGTTTCTGTTGGCTGCAGAGGAGAGGACACACAATAATGGGTTTAAACTACAAGTACAACGATATAGGCTAGATATCAGGGAAAATTTTTTCGCAGTCAAAGTAGTTCAGCAGTGGAATAGGCTGCCTAAGGAGGTGGTGAGCTCCCCCTCACTGGCAGTCTTCAAGCAAAGGTTGGATACACACTTTTCTTGGATGCTTTAGGATGCTTTGGGCTAATCCTGCGTTGAGCAGGGGGTTGGACTAGATGGCCTGTATGGCCCCTTCCAACTCTATGATTCTGTGATTCTATGAAGATGGCACCACTTCTGGGGTTTCTCATAGCCTGAAGAATGTTTCAGGGGTTTCTCAGTGGTAGAAGAGGAAGGCTGGCTTAGAGTTTAAGGTTCCTAAAATCATGATTATGATGGACTGTTTCTTGTTCATAAAGTTTTAGAAGTGCCAATTTTATCTTTATGTGTCTTATTTCCATGTGTTTCCTTCCTCCTTTTTTTCTTCTTCTGCAGAGGGGTTCTAAAGTACCAAACCAATCTAAAGGAACACCCTCCTGGATGCTTTAACCTTAACTTGACAGTTCAAAGGGACAGGGAAGAAAGGGACAGTCTTGAAAATTTACCGTCTGAGCATGGCCAGCCTTCTGTCCTGCAAGGGTCCGTGGAATTGGATCCCACCACCCACAAGAGCTTCCTGGAAGTTTGCACAGAGGAACCAAAATTCCAAGCACATTTCCCCGAGGTTTGTATGAAAAGCTATAATGGCATAGTCCTTGTGCTGGTAGCCCATCTGCTCTGTTCAGCTGTTGTGAAGTCATGGCATGTTCACGAGCATTTCAGCTCCTCGGGGATCAAAATGGTTGAACGGTTTGCAGGCTAGTTCCTATGAGAGCGCATGCATCTTTCGTGATTTGTTGCCCATGGTTCTGGCCTTGACACTGTTGAGCTCATGTCCGTGGTTACTACCACTTCCAGCTTGGTGTGGTGGTTAGGAGTGTGGACTTCTAATCTGGCGAGCTGAGTTTGATTCCACGCTCCCCTACGTGCAGCCAGCTGGGTGACCTTGGGCTCGCCACAGCACTGATAAAGCTCTTCTGACTGAGCAGTAATATCAGGGCTCTCTCAGCCTCACCCACCTCACAGGGTGTCTGTTGTGGGGAGAGGAAAGGGAAGGTGAGTGTAAGCCGCTTTGAGACTCCTTCGGGTAGAGAAAAGCGGCCTATAAGAACCAACTCTTCTTCTTCAGTAATATCAGGGCTCTCTTAGCCTCCCCTCCCTCACAGGGTGTCTGTTGTGGGGAGAGGAAAGGGAAGTTGACTGTAAGCCACTTTGAGACTCCTTCGGGTAGAGAAAAGCGGCCTATAAGAACCAACTCTTCTTCTTCAGTAATATCAGGGCTCTCTCAGCCTCACCTCCCTCACAGGGTGTCTGTTGTGGGGAGAGGAAAGGGAAGGCTTTGAGCCGCTTTGAGGCTCCTTCGTGTAGAGAAAAGCTGCATATACAAATCAACTTCTCCTCCTCCTCCTCTCCTGTGTTTGCAGCTTGGCATGCCCCACAACTGCAGTACCTTAAGGATGAGTCATTCAGCCACTTGGAGGTTTCTGCCACCTCTGAAAAGGACAACATTAGAATTGTTATTGCCTGGATAGGATGGATATTACATGAGGCTGTGAACAAAATTTAATTTCCGGTAGGGTGTTTTTTGTTTGTTTTTGGGTCTTATTTCTATATTTTTCTGCTCCCCAGACTTGGCTTTGGATCTCCGGCCCATTGTGTTTATATTGTGCAGAGCGGCTGTACCGCTACATCCAGAGCAGTAATAAACCTGTCACGATAACTGCTGTCATCAGCCATCCCTGTAACGTCCTCGAGATACGGATGATGAAGGAAGGTTTCAGAGCTAGACCTGGACAGGTGAGCTGACATTTGATATCTGCTCATAAGACCCGCTGATGGGCCTCCTGATGGCCCTGGGTTTTGGCCACTGGGTGACATAGAACACTGGACTGGATGGGCCACTGGCCTGATCCAACATGGCTTATGCCTGGGGCAGAGATGTGCTTGGAGGGGACACAGTGGGAGGGCTTCTGGAGTTCTGGTCCCACTGGTGGACCGCCTTTTGGCCCCTGGGTTTTAGCTAACATGTGACACAGAGTGTTGGCCTGGATGGGCCACTGGCCTGATCCATCATGGCTTCTCTAATGTTCTTATGTGTGGGGCAGGGATTCTCCGTATACTCGGTGCTGGGAGTGGGGGGGGGGACAATGAAAGGGCTGTTGGAGTTCTGTCCCCAATGGTGGACCTCCTGATGTCACCTGGGTTTTGGCCATTGTGTGACCCAGAAAGTTGAATAGGATGTAAGAACATTAGAGAAGCCGTGATGGATCAGGCCTTCTGCAGCAGTGTTACTTTGTATTTTTGGTGCTTTGGGTGGCCACAGACCTGATCCAACATGGCTTCTCTTATGTTCTTGAGTTATAAATCGGTGTGGTGTACCGTTCAGAGCATCTGACTGGGATTCAGGAGACCTTCATTCTTCCATGGAAACTTGCTGGGTGATTTTAGGCAAGACACACAGTCAGCCTAACCTTTCTTGCAGGGTTATTATGTGGATACCATGGAGGACAATATAAACCACCTTGGGTGTCCACTGGGGAGAGAAGTGAGATAAAAGTGAAGTAAATAAATAAATTGCTAAGAGAAGCAAGCCAAAAGAAAAGGAAATAGTTATTTGGGGTAGGTTACAAATGCAAAGCTCAAAATTTAGGTTGTTATAGAGCTTTAGGGCTAGGACCTCTTGAACCCAGGTTCAGATTTCTGCTTAGCCATGCCAGCTACATGGCGGACCTTGGCTCAGCCAATGGGGTAGATTCAGCGGGCCAATTCCACAGACTATCGGCATAACTTCCTTGCATCTGTCCTGCTGCTGGAGCCCAAATGCCCTCTGAAATGCTGTTCTGGGGATATGTCCGATAGGAGCCCTGTATTGGGGGGGAGGACATTTGGGGCTGCAGGAAGAGGGACATCAAGAAAGCTGGTCCATGGGAGAGCAACTAGTCCTGGAAATCATTGTGTGTTTCATGTCTAGTTCTTTAAAGAACATAAGAGCTCTGTTGGATCAGAACACTAATCCATCTAGTCCAGTCTCCTGTCTTACACGGTGGCCAACCAGTTCCTCTGGAGGACCAGCAATAGGGCATAGAGGCTGAGGCCTTCAAAAGAACACCAAAAGAGCCCTGCTGGCTCAGACCAGCGGTCCATCTAGTCCAGCATCCTGTCTCACACAGTGGCCAACCTGTTCCTCTGAAGGACCTACAAAAGGACATAGAGGCTGAGGTCTTCTGATGTTGTTGCTTCCTGGTTCAGGGATTCGGAGGTTGACAACCTCATAGCGCAGATTTTGAAACAAGCAACCGTGGAACAAACCCCAAATTAGCATCAGCATAAGCGCTCCCTGTTCTGTCTCAATTTATTCATTTCCCCCTTCTCTGGATGATTTATTTCAGTACGTTATCCTCCACTGTCCCAGGGTGTCGTCTTTGGAAAGCCACCCGTTTACCCTCACCCTTGTAAGTATACTTTGCATTAGTCCTTCACACGTGTGTGTTGTGTGTGTTGTGTGTGTGCGTCTGTTAAAGGAGCATTCTTTGTGCTTGCCCAAGCGCAGTGCAGGGAATGCATGCCAGTCCTGCACAGGCTGTTGCTAGAGAAGAAAGATTTCCCATGATTTAGTCAGCAGGGTTTTATGGGGGAGGCGTAAATCCCACAGGACTGACACAGGCTCCAACCTGCAGAGGCTCAGCCTGCATGACAGGGAAGCCAGATTTATTGTTGCTCAGGTGAGCTGACGTGGCAAATGCAGGCATGTGTGGGGAGGGCTTTGGGGAAATCCAAGCCTTGGGGATCCTCCCCTCCCCCATTCCAGGCAAGCTAATGTATCCCCCTTGGTGCACTGTCTATGACAGCAGCTCTTATTTGGCCATGAATTATTTTGAATCTCCCCAGTGCATATCGCTGTGCTGCCAGCGTGCACCTTGTTTGTATGGTAAGCACCTTACTTGTTAAGCGGAGACCGTATTTTAGGACAACATTGTTAAGGAAGCAACGGGGCAAGAGGTGATAATTTAGGATCCTTTTCCTCCAGTTGGAGCAGGGGAAAGCTGATTTATCCTCCCAGCTCATATTTCTGCCTGGGGCTGCTAATTGGCCCAGCACAATTTTCTTCCCACTGTTGTTGTTGTTGTTGTTGTTATGTGCGAAGTCGTGTCCGACCCATCGCGACCCCATGGACAATGATCCTCCAGGCCTTCCTGTCCTCTACCATTCCCCGGAGTCCATTTAAGTTCACACCCACTGCTTCAGTGACTCCATCCATCCACCTCATTCTCTGTCGTCCCCTTCTTCTTTTGCCCTCGATCTCTCCCAGCATTAGGCTCTTCTCCAGGGAGTCCTTCCTTCTCATGAGGTGGCCAAAATATTTGAGTTTCATCTTCAGGATCTGGCCTTCTAAGGAGCAGTCAGGGCTGATCTCCTCTAGGACTGACTGGTTTGTTCGCCTTGCAGTCCAAGGGACTCGCAAGAGTCTTCTCCAGCACCAGAGTTCAAAAGCCTCAATTCTTTGACGCTCGGCCTTCCTTATGGTCCAACTTTCGCAGCCATACATTGCAACTGGGAAGACCATAGCCTTGACTAAACGCACTTTTGTTGGCAGGGTGATGTCTCTGCTTTTTAGGATGCTGTCTAGATTTGCCATAGCTTTCCTCCCCAGGAGCAAGCGTCTTTTAATTTCTTTGCTGCAGTCCCCATCTGCAGTGATCTTGGAGCCCAGGAAAATAAAATCTGTCACTATCTCCATTTCTTCCCCTTCTATTTGCCAGGAATTGAGAGGGCCAGATGCCATGATCTTTGTTTTCTTGATGTTGAGTTTCAAGCCAACTTTGGCACTCTCCTCCTTCACCCGCGTCAACAGGCTCTTTAGTTCCTCTTCACTTTCTGCCATTAGAGTGGTATCATCTGCATATCTGAGGTTGTTGATATTTCTCCCTGCAATCTTGATCCCAATTTGTGACTCCTCTAATCCCGCATTTCTCATGATGTGCTCTGCATACAAGTTAAATAGGCAAGGCGACAGTATACAGCCTTGCCGAACTCCTTTCTCAATTTTGAACCAGTCAGTGATTCCATGTTCAGTTCTCACTGTTGCTTCTTGACCTGCATATAAATTTCTCAAGAGACAAATAAGATGCTCTGGTATTCCCATCTCTTTAAGAACTTGCCACAATTTGTTGTGCTCCACACAATCAAAGGCTTTAGCATAGTCAATGAAGCAGAAGTAGACGTTCTTCTGGTACTCCCTAGCTTTCTCCATGATCCAGCGTATGTTGGCAATTTGATCTCTAGTTCCTCTGCCTCTTCGAAATCCTGCCTGTACTTCTGGAAGTTCTCGGTCCACATATTGCTGGAGCCTAGCTTGTAGGATTTTGAGCATAACTTTGCTAGCATGAGAAATTAGTGCGATGGTGCGGTAGTTTGAACATTCTTTGGCATTGCCCTTCTTTGGGATTGGAATGTAAACTGACCTTTTCCAATCCTGTGGCCATTGTTGAGTTTTCCAAATTTGCTGGCATATTGAGTGTAGCACTTTTACTGCATCGTCCTTTAAGATTTTGAATAGTTCAACTGGAATGCTGTCACTACCACTAGCTTTATTGTTGCTCAGACTTCCTAAGGCCCATTTGACTTCACATTCCAGGATGTCTGGCTCCAGGTCAGTAACTACCCCATTGTGGTCATCAGGGATGTTAAGCTCGCTCTTGTATAGTTCTTCTGTATAATTTTGCCACCTTTGTTTGATCTCTTCTGCTTCTGTGAGGTCCCTACCATTTTGGTCCCTTATCATACCCATCTTTGCATGAAACGTTCTCTTCATATCTCCAATTTTCTTGAAAAGATCTCTGGTCCTCCCCATTCTATTGTTTTCTTCTATTTGTTTGCACTGTTCATTTAAGAAGGCATTCTTATCTCTTCTAGCTTTTCTCTGGAATTCTGCATTCAATTGGGTGTATCTTTCTCTTTCTCCCTTGCCTTTCACTTCCCTTCTCTCCTTAGCTATTTGTAAAGCTTCCTCAGACAGCCATTTTGATTTCTTGCATTTCTTTTTCTTTGGGATGGTTTTAGTTGCTACCTCTTGTACAATGTTGCGAACCTCCGTCCATAGTTCTTCAGGCACTCTGTCTATCAGATCTAATTCCTTAAATCTATTTGTCACCTCCACTGTGTATTCGTCAGGGATATGATTTAGTTCATACCTGAGTGGCCTAGTGCTTTTCCCTACTTTCTTCAATTTAAGCCTAAATTTTGCAACAAGAAGCTCATGATCTGACCCACAATCAGCTCCTGGTCTTGTTTTTATTGACTGGATAGAACTTTTCCATCTTTGGCTGCAGAGCACATAGTCAATCTGTTGTTACTTCAGTACAAACCCAGACCTCGGGTGTCTCATGGAGAATATATGGATCCTCTAAACCCGGGGTTTTCAGCCAGGGTTTCGTGAAAGCCTGGGGTTTCTTCACAGCCCTGGATGGGTTTCCAGACTGGGTGGGAGTTAATTGATTTTTAATATATTTTTTAAATTTCTTCAACATTGAATCGGGAGAGATGACCATCGGGAGATATGACCATGTTGACCCACCCACCCCCTCCCCAAATGGCCAATGATGGTCCTGGAGGGGGTGGGAAGGGGAGGGGCCCCAGGTGGGCGTGTCCACAGCTCTGCTTCCCAACCATATTCTGCACGATTGTGCCACTTCTGGGGTTTCTTGAAGCCTGAAGAATGTTTCAGGGGTTTCTCAACGGTAAAAAAAGCTGAGAAAAGCTGGCCTAAAAGAAGCTGGTTCTTTATACCCTGCTTTTCACTTCCCAAAGGAGTTTCAAAGCAGCTTACGAACACCTTTCCCTTCCTCTCCCCACAACAGGCGCCCTGTGAGGTAGGTGGGGCGGAGAGAGCTCTACGAGAACTGTGACTAGCCCAAGATCACTGCATGTGGAAGAGTGGGGAATTAAACAATGGCTCTCCAGATTTAGAGGCCACTGCTATTAACAGCTACATAATGGTGGCTTCCTAAAGGACCTTCTCTTCCCATATATGCCCATCTGTGCTGAATTTTATTTATATTCCATGAGCCTCTTATTGTCTACCCTCTTCTGCTCTAGCCTTACAGCAGCAATAATAACAACCTTGCAGGGCAGAAGAAGAAAAAGAAGAGTTGGTTCTTATATGCCGCTTTTCTCTATCTGAAGGAGTCTCAAAGTGGCTTCCAGTTGTCTTCCCTTTCCTCTCCCCACAACAGACACCCTGTGAGGTGGGTGAGGCTGAGAGAGCCCTGATATTACTGAAGAATAAGAAGAGCTGGTTCTTATATGCCACTTTTCTCTATAAGAAGGAGTCTCAAAGTGGCTTACAGTCGCCTTCCCTTTCCTCTCCCCACAACAGACACCCTGTGGGGTGGGTGAGGCTGAGAGAGCCCTGATATCACTGCTCAGTCAGAACAGTTTTATCAGTGCTATGGTGAGCCCAAGGTCACCCAGCTGGCTGCATGTGGGGGAGCGCAGAATCGAACCTGGCATAACAGAAGTCCACACTCCTAGCCACTACCCCAAACTGGCTCTCAGCTTAAGCTAAGAAGTTGCGATGGGCCCAAGGTCCTCCGGAAAGCTTTCATGGTAGGGCCAGGGATCAGAATTATGAGGAAGATGTGGCACAAAGACCGAAATTCAAAAAACCAAACCCAACCACATTGTCACTCATCCCCCAGTCTAGCTCCAATATTTATTTTAACAGGGAATAAGTGCAGCGTTATATCCAGGAGAGTCGGTGGTTTGGAGTGCCAGCCACATGATCCAGGGCTGTGGGTTTGCCTTTTGCTCATGCCATGCCTGGATATTTCCCAGCTGTTTTGGCTCTTTCAGAAGTGAACAGGTGCCGCGTCACGAGAGCTTTACTAATCACAAAGAAGTTAATTTCATGTAAGTGGAGAGCTCTGTAATTCCTCACACACAAGCGCTCTCCCCGGATTGCAGAAACGGCTGCAAAAATGAATGCAGTGTTTGAAGAGATGTCATGGAATAAAGGCAACTGATGTGGCTGGTATACAGCTGTTTGGCTCCTGTTCAGTGATGGGTGAAGCCAAACTGGGGAGATGTGAGTTCAAATCCCCATTGAGCCACGATGCTGGGCTTTCTCCACCCGAGGCTTGTGAAACCATGAGTTTTTTGAAGACCCTACAAGGATTTCCAGAATGGGTCGGAGTTGATTTTTTATATATTTTTAAAAATGTGTTAAACATTTGTTGGGTGTAATGATCATATATGGTCATGTCAACCTGTCCCCCCCTCCCGAAATGGCCAATGATGGGCATGGATGGTTACTTAACCTTGATGGTTTGGGCTGATCCTGCATTAAGCAGGGGGTGGGACTAGATGGCCTGTCTGGCCCCTTCCAACTCTATGATTCTGTGAGTCTAGTTCAGCAGGGGAATGGGTTACCTAAGGAGGTAGGGGGCTCCCCCTCACTGACTGTCTTCAAGCAGCGACTGGACAGATCCTTATTCAGGATCTTTAGGTTGATCCTCCCCTGAGCAGGGGGGTGGACTAGATGGCCTGTGTGGCCCCTCCCAACTCTATGATTCTATGGCTCTATAGTAGGTTCTTGTGGGTAAAATGTTCCATTGATTCACAGAGCCAACTAATGACGACTTCATGAAGTCGTACTGCATGGGGCTTTGAAGACAAGAGATGAGCAGGGGTGGTTTGCCCTTGCCTGCCTCTGCAGAGTCTTCCTTGGTGGTCTCCAATAAGGCTACCCACTCTGCTTAGCTTCTGGGTTAACGGCCGCTCTATCTGCATAAACTGTTAGATTTTTATCCCCCCGTTCCTCCCAGGAGCTCAGAGAACCGTGGCCGTTTTTGCCCTCCCATACTTTAGTCTTACAACAACCTTGTGAGGTAGAACAGAGAGGGCTTTATGACCATGGGCTTTCACCCCAAGACCTAGTCTGGTGCTCTAAAGCAGCGGTAGTCAACCTGTGGTCCTCCAGATGTCCGTGGACTACAATTCTCATGAGCCCCTGCCAGCAAATGCTGGCAGGGGCTCATGAGAATTGTAGTCCATGGACATCTGGAGGAGCACAGGCTGACCACCCCTGCTCTAAAGCTGCCAGCTGGAGAGCGCTTTCTTGGGAGTAAGTGCCACTGAATGAGAGGTGGGGCTTGCTCTTGAGTAGGCCAGCTGTGAGAATGGCTTCCTTAACTGCTTCCATGCAGCTGTTGTAGGCCTCGGAAGGGCCTGCCTCTGGATATGCAGTTGATTGCATCGTATCACTAAGGGCTTTGGGGGGAAAGGGAGAATTGTTTGCCTTTGCGGATAAGAATGCCACCATTGTTCAGAAAACTGGTCTAAAACGTTGAATAAATAAAGTCCTGAAACGAAGCCCTGCCCTTTAGAATGAGAGGCATCTGGAGTGCATGTTGAACCACTTAGCTGATGCACTGCAGACCTGGGGCTGGGGAACGCATTACGTTTGACCCCTTTCTCTCCTTGCGGGTGTCGCCAGTATGCTGGAGGCGCCTTTACACGTGATCCGGGAGGTTGCTGGTCTCCCACTGTCTCTGGAGCTCCAAAATCCGCCCCCCAGGCCATTGCTGCCCCGGCTATTCCTAAGCCCACACTTTACACAAGTCTCTTAACCTCTTGATTGAAGAAGGTGACTCAGATGCTCCGTGTAGCCTCTCAGATTCTGTATAGTCTGGATTCTTCGCCGTGTTCTGGGAATCTGGCGACGAACCAACATCTGTTTCGCGTCTGTCTGCGAATCCCCCGGAGTCCACGGCTAATCTGAAATCGGCCCAGGATCTGGTCTAGGCCAGAACAAAAGTCTGCGGGCCCAGATGTCAAAGAGTGACATCACAGGGTAGCCCTTTTACAGCAGGGATTGAGACTCCACCGGAGGCGGCCTCACTTTGCAAAGGGCCTTCATAGCCCAGGCAAGGCTGATCGTATCGGAGCAAGCTAAGGAAGCCAAACTGGGTCGGCCCTGGTCAGTCCGTGGAAGGAGACCACCGAGGAAGGCCGGGGCCTGTTGTGGAGGCAGGCAATGGCAAACCCTCCCCTTGTCTTGCCTTGAAAGCCCTACGGAGCCACCATGTGTCCACTTGGCCAGGGGTAGTCAACCTGTGGTCCTCCAGATGTCCATGGACTACAATTCCCATGAGCCCCTGCCAGCGTTTGCTGGCAGGGGCTCATGGGAATTGTAGTCCATGGACATCTGGAGGACCACAGGTTGACTACCCCTGCACTAGGCCTCGATGACCCCTGTGGGTGTGTTTAGCTTCAGGCAGGTAGCCGGTGTACAGAGTTAACTCCGGCAGATGACGGGAACTGGTTATCACAGGCAGGATGCCAGAGTTTAATAAACAGAGTCTGCAAATTATACCAGAGTTCTCTGGGCAGGCCAAGGTCAGCTTTCCCAAAAGCAAGATCGATACAGCAGCAGAAGATCAGTAGCTAAGGCAGCCCGTCTCAACCTTTTTCACCATTGAGAAGTCCCTGAAACATTCTTCCGGGCTTCTAGAAACCCCAGAAGTGCTGCGATCAAGTGGAATGTGATTGGGAAGCAGAGCTGTGGACATGCCCACCATGGGCCCGTCCCCTTCCCACCCCCTCCAGGGCCATCACTGGCCATTTGGGGATGGGGGAGGGGGAAGGTCAGTACGCTTTGTAGCATGTGGTTGTGAGTTTCCGGCATTCTGCAGGGCGTTGGACTAGATCAGTGGTCCCCAACCTGCGGGCCGCGGCACGGTGCCGGGCCGCGAAGGCCATGGCGCCGGGCCGCAGCTCCCTTTCCCCGCCCCCCCCCCCCCCGCAGTAAAAAACTTCCCAGGCCGCAAGCTTGCAGCCCGGGAAGCTTCTTACTGCGGGAGGGCTGGGAGAGGGAATCAGGGCCGCACTGTGTATGCGCGGCTGGGCCGCGCATGCGCACATGCGCCATGCGTGGCCGAAATTGTGCATGTGTGGCACTTTTGCGCGGCACTTTTGCGCAGTGCGTGGGCGGGGCAGTTGCCCTGCCGGTCCCCAGCCTCAGAAAGGTTGGGGACCACTGGACTAGATGACCCTGGAGGTCCCTTCCAACACTGTGATTCTATCTATTTCCACTTGACATTTATCCACTTAACATCTCATGCACCTATTTCTCCAAGCTCTGCACAACTCCTGCATCCCGTCTCCTCTGGTGAAATTCCTCCTTCCTCTGCAACTGGCAGCCGATGTTGGGCTTGGGGGCAGGCCCACCTTTGTCTGGAGTGTAATCCCCCTCTAAGCCTGCACCTGCATTGCTCTTGCAGGCCTAAGGACTGTGGGGGAGGTGGGCCAGCTGGCTGACCCTGAGATATCAGCTCGGCGGGATGAAACCAGCACCTCACTGCCGTCTGTGATTCTCTGTCTGGTTGCTGGCTGGCGGCTGGTAGACACAGAATCCAGCTGGTTCTCATCAGAGGAGTGGGGGAACTAAGCATTGTGGGAATATCTCTAACACTCCCTTGCTTGTCTGGATGCTTATTTGCAGCCTTAAAGCTTGTAAGTAGCTTATTAAAAAAATCTTGTTTGTAGGTTTGGGTGATACAGTCATGGCCTGTAGGCAGCCTTGCGTATTACCTGAAAAGTGTCGCCTAAGAAGAAAAGTTATTATATGATGCTTATCTCTTCCCAAAGAAGTCTCAAAGCGGCTTACAGTCGCCTTTCCTTTCCTCTCCCCACAATAGACACCCTGTGAGTCAGGTGAGGTTCAGAGAGCCCTGATATTCCTGCTCGGTCAGAACAGCTTTATCAGTGCTGTGGCAAGCCCAAGACCACCCCCAGCTGGCTGCATGTGGGGGAGCGGGGGATCAAACCAAGCTCACCAGTTTAGAAGTCTGCATTCCTAACCACTACACCAAACTGGTGCTCTTAAATCTGAACTCTGAGGGCCTGATTCCTCGGAGCCAGCATGATGCAGTGGTTAAGAGCAACGGACTGTAATCTGGAGAAACTGGACTGATTCCCTACTCTTCCTCTGCATGAGGCCTGCTGGATGTCCTTGGGCTGTGCACAGTTCTCTTAGAACTCTCTCAGGCCCACCTACCTCACAAGGGTCCTGCTGTGGGGAAAGGAAGGGAAGGCAATTCTGATGCGCTTTGAGACACATGAGGCTTGCTAGATAACCTAGGGCCAGTCACAGTTCTCTCAGAGCTTTCTCAGGTGATTGACAGCCGCTTTGAGACGCCTTACAGTAGAGAAAAGTGGGGGTATAAAAACCAGCTCTTCATCTTCTGCCTGATTCCTGCAGGAATCAGCAAACTGTTCCCCATGGTGACAGAACCCTTTAACTTGTCTCTGCATGTTGTTGGGAAAAGCAGGACAAACTCTAGTGGCATTTTTGCAAGGACAGGGATTGGCCTGCAGTGGTGCTACTGGACCCTGATTTTTTTGAGCCACTCACATTGTTCGTGATTGTATATGAATTGTTTTTTTTCCCCCAGCGTTTCGCAGTTCAGTTCTGCCTCTTGTCCCCCCATGCCCATCTTGCTCTTTTCCGCTGCTCCAGACAGACAAACGCTCTGTCTCGATCTACCCCGCAAGGCTGTTGTGTAGATGGTGACCCCCCTCCCCCGCCAATCTGCTTGCCCTGCCATGACCCCTGTGAAAGAGTCATTTGACCCCCCAAAGGGATCCCGACCCCCAGGTTGAGAACCACAGCTCTATACAGGCCATTGAGTCTTTTGTAGGTTGGGTTTCAGTGTAAGGTGAGCAAAACGGCCTTTTAGCCTCAATCCTAGAAATGATTCAGATCTGACAAAGGTGTAGCACGGGTGGTAAACAAATCTTTCTATAAGAATAGAAGCAGTCATAAGAACTTCCCGTCCTTGAGTGGTTGTCTCTTGCAGCCCGTTCTTTTTTTGACATCAACAGTTTTTATATAAATATATACAGAGGAGGAGGCAACATAAAGGGACTCTATTCAGACATCTTCATCCTTTTAAATTGTCTGAGTCATTAGTTAAAAGGTGAAGGACCCCGTTTAACACGGTTCTGTTTCCATGAGTCAGACGTAAGACAACTAGCTGCTATTTTGATTGGCTGTTTTAACTTAAAATAAAAAAAAGAATGGGTGAGTCTGGATTTGTCATCATCTTTTGCCTTCGTTTCTCAGACAACCCAAACTGTAGAAAACCCCAAAAGATTTTAAAAAGCAAAACAAAACCAAAAACCAATCAGTTTTCTATGAAAACCAGACAGGCTACAATTCACGGGCCTTTCAAGATATGAGTGTCTCTCTCTCTCTCTCTCTCTCTCTCTCTCTCTCTCTCTCTCTCTCTCTCTCTCTCTCTTTTGGGGAAAGTTCTACTTTCAAGAGGTGTGGGGTCTGAAGAAAACATGGGAAAATTCTGCCTGTGTCCCTGTGTCATTTCGCTGTGTTAGTTGAAAAACCGACCGTCTGAACAAGCAAAGAAGCGATAACGTTTTAATGATTTTAGCAATGATCTGGATGAGGGGGGATGAAGGGATTCCTCATTTAAATTTGCTGATGACAGCCAATTGGGAGGAGTAGCAAATACCCCGGAAGTTATAGATTTCAATAAAGTCTGAACATGCCGGCAAAGTGGGCAAGTGAAAACTAGGTGCAATTCCATAAGGAGAAGTACAAAATTCTATTAGAGAGCCAGTTTGGTGTAGTGGTTAGGATCGCGGACTTCTGATCTGGCGAGCCGGGTTCAATTCTGCACTCCCCCACATGCAGCCAGCTGGGTGACCTTGGGCTCGCCATGGCATTGATAAAGCTGTTCTGACCGAGCAGGAATATCAGGGCTCTCTTATCCTCACCTCCCTCACAGGGTGTCTGTTGTGGGGAGAGGAAAGGGAAGGTGAATATAAGCCACTGAGACTCCTTCGGGTAGAGAAAAGTGGCATATAAGAACCAACTTCTCCTACTCCTCCTCCTCCTCCTTCTCCTCCTCCTTGTGTGCGGTTCTGGAGGCCTCACTTCAAAAAGGATGTGGATGAAATGGAGAGGGGGCAGAGGAGAGCGATAAGGGTGATCTGGGCCCTGTGAGGAGAGGCTGGGAGACTTCAGGATATTCAGCCTGGATAAGAGGCGGTTGAGAGGATTCAACCCGAAGGAATCTCAAAGAGGCTTACGTTCGCCTTCCCTTTCCTCTCCCCACAACAGACACCCTGTGAGGGAAGTGGGGCTGAGAGAGCCCTGATATTACTGAAGAAGAAGAAGAGTTGGTTCTTATATGCTGTTTTTCTCAAACCAAAGGAGTCTCAAAGTGGCTTACAATCTCCTTCCCATTCATCTCCCCTCAACAGACACCCTGTGAGGTGGGTGAGGCTGAGAGAGTGCTGATATCACTGCTCGCTCAGAACAGCTTCATCAGTGCTGTGGCGAGCCCAAGGTCACCCAGCTGGCTGCATGTGGGAGAGCAAGGAATCAAACCCTGGTCACCAGATTAGAAGTCCGCACTCCTAACCACTGCACCAAGCTGGCTCTTCCATTTCCATTAAATTCAGTTTCTGGTCCTATTTGTTTGTTCTTCTTCTTCTTCACCACTTGGGTCTTGTTCATTTTTGTCTTTGTAGTGCCCGACCGCGACCAGAACAACTTTTGGCATCCACCTTAAAGTCATTGGGGATTGGACAGGTAAGCGGAACAGCCCTGGTAAATTCTCTTGACACCGTTTTGCCTCATCAACAACCACGCACGCCTAATTTCCGTCCAGACATTAATCAGTTGTCTGATTTGAAGCCCATTTACTTATCTCCCCCCCTCCTTCGCACTCATTACCGCTGGAGGAGCGGATGTCTTATTTGTGCCCTTCGTGGACAACCTTATTATTCACCTGGGCCGGGCCTCCAGATTGTCATGTTCATTATTAGCAATGTGTCGGTCCCAGCGTGGCTTTTTAAAATATCGCCAATAAAAATATATTTTCTGTTCGGTAAGCTGCTTGCCTCTGGGCCACGTAAACTGACAGCATTAGAAGGGCAGAAATGTGCAATTCCTAGATAAGGGGATTTTTTAAATAGCAACCATTTGGTCAGCTTCCAGGTTAGTTAACACCAGTCTTGCCCCGAGATTACCAAGGAGCTTTCATCTTGTGATACGCTACTTCCCGGGGGTCCTGCGACTATACCCCTGCAGCCCATCGGGGTCCGCTGGGATTCCACCGTGGAGAGAACTGTAATTTCATTTTTGGTACAAGGCAGGCTGGATAGCGAGGGGGATATTGGATGAAACCTCTTCGGAGCAGAGGAGGGACTGAAAGCGAGATATACTAGGGGCAGGGAGTACCCGGCTGGTTATTGAAGATCTTCTAGATACATGCTTAGTTTTTTGTGTGTACTATACCGGAAGTGGACTTGGTAAGGACCGGTAGTAGGGCTAGCCACCATATGTCTCTTGCGGTTGGCTTCCATATTGCTGTGGTCACGTAAGAAGCCATCCTATTGGACGGGGCCTTCTAGATCAGTGGTCCCCAACCTTTATTAGGCTGGGGACCGGCAGGGCATCGGGCCGCGCCCGCGGGGACCGCGCCCGCGGGGGCCGCGCCCGCGGGGGCCGCGCCCGCGCGGGCCGCGCCCGCGCGGGCCACGCCCACTCGGGCCACGCCCACTCGGGCCGCGCCCACGCTTCTGGCCGCGCCCGCGGGCCGCACCCGGAAGCCGCGCCCGCGGATCGGGCCGCGCCCGGAAGCCACGCCCGCGGATCGGGCCGCATGGGCGCGGCCTGCACGGGCGCAGCCCGGCCCTGATTCCCTCTTCCCGCCCTCCCGCAGTAAGTAGCTTCCCGGGCCGCAAGCTTGCGGCCTGGGAAGTTTTTTACTGCGGGGGGGGGCGGGGAGAGGGATCTGCGGCCCGGCGCCATGGCCTTCGCGGCCTGGCGCCGGGCCGCGGCCCGCGGGTTGGGGACCACTGTTCTAGATGATATTGCTCCCTTGCCAACCCTGCCTCCCAGTTGGGTCATGGGTTTGGGACGGGATAATGTCATAAGGACTTAATCACCTAGTTGGCTAGTGGGTATGTTGCTTTGGCAACATTGGAGAGGGCTAACGGGATGCGGTTTTGGGGGGCATACGAGCCCTTGCAGTTGTATGAATTGGATGGATACATTACAGCAGGGATTCCCAACCATGGGTTTGTGGAGCTTCAGAGGGGATCCATGGCCTTTCCCCTCCTGTCTTAATGACCTCTCATGCAGGCCACAAGGTAGGGAACTGGCCACTTCCACTGCTCCCCCCCAGGCATGAGTTCTCTTGTGGTTTCTCTGCCTAGCAGGGGGGCAGAGCCCGCATGTTTACTCCTAGCTTAAACTGCCTCCTGCTCCCCCTGAAGACCTCCTCAAGCCTGCCTGTTAACACAGGTGGTGATGCCACTTCCGGTGACATGGCACTTCCCATGGTATGGCAGGGAGGCGTGGCCAGCTGACATCACTTCCGGGGTTCCTTGAAGCCTGAGGCTCCTCCATGGTCAAAAGGGTGGAAAAGGTTGCGTTACAAGTAAAGGTTCCCAAACCTTTTGGGCCTTTGTGGACACCATTGGAATTCTGACGTAGTATGGTGGTGCTGCCACAAAAAAGCTACCACAAGAGCTTTCCACAGTTCACCAGACCGTGGAGATTCATGCCAGGTGGTTCGGGGTCCACAGTGTTCGGGGGATGGACCAGCAAGCAGACTGCTGACCCATCCTCCACTCGCTAGGGTGGGCATCAGGACACAGGTAAGTTGGGGTGCAAAGCTCCCACCGCCTCTGGGGTCTTTATTGGCCCCAGTGTGCACCCATCAAGTATGGTGCACACAGCAGGAGCCATACCCTAGCTAAACCATTGTCTGGGAGAACTGGCGTCACATGGTTCTATGTAACAGGCTCAGGGAATGGACCATATATCAGGCTGTTTTATCCAGAGTTGGATCAAGGGCATATTTACCTTGGTATTTCCTGATTAGAATGGCTGTGACTCACCAGGGTCTTGGGCAGAAGAAGGTCTGGTGATGTGAGATCCTTTAACTGGAGATTAAACCTCGCATATTCTGTCATTCTGCATCTTCACTCCTGACAAATGACAGCAAAATGTGCAAATCGGGATGACATGAGAGATGTGAAAGCCTTTGTACCTTTCCACTGTCACTGCCGGAGCGATCAAGAAGACTGTGTGTGCTCATCCTAGCATATCCTTGAGTTTCTTGTTGGAGCACAAGAGGCCTCTTGGTCTGTCTCATCCAGCGTCCAGTTTTACACAATGGACCGCCCACAATCTCCCAGCTAGGGATCTCCTTCTGGCAGTCCCTGACAGCCATCACTACCCAGTAGGGTGGTGTGGGGATGGAATCGGCATTGCCACGATGTTGTGATGTCACCTCTGGGCTAAACACGGAAGCGATGCCATCACAGTGGCATGACAATCCAGGATTCACCTCTTTCCGGTGACTCCTAGAACACTGCACCGATGTGATGACATCACTTCTGGGTTTGCCCAGGAAGTGACATGACATCATAGCATTTCTGTGATGCCGCCTCCCCAGTCTCTGAGCAGGCGCCACCTACTGGCTAGTGACCATACTCAGCGCCTGTATTTACTAGTATATCTTTAGTCGCCTGGGTTAGGAGTTATTTTTGGAGTGCTCTTCCATAAACCTCGTTTGAAGCTATCTGTCATAGAATCATAGAATCATAGAATCATAGAGTTGGAAGGGGCCACACAGGCCATCTAGTCCAACCCCCTGCTCAACGCAGGATCAGCCCTAAGCATCCTAAAGCATCCAAAAAAAGTGTGTCTCCAACCTTTGCTTGAAGACTGCCAGTGATGATAGTGACCATTACTACATGCAGCCCGTACTCCAGCCCCTGTTTAAACAAAAGTTGAGGCCTTCCTCCAACTTAAGTGGCTGTTTTTCCAATGGGACAGCCACTTAAGTTAGAGCAGCCTTTTCAACCTTGTGACCATGGAAGAGCCCCTGAAACAAAATTTCAGACTTCAAAGACCTCTGGAAGTGATGTCAGCTGGTCACGCCCCTGGATGTGACTTAACTTTCACACCCTTTGCCCTGCTTCTGCTCCCTCCCTCCGCCTTTACTGCTACTATGGGGTCTCCGTCTCATGCAGGCCAGAAAGAAGGGCAGGAGCTGAGAAAACAGCCTGGAGCACCCATGGCATGCCACAACTGACCCACCTACCCCTTGGTTTTTACACCCTTAGCCTGCCCATCAAGCCCCCCGGGTGGGGGCAGCCAGTTCCCTGGCTTGTGACCAGGAGGGGAATGGTCCCCTTTGGAACTCCCACAGACCCCTGGTTGGATATCCCTGAGTTAGAAGGCTCCTTCAGGTTCCGTAGATAAGACAGTAAGTTCCGCAATGGAATCATTATTTCTGGCAACAAGACTGCGTAAAGCCATGGTTACTGAGCAGTAATTTGGCATAGGAAGATGTACCCTTGTAAAGAGTGATCACATACAACAGTTAGATAGGGATTTGTTGGCCGCTGTATGCCCCGTGAGCACACAATTTGGCAAAAGTCTTTGATATTTTCATGTCGATGTGCTATACTCCTTTTTCTTTTTTCCTGCCTGGGAAAAAAATTGTCGCTTCTGTAAATATTTATAGATTTTAAACCTGCTTTCCTGTTCTGGTTTCTTTATTGGTTCTGCTTCCCCTTGCCGTGCCTGCAAGTAGCAGGGGCTTGTGTGTTTTGAAGCCAGATATCTTAACGGGCCCCTTTTGAAGCGAGTGGAGGCTGGAGGGCACGGCTTTGCTTTCTAGGAATAAAACAGCGAGGAAAACAAACCCGCGGACAGCATCAGCATAGCGAATCAGGGCTTTGTTCTGCCATCCCCTTTCCCGAATATGTTGCGGCTTGGCATTAAACATGAAGGAAAGTCTCCTTTGCAGGCCTACTCAAAAGGATGTCCTATGTTACATTCCCAGGAAAGTGTTTTTAGGATCACAGGCAATCTGGCCTCTGGATGACATTGCAGAAAGTAAGTGGTCTTTGCACTAGAATCGTAGAATCATAGAATTGGAAGGGTCCTCCTGGGTCATCTAGTCCAACCCCCTGCACTATGCAGGACACTCACAACCCTTTCGCTCATCCACTGTCACCTGCCACCCCCTTGAACCTTGACAGAATCAGCCTCTCTGTCAGATGGCTATCTAGCTTCTGCTTAAAATTTCCAAAGACAGAGAACCCACCACCTCCCAAGGAAGCCTGTTCCACCGCTCTGTCAGGAATTTCTTCCGGAGGTTTAGATGGAATTTCTTTTGAATTAATTTCATCCCATTAATTCTGGTCCATCCCTCCGGGGCAAGAGAGAACAACTCTGCTCCATCCTTTATATAGCTAACTATTCAGTCCTAATGATAAAACTGTTCTGACCGGGCAGCGATATCAGGGCTCTCTCAGCCTCACCCACCTCACAGGGTATCTGTTGTGGGGAGAGGAAAGGGAAGGCGAATGTAAGACACTTTGAGACTGGGTAGAGAAAAGCAGCATATAAGAACCAACTCTTCTTCTTCTTCCTTCTTCCTCTTCCTCTTCCTCTTCCTCCTCCTCCTCCTTCTGTACAGGATATCATATATAGACTCAGACAACCTTTATTGGCATACACCATCACAATCCAAGGAAACAGAATGGATTGGACAAGTCTATGTTCCCATAAATTACTAGCAAACATGAGTGATTTATTTGGAAGCCATGCTTCCAAGGGCATCGGCTACCCTGGCAAGTTTAATGAGATCTTTTTCTGAAAGCGTTAATTTGATGATGAAGGATTGGGAATTGACTTTGGAATTTATATCCATCAGATATGACTGGATAGAAGTTCATTGGGGAGAGAAGATTGGACTCCCAAATAGTTTTCAGGGGAACAGGGGCACAGAGTGTAGATTTTCACACTTAGAATCTAACACAGGATAGAGTCTGCTCTGAAATCAGACATGACTCTAAAGGGTTGCGGTGGGGGGGGGTCCTACAAAATAAGTCAGTGTCATTACACAGATGGCATGGCGGAGATAATAAAGGACACAGCATGGAACAGCAAACAGAACAAATGGCAAAACATCTGTCAGCATTTTGACACCCAAGTCTCTCAACAGGGATCTGGCAACCCTACCCCTCCATCCTCCCCCGTTTCCCAGGGCAGACCCGGAAACTCTCCCTCCTGCTGCAAGCCCCAGCTTGGAGATGGGGCAGCCTTTCCAGATCTGGGGTTAGCTAGACCTCCCAGGCCACCATGTGTAGAATTAGGCCGGAGGTGTTCCGTGGGCCTGCTGAGGACCCTTCCATCCTGCCCCACTTTGGCAAACCAAAGTAAGAGTTAGGTTCTGAGCAATACATCAGCCTCGGTAACCCAAGGGATGTGATGAGAGATGCTGAAGAACCAAAACTCGGAATCGATCAAGGCCAAAGTTTGACAGCATCTGATGCAGCTTTGCGGGGAGCAGGGAGGGGAGGGGAGGGGCAGGGTTGGGCCTTCTGAGGGCGAGGGAGAGAATGTGACAAAATCTGCTCATGAGCTCACATAAATTAATTGCTGGCGGAGTTTTTTTTAAAAAGGAAAAATCTAATGAGCTGTGGTAAACAAACAAGCGATCGAGCAATTATCCCCTTTGTACCCCGTCGAATTCCCGTCCGTTATGACTTCATTTTTGCTCTTGTGTAAAAAAAAAAAAAGGGAGTGGAACGGGTCTGTCACAGTGATGGAACAAGCAACAGCGTATTCTGTTTGTTTGTTTGTTTGTTTCCAAATGGGACTCAGCACAGCTTTTGGTCTCTGTAATTCTCAGATTTTTAGAAAATCATATTAAGAAAATCCAGTTGATGTCCATGGACTACCATTCCCATGAGCCCCTGCCAGCGTTCGCTGGCAGGGGCTCATGGGAATTGCAGTCCATGGACATCTGGAGGGCCGCAGTTTGTCTATCCCTGGTTTAGGCGCTCTTTTACAACACCTGCTTTTTGTTTGTGTTTTGGTTCCGCCCCTATAAATGGTCCACATTCCTTTCTGCTGTGGTATTTATTAGTAACTCCAAAACTGGTGTTTTCCGGCTCGTTTTCCCATGCTGCTGTGGTTTGGCTTAATGTCACAAGCCATCTCGGGATCTTCTAAAGAGCATGCTACATTTAAAAAAAAATGAATATATGCCTAAAGGGATTTCCTTCTCTTGCCTTTGTATGAAGCTACCTTGGAGGCGCTTCTGCCTGACATATCACCTCCCTGCCTTTTCCTTTCTCAGGCTCCTAAGGCAAAGGAATGTGTCTATCAAGGCATCATCTGTGGAATCGGTTTCTCTGCGGGTGGGCAGGTAGTCGTGAGTTCCCTGCATAGTGCAGGGGGTTGGACTAGATGACCTTAGAAGTCCATTCCAACTCTATGATGCTATTAAAAATAATACCTGGAGGGAGCTCACAACAGTGAGAAGAGCTGCAGGAGGGTGCGCTTGGGAGCTGTCAAGTACCAAAGTGAACAGGTAGGCTGGGTGCCTACCTGTTAAAGAACGCCCACCCATTTGGGAAACCCTCCCAGGGCTGTCAAGAAACCCCAGGGTTTCAGAAAACCCTGGCTGAGAAAGCCTGCCATAGACTATTGGGGAATTCGTGGATGATGTGCCATCATTTCCAGGTGGTTGCAGGAAGTGATGTCATGACTTAGACAATGCTGGGTTTTCAACAGTTTCTCCCCTGAAATCTCTCACTATTTGCAGGGGTCAAACTGATTCCCCTACTGCACACAGTAAAGGAGTAAAATTTCCAGAAATGTTGAAGTGAGGTCAGGGGGACAACTTTTTTTCTCAAGGGAGCATGGAAATTTTGGAATAAATGGATGCGTACTTTACTGTCAAGCCTAAAACCAGAGCCCAGTGGCACCTTTAAGACCAACAAAGATTTATTCAGGGCGTGAGCTTTCGAGTGCAAGCACTCGAGAGGAATGGGAAGGTGACTGTAAGCCGCTTTGAGCCTCCTTCGAGTAGGGGAAAGCGGCATATAAGAACCAACTCTTCTTCTTCTTCTTCTTCTTCTTCTTCTTCTTCTTCTTCTTCTTCTTCTTCTTCTTCTTCTTCTTCTTCTTCTTCTTCATCATCATCAGACTTGAAAGCTTGCACTCGAAAGCTCACGCGCTGAATAAATCTTTCTTGGTCTTAAAGGTGCTACCGGACTCTGATTTGATTGTGCTACTTCAGACCAACACAGCGACCCATTTGAATCTGTCAAGCCTAAACTTCTCGTACTAATTTTACAACAGAAAATACATACTTTATGAAAAAGATACTATCTAACATAGCATATACAGTTGTACTATCTGGAATATCCCTGAGTTTGATGTATTGTTCTGCTTACCTTCTTTATGCACCATGCCCTGAGCCTTAGAGGAGGGAGATATACAAATGTAATAAATAAATCAATATTGATGGGGTTTAGAAGAATAAATGTCTTCTTCTACCACAAAAACTGCAAGTATAACCCGAGAGAGCTGAGAACTGCCTCACGCTGTGCTACCACCGCATGTGTACGTTTATTTTTTCTTTGCCATCTGAGAGGTAGGAAAAGGTAACATGAAGGTAGAAAACCAATGCTATGGTAAACAAAATAAAGTGCGTTTGGAAAGAATCTCTCCATAGAGTCAGATTAGGTAGGAGTCAGTCTACTGCTGTGCTTGAAGATTAAGCTAAACTGTATAACACTGAAATTACTTAACTCTTTAATGACGGATTATCATGGAGCACAGTAAGGCGTATTAATTGTGGCCGAATTTTTTATGTTTCAACAAATGCGTTCTTGAAAAGGCCGCACATATGTCTCGAATATGAGTTTGTTTTCAGGGCTACCCCCAAATTTCCCAATCCTTCCATTTGCAAAATTAAGAAAGCCCTTAGACATCTTCATGCTGCACATTTGGAATGAGGAAAATGCTTTATAAGACAAGGGGGGAGGTTGGATTTTAAAACAGATAATATTTGTAGGAGGAGTTGTATGTGTGTGTGTGTGTGTGTTTTTGCTTTATTCCTCCCAATTTCCTGAGTTTTCTTTTAGAAAAATTTGAAAACAATCAAGGAAGGATAGGGGGATTATTTCCTGATTTTTTTTATGGGCCTGCACAACTGTTCCCTCCCTCCTTCCCATCTTTGTGTTTAGATTAAGGCTACAAAGACCTTTGAGCCTCTTGTGGCACAGAGTGGTAAGGCAGCAGACATGCAGTCTGAAAGCTCTGCCCATGAGGCTGGGAGTTCGATCCCAGCAGCCGGCTCAGCCTTCCATCCTTCCGAGGTCGGTAAAATGAGTACCCAGCTTGCTGGGGGGTAAACGGTAATGACTGGGGAAGGCACTGGCAAACCACCCCGTATTGAGTCTGCCATGAAAACGCTGGAGGACGTCACCCCAAGGGTCAGGCATGACCCGGTGCTTGCACAGGGGATACCTTCACCTTTTACAAAGACCTTATGGCCATATGTACCAGTGCATCTGATGAAGTGAGCTCTGGTCACCGGCCAGGGATGCAAGAGGTAGGGTTGCCGGATCAAGGTTGGAAAATCCCTGGAGATTAGGGGGCGGAGCCTGGTCATGCCTCAGTGGGGGACGACGCCACAGAGTCCACCCTCCGAAGCATCCGTTTTCTCCAGGGAAATGAACCGTAATTCCAAGGGATCCCCAGGTCTGACCTGGAGTCTGACATCCCTAGCTCTGGAATAAGTGGTGTTAGTCTCTGAAGTGCTACTGGATTCTGCTTTGGTTCTGCAGCTGCAGACTAACACGGCTAATGGTATTGGGAAAGGCAAACCACCCCCCACCTCCCAAATGCTGAAACCAACTGAACCAAATTTATCATTATCTAAAAATTGGTCATGTTCTTCTAGAACTGTGATATATCACCCTTTGTCAGGGACAGAACTGCTTTAGGTCAGAAGAATTCTGGGAAATGGAGAAAAGCCAGAAAGAGAAGGAAGAAGAAGAATTGGTTCTTATATGCCACTTTTCTCTCCCTGAAGAAGGAGTCTCAAAGCAGCTTACATTCACCTTCCCTTTCCTTGCCCCACAACAGACACCCTGTGAGGTGGGTGAGGCTGAGAGAGCCCTGATATTACTGAACAAGAAGGAGAAGAGTTGGTTCTTATAAGCTACTTTTCTCTACCCGAAGGAGTCTCAAAGCGGCTTCCAGTCGCCTTCCCTTTCCTCTCCCCACAACAGACACCCTGTGAGGTGGGTGAGGCTGAGAGAGCCCTGATATTACTGAACAAGAAGGAGAAGAGTTGGTTCTTATAAGCTACTTTTCTCTACCCGAAGGAGTCTCAAAGCGGCTTCCAGTCGCCTTCCCTTTCCTCTCCCCACAACAGACATCCTGTGGGGTGGGTGAGGCTGAGAGAGCCCTGATATCACTGCCTGGTCAGAACAGCTTTACCAGTGCTGTGGCGAGCCCAAGGTCACCCAGCTGGCTGCATGTGGGGGAGCAGGGAATCGAACCTGGCATGCCAGATTAGAAGTCCGCACTTCCAACCACTACACCAAACTGGCTCTCACCACGTAAATGCTGGCCAGATACTGGCCACTTTCCATTGGGGCTTGATGCTGTGTGGAATGTCAGGCTCAATGGAAAGTTGGGTTTTTCAAAAGCTTTAAAAATACCCCCAAAGGCAGATAAAATTCCAGACTGTTCACTCACCCAGGCTTGTCCCAAGGTTGCTGTCGGGTATATAGATGTTTCCCTGTTCAGTATTCTGTTTTGGGTTTGGCACAGGAGGATGAGGGGATGGCGCATCTGCCAACATTTCACAGAAGATGGTCCAGGCTTGTTTGTACCGCTCTGGGTGTGATTCAGAGATTATCTACAAAGGACAGCCCTTCCTCAAAATCCTTTCACAGTTTGTTTATGGAGCGTGAACCAGGTGGGGCTCGGGACGTGAAATCCAGCAATGCGGCTAATTGGGGAGAGAGCAGGTAACCTACCGACATTGATGGATTACTTGCTTCAGGATATATGTTTTACACTGGCCCTCGGACTTCTGCAGCAGGGAGAGCTGGAGTCAGACTGGGGAATGTCTGCCAGCAGGAGAACAAGTAAACAGAACCAAATAGATCTACGCTTGAAAAAGCTATGCTTGAGGAAGAGTTGGTTCTTATATTCTGCTTTTATCTACCCGAAGGAGTCTCAAAGTGGCTTGCAATCGCCTTCCCTTTCCTCTCCCTGCAACAGACACCCTGTGAGGGACGGGAGGCTGAGAAAGCCCTGATATTATTGAAGAAGAAGAAGAGTTGGTTCTTAGATGCCGCTTTTCTCTACCCAAAGGAGTCTCAAAGTGGCTTACAATCGCCTTCCCTTTCCTCTCCCCACAACAGACACCCTGTGAGGGAGGTGAGGCTGAGAGAGCCCTGATATCACTGCTCGGTCAGAACAGTTTTATCAGTGCTGTGGGGAGCCTAAGGTCACCCAGCTGGCTGCATGTGGGGGAGTGCAGAATCGAACCTGGCATGCCAGATTAGAAGTCCGCACTCCTAACCACTACACCATGGCTCTTCCTGCTTCCACAGAGGGAGAGCATTTGGCTCAGTACACCTCACCCACCCCAGTCTTGTGCTCCCAAACAGTAGCCGGGGCAGCGAAATTCCCAGTGCAGATTGCTCCACAAAGGATTCATGTTCTCTTAGTTTTTACCCCTGCTGCTAGCCTAGCGGCCTTGCCAGTCCTGTATTGGGAAATATCTGGAGATTTTGGGGAGTGGAGCCTAAAAAGGGCAGGGGTTGGGAAGGGGAGGGACTTCAAAGAGAAGAAGAGTTGGTTCTTATATGCCGCTTTTCTCAGCTCAAAGGAGTCTCAAAGTAGCTTACAGTCGCCTTCCCTTTCCTCTCCCCACAACAGACACCCTGTGAGGGAGGTGAGGCTGAGAGAGCCCTGATATTCCTGCTCAGTCAGAACAGCTTTATCAGTGCCGTGGTGAGCCCAAGGCCACCCAGCTGGCTGCATGTGGGGGAGTGCAGAATCAAACCCGGCTCAACACATTAGAAGTCCACACTCCCAACCACTACACCAAGCAATCTCCTTCTAAAGTTGCTATTTTCTCTAGGTGAGCTGATCTCTGTCCCCTGAAGATCTGCAGTAATCACAGGAAATGTCCAATCCCTTTATCTGCGGGGGAGTGGGGCTGAACTGGACTACAGTTTCCATAAGCCCCTGCCAATTGGGCCTGCTGACAGTGGCTCATGGCAACTGTAGTCCAAGAACATTTGGAGAGCCACAATTTGGCCACTCCTGCCTTATAGCCTATTGAGCATCAGTCGATTCCAGTCCAGGTAAATCAGAATAGCCCTTCTAATGATCTGGGGTGAGAAAATCTGGATTTTGTTGCAGCACAGTAGAATTCTAATTCCCCCTTCCCTTGGTTTTGGGAATATCAAGCGTTCTCTTTCCCCCTTGTTCCTTCAACATGGGGGTGGGGAGACAGAGGGACTCTCTCCCATAGTTCACCCCACACCCCCTATGAGCTTCCTTGCCAATTAAGCTTTGTGCCAGGGAATCTTCTTGAAGAGTCTCCGTAAAGACGTGAGATCAGACATTCAATGAGGAGTTCTTTGCAGAGACGCTCTTAATCACCAGAAAGACTCTCTTCATCTTAAGAGAGCAAAAGTGCTTATTCTGCTTTTCACAAAAGACCAGAAATGTAGGACACCTTTTCCTTGCGCTGTTCTGGCAGGCTTTCCTCTCCTGTTTGCTTTATTTGGTGCCACTTGCAAGGATATTCCTTTCTGGTTTTGTTTTTCAAGTGACATTTCCAAGTTGACCAGAGCAATTTGCTTAGCTTGTGAAACTAGGATTGAGCGTGCACAGTTGTGGCTGTGTCCTCCCCGGTGTGCCAGAATCACAAAGATGGCCACAGGCTTAAGAAGGTTGGGGACGCCTCCCTTATGTACAATAAAACCCCCACACAATCCTGCTCCTTCTTGGGATGCATGGTTATGTATGATAATTGTGCAGCCTGGCCTGACGTTTCTAGTCGTAGCCACCCAGATAGCACTGGGAACACCATAACACCAATTTGGTGTAGTGGTTAGGAGTGCGGACTTCTAATCTGGCGAGCTGGGTTCGATTCTGCACTCCCCCACATGCAACCAGCTGGGTGACCTTGGGCTCGCCACGGCACTGATAAAGCTGTTCTGACCGAGCAGTGATATCAGGGCTCTCTCAGCCTCACCCACCCCACAGGGTGTCTGTTGTGGGGAGAGGAATGGGAAGGCGACTGTAAGCCTCTTTGAGACTCCTTCTGGTAGAGAAAAGCGGCATATAAGAAACAACTCTTCTTCTTCTTCTTCTTCAGTAATCTCAGGGCTCTCTCAGCCTCACCTCCCTCACAGGGTGTCTGTTGTGGGGAGAGGAAAGGGAAGGTGATTCTAAGCCTCTTTGAGACTCCTTCAGGGAGAGAAATGTGGCATATAAGAACCAACTCTTCTTCTTCTTCTTCTTCTTCTTCTTCTTCAGTAATCTCAGGGCTCTCTCAGCCTCACCTCCCTCACAGGGTGTCTGTTGTGAGGAGAGGAAAGGGAAGGTGATTCTAAGCCACTTTGAGACTCAACCTGGGTAGCAAAGAGCAGGGTATTTATTTTTTTTTAACCTTCTTCTCAATCCCAAAAGGGACAGAACGGGTCAAAGGGTTCTCCGAGGGCGGTGTTGTTTCCCCAATTTCAGACTGTTCTTCAAAACAAAATCCTTTCACATTTTGAAAAGAATTCTTTTTAAAGTACATATACATTATTTTATCGACACGCATGTCTATTTGGAAGGGTGTATCACTTGTGGTTTGTCGCTCACGGTGCCTGAACGCTGCATAACGGGTTGTTTCTATGGCAATCAGAAGCCATTCCCGAGCCGCCCAGGTGGCTGGTCCCGCAAGATGTAATTTTCAAGGAATTCAGCGCACAATGAGAATAAAGGAATCCCAACCGGAACGGGTTATTTTTAAAGGAAACAAAAAAAGAGACCTTGAAAACTCGTTCCCTTTTCTTTTCACGGGTTCCATCCACTGTGTCCTGTATCCCCAACCCTTTAGAGCGTCGAGATTCAATTGCTTTTGAGAGGTTGAAGCAGTCACATTGGCCGAGGCTTTGTCGCTAAAAACTCACTGAGCATCAGCCAGAATCATAGGAGCGGGTGTGGAGATGTGGCTTCCAAGAAGGGCAGGCGCTTGTGGGCGGGAGACCGTAGGTTGTAGCTCCCTCCCGTTGGCCTGAAAGAGCTGTGCTTCCTGGCCTGCTAAGGAGGGGTGTGTTGCTAGGTGTGAAAATAAGTGGGAGATTTGAGCAGAAATTCATAGAACAGCTATTTCAGAGGGAAAGGGTGTTTTGGGGCTGGGGCTTTGCCCATGCAAGAGGCTGCAAATTCCTCACGCGCTGTGTTATCCTGTCAAGCTTTCTGCTAATGCATGCCCTGCCCATGCTGGCAAAACAATTTAGGAGACACTCACCAGGGAAGCAATCCTAGGCAGGTTTAATTAGAGCTCCTATGCTATCCAATGGGATGCTCTCTCAGCTCAGAGAGACTCCCCTATCCTTTCCTCTTCACCTCTTTAATAATTGGGGGAGGGATGGGATTTTTAGCCGTCATGTTAGTAGATTGATGTTTTAATGGGAATTTTAATGGGGTTAGTTGTTGTGACCCGCCTCGAGCCTGTCGGGAGAGGCGGGAAATAAATCTAAATAATAATAATAATAATAATAATAATAATAATAATAATAATAATAATAATAATAATAATAATAATAATAATGAGTTCTTACGACTGATGCCTTACCTGTGTGATGAACCAAGTTTGAGTCCAGGGGCATCTTTAAGACTAACCGAGGTTTATTCGAGGTATAAGTGTATTCATTCACACTTCGTCATATATCATATACCTTGGATAAAACTTTGTTCATCCTAAATGTGTTTTTTCACATCCTCATTTTCCTCACTAGTAAGTCCAGGAGACAAGGGGAGTGGTCTCTTCTGCATGTATTTGCTCCCTCTAGTGGTCAATTCAGTATTACACCATTGTCCAGTATAAAAACCTGCAGGGAGATATGCCAGATGTAAATAGCGTAATATTGAATCGGCCACTAGAGGGAATGAAACATGCGTGGGACAGAACACCTCCCCCCAAACAAAGCAACATGAACACACAAGTGAGGAGAATGCAGAAAAACACTTCACCGAAAGAGTCACGGTGCCAGGAATTTGCAATCAAAGAATCTTGGCTTTTTCATGGCAGATTTCACAGAATCCCATTCAGAAAGCCATGGCAGTCAAACCTCGCTGAATCATAGCTTGACTGTGCAGGATTTAAGTCCTGACTCTATACATAGTTTATGAAGCAGCCTTTTTCAACCTTTTGACTCTGGAGTAGCCCCTGAAATAGTTTTTCAGACTATAAGGAACCCCGGAAGTGGTCAGCCGGCCACGCCTTCCTGCCACACACACACCGGAAGTGACATGTCCCTGGAAGTGACATCACCGCCAAGATTAACAGGCAGACTCAGGGAGAATTTGGGGGGAAAGGAGAGACAGGAGGCAGTTTAAGGCAGAAGTACAGGCTCCACTCCCTGCCAGGCACTGAAACCTTGAAGGGGGAAGGGAAACATTAAAAGTGGCCATTTCTCAAGCTTGGAGCTGAGTCCATTGAGGCAGGAAGTGAAAGCTGTGGACCCCCCCTCCAGAGTTCCCATGAACCCCCAGGAGTCTGCAGACCCCTGGTTGGGAATCCCTGATTTAGAGGGCAATATGCAATCCTAGAGCCTCTTGTGGCACAGAGTGGTAAGGCAGCAGAAATGCTGTCTGAAGCTCTGCCCATGAGGCTGGGAGTTCAATCCCAGCAGCCGGCTCAAGGTCAACTCAGCCTTCCATCCTTCCGAGGTCGGTAAAACGAGGACCCAGCTTGCTGGGAGGCAAACGGTAATGACTGGGGAAGGCACTGGCAAACCACCCCGTACTGAGTCTGCCATGAAAACGCTGGAGGGCGTCACCCCAAGGGTCATTCATGACCCGGTGCTTGCACAGGGGATACCTTTACCTTTATGCAATCCTAGGACCCAGTAAGGACCAGGCAAAATAATAATAATAATAATAAAAAATAATCATCATCATCAAACACACTCCATTTTTAGAACAGCTTTAAAACACAGCAACATCTGATTTGAGTCATCCTTTGTGAAAATACAGCAGAGACACTTATTTTCACCAGCCAAGATTTAAAAAAAAATAAGTTTTAGGGGAGGCAAAGGTTCACCTAGCATTTTGGCGTTATGCTTAAGAAGATGCTTTTCACAGGAAATGGGACTTTTGAAAACAGAGTCTTGGGAAAATGCATCCAGGATGTTTTGTTTTCTTTCTGTCCCCCACGACTATTCTGGACGGACTCGATGTTAGAAACAGGATGTTTAATTGGGCGCCAGCTGTGGCTTGATTGGCGAGTCCAGCCCGGCTTGCTTCTGAGCAACTATTGGAAGAACATTTAGAGGGAGTCTTTTGAGTGTTTTATGAACAAAAAATGCCGTTGAGCGCACAGTAGGGGAGAGCCTTTTCTTTCGTTTGAAAAAAAAGAAACACACCGCATTGAAATAGGAATAAGGAGAACCGCAAAGACATTATCTAAGATGGATCAGGTTCTGTTCTCTGCTTTGAATTGCACGCCATGGCTGCGGGCCAAACTGGAGGAGTTTTTTTTAGAAAGGCCCTTTAGGGGATCTAGTGCAAGGAACTGCCGAAAGGGAAAAGGATCTGGAGCTCGATCTGGTGGCTGGCGTTGGCATTTCTTTGAGCAGTGCAAACCTGCATTGCCCCAGCAGCTGATGTCGGTATGGCCTGGGGAATATAGCTCTGGCTATTGTTACTGTCTGCTGAATTGATTTAAGGCAGGGGTGGGCAAATTGTGGCCCTCTGGCTGTCCTTGGATTACAATTCCCATGAGCCCCTGGGATGCCTTAAATAAGGGGTGGGCAAATTGTGGCCCTCCAGCTGTCCTTGGACTACCGTGCCCCTGGGGCTCATGGGAATTGTAGTCCATGGACAGCTGGAGGCCACAGTTTGCCCACCCCTGATTTAAGGCATAACTCAACTACAGCTGTGTAACCATTTTATATTGGCTTAACTCTCATGGCCTCTTCCCACCCCCCAAAGAAAGAATCTTTGGAACTGCAATTTGGCAGGCTTGCTGAGAGATTGTCCCTTACAGGGGTCCCCAAAGTGGGTCCGCGGGCACCCTAGTGCCTGCTGACCCCTTTCCTGTTGCTTTTAGAAAATAGGTGGGGCCAGGTGAGCTTTCTGCCCTGCAGATCTTCTGATTGGCCACTGGAGAAGTGATTGGCAGTACAGGGCTTTAAGGATCTTCACCGTGTGGTCGAAGGGAAGCTATGGCAGCGTAACTTTTTGGCAAGTTTCAAAAGTTGTCCGCCCCACAGCTGAAACGGCAAAGCCAGGCAAACCATACCACAAAGTCTGTGTATCCCAAGATACATATATCAATGTCTACTCAGCAGCCTCCCCCCCCCCCCAAGCTGCATGGTAAACTCTTTCTCAGCAGGGAGGAATTCTGAAATGCAGTTTGTGATTTGGTATGTGTGTTTCCCCCACCCCACCCCCCATTTTTTTTTAAGGGAAATAAGCCAGAAATCCCACTGGGCATGTTGAATCCCTCCGGTTGCCTCTAATAGCTTTTTGGACTCCTGCCGGAGTGCCTGGGCATGCCGTCAATCCATTTAAACACAAGGGCTGATGTCGTTCTGAGTAACTGGATGGAGCAAGATGCACGAGTTGAGCGATGGCTGGTGGAGATAGGGGGTGTGCCAAGAATGAGAAAGCCACCGAGGCAGAAGGAAGGGTGAGCCCGTGGTCAGCAGGAGAATGGTGTTGCTACAATCATGCTCTTTGCAAAGATGGGTTGTGTGTATTGGGAGGAGGGGGCTATCCACTAGCTCAGGGATTCCTAACCAGGGGTCTGTGGATACCTGGGGGTCCCCCTGGGAGCTCTGGAGGGAGTCCGTGGCATTTCCCTTCCTGTCTTAATGCAGGGGGAGTCAACGTGTGGTCCTCCAGATGACTACAAGTCCCATGAGCCCCTGCCAGCAAACGCTTCCCAAGCTTATGGCTGAGTCCATTAAGGCAGGGGTAGTCAACGTGTGGTCCTCCAGATGTCCATGGACTACAATTCCAATGAGCCCCTGCCAGCATTTGCTGGCAGGGGCTCATGGGAATTGTAGTCCATGGACATCTGGAGGACCACACGTTGATTACCCCTGGCTTAGAGCAATTATGGAGGATCCTACCCTCTGCTGCCAACAGGAACCACTCCCTGCCCTCCTCCAAGTGACAATTGTACAACTTCTGCCAATGTTTTTCCAGAGCTAGAAAGCTGTCAAAAACTCTGACTGGATTTTCCAGGGTGTGTGGCCGTGGTCTGGTAGTTTTAGCCCCTGGCGTTTCACCGGCAACTGTGGCGCTTTGCCATGTCCTACCTCTGTCCCTCTGCCGTGTCCCCAGGCTATATGCAGCCTGGGCCCCACTTATCCGAGGGACCGCATATCTCCTTATGCCCCCCACAGGGTATGAATCTGTGGGTATGAATCTCCTGCCCCCAGGAGGCATACCTGGCCTCGACCTGGGCCAGGGCCTTCTTGGTCCTGGCCCCAACCTGGTGGAATGAGCCCCCGGAAGAGCTGACAGAGCTATCAGCATTACACAGATGCCTGGGAAGGGAATGGTGTCCTTCGTGGGACCTTTCACAGCCATTCCCTGCACCATCCCACCTTCTTGGCCCCTGGCAGGACCTGGGGAGAGAAAAGCGCTTGAGACCACTCGAAGTGAGGGGGTTAGAAAGGGAAGTTAGAAAGGGAACAGAGCAGGAAAGAGATGAAGGGAAGTAGATGGGAGGAAAGAGACTTTGTGTTGGTTTTTTTAGTCCCTTTTATGTTGTCGGAGCTTCAGTACTTTGTACTGTAAACTTCCTTTGCCTCCTCCCTCTTCCCTTTCATTACACAAACCAGGGCGCGTTCCGCACACCTTGGATAATGCACTTTCAGTGCTCTTTCGAAGCAGATTTTCCTGACTGGCCCAGGAAAATCGAGCCAGCAAAAGCACGTTGAACGTGCTTTATCCAGCCTGTGCGGAATGATTAATTGTGTGTGAAGGACAGCAGTTAAGGCCTGACACCGCAGGCTTGCCCCATTCATCAGGAACAATGAAAAAGAATGCGCTTCCCCAGGCCTTGCGGTGGATGCTCTAATTCTGTAGGAATGCACCGTCGCACCAAGTAACTTTCTTCCCCCTGCCTGGGAAAGTTTGCAGTGTTTGCAGATTTCTTCCCCCCCCCCCCCTCCAGAGGTGAATTTGTAGCAATGCCTTTAATCCGTGAGCACGAAAAAGTCCTAGGGTGGGACAAAAAACATCCCTTGTAGATGTATTGGCTTGCAGGGTGCCAGATTTACTCCCTCATCCATTTCGGTCCTGACCCCATCTTGGTGAAATGAGCTCCCGGAAGAGCTACAGGCCCTGATGGAACTATCTGATTTCCGCAATGCTTTCAAGATGGAGCTGTTCCATCGGGCGTTCAGCTGAGGCCAGGATGCAGTTACCATCTCATGGCCCCTCCTCTATATAACCACAACCCCCCATTATAGAAATCATATGCCCGGGTGGGCCAGGGACCCCCGTGGAGTCCTGCCCCAGAGAGTCCACCCTCCAAACCATCTGTTTCTCCAAGGGAACTGATCTGTGCAGTCCAGAAATGAGTTGTAGTTCCAGGAAGCCTTTGTCCCACCTGGAAGTTGGCATTCCTGTTATCTGTTTATTTATTGACTGACCTCAATAGCCCAAGCTAGCCCGATTTCATCAGATCATGGAAGCTAAGCAGGTGGGCCCTGCCTAGTATTTGGATGGGAGGCCTCCAAGGAGCACTCGGGGTCATGATGTGGAGGCAGGCAATGGCAAACCACCTTCAAAGGTCTCTTGCCTGGTTGCCGGATAATGCTAGGATCTCCTGGCTGGACAACGCACAGGCCACCCAAATAATAGAGCTACGGTCTTGGTATAGTTCAGTAGACCCCACCTTCTGCTGGGCAGTTCTGTTCTGACCCAGTGTGGTGTAATGGTTAAGAACGGCAGACCCTAATCTGGAGAACCAGGTTTGATTCATAGAATCATAGAATCATAGAGTTGGAAGGGGCCATACAGGCCATCTAGTCCAACCCCCTGCTCAACACAGGATTAGCCCTAAGCATTCCTGACTCCTTGGCTACGTGAAGCCAGCTGGGCGACCTGGGGCCAGTCACAGTTCTCTTAGTGGGTGAGACACAGGGCGTCTGCTGTGAGGAGAGGAAGGGAAAGGTGGTTGGAAGCCGCTTTGGGACTCCTTTGGGTGGTGTAAAGCGGGGTATAAAACCCCCAACTCTTCTCCAGCTTTTCTGTGCTGTAAATTCCAACATGACGCCTGTCTCCGTTTCCCTTTCTGTCGTTTCAACAGAGAGGTTTCGAGATCTGCTGTTTCTGCATTCGAGTTGGGATGCCGAAATCTTGCCCGTCTTCCAACAGAGGCGTTATCCCAAGTAAGTAAACACCATCTCCTACTTGGGAAGCATTTCTTTTCAAAACGAGCCGTTGCTGTTTTCCGTGCTGCAAACAAAAGGAGAATCTACCTTGGCAGAAGCAGAGGTAAGCCTCCCAGGTCGGCCTCTTTGCTCGGCCCCCTGGGTCTGCTCCGGTGGCTGTCTTGTCAGGCAACTCCCGCCCACGCTTCCCCGGTTGTCAGAAATGCAGCCTCACGGTGACAGATTTATCCGGTGGTGGTGCTAGTTTTTAAGCAAGGCATCCGAGAGAAACAGACACGCTTCGTGGCCTGCCTGCCATGGTGAGCAGGGTGTTCAAATAAGCACAGGGCAAAAACACCATTTTATAAAATCATAGAACTTGGAAGGATTTTAGGGTCATCTAGTCCAACCCCCTTCAATGCAGGAACTCCCTACAACTCCCTGCCCACTCAGTGACCTAAATTCCATGCCCAGATGTTGCCTGCCCCAAAACTAGTATCCCTGGAGGAAATCCGCCTTCCAATCCCAGGGCGTTTGTGACAAACAGGGTGCAAAAAGAGTTTTCTAATTACTGATGGCTGCTTGTTAGAAGAAGAAGAAGAAGAAGAAGAGTTGGTTCTTATATGCCGCTTTTCCCTACCCGAAGGAGGCTCAAAGCGGCTTACAGTCTCCTTCCCTTTCCTCTCCCCACAACAGACACCCTGTGGGGTGGGTGAGGCTGAGAGAGCCCCGATATCACTGCCCGGTCAGAACAGTTTTATCAGTGCCGTGGCGAGCCCAAGGTCACTCAGCTGGCTGCATGTGGGGGAGAGCAGAATCGAACCTGGCTTGCCAGATTAGAAGTCAGCACTCCTAACCACTACACCAAACTGGCTCTCTGGTTAGAAGAAAGGGAGGTAAGAACAAAATAGGGACGGGAGAGGAGCATAGAATTTTAGTTGGGAAGCCTTCATTGGGGCAGGGGGCTGTGCTTTCTTGCTCTCTACTTAGCAAATTAACTAAAGAAGTGTTTCAAGTGGGTAGCCGTTTTGGGCTGAAGCAACCTGACAGAGTTGGTCCAGTGGCACCTTGAAGACCCACGATGGTTTCCTTCAAGGTATGAGCTTTTGTGTGCCCACACACTTCCTCGGACACAATGCCGTGGAATGGAAGGTGTTTGTTTGTGCGTTGGAAGGGTTTGCACGCTGCAGAGATGCTCGGACAATGGTGCATTGCGTCTCCTTCTGGCCAGTGAGAGCTCAGCATGGCCACCTGCACTGCAGCCTTGTTCCCAAGTTCACCACTTTGTTTTTGCCTGTCAGAGTGAGATACAACAGCTCACTTAAAGGTAAAGGTAAAGGTATCCCCTGTGCAAGCACCGAGTCATGTCTGACCCTTGGGGTGACGCCCTCCAGCGTTTTCATGGCAGACTCAATACGGGGTGGTTTGCCAGTGCCTTCCCCAGTCATTACCGTTTACCCCCCAGCAAGCTGGGTACTCGTTTTACCGACCTCGGAAGGATGGAAGGCTGAGTCAACCTTGAGCCGGCTGCTGGGGTTGAACTCCCAGCCTCATGGGCAGACAGCTTCAGACAGCATTTCTGCTGCCTTACCACCCTGCTCCACAAGAGGCTCTAGGATTGCATAATACCCTCTAAATCAGGGATTCCCAACCAGGCCGACATGCTGTCTGAAAGCTCTGCCCATGAGGCTGGGAGTTCGATCCCAGCAGCCAGCTCAAGGTTGACTCAGCCTTCCATCCTTCCGAGGTTGGTAAAATGAGGACCCAGCTTGCTGGGGGGTAAACGGTCATGACTGGGGAAGGCACTGGCAAACCACCCCGTATTGAGTCTGCCAAGAAAACGCTGGAGGGCATCACCCCAAGGGTCAGACATGACTCGGTGCTTGCACAGGGGATACCTTTACCTTTATATTAAATATATATAGACATTGTATAAGATGTCTATCCAACTAACCCAGAATTTCTCAACAGCAGTTTCACGAAACCTGGGGTTTTTTGATAGCTCTGATTGGGTGGGAATTCATTTGGAAAACCCTTCCATGGCCATCAAGAAATGCCAGGTTTTCACAAAACTCTGTTTGAGAAAGACAGTGTTACGTCTATGGTTGAGTGCATAAAACAGCATATGAATTTTGCTAGCCTCCCTGACAAGACACTTAGTAATATACTAGCTGGGGCTAGTATGACCCTCCCTCCCTCCCTCTTCTTCTTTAACACAAAAGCATGGCAATTGTGAATTAGATTTCTGTATTTAAATCTTAATGATATTTACTTAGTAATTTTATATTTATCTGTATTTTACCTTATTGTGGTGGAACCTGGAACCTGCCCTGACTCTCAGGTGATAGGGCAGGAAACAAATAATTATCTATCTATCTATCTATCCATCTATCCATCTATCCATCTATCCATCTATCCATCCATCCATCGTTCCATCCATCCATCCATCCCTCCTTCCATCCATCCATCCCTCCATCCATCCCTCCATCCATCCATCCCTCCATCCACCCATCCATCCCTCCATCCATCCATCCATCCATCCATCCATCGTTCCATCGTTCCATCCATCCATCCATCCATCCATCCATCCCTCCTTCCATCCATCCCTCCATCCATCCCTCCATCCATCCCTCCATCCATCCCTCCATCCATCCCTCCATCCATCCATCCCTCCATCCATCCCTCCATCCATCCCTCCATCCATCCCTCCATCCATCCCTCCATCCATCCCTCCTTCCATCCATCCCTCCATCCATCCCTCCATCCATCCCTCCATCCATCCCTCCATCCATCCCTCCATCCATCCCTCCATCCATCCCTCCATCCACCCATCCATCCATCCATCCATCCATCCATCCATCCATCCATCCATCCATCCATCCATCCATCATTCCATCGTTCCATCCATCCATCCATCCCTCCTTCCATCCATCCATCCATCCCTCCATCCACCCATCCCTCCATCCATCCCTCCATCCACCCATCCATCATAAAATCATGACCGTCCTTCCAATGACATGGCAGCCCTCTGGTTGGCCCTCCTTTCATACTCCTCCCTGCTCTTCTTTGCTGCCTGTCCAGAACTTCCTAGTTGTGTCTGTGCCCTATATCAGGGTTTGCATTTGCTGGCAGGGGCTCATGGGAATTGTAGTCCACCAACATCTGGAGGACCACAGGTTGACTCCCCCTGCCCTATATTGTGAAAGGAGTGAGGGGTGGCTTGAAGGGGCCCTTCGCTTCTAAGGACACCATCCCAATCTGCCACTCGGTGCTTTTTCCTCGTCACCAGATCATTAAGGGGCAGTCTCTTTAGAGGGGAGAAAGACAGAACCAAACACGGCATCTTGAGCCCAAGGTCACCAAAGGGCAGGACATGAAGGACTTTCTGCTTTTCCACTTTCCTCTTCATCTGGGAAAAGGTAGCCCTTAGGTTTATTTTTCTTCTTCTTCTCATCATCAGAGCCCTTACTTTTGAGGAGAGATTATAGCTTATCTTTCACAGCAGCCTTTCCACTAAAGGGATGACGGGGAGGGCAAGGACTCCTGCAACAGGAAGGTAAATAAAACCCTGGAGTGGAACTTGAAAGCCCAAGCGACTTCCCTCTGAGGCTTCATGAACAGCTCCCTATCAGCCAGGTCTGCTTTGCAGATCAAGGAGCTACCTTGGGTGGGCCTGAGATCAACAAAGGTTGCTTGAAGGATGTGTCCTTATCTGCCGATTTCTCGGACACAAGGCAGTGATGAGACCCTTGACACCGTGGCAGCCAGTGTAACATATAAGGATGATGTACAGCTATCAAATCAAGGCTCCCAGATGTCACTGGTGGGGTGTCCTTCATAGGGAATAGCATCTTCCGTGACCCCTGCAGTTACTATGGGTAGAAGAAGCGAGTAAGGCTGGTGTTTATACTCGAGAAGATTAAGAAAGCCAAGCAAGAAGAGGATTCTTTTCCACCGGCGTTCCTCAGCCTTTTGAGCATGGAGGTACACATGAACAATTCTGGAGGCCTCACTTCAAGAAGGATGTAGATAAAATTGAAAGGGTACAGAGGAGAGCGACGAAGATGATCTGGGGCCAAGGGACCAAGCCCTATGGAGATAGGTTGAGGGACTTGGGAATGTTCAGCCTGGAGAAAAGGAGGTTGAGAGGGGACATGATAGCCATCTTTAAGTATTTGAAAGGTTGTCACTTGGAGGAGGGCAGGATGCTGTTTCTGTTGGCTGCAGAGGAGAGGACGTGCAGTAATGGGTTTAAACTACAAGTACAACAATATAGGCTAGATATCAGGGGGAAACTTTTCACAGTCAGAGTAGTTCAGCAGGGGAATAGGCTGCCTAAGGAGGTGGTGAGCTCCCCCTCCCTGGCAGTCTTCAAGCAAAGGTTGGATACACACTTTTCTTGGATGCTTTAGGATGCTTAGGGCTGAACCTGCATAGAGCAGGGGGTTGGACTAGGTGGCCTGTATGGCAACTTCCAACTCTATGGTTCTATGATTCTATTTTTTCTGGATTCGAGACATATTGGAAGGGCTGACAGTTGGCCAGGGCTCTCCGCCACACCCCCCTTCAAGGATCGCTGCCTTGTTGTGGCAAGGGGGCTTGCGTAGCTCAGTGAAGCTATGAGCTATGCCGTGCAGGGCCACCCAAGATGGACAGGTCATAGCTGAGAGCTCTGACAAAAGGTGATCCACTGGAGAAGGCAATGGCAAACCACTCCAGTATCTTTGCCATGAAAACTCTATGGACAGTTCCAATAGGCATAACGATATGACGCCGGAAGATGAGCCCCTCAGGTCGGAAGGTGTCCAATATGCTACTGGGGATGAGCAGACGGCTAGTACGAGTAGTGCCAGAATGAATGAAGCGGCTGGGCCAAAGCCGAAAGGACGCTCAGTTGTGGAAGTAACTGGTGGCGAAAAGACAGTCCGATGCTGTAAAGATTTTTATTCCATAGGAACCTGGAACGTCAGATCCATGAATCAAGGCAAGCTGGACGTGGTTAAACAAGAAATGAGAAGACTGAACATCGACATTTTAGGAATCAGTGAACTAAAATGGACAGGAATGGGTGAATTTAATTCAGATGACCATCAGGTATACTACTGTGGACAAGAATCTCGCAGAAGAAATGGAGTAGCCTTCATAATCAATAAGAGAGTAGGAAAAGCAGTCTTGGGATACAATCCCCAAAATGACAGAATGATCTCAGTTCGAATCCAAGGCAAACCATTCAACATCACAGTGATCCAGGTCTATGCCCCAACCACTGCTGCTGAAGAGGATGAAGTTGATCAGTTCTATGAAGCCCTACAACACCTTCTAGAAGCAACGCCAAAAAATGATGTGCTTATCATCATGGGGGATTGGAATGCTAAAGTAGGAAGCCAAAAGATAACTGGGATAACAGGCAAGTTTGGCCTTGGAGTACAAAATGAAGCAGGGCACAGGCTGGTAGAATTTTGTCAAGAGAATACAATGGTCATAGCAAACACTCTTTTCCAACAACCCAAGAGACGACTCTACACATGGACATCACCAGACGGTCAACACAGAAATCAGATTGACTATGTACTCTGCAGCCAAAGATGGAAAAGTTCTATACAGGCAATAAAAACAAGACCAGGAGCTGATTGTGGTTCAGATCATGAGCTTCTTGTTGCAAAATTTAGGCTTAAATTGAAGAAAGTAGGGAAAAGCCCTAGGCCACTCAGGTACGAACTAAATCATATCCCCGACGAATATACAGTAGAGGTGACAAATAGATTTAAGGAATTAGATCTGATAGACAGAGTGCCTGAAGAACTATGGACGGAGGTTCGCGACATTGTACAAGAGGTAGCAACTAAAACCATCCCAAAGAAAAAGAAATGCAAGAAATCAAAATGGCTGTCTGAGGAAGCTTTACAAATAGCTAAGGAGAGAAGGGAAGTGAAAGGCAAGGGAGAAAGAGAAAGATACACCCAATTGAATGCAGAATTCCAGAGAAAAGCTAGAAGAGATAAGAATGCCTTCTTAAATGAACAGTGCAAACAAATAGAAGAAAACAATAGAATGGGGAGGACCAGAGATCTTTTCAAGAAAATTGGAGATATGAAGAGAACGTTTCATGCAAAGATGGGTATGATAAGGGACCAAAATGGTAGGGACCTCACAGAAGCAGAAGAGATTAAGCAAAGGTGGCAAAATTATACAGAAGAACTATACAAGAGCGAGCTTAACATCCCTGATGACCACAGTGGGGTAGTTACTGACCTGGAGCCAGACATCCTGGAATGTGAAGTCAAATGGGCCTTAGGAAGTCTGAGCAACAATAAAGCTAGTGGTGGTGACAGCATTCCAGTTGAACTATTCAAAATCTTAAAGGACGATGCAGTAAAAGTGCTACACTCAATATGCCAGCAAATTTGGAAAACTCAGCAATGGCCACAGGATTGGAAAAGGTCAGTTTACATTCCAATCCCAAAGAAGGGCAATGCCAAAGAATGTTCAAACTACCGCACCATTGCACTCATTTCTCATGCTAGCAAAGTTATGCTCAAAATCCTACAAGCTAGGCTCCAGCAATATGTGGACCGAGAACTTCCAGAAGTACAGGCAGGATTTCGAAGAGGTAGAGGAACTAGAGATCAAATTGCCAACATACGCTGGATCATGGAAAAAGCTAGGGAGTTCCAGAAGAACATCTACTTCTGCTTCATTGACTATGCTAAAGCCTTTGATTGTGTGGAGCAGAACAAATTGTGGCAAGTTCTTAAAGAGATGGGAATACCAGAGCATCTTATTTGTCTCTTGAGAAATTTATATGCAGGTCAAGAAGCAACAGTGAGAACTGAACATGGAATCACGGATTGGTTCAAAATTGAGAAAGGAGTTCGGCAAGGCTGTATACTGTCGCCTTGCCTATTTAACTTGTATGCGGAGCACATCATGAGAAAGGCGGGATTAGAGGAGTCACAAATTGGGATCAAGATTGCAGGGAGAAATATCAACAACCTCAGATATGCAGATGATACCACTCTAATGGCAGAAAGTGAAGAGGAACTAAAGACCCTGTTGATGCGGGTGAAGGAGGAGAGTGCAAAAGTTGGCTTGAAACTCAACATCAAGAAAACAAAGATCATGGCAGCCGGCCCTCTCAATTCCTGGCGAATAGATGGGGAAGAAATGGAGATAGTGACAGATTTTATTTTCCTCGGCTCCAAGATCACTGCAGATGGGGACTGCAGCAAAGAAATTAAAAGACGTTTGCTCCTAGGGAGGAAAGCTATGGCAAATCTAGACAGCATCCTAAAAAGCAGAGACATCACCCTACCAACAAAAGTGCGTTTAGTCAAGGCTATGGTATTCCCAGTTGCAATGTATGGCTGCGAAAGTTGGACCATAAGGAAGGCCGAGCGTCAAAGAATTGAGGCTTTTGAACTCTGGTGCTGGAGAAGACTCTTGCGAGTCCCTTGGACTGCAAGGCGAACAAACCGGTCAGTCCTAGAGGAGATCAGCCCTGACTGCTCTTTAGAAGGCCAGATCCTGAAGATGAAACTCAAATACTTTGGCCACCTCATGAGAAGGAAGGACTCCCTGGAGAAGAGCCTAATGCTGGGAGTGATCGAGGGCAAAAGAAGAAGGGGACGACAGAGAATGAGGTGGCTGGATGGAGTCACTGAAGCAGTAGGTGCAAACTTAAAAGGACTCCGGGGAATGGTAGAGGACAGGAAGGCCTGGAGGATCATTGTCCATGGGGTCGCGATGGGTCGGACACGACTTCGCACATAACAACAACAACTCCGCCACACTCCTGGAAGTGACGTCACCTGGAAATGACATCACCCAGGTGGAACCATTGTTTGATTCGCATGTTTTCTGCCACAGATGAGGCAAAATGGAATATGACACCTGGAACTAGGCCTGTGCTCTTTGGAATTTTTTGGCCAAAAATAGCCCGAATCAGACTTCATTTGGTCACAAAACAGTCCAAAATGCAGAAACAAATGTAGATTTGTATGGCCGAAACACAGCTGTCTGAATCATCTGAAATGCAATTCGGACATCTTCAAAATGTTTTGGCCATGAAAGTCAGTAGGAATTTTCCTGTTTCCGTCTTCTCTGAGGCCTGGGGGAGTGGGAGTTTTGAGTTAGAGGTTCCAAACATTCAAGTGTAGCTTCAGGAACATCTTCTCCAAAGAACCTCCAAGTTTCAAGAAGGTTGGACCAGGGGGATCTATCTTCATCACTAGAGAAGATTTCAACCAGAGCTCACGATGACCCTCAAGAGGCTTTATAGTTAAATGCCAGCTGCTCAGACTTAATACTGCAACAACTCATCGTCACTCAAGTCAGGTAGCTGGCGTCTAGCCATGAGGCAAGTGCTTCTCCTTTTAGGGTTTAGCTCTGTACTAAGCTTGCACCTTCACCTCTGTAATGGTGCAGGTAATCCTGGAGGGATGGAAAGAAGCAACTGGCTTTCGTCAGCTGGATCAGGGATGGGGGAGGAGGTGACTGTACAAACTCCGGGCTGTTAGTCTTGGCATGCTTGCACCATCTCCTCATGTTTGCTGAGACCTGGCTGACCCATGACATTCTGGGAGGGTCCCCAAGTCCACCCAGATGGTTCAGGAAAGGTATATAAGGCCTTAGAAGAGCTGCCATCCTCAAGCCGGAGGTGGAGTTGGTTCACATATAGGCCTTCTCAAGCAGTTCTCCATGAGAGGAGATTGGGAGAGCAGCAAAATGAGAATCCATCCTTTCATTCATAAGACACAATAAGATTCATTGTTTGGCAAATGGATGTTACAGAAGGCTTTAGCACAGAGCTGGCTGAACTGTGGCTCTCCAGATGTCCATGGACTACAATTCCCATGATCCCCTGCCAGGACTTGAAGGCCTATTGGCCTGACCTGAGTTATCTGTCCCTCTTCCTACGAAGGAGATTAGAGGAACCATGAATTCTTCTTCTCTGAGTCGTCCGATGGGCAATTCACCCTTCCAGTTCTTGAGGGAGCCAGCTTGATGTCATTGTTAAGAGCGGCAGCTTCTAACCTGGAGAGTCGGGTGTGACTCCCCAATCCCCCGCATGCAAACAGCACGGTGAATTTGGGCTAGTCACAGTCCTGTTAGAGCTGTTTGCATGGAGCAGTTCTGTGAGAGCCCTCTCAGTCCCAGCTATCTCCCAGGGTGTCTGTCGTGGGGAGAGGAAAGGAAGGGAAGCCGTTTTGAGACTCCTTCGAATAGTGAAAAGCAGGGTCTGATAACCAGCTCTTTTCCTTCTTCCTCCTCCTTTTCTCATCCAAAATCTTATCCCCAGAATAAACTTTGTGGGTCTTAAAGGTAGCAGTGGGCTCAGAGTGGGTTCTTTCATTTCCCCTCTGCCTTCCTCAGATTCTGCATGCGTAGGACTCACAGGCAGCTTACTGAATGTAGGGTGAGCGGAGTTCCTTTCTTGCTGGTGGTTTATTGTTTGTAGATTAAAACTTCCCTTGTTATTCCAGAGTGGGAAGGCCGTCCCTTCCCTCTAACAAGGCAATTAAGAAGTGGGCTCTCTCTCCTTGCTGGGTACAAAGGGGTCAAACTGAAGGTTACCGAATGTCCTCCCACTTGTTTGGAGAACAAGAATTTACAGTCAGAAAATCCCTTTCTTTCCACCCCCCCCCAAGGGTCAGGCAAGCCTCCAAAATCCATTCCAGCACCTCTGTGTGTTATATGCTTCTTTTGAGGGAGGGGAAAAAGCCCCAGTATTTCTTAACTCCATAATTATGTGCAAGGCACAGCTTCCTGCTGATCTTGCTCGGTGTCTTGCATTTCCCCGGCAGTTAATGGCTAGATCTGCCGAATGCTTCCCGTTCCGTGTCCAATTCCACCGAAACGGTGGGTGCCCTTCTTCTCCCGAAAAGCCACAAGTCCTTTGAACCGTAATCTCACGCTGTTTAGATGACTGAGCCCTGGCCCGCTTTGAAATGTTAATAGCTCCTCATTAGGACTCCGCGCCAGGATTGTCTGAACTGCGCCCCTTCTGAAATTGGGAGGACTGAAATGGGGTTTGAGGTGGTTTGTTGGGGGTTCTTCTCCCTCCCCCCTCCGCCCCCGCCCCATGCAGAGGGAATCAGCCATACTGTGGCAGCTGATTAAAAGGGAAATCTTTACTTATGGCATTCTAAACCATTGACTGCCGTTTATATATTATAAATTAATCTTTCGTTAAAGAAAAAAATGTTTGCTCGTTAACAGACAAGCGGTGGTGTATTGATATATATATATATATACACACACAGAGACATATATCGAACTAGAGCTAGATCGATAGATCGATACACGCACACAGCAGTCAGGAAACACATGTCCCAGCATTGAGGAATTTGTGAAACCCTGGACAACGTGTTGTCATAATGTGTGCCTTGATTTCCTTTGAACTTCTTAGAATGTCTTTATTTTCAAGGACACAGTCTTAATACATGAAATCTTAGCAGAGGCGAAAACTTTCCCCCTGCATTGTTCTTTCCGCCTGTTCTAAATATTATTATTACTATTATTATTATTAGCATTATTATCATCGTCATTATTATTGCTGTTGTTGTTGTTGTTAGATTTATTTCCCACCACTCCTGGCAAGCCAGCTCGTGGCGGGTTACAATAGCAATCCCATACGCAATAAAAAATACCCCAATAAAGCCCTATTAAAAGAAGAAGAAGAAGAAGAAGAAGAAGAAGAGTTGGTTCTTATATGCCGCTTTTCCCTACCCAATGGAGGCTCAAAGCGGCTTACAGTCACCTTCCCATTCCTCTCCCCACAACAGACACCCTGTGGGGTGGGTGAGGCTGAGAGAGCCCTGATATCACTGCTCAGTCAGAACAGCTTTATCAGTGCCGTGGCGAGCCCAGGGTCACCCAGGTGGCTGCATGTGGGGGAGCACAGAATCGAACCCGGCATGCCAGATTAGAAGTCCACACTCCTAACCACTATACCAAACTGGCTCTCATTAATACAAAAAGGACAAGATTACAACATGGCTGTATAATACATCAACCCTCCCCACCAAACATGACTTCCAGCAGGGGTGGTGAGAGGGTACCATACATGAGTATATAGGGTACATTTCAGTTTTCTGCTGGCACACATGTCCCATGAAACAGACTACAGAGATATTGGCTCTGGACTTACGCCTAGTTCTGATTTTATGCTTTAGGCGCATCGTACTAACCTCAGCTATTGTAAATCCGTAGCAGTAACCTCATGCCACGGACGGGGTTTATCTTCTCCTTTTACTAGCATTCCAGCCCTGAGACCAAACAACTCCAGGAATCATCTGGAGCACCCAAGAAAGACACCCCCTCCACAAACAGTTGCCAGCCTTTTTGGAGTTAGGTATTTCGTAGATCCTGGCAAATAGATGGGGAAGAAATGGAGATAGTGACAGATTTTATTTTCCTGGGCTCCAAGATGTCTGCAGATGGGGACTGCAGCAAAGAAATTAAAAGACGCTTGCTCCTGGGGAGGAAAGCTATGGCAAATCTAGACAGCATCCTAAAAAGGAGAGACATCACCCTGCCAACAAAAGTGCGTCTAGCCAAGGCTATGGTCTTCCCAGTTGCAATATATGGCAGCGAAAGTTGGACCATAAGGAAGGCCGAGCGTCAAAGAATTGAGGCTTTTGAACTCTGGTGCTGGAGAAGACTCCTGCGAGTCCCTTGGACTTTGGCCACCTCATGAGAAGGAAGGACTCCCTGGAGAAGAGCCTAATGCTGGGAGAGATCGAGGGCAAAAGAAGAAGGGGACGACAGAGAATGAGGTGGCTGGATGGAGTCACTGAAGCAGTCGGTGCAAACTTAAATGGACTCCGGGGAATGGTAGAGGACAGGAAGGCCTGGAGGATCATTGTCCTTGGGGTTGCGATGGGTCGGACATGACTTCGCACCTAACAACAACAACAACAAATTTCGTAGAGGTTTCAGATTAAATGACAAACTTTGTCTCAGCTTGGAGTGAAGAATAAGGGGTCGGACTCCTGACCATCGAAGAAAGGTGGCATTGAAAGCAGGCCTTAAAATCCAGTAGGATGTGTATAGCAGCTAAAACAACTTACATATATTTGCATCAGTCACAAAATGTTTTTTTTTAGTAGGTTTTGCTGTTCACTATTGAAACAGAATCGCCGGACAGAGCTGCTCAGCCCCCTGTAGCTAAGGGGACCTGGCAGGCACAAGAAAAGATCTTATATTAAACACTTCAATGCAATTCTCAATCCGGCACGAATGAAAACGGTTGGAAGGTCCTTGGGTGGCAGAGAAATGATGGAGTTTTCTGTTGCGCAGAAAAAGTTATCTGTGCGTGAGATCTGGAATTGGCTTTCTGCTCTGGGGAGATTTTTCATTTCTTTAAATGGCGTATCTTAAGAGCAGTAATTGTAACTGCTTTTTTACAATACCTTGAAATGATTACAGGAACGGGGCCTTCTGAGGAATAATTGCATGTCTCCTCCCTGTGCAGATCTCTCCAGTTCTCCTTAGAAAAGTTTTCCTCTTATCCCAAGTGAAAGAGCTAAGGACATAAGCCAGAACAATCATGTAGGGTTACCAGTTCTTGCTCGGGAGATGCCTGGAGATTTTGGGGGTGGAGCCTGGTGAGGAAAGGGTTAAGGGAAGGGGAGGGTCCACAGCAGAATATAAAACTATAGAGCGCACCCTCCAGAGCAGCCATTTTCTTCAGAGGAACTGGACTTGGCGTTATGGAGATCAATTTTAATTGTGAGAGATTCCCAGGTGGTTGGCAACCTTAGACCAGCAGTTCATCTATGCCAGCACCCTGATTTCCGCAGAAGGCCCACAAGCATTATATCAGTTAACTCTCGAGGGGAAGAATCAAGGAGTGCTTAGTTTCACAAAGCTTAGAAGAAGAAGAAGAGTTGGTTCTTATATGCCGCTTTTCCCTACCCGAAGGAGGCTCAAAGCGGCTTACAGTCGCCTTCCCATTCCTCTCCCCACAACAGACACCCTGTGGGGTGGGTGAGGCTGATAGAGCCCTGATATTCCTGCTCGGTCAGAACAGCTTTATCAGTGCCATGGCATGCCCAAGGCCACCCAGTTGTCTGCACGTGGGGGAGTGCAGAATCGAACCTGGCATGCCAGATTAGAAGTCCGCGCTCCTAACCACTACACCAAACTGGCTCTCCTTAGTCTGTTGCAGTAGAAAAGAGCGAGAACCTAGTAGCACCTTGAAGGAACTTTTGTGAGTCATTGCTCACTTCTTCAGATACAGCTAAAACGTTAGTCTATCTGACCTATATATTAGAAAGTGGAGAGATTTCAGGTGCAGAATGCCATTAGCAGTCAAATAACAATAGCAGGTGTGATTGGATTAGGTGTGATATGCAACGGGGTAGTGGGCATGGAGAAAGCAACATTGGTAATGAGAAAGGAAACCTAGGTCTCGGTTCAGTCCAGGAGGAATTTTTGGCATGTGTACTGCAGAATTGGCCATGTGTGCTCACGGTATAGTTTGGGAGCCGTCACGCAAGTGGAATAGCAGCCTTGTAAAACAGACGTGTCTCTTCCTCACCCAGCTATTAATCTGGAGTCTGCAAGGATGCACATGCAGTGACAATGGGGTAGTTCAACTGGAAGGAAAATGTTCTTTGGTCCTGGACCACAAAGTCTTCAATTTGCCATCATTGCCAGGGATCGATGCTGCAGTCAGTCATTGGCCCTTCCCTTGCACAGTGGTCAACAATCTTCTTTTCATAGAATCATAGAGTTGGAAGGGGCCAAACAGGCCATCTAGTCCAACCCCCTCCTCAACGCAGGATTAGCCCTAAGCATCCTAAAGCATCCAAGAAAAGTGTGTATCCAACCTTTGCTTGAAAACTGCCAGTGAGGGGGAGCTCACCACCTCCTTAGGCAGCCTATTCCACTGCTGAACTACTCTGACTGTGAAGAACTTTTTCCTGATATCTAGCCTATATCGTTGTACTTGAAGTTTAAACCCATTACTGCATGTCCTCTCCTCTGCAACCAACGGGAACAGCATCCTGTTCCCAAGCATGTTGCCAGTCAGTTCCTAAATATGCCAAGTCAAATGCCCACTATGTACAATGCCCATTCATGTGGTTTTGATTTTAGTGTAGTGAACATGGAATCATTTTCTTGTAGAGGCAGGCAGCCTCCGGAATTACAGCTCATCTCTGGACTACGTAGTTCAGTTTCTCCAAAGAAAAGGGACCTGGGAGAGGGTGGTCTCCATGGCATTGTAGACTGAGGTCACAGTGCTCCCTAGGCACCAACCTCATATTTCCAGCAGTTTCCCAACCTGGAACTTGCAACCCTCCCCTTACCGTATCAATGGCCAGGGAAGATCTGATCGAGATGGTGTCAAAGAGTCCAAAGCAGGAAACAGACTGATGTAAAAATAAAAGAAATCTATTTAAAGTGGTTAGTGTCAGTTTATAAACAGGCAACACAAATCTCTATAAGCAAGCAGGTTCAGAAACAACACATTCTAGCTTAACTATCTAACACAATTAAGGGCTGCGTTAGATGGCACATTCTTACATTCCAGCAGTCTCAAGTCTTAGCTGCAAAATTTTCTAAGATAGTCCATTTGCTAACAGGTAAATCGCAGCTGAGAGCCTCTTGTGGCGCAGAGTGGTAAGGCAGCAGACATGCAGTCTGAAGCTCGGCCCATGAGGCTGGGAGTTCGATCCCAGCAGCCGGCTCAAGGTTGACTCAGCCTTCCATCCTTCCGAGATCGGTAAAATGAGTACCCAGCTTGCTGGGGGGTAAACGGTAACGACTGGGGAAGGCACTGGCAAACCACCCCGTATTGAGTCTGCCATGAAAACGCTGGAGGGCGTCACCCCAAGGGTCAGACATGACTTGGTGCTTGCACAGGGGATTCCTTTACCTTTTTAAATCTCAGCTGAGGCCTTATCCCATCTATATTAAGCTATCTGAACTCCTAATTCAGGGGTAGTCAAACTGCAGCCCTCCAGATGTCCATGGACTACAATTCCCAGGGGCCCCTGCCAGCATTCGCTGGCAGGGGCTCCTGGGAATTGTAGTCCATGGGCATCTGGAGGGCCGCAGTTTGACTACCCTCTTAGGCCAGTTATAGGGTTTAGCCCACCTGAGTCAGGTGCTGGCAATGAACCAGATTACATTCTGGCCAGAACTCTCTAGAAGATTACCTCACTGCTCCTGATTCTCCCTCTCCAGTCCTCTGACTCACAAATTCTCAAGTAGAGCCAATTAGCCCAATCACCAAGTTGGCCTTGAGGATGGTAAGAGGCCTGTAGGCTGCTGAATCCAATTAGGAACACCTGCAAGGTGGAACCAATTAGTCATTATATCAATTAACTCTTGAGGGGAAGACTTAAGGGGTACTTAGTTTAACAGATCTTCCTTGCAGTAGAAAAGAGTAAGAGCCTAGTAGCACCTTAAAGTAGCTACACTTGTGAGTCACTACTCACTTCTACAGCTAAAATGTGAGTCTTTCTGTCCTATATATTAGAAAGTGGAATGATTTCAGATGCTGAATACCGTTAGCAGTCAAATAACAATAGCAGGTGTGTTTGGATTAGATTGATATTCAATGGGGTAGGAGGCATGGAGAAAGCAACATTGGTAATGAGAAAGGAAACCTAGGTCTCGGTTCAGTCCAGGAGGAATTTTTGGCATGTTTGCAGAATTGGCCACGTGTGCTCACAGTAAAATTTGGGATTTCAAAGAATGGGAGCTGTCACTCAAATGTATGTGTTTTCAGGTTAGCAAATGTATTGTTCATACTGATTCCCATTTTACTTAAAAAAACGTGACATCTGTTTTTACCCCAAACGTCATTTTGTTGCTGTCTTTCTTTTTTCTTCTTTAAAAAAAGAATAATAATACGAAGGACACAGATTGAAACCAAACTCCGAAGTGACGCACTATCCTTTCTCGTTTATAAGATAGCTGCCTTGTTTAAAAGCTGAAGGTTTTAAATATCCCGGGAGCAATCGGGAAGTGTTGACATCAGCCGTAAAAGATGGGTTTCGAAAAGGCAACGGAGATGTTCATTTATCAGGTTGTCAACTTGCAGGATCGGCAATTCACTGAGAGTTGCCACTTCTGTTCTGAAGGAGGGTTGCCTTATGCTCGCAGCGGCCTTGCGTGGCACTCTTGCGATAAAATATGCACATGTTCTTTCTTTTGTGACTGCGCCCCATTCTAAATGCAGAGCTGTTTTCGGTTGAGCAAGGACTAATTTTTAACTGGGGCTATATTGTGCATTGAGCAGGAGGTGGGGCATAAGCCGGCTGGCCCTGCAGACCAAGACCTGGACACTTTCACCCTCTCCTTCCCAGTACGAAGAGGGCTTGAGGCTCTGGCAGTGTTTGCCCTGTTCATGCGGAGCCACCGCAGAGAAGACCCTGGGTGGTCCATAAAGGAGCTCTTAAGCTTTTACCTTCTTCTTGTTTCCCACCCCCCCTTCTTTTAAAAATCAGGCATAGTAGAACCTGGAAGGGTTTCCTGGATGGGTGGGACTTAATTTATTTATATATGTATATTTAAAGATGGTTAAACATTTATCAGGTGATATGACCATATAGGGTCCTGTTGACTCACCCACCCTCCTCCCAAAATGGCCACTGATGGGCATGGAAGGGGAGGGGCCTCAGGGGGGCGTGTCCACAGCTCTGCTTCCCAACCACATTCTGCACAATAGCACCCCTCTAGGGTAGCAGTCCCCAACCGTTTTCTGGTTGAGGACCACCTCCGGGGTGGGGGAGAGCTGGCGGCCCTGGCGCAGCGCATGCACGTTTTCTCCAGCAGGTGGCGATAATGAGTGTGCACAGAGTAGCCGTGCATGTGCGTTTTCGCCAGCAGGGGGCGCTAACGCGCATGCGCTGCAACTCCGTGCATGCGTGTTTGTGTCCGCTGGAGTGCCGGAGGCCGCGCCTGCCTCTTCCCCCCCCCCCTCACAGCAAGAAGCTAGCCGGGCCGCGAGCGAAGCTTCTCGCTGCGGGGGTGGGGGGAGAGGCAGGCGCGGCTGCCAGCAGCCTGGTACCGGGCCACAGACCGGGGCTTGACGACCTCTGCTCTAGGGCACAGCTGGCCTGAAATCTCGCCCCCCCCCATCACTTCTATTCTCTGTATGGTCAGGCTCCCTGAAAAGGTTGTTATAAGATTCTCCCTTGCAGCTTCGGTGCGGCCTAGTTGCAATTAAGAAAGAGTTTGCTGAATGCCGAAGGCTTCAAGAATTGTAACAGGCAGGGGGCAAAGGTAACCCAAGACACGGCGGTGTGTTAAGACAAAACATCTCTACAGGCGCAGCGGCAGCAAACGCAATTTCCCGTTTTAACATCTTTGAGCAGGAGGGAAATCCGCCGGCCACCCCAGGCGTCCATTTAGGCTCCTTTCCCAGCGAGACGCATCAGCATTGACATGTTTTTCATGCTCCGGTTCCTCTTTTCTAAAATGATACCGGGGAGCCGATAAGAGATGAGAAGCTGTTAGCCCCTCTCCGAGGAGGTTTTAAAAGAATTACTTTCGGACCTATCCCCAGGTTTCCTGCCCACGATGGGCCCGATTGGTATTCTCTGACATTTCTGTCCACGGCTTTCGTAAAGGAAAGGTCACCTTTGTGCCTGAAGCCGCTGAAATATTGACTTCCCCGACTCAGGTTCATTCAGTCCCTCACCAAGGAGGCAGCACACGGTGGCTTAATTTTTAAATGAAGTTGGGATGCCAAACTTGTAGAGAACCAGCTTGGTGTAGTGGTTAGGAGTGCGGTCTTCTAATCTGGCGAGCCGGGTTTGATTCCCTACTCCTTCACATGAAGCCAGCTAGGTGATCTTGGGCTCGTCACTGTCCTGATAGTACTGTTCTCACAGAGCAGTCCTGTCAGAGCTCTCTCAGCCTCACCTCCCTCACAGAGTGTCTGTGGCTGAGAGAGCCTGATATTCCTGCTCGGTCAGAACAGCTTTATCTGTGCTGTGATGAGCCCAAGGTCACCCAGCTGGCTGCATGTGGAGGAGGAGCGGGGAATCTAACCCGGCTCACCAGAGTTGAAGCCACCACTTTTAACCACTACACCAAACAGAGCGGTTTCTCAGTGGAACAGGCTTCCTCGGCAGGTGGTGGGTTCTCCATCTTTGGAAATGTTTAAACAGAGGCTAAATAGCTATCTTGACGGAGAGGCTGATTCTGTGAAGGCTCCAGGGGTTGGCAGGTGACAGTGGATGAGCAATAGGGATGTGAGTGTCCTGCACAGTGCAGGGGGTTGGACTAGATGGCCCAGGAGGTCCCTTCTAGCTCTATGATTCTGTGAAATATAATTTTTCTCCCACCCCCTTCCAATTCACCTCAGAGCACAAGAGTCCAGTAGTTCTTTATAGTCTAGCAGAAATTTGTGCCAGGGCACGGGATAAGCTTTCATGAAGGCCTCTTGTGGTACAGAGTGGTAAGGCAGCCGTCTGAAAGCTTTGCCCATGAGGCTGGGAGTTCGATCCCAGCAGCCGGCTCAAGGTTGACTCAGCCTTCCATCCTTCCGAGGTCGGTAAAATGAGCACCCAGCTTGCTGCTGGGGGTAAACGGTGATGACTGGGGAAGGCACTGGCAAACCACCCCGTATTGAGTCTGCCATGAAAACGCTAGAGGGCGTCACCCCAAGGGTCAGACATGACTCGGTGCTTGCACAGGAGATACCTTTACCTATAAGTTTTCATGAGTCATTGCTCACTTCTCCAGTGACTTACAAAAGCTCCTACCCTGCCACCAATTTTGTTAGTCTTCCAGTCACTATGGGACTCTTGCTCTTTTCTGCCTGTACTTTCACATTTGTCCAGCTCAGCCCCTCAGTAAATACGATTTTCAGACATACCCACTTCAGTCTTGCTGATAAGTACCTGGCCGGCCATTCGCAGGGATCGTTGTCAGCAGCCAAGGACCAGCTGTGGAATTAAGTGCCAGAGCTGTTCCTTGTACCGCCTAACCAGATCGCTCAAGCTGCTCGGAGCTGCCACTTGGAGATCGGCACGGTTAGATTTGAGATGCAAAAGTTGTCAGATGAAAAGAGTTTCGTGTTGTGGGGAAGGCGCAGAGCGGGACATTCAGAATTTTGTGGTTGACTGATGCACTCCAGCTCTTCCCTGTTTGCAGCTTTAGCTTCCCACCCGCCTTGCTGTTTTCAGGTCCTCAAACGGTTTCATGGTGTAGTTATGGACTGCATTATATGTGGCTACAGGGGGAGGGCTTTTGGAGTCCTGGCCCTGTTGGTGGTCCTCCTGGTGGCACCTGGTATTTGGCCACTGTGTGACACAGAGTGGTTGGCCTGGATGGGCCATTGGTCTGACCCAACATGGTTTCTCTTATGTTCTTATGTCTGGGGCAGTAATTCTCTGTATTCTTGGTGCTTGGGGGGGGGGGCACAGTGGGAGGGCTTCTGGAGTTTTGGCCCTGCTGGCAGACCACCTGAAGGCACCTGAATTTTGGCCACTGTGTGGCACAAAATGTTGGCCTGGATGGGCCATTGGCTTGATCCAACATGGTTTCTCTTATGTTCTTATGTCTGGAGCAGCGATGCTCTGTGTTCTTGGTGGTTAGGGGGGGGGGGACAGTGGGAGGCTCCTGGAGTCCTGTCCCCACTGGTGATCCTCCTGATGGCACCTGGGTTTTGGCCACTGTGTGAGACAGAGTGTTGGCCTGGATGGGCCGTTGGCCTGATCCAACACGGCCTCTCTTATGCTCTTAACACTTCCTTGATGGCACACTATAATGTGCAGACAGAACCTCAGGACTTTATCGAGTCCTGCTCCGTTGTGCCCAAGACAAGTGGCTCAAATTGTACCCTAACTATAGCAACCTGGTCCCGTGCAGAATTCCATCAGATAAAGAAAAAATTGGTTTGTCCTGAGACATTAACATTCTTTATTTTGCTTTTCCTGCTGAGCAGGGAGAGAGGCCTGGCTTGTCGAGTGGTAATAGTTGACCCGAAGTCAAGGTCATTGGGAAGAAGTGCTGTACCCAAAAAACAAGAAAAAGGGCTCCCTGGCTTGCCATCGATGTGGAACAAGTATTTTATTCCCCCACAGAAAGGGATCATAATGAGCTGCCCCACAGAGCGACCTAACCTTGTTAGGAAATGAAATGTGTGGGGCAAGCTTTCCGCCAGGGCTAACGGGGCCTTGAACTTGGCCATGAGCTTCAGAAGCATCCGAGGCAGTCCGAGAAAGTTTGGCACAGGCCGATTCTGCCCCCAAACTTCTTTTTCGGCACGGCACAAATTGCTAAATTCAGGGAATTGCTGAAAGGAGTTGGGAGCGTTTATGGCAGGGGTAGTCAAACTGCGGCCCTCCAGATGTCCATGGACTACAATTCCCAGGAGCCCCCTGCCAGCGAATGCTGGCAGGGGGCTCCTGGGAATTGTAGTCCATGGACATCTGGAGGGCCGCAGTTTGACTACCCCTGGTTTATGGTATCCCGATAACACCTTTCAGTGTTTAAACAAAGCACCTCCTTTAATTTCTACAAGGAGAAACAGGCATTGTGATAACAGGCTTTGGGTGCTTTCAAACATACTAAATAAAGGCAGTAGAAACTTTCTGCCAGAACCATCTGACCTGCTCTTAGAGAGATAGGGTTGCCAACCTCCAGGGAGTGGCTGGAGTTGTCCTTCTATTACAACTGACTCCAAGCGACAGAAATTAGTCCCCCTGGAGAAAGTGACCGCTTTGGAAGGGGGACTCTATGGAACAGACACCACTGAAGTCCCTTCCCTCCCCTCCCCAAACCCCACCTTCCTCAGATTTCACCCCCAAAGTCTCCAGGTATTTCCCCACCCAGAGCTGGCAACCCTAAGAAAGGTTTCCATGATGCCTGTGTGTGCAATTTTCTCTCCCCCCCCCCAACTGATTGCAGTTCTTAAAATTGGGAAAGGCTATGGGCACTCATCTTTCCCTTCTGCTCTTAGGCTGTTCGGCCAAAAGAGAAACAGGCTTTGTCAAGAAATCTTGACAAAAACAGTGTCAAAGATCAAATTTCTAGGCGGAAGGAGCTTCCTTGAATTCTGAGCCTCCCCCTGTCTGGTGACAGCTCATGAGCCCTCAGATCACATCCAAAACATTCGACACCAAGCAGCAGATTTTTCTCACCTCTCTTCATTGCATTTGGTGGTGTCGGTGGATTGACAACTCTAGCTTTTATAGTCTTCTGTTGAGTCTAACGCAGGATTTGCCAGTTCCAGCAGCATTCCTACAGCTCCTTAATGCCTTAGTAGTATTACTATCTTTTGATTGTGCTTCCCAAGTAGTGGATAAAGCTTTTCTCTATATTGTACAAATTCTTATTTTGTTGTAGAGTCCACCTTTAAGACCACCTTTAAGATTATTCAAGGCGTGAGCTCTGGAGTGCAAGCACTCTTCCTCAGACTAAATAAACTAACTGTGGTGATAAAGAGCAAAAGCAAATTATGATGAATTAGTAAAGTGTGTACTAAGTTGAAGAGGAAGAGTTGGTTCTTATATGCTGCTTTTCTCTACCAGAAGGAGTCTCAAAGTAGCTTATATTCGCCTTCCCTTTCCTCTCCCCACAACAGACACCCTGTGAGGGAGAGGAGACTGAGAGAACCCTGATATTACTGAAGAAGAAGAAGAGTTGGTTCTTATATGCTGCTTTTCTCTACCCGAAGGAGTCTCAAAGCGGCTTACGTTCGCCTTCCCTTTCCTCTCCCCACAACAGACACCCTGTGAGGGAGGAAAGGCTGAGAAAGCCCTAAGATTACTGAAGAAGAATGAAGAAGGGAGAAGGGAGAAGGGAGAAGGGAGAAGGAGAAGGAGAAGAAGAAGAAGAAGAATTGGTTCTTATATGCAGCTTTTCTCTACCCAAATGAGTCTCAAAGCGGTTTGCAATCGCCTTTCCTTCCTGAAGAAGAAGAGTTGGTTCTTATATGTCTCGTTTCTCTACAAGAAGTGAATCTCAAAGCAGCTTCCAATCACCTTCCCTTTCCTCTCCCCATAACAGACACCCTATGAGGTGGGTGAGGCTGAGAGAGCCCTTATATTGCTGAAGAAGAGTTGGTTCTTATATGCCACTTTTCTCTACCCAAAGGAGTCTCAAAGCAGCTTACTGTAGCCTTCCCTTTCCTCTCCCCACAACAGACACCCTGTGAGGTGGGTGAGGCCAAGAGAGCCCTGATATCACTGCTCGGTCAGAACAGCTTTATCAGTGCTGTGTTGAGCCCAAGGTCACCCAGTGGGTTGCATGTGGGGGAGCAGGGAATCAAACCCAGCTCGCCAGATTAGAAGTTCTCCGTCCTAACCACCACACCAAGCTGCCATAATTTGCTTTTGCCCAATATCTCCACAGTTATGATGGTGGTTCATTTAGTCTGAGGAAGAGTGCATGCACTCGAAAGCTCACGCCTTGAATAAATCTTTGTTGGTCTTAAAGGTGGACTCTGGACTCTACAACAAAATAAGAATTTGTACAATATAGAGAAAAGCGTTATCCAGTAATAAATAAATCTATATAAATAAAAAATAAATCTATTTTTGTTGTGCTGCTTCAGACCAACACAGCTACTCACTTGAATTCATTTAGTTGTGTTGTCTTTCCCCAGTGGATCTTTTTCCTTTTGTGCAACTGCAAGACACTGTGTATCCCATTTTGTATATTTTTGGCTACCACCGTTGGGCTGCTAAACCTAGCATAGCTACCCTGGATTTCCTTGGTGCCCTCCAATTCACGTACTAACCAGACTGGGATTGTCTGGCCCATCCAGGTCTCTCTTTATATTTGTTGTTTATGTTCAGGATTCAGACCGGATTTATTTATTTAGCATTCTGGAGGGCACAAGGGAATGCAGTGTAGAAATTATTGTACCCAGTAAAACCGGGGGTTGTATTTATTTTCTTCCTTTCTGCAAGAACTCCAAGAAAGCATCCCCGAAGGGCGATGCTTTGAGAGCTGATAAAATTCCACCCGGCTAAACGGCTCCTTATTTCTGCTTTGCAAATTAACAGCTAAGCAGTATGTCTCATGAATCAAGCCCAGGATCAACGAAGATTCTGAACTGCATGGACTAAACAGAGCCGTGCGTTCCACTGCGGAAGAGAAATGCCCGATCTCTGTCCGAGAGAGACTATCTGAAACGCTCCTGATTTAAAATCAGGAAAATGCTTTGTGTGAAGTCTGGTTTTTTAAAAAATTAATAATCCCCCACTTACGTAGAAGTGGAATCCAAAACAAATTCATTTGCATGGGTGTTGGGCAGGTTGTTTCCTCATAATTCAGCCATCATACTAGTAAATACCCAAAGTCCACAAGATTTATAAAAGAATGAAAACCAAGAGTATAGAAAAAAACCCAAGCTCTCCTTAGCTTGGAAGGAAATATGTTTGAGGTTCAAAAGGAAAAAGATGGATGGATGGAGAGATGGATGGATGGATGGATGGATGGATGGATGGATGGATGGATGGATGGATGGATAGATGGATGGATAGATGGATGGATAGATGGATGGATAGATAGATGGAAGGGTGGATGGATGGGTGGATGGGTGGATGGATAGATAGATGGATAGATATGGATGGATGGATGGATGGATGGAAGGGTGGGTGGATGGATGGATGGATGGATGGAAGGAAGGGTGGATGGATAGATGGATAGATATGGATGGAGGGAGGGAGGGAGGGATGGAGGGATGGAGGGATGGAGGGATGGATGGAAGGGTGGATGGATGGATGGATGGAAGGGTGGATGGATAGATGGATAGATATGGATGGATGGAAGGGTGGATGGATGGATGGATGGATGGATGGATGGATGGATGGATGGATGGAGAGAAAGATAGATAGTATTTATATACCACCCTCCCCAGAAGCTTAGGGCAGTTTACATGGAACTGGAGAAAAAAACAATACAAATAACATAAGTTGAAGAATAGTGATACAGTCATAACAGGAGAACAATAACGTAATGGAACAAACATTGCGAGAACGTCCATTTTAACTGTAACATACTGACGGTCTGTGGAATGGACATGTCCATGGTGGTTTTCATGAGAGGGGGGGTTCAGGGGCCAATGGGAAGTGATTGAATTCAGGTCGACCTCAACCAAAAGCCTGGCAGAAGAGCTCCCTTTTGCAGGCCCTGCAAAATTTGTACCAAATTGCACTTAGGCTGGAGCCGTTCCAAGTTGGAGAACTGCCTAATAGAAACTTTTAGCAATCTAATCAGATAATCGCGGAAATGAGAACCGTTATTTTGGCATCTCGATGCAGCAGCGAAATAGGAAGCTAACTGGACCCATGGGGTGTGCCAAATGACTCCCCTGTTTCAAGCTACGGTTTCTCATTGCAAACCCACCTACGGCACAACCAGAGAGAAGCACCAAGGGATTGTATGAACCCCACACAGAAGCATTCATCTTGAAGCTAGAAGAGCCGGGGAACCTGATGCGACAGGTGTCTACCTGGTTTAACTATGATTTGTTTGCATAGAATAGGCAGGGGAGGGGCTTGGAAAAACTAGATCTTCTCATAGAATCATAGAATCATAGAGTTGGAAGGGGCCACACAGGCCATCTAGTCCAACCCCCTGCTCTACGCAGGATCAGCCCAAAGCATCCTAAAGCATCCAAGAAAAGTGTGTATCCAACCTTTGCTTGAAGACTGCCAGTGAGGGGGAGCTCACCACCTCCTTAGGCAGCCTATTCCATTGCTGAACTACTCTGACTGTGAAACATTTTTTCCTGATATCTAGCCTATATCGTTGTACTTGAAGTTTAAACCCATTATTGAGTGTCCTCTCCTCTGCAGCCAACGGAAACAGCATCCTGCCCTCCTCCAAGTGACAACCTTTCAAATACTTAAAGAGGGCTATCATGTCCCCTCTCAACCTCCTTTTCTCCAGGCTGAACATTCCCAAGTCCCTCAACCTATCTTCATAGGGCTTGGTCCCTTGGCCCCAGATCATCTTCGTCGCTCTCCTCTGTCCCCTTTCAATTTTATCTACGTCCTTCTTGAAGTGAGGCCTCCAGAACTGCACACAGTACTCCAGGTGTGGTCTGACCAGTGCCGTATACAATGGGACTATGACATCTTGTGACTTTGATGTGATGCCCCTGTTGATACAGCCCAAAATGGCATTTGCCTTTTTTACCGCTGCATCACACTGCCTGCTCATGTTTAGTTTACAATCCACAAGTACCCCAAGGTCTGGTTCACACACAGTGTTACCTAGAACCGTATCCCCCATCCAGTAGGCATGCTTTTCATTTTTCTGACCCAGATGCAGAACTTTACATAAAACATCATGAGAACAAGGGTAATTCATAATTATAATTAATTGATAAAAATTACATAGTCTAGATCAGGGCTAGTCAAACTGCGGCCCTCCAGATGTCCATGGACTACAATTCCCAGAAGCCCCTGCCAGCATTCGCTGGCAGGGGCTTCTGAGAATTGTAGTCCATGGACATCTGGAGGGCCGCAGTTTGACTACCCCTGGTCTAGATAAACAAATAAAAGAAAATAAAAGAAGCAGTAACCCAGAGTAGATTCCTCCAGAATGCCCAACAATCAGTAATTTCCACCAGTTGTAGGTGCCCCTGGTCTAGACCTGATTCTGGCCTAGCCGATTGTCCTTCTGTATCACAGTAGCCAAGAATTCGGCCACCAGTTCCGTTATTTCTGGGGACCTATCAGCTAACAAGTGTCCGGTTATTCTGTCCATAGGGCCAGAAAGGTCCATCGTGATAGGGACAACCAGTCGTTGTCTAAGCAAAGAATGCGAACCACCTCTGGCATTTTTTGACTAAATTATATACTGCCATCAACTGTGTGCTGAGTTTTTAAGTTTTTAAGATGTTGTTTCAATGGGGTTTAAAAGGTAAAGGTATCCCCTGTGCAAGCACCGAGTCATGCCTGACCCTTGGGGTGACGCCCTCCAGCGTTTTCATGGCAGACTCAATACGGGGTGGTTTGCCAGTGCCTTCCCCAGTCATTACCCTTTACCCCCCCCCCCCCAGCAAGCTGGGTACTCATTTTACCGACCTCGGAAGGATGGAAGGCTGAGTCGACCTTGAGTCGGATGCTGGGATTGAACTCCCAGCCTCATGGGCAGAGCTTTCAGACGGCTGCCTTACCACTCTGCGCCACAAGAGGCTCTTCAATGGGGTTCAATGGGGGCTTATTTTTAGTGAGAATTTGTTGTTGCATCTGTATTATAAAATTGTTCTCTGAGAGTGGTGGTTATATAAATCCTGAATGAATGAATGAATGAATGAATGAATGAATGAATGAATGAATGAATGAATGAATGAATGAATGAATGAATGAATGAATGAATGAATGAATATGAGTTGTGAGTTGCTCAGATCCGATGTAGTCTGATCTCCCTGCGGGGAAGCAAACCACTGCATCCAGCGTCCTGCAAACCTTGTGCACGCCCCATTCGGCTGAAAGCTTCCCGGTTTCCTCACATCATCCCATTATCCTCCTCGTCGCACCGTCATGGTCTAATTTTCATCCGTACACCCCGCCATGTGTTTTGAGCTGTTGTCTGAGAATAATTAACAGCCCTCGAGTCTTAATAAGTGTAAGGGAATCAAATGAAAGCCACTTCATTTGAATTACCCTGCGCCAAGTTATTATAATTCTAATCCCTTTGTAACGTTTGGGTACGAGGAAATCAGTTCTTTTCCAGGACACGGAGGAAGATTGCACAGGCTTGGGTTTGTCAGCAGCAGTGAAGGGCAATAATAATAGCTCATATCCCATTTGCGGACAACGAATTTCGCTAAATGCAAAATGACACAGGCTGTTCGTTCCGGGGGTGCAGAGTTTCAACAGGCATGCCCACGCCTTCCTGTCCGAGACCATTTGGGACTTTGTGGCCCTCGTGGTCTCTGTGGGCCTAGCCGTGGTCCATTCCAAGGTGAATCTGAGACTATATGTGTGGCAAGTCCTGTATTTCCTGCTAGCAGGGGGAGGGGATAGTGACCTGTTCATGCATATGTGATCGGAGCAGTTTTATGATTTCCAGGATTTGCTAGCAGAGCACCAGTGTGGCGGGAGGAGACAGACTGGGATGGGGGAGGGGGGGGCTGAAGAATGTTTCAGGGCTTTCTCAATAGTAAAAACATTGAGAAAGGCTGGGTTAGAGAGATGGAATCCCTGGCTTCAGGCGTATATAGAACAAATAGAGCTGTGGTTCTCAACCTGGGGGTCAGGACCCCTTTGGGGGTCGAACGACCCTTTCACAGGGGTTGCAGCAGGGCAAGCAGGTTGGCCAGGGGAGGGGTGCCATGCACACAACAGCCTTGCAGGTAGATCGAGATAGAGCGTTCATCTGTCTGGAGCAGCAGAAAAGAGCGAGATCAGCATGGTGGGACAAGAGGCAGAACTGAACTGAGAAACCCCGGAAAAAAGCCAGTTTATATATAATCAGGAACAATGGATCTTCCCGCCATTGGTCAGTTTTGGTTTAATTTCGGTGAAAGAACCCTTGCCTAATTTTATAGTTGGGGGTCTCCACATCATGAGGAACTGTATTAAAGGGTCACGGCATTAGGAAGGCTGAGAACCACGGAAATAGAGGTTGTGTTGAGAAACGATAGCATCACGTTTTGATATTTTTGCTTGATAAAAGTTTCCACGGTTTAGTAGCCATATGTTTCAACTTACCTTCGTATATAGAGTTCTACAACGCCATAAAAAGGTAAAGGTATCCCCTGTGCAAGCACCGGATCATGTCTGACCCTTGGGGTGACGCCCTCTAGCGTTTTCATGGCAGACTCAATACGAGGTGGTTTGCCAGAACCTTCCCCAGGCTTTACGGTTTACCCCCCAGCAGCAAGCTGGGTGCTCATTTTACTGACCTCGGAAGGATGGAAGGCTGAGTCCACCTTGAGCCGGCTGCTGGGATCGAACTCCCAGCCTCATGGGCAGAGCTTTCAAACTGCATGTCTGCTGTCTTACCACTCTGCGCCACAAGAGGCTCTTACAACGTCATATATAACCATTATTTATATGGAAATATATTGGACAACGTTAAACTAGGGTATTGTTTTGATGTCTTTGGGCACTTTGAACAATTAGGAGGATGGAGAGTGGGGGAAAAGATCTCCTTTCTCTTTTTCCTGCAGACTGTACGTAGACGGTCCCTTTGGGAGCCCCTTCGAAGAATCTTTCCATTACGAGGTTAGCCTCTGCGTAGCCGGCGGCATTGGAGTGACTCCGTTTGCATCGATCCTCAGCACCCTGCTGTATGTAAGCCTCGTCACATGGAAGCTTGTCCCCCCCGCCCCGCCCTTTGGGAACCCCTTAGATGCGGCCTGGAGCAACAGGGATTGCAAAAATGCACTTTTGTCATAGGGAGCGGCCATACCTCTTAAGTGTGGCTGCATCCACCTCGGGTCTGTCTCTGCCACATCCAACTTTTAGAATCATAGAGTTGGAAGGGGCCATGCAGGCCATCTAGTCCAACCCCCCTGCTCAACACAGGATCAGCCCAAAGCATCCTAGAATCCTAGAGTTGGAAGGGGCCATACGGGCCATCTAGTCCAACCCCCTGCTCAACGCAGGTTCAGCCCAAAGCATCCTAGAATCCTAGAGTTGGAAGGGGCCATACGGGCCATCTAGTCCAACCCCCTGCTCAACGCAGGTTCAGCCCTAAGCATCCTAGAATCCTAGAGTTGGAAGGGGCCATACAGGCCATCTAGTCCAACCCCCTGCTCAACGCAGGTTCAGCCCAAAGCATCCTAGAATCCTAGAGTTGGAAGGGGCCATACGGGCCATCTAGTCCAACCCCCCTGCTCAACACAGGATCAGCCCAAAGCATCCTAGAATCCTAGAGTTGGAAGGGGCCATACGGGCCATCTAGTCCAACCCCCTGCTCAACGCAGGTTCAGCCCAAAGCATCCTAGAATCATAGAGTTGGAAGGGGCCATACAGGCCATCTAGTCCAACCCCCCTGCTCAACACAGGATCAGCCCTAAGCATCCTAAAGCATCCAAGAAAAGTGTGCATCCAACCTTTGCTTGAAGACTTTGTTCTGATATGCTCAGACTTAGGGCCTGGGTCACAGGGCTGCAGGATTCACTGCCTCCCTGCTGCCTCTCACACGGGAGCCATGATTTTAATTATCAAGCTTCACCACATTTTTGACGCTTGGGGAAGCCACGGGAAGGGGGGGGAGGGGAGGTCTGTGTCAGCCAGTGCTTGATCTTGTTTATGAATAGAAATTTTCCTCCCCACCCTGCTTGTTTTGAAGTGACGACTGGAAATGCTACAAACTCCGGAGGCTGTACTTCGTTTGGGTGTGCCGAGACGTCCGCTATTTCCACTGTTTTGCCGATCTACTCTGCAGCTTGCATAACAAGGTCAGAATGTATAGCTATTTCCCTGGGTCTGGCTTTGAAGGGCAACTGGAGGCCTCTGCTGCTCTTGCCGTAGTCCGACAAGCCTCAGCGTTATCGAAGTGGTGAGACCTGGGACCGATTCCGCACAGAGGTGTAAAACTTGCGACGCCTCGTGCTTGCAAACGCACGGTTGGAAGCCGCACATTTGCAAGATTCCTGAGGGGAGACCCCTCCCGGGTGGCAAGAAATGGCAAATCATCATTTTGCGATTTCTCTCATTGTGGAGGAAATCTGGGGAAAACTCGCATCAGCTACTTGAGAGGTCCAGGTTACTGCCGATGTCATGTGGAAGGGAAACAAGAGGCTGGAGTGATTGAGGACGAAAGAAGAAGGGGACGACAGGGAATGAGGTGGCTGGATGGAGTCACTGAAGCAGTAGATGCAAACTTAAATGGACTCTGGGAAATGGAAGAGGACAGGAAGGCCTGGAGGATCATTGTCCATGGGGTCGTGATGGGTCGGACACAACTTCGCACCTAACAACAACCTGGGGGCAAATTCATCATGCAGAATCAGGCAAATTCCTCATGCAGAATTCAACGGATCTATGAAAATTTGGCGGATTCAAAATCTTGGCAGGGGTGTCTATGAGGTCACGATCCATATATATTGTCTACCCCACATGGCCATTGCAAATATACATAGAATTATAGGTCCGTATGGAACTGAAAATTCACTTCTGTAGACTGCACATATCTCTTAAAAGCAAACTTGGAATCCCTGGTCAATTTATTTTGTTTTATTTATTTCTTACATTTTAGCCTGCCACTCTCCAGAGACTCGTGGCAGCTTAAAATACAGATAAAACCCCTCAATAAAACCAGTCAGCTCCCTTTAAAACAGACATAAGGCAGAGAATAATCCCTCCCCTCCCCCGCCCAGTGTTTTCCAAACCATCCTTCTTTTACAAGCTGACTCTGCTCTGCTGACTTCTGGTTTAACGAGGAGATCCTCTAAAACCTATTCTGGATTTGGACTATGGGCCATTTGCCACACATTCCAGTTCCTTCTGGTTTGTTTAGATCTCTGTGCCCGAGATATCCGTGATACAGTGTGGAAAAGCAACCTTAAGATTCTTTTTCTTTATGTGATATTTTACTCATGCGCCCATGCACTCCTGAACAGTGGTAAAATACTGGATCTTTAAAAAAAAAAAATAGAACCATGCATGCAATTTATCCAAGATCGATGTGTGCATGTTGGAAGATGCCTCATTTTGACTTTCAGGCTGTGCATAGTGGTAACATGGAAGGGGAGGAATCTTCCAACTTTATGATTCTGATGACATGAAGGTCATGACTCTACTTCTCCCCGGTGTTCTGTATCGAATTCAGAAACAGCAACCAGAAGGGCTGATGGGCATTAATGCAATTTCAGAAACGAGGCAAAGCAAACTGGAACTCCCAAACCTGAATCCAGACACGGAGAATTTTGGAAACCTCTCTAAGCAGCTGTCGGAGCTTTATTACCTTAAGAGTATAAACCATAAGAATTTCCGTGCTGTTTCAGTTCAGAGATTTGTCTAGCTCAAAATCTCCTGTGGCAACCAGTCAAATATAATAGGGAAGACGACAAGTGGCAGGAGTTCATAGTCTGAAGGAGTTCATAGTCTGTAAGGAGTTCATAGTCTGAAGAACAGTGCTCGTATTCGAAAACTCACGCCCTGAATAAATCTTTGTTGGTCTTTGTTTGTGCTACTGGACTCTGATTTTATAAGGCTTCTGATTGGTCTCTGATTATTTGATTGGTTGTGCAGATGTTGTAAAACACTGTGCAGCCGACAGTAAGCTGCAGCAGTCATTTTTTGGCTGGCTCCACCTCCAATGGCAGCCATTTTGTGGCTGGCCCAGTCTCCTGTGGCAGCCATTTTGTGGCTAGCTTCACTTTCCATAGCAACTGTTCTATGGCTGTACCCACCGTTCTGTGTCAGAATTCCAAAGTTACCCGCAGGCTTGCAAAGGTTGGAGACCAATTTCCTGACTGAGCGTAAGTGACCTTCAAACGTCAATTTGACCTCTGAACCCCTAGGCCCCATTTGATACCCAGCAATCAATCTGTTCCTCTTCCATTTCTTCAATGCTCTCAAATCCATCTAAGTCAGTGGTAGTCAACCTGTGGTCCTCCAGATGTCCATGGACTACAATTCCCATGAGCCCCTGCCAGCAAATGCTGGCAGGGGCTCATGGGAATTGTAGTCCATGGACATCTGGAGGACCACAGGTTGACTACCACTGATCTAAGCCACTGCCCGTCACCACATCTCGTGGCAGTGAGATCCACAAGCCAACCACTCTGAAGACATGAGCATTGACTCACGAAAGCTCATACCTTGCCACAATTTTTGTGAGTCTTTAAGGGGCTACTGGGATCTTGCTCTTTTCTACCGCTCCTTATCTGGACCTGTGCTTTGTTTTGTCTTCCTTGAATCTGCAGCCCGTCAATTTAATTGGGTAAAAAAACAGTCTGGTATTATACGAGAAGGAGGAGAGTTTCTTTAGATGTGCTTTCTGTACACCCTGCCTAGTTTTGTAGGCCTCTGTCATATCAGTCCTCTCAGTACCCTCCCTGCCCAAATTAAATAGAGCCCAACACATTTATCCTTGACTCCAATTTCATAATCATTCAGGCTACCTTTTCCTGCCTGCATTGGCACGTAAGTGGAGTTCGACCCTGAGACATAATGGAATAAAGATCTGTCCCTCTCCGTGGATTCCGCAACAGGATCTTGGTTCCTCCTTCAGAGAAAAAATGTGCTAATTCGCTTATGTCTCTCTTTTTTCCTAACACACAATTATTTCAGCTCTGGCAAGAAAACCGACCAGACTTTGTAAACATTCAGCTGTACCTCACGCAGACGAATGGGATGCAGGTATGCGGGGAAGCAGACAGGACTGGGGATGACAACTGCTCTGGGGGGGAAAATAAGCCAACAACCAAAAACAGAAGGGAAAAACTTTTTGCTGGGCTATGTCTGTTTTATTTATTTATTTATTCTTTAGATTTTGCTGAAGAGCTGGGAAAATGCAGGATACGTTACCCTGAAGTCAAACCCAGTTTGCAGGCTTCTAATGTGGCAAGCTGGGTGTGATTTCCCGCTCTTCCACATGCAGCCAGCTGGGTGAACCTTGGGCTCACCACAGCACTGATAGAGCTGTTCTGACTGAGCAGTAATCTCAGCCTCCCCTCCCTCACAGGGTCTCTGTTGTGGGGAGAGGAAAGGGAAGGCGATTGGAAGCCGCTTTGAGCCTCCTTCGGGTAGAGAAAAGCAGCATATAAGAACCAGCTCTTCTTCTTCTTCAGTAATATCAGGGCTCTCTCAGCCTCACCTACCTCACAGGGTGTTTGTGGTGGGGAGAGGAAAGGGAAGGTGATTGGAAGCTGCTCTGAGACTCCTTCGGGTAGAGAATAGGGGCATATAAGAACCAACTCTTCTACTTTTTCTTATCAAGCATAGAAGAAGAGCTGGGTTTCTTCCTCTGTTTTTGTATCCCAGTTTTTACTACCTGAAGGAGTTTCAGAGTGACTTACAATTGCATACTCTTCCTCTCCCTGGGAGAACTGGGACTGGCCCGAAGTCACCCAGCAGGCCTTACATGTCTCAAAGCAGCTGACAATTGCCTTCCCTCCCTCTCCCAAAACAGACACCCTGTGAGGTAGGTGAGGCTGAGAGAGCTCTGAGAGAACTGACTGGCCCAAGGTCATCAAGCAGGCCTCATGTGGAGGACAAGTGGAAAATCAAACCTGGTTCTGCAGATTAGAGGCTGTCTCCCTTCTACGCATCACAGGGTTTCCATTTTTACGACCAAGTTTCTAGTCCCTTATAAATGCAAGAATACGCCTGAACCTGATGTATTTTCAGACTCATGAAGGGCTGGTGAGGTAGAGAGGGAGGAGGGGTTGCCAGCAAGTTTCAAGTGGGACTCAAAATAGCTTCTGAAGAAAAGCGCCCAAACCGAAACCTGAAGTGGAGGAAAATCGATGCCTGTTTTTCAAAGGCAAACGGACCGAAAGAGAAACGCTGACTTTTCCCAACAGCCTTTAAATGGAGATCCTCGTCTTCCATTCTGAAAGGAAAAGGTTACCCCCCCCTACTCTAGAACAAAGAGTTGGTGTCTTTTCAAGCAGGAAGCTGCATCGCCCCGGACCCGAAAGCCAAGCTGGAATATTAATCAGACTCCAGGCCTTGAAACTGAATGTCCTGAAGGAAAAAGAGACCTTGCCTCATTTCCCTGTGTTTTTGAGCAACGGCAAGTGAATCAGTTTGGAAGGTATTACATCACGGGCGGCTGTGCCGTTTGGGGGCCGGTTCTGAAGGCCAGATGGGTACGAGAAGAGCCTGTGGGTTGGGGAGAACCACACTGAGAGCCCTGCAGCTGCTGAAACATCGCCGTGACTTCCCGCAGGCGTACCGATGACTCCTGTGCCATGCGGAAACACTGGCGTGTGCAGATTGCCACAAGAGAGGCTGGTTCATAGTGGCAAAGTGTACCCGATATTCCAGGACGTTTCCTTCCCCCGTACTTCCATTCTGAATCCTTCGTTTAAAAAAGAAGCTATTTCCCACAGCTGATGTTTGGCTGCGAGAACATGAATTGGGTTGATTAGTTTCATCTGAATTAGCTTAATTAAGTTAATTGGTTATCCCAGCTCTTTCAAAACAATGGGGCTTAATTTGCCCCTGAGTGCCCATGAGGTGCTTCAGTAGATGTATTATTTCCCCTGTTGGGAACATGCCATGTGGACTGTGGTTGCCATGTGCGGCCTTCAAGAGCCAGCTTGGTTTGGGAGTTAAGAGCGGTGGCCTCTAATCTGGAGAGCTGGGTTTGATTCCCCACTCCTCCTCCACATGCAGCCAGTTGGGTGACCTTGGGCCCATCACAGTTCTCTCCGAGCTCTCTCAGCCTCATCTCCCTCACTGGGTGTCTGTTGTGGGGAGAGGAAGGGAAGGCGATTGGAAGCTGCTTTGAGACACGTGAGGCCTACTGGGTGATTTTGGGCCAAGCACAGTTCTCTCAGAACTCTCTCAGCCCCTCCTGCCTCACTGGGGGCTGTTGTGGGAGGGAAGGCGATTGTCAGCCACTCTGAGACTCACAAGGCCTGCCGGATGCCCTTGGGCTCTTCATGATTCTCACACAGTTCTTGGGCCAGCCACAGTTCTCCCATCTGCCTCACAAGGTGTCTGTTGTGGGGAGAGGAAAGGAAGGCAATTGTCAGCCGCTTTGAGACTCCTTTTGGGCTGTAGCAAAAAGTAGGCTACAAAAAACAGCTCTTATCCTTCCAGTGGAACAAATATCTCCTCCCCTTTAATCTCAGGAAAAGGAGGGCTGAAGGGAGGTCAGAGGCCTCTGCTCCCCCTATGCCATGGTTCTGATCCAGCCTGGGCCCCCCTGGCACTTTTAAATGGCGTTTCCATGGGAACTGCATTATGGCTGTGAGTGATATTCTCACAAATACCATAACGTGTATGTGAGAGCCAACTTGGTGTAGTGATTAAGAGAGCCAGATTTGATTCCCCACTCCTCCTCACATAGCCAGCTGGTTGACCTTGGGCTAATCACAGTCCTATTAGAGCTGTTTTCGGAGAGCAGTTCTGTCAGAGCTCTCTGGGTCTCACCTACTTCACAAAGTGTCTGTTGTGGGGCGGGAAAGGGAAGACGATTGGAAGCCACTTTGAGACTTCATCGGGCAGTGAAATGCGGGGTACAAAAACCAACTCCTCCTTCAATCTTGCCCAGTAATCAAGGCGGGAGGGTTGGCCCTACCCCGTAAAGTGGTCGCTGGTTGACCTGTGACCATTTGCATGCCTTGTTTCTTCCAGGAAATCATTGGAGAGAAATACCAAGTCCTAAACTCCCGTCTTTCGATCAGGCGACCTTGCTGGGAGCTCCTCTTTCAGGAGATCGCCAAGAGTAACCGGCGGTAAGTGAGATTCCCCAACTGCAGCGTTTTGAGGGAAGGGGGACAGCTTCATGCGCTGCCTTTGTATGGAAATTACTGTGGGCTTTGACGCTGAACGCCAAATCACCGGACAGCTGGTGTTCCCCAGAATTGTTGTGTCTGGGAAACAGGCGCTTCTCAACAAAAGAACTGTCCGTTTCTGCAGCTAGGGCCGTTCGTCTTCCACACAGCCAAGCAGCAACCGGGGAGGAGGGAGTTCTGCGCATTGTCTGGAAGTGCGCAGAGATTGAACGTTTTAATCCATTCTGGCAAGCCAAGCCAGCATCTTCTTTGCAGCGTGGATCGCGCACTAGAAAGAATCTTCGGTCTGCAGCGATGAAAAGACGCAATTGATCAGACTGGACCGAGGTCGTGAACCTTTCAATGTCTGGCCTAACCCACTGGGAAGGTCTCCCACACGGGGCCCATAACATTGAGTGCCATCGCTCAGCAGCCCTGTTCATTTCTGTGGGGTTTGCAACGAAGATGTCAAGAGCCAACGTAGTGTAGGGCTTAGAGCAGCCTTTTTCAACCCGTTGACCGCGGAGAGGCCCCTGAAATAATTTTTCAGGCTTCGAAGAGCCCCGGAAGTGATGTCAGCTCGCCACGCCTCCCAGCCACGCCTCCAGAAGTGACATAAGGCCGGAAGTGACATCACATCCTGTGTTAACTGGCAAGCTTGAGGCAGACTGGGGTGGGGGAGAGATAGGAGGTGGTTTAAGGCGGGAAGAACGGTGGGAGAGCAGTTCTCTCTCAGGTTTGGAAGCAACGAGATAACTCAGGCATGCTCATGGGAGGAGGAGAGCAATGGAAGCGGCCAGTTCTCTAGCTTGTGGCTGAGACCATTAAGGCAGGACGGGAAGAGCCACAGAACCCCAGGGGTCTGCAGACCCCTGGTTGAGAATCCCCGTCTCAGAGTGGCAGACTGGAATGTGGGAGACATGGGTTCGAAACCATTACCATGGAGGCCTGCTCGTGGCCTCTCAGTTGTGAGGATAACGGAGAGAAGAGGAAAACAATCTTGTAAGCCGCTTTGGGAAGTAAGGCGAGGCATAAAGGAAGCTATAAAGGAAAGTAAATAAATAAGAACGTTTTTCTATTGTGGGGGGGGGGGGGAATTGCCATAGGGAAAATGCCTACAAACCTGTCAATCAAGCTGTGTCAACCAGGGTTTTGTGAAATCCTGGGGTTTCTTGAGAGCCCTGGAAGGGTTTCCCAAATTGGTGGGATTTAATTAATTTTTAAATATATATTTTAAAATTTGTTAAACACTTATCAGCTGACGTTGACCATATATGGTCCTGTTGACTCAACTCCCCCCCCTCCCAAAATGGCTCATGACAGGCCTGGAGTGGGGACCTGGTAGGTATCTACACAGCTCTGCTTTCCAACCATGTTCTGCATGATCGCACCACTTCAAGCCCTATGAAGGTAGGTTGAGGGACTTGGGAATGTTCAGCCTGGAGAAAAGGAGGTTGAGAGGGGACATGATAGCCCTCTTTAAGTATTTGAAAGGTTGTCACTTGGAGGAGGGCAGGATGCTGTTCCGGTTGGCTGCAGAGGAGAGGACACGCATTAATGGGTTTAAACTACAAGTACAACGATTTAGGCTAGATATCGGGAAAACATTTTCACAGTCAGAGTAGTTCAGCAGTGGAATAGGCTGCCTAAGGAGGTGGTGAGCTCCCCCTCACTGGCAGTCTTCAAGCCAAGGTTGGATGCACACTTTTCTTGGATGCTTTAGGATGCTTAGGGCTGATCCTGCGTTGAGCAGGGGGTTGGACTAGATGGCCTGTATGGCCCCTTCCATTCTGGGGTTTCTTGGAAGTCTGAACGGTAAGAAAGTTAAGAGAGGCTGCTGTAGATACAGGGTTGCTCCAAAGAACCATGGATGGAAGGTCCTCAGATATTGTGTGAGTTTCCACTTCACCCACAATCTCCATCCAAAACTGAAGCTGGAGGATCAGCAGGCCATTCCTTTGGCCAAGGCTGTTCCCCCAGGCTCAGCACATTTACGTAACCCTCAGTTTACCCACCAGCTGCTTGTGAAGCCCACCATGAGAACAGACCTGTGTGGGATCGAAAGAGCCAGCCTTTGGATCTCTTTGCCATCTGCCCTGCTTGAAAACACACGTGGGCCGGGGGACGATGCTTTCCTCAAAGAATACGTAGATATATTTTTTCTAAAATCCCAGCTCAGTAGTCACAACCACCCTTGTTAACTTGCTACCAATGATTCCATAATTACATACATTTTGCATTTGTGTGTGTGTGTTTGTGTCCCCACATCTATTCTGGGAGCCTCTCGGGATATTTTTTGCATGCCCCTAATTACGTTGTCACCTTGTAACGAAGCAGCCAAGGCGGCTCAGATGGAAGGTGCTTGCAGGGTGGGGGTAACGCTGTTGTCCTTACTCAGCCTTTCTCAAGTTTTTTCACCGTCAAGAAACCCCTGAAAGATCCTCCCGGCTTCGAGAAACCCCAGAAGTGGTGCGATCGTGCAGAATATGGTTGGGAAGCAGAGTTGTGGATACAGAGCCCCTCCCCTCCCCTCCCCATCCAATCGAAGCATATCATTGGTCATTTTGGGAGGGGTTGGGTCAACATGACCTTATATCAGTGGTTCTCAACCTTCCTAATGCCGCGACCCTTTAATACAGTTCCTCATGTTGTGGTCACCCCCCAACCATTAAATTATGCAAGTGATCTTTCACAGAAATTAAACCGAAACTGACCAATGGCGTGAAGATCCATCGTTCAGCATTGGATATAAATTGGTTTTTTTCCATGGTTTCTCTGTTCAGTTCTGCCTCTAGTTCCCACCAGTCCAACCTTTCTTTTTTCCGCTGCTCCAGACAGACAAACGCTCTATCTTGATCTACCCCGCAAGGCTGTTGTGTGGATGGCGCCCTCTCTCAGGCAAGCTGCTTGCCCTGCTGCGACCCCTGTGAAAGGGTCATTCAACCCCCACCCCCCCAAAGGGATCCTGACCCCCCAGGTTGAGAACCACTGCCTTATATGGTTGTATCACCCAATAAGTGTGCAACAAATTAAAAAATTAATTAACTCTCACCCACTTGGGAAACCCTTCAGGGCCATCAAAAAAACCCAGGGTTTCACATGCTTTAGGATGCTTAGGGCTGATCCTGCGTTGAGCAGGGGGTTGGACTAGATGGCCTGTATGGCCCCTTCCAACTCTATGATTCTAAATCCCTGGTTGAGAAAGCCTGTCCACTAACAATCACCTCTGGGTGTGTACCAGATTCTGAGCACTTTTTGCCTGACCAGCTTGGGGATCAAGTTTCAGGTCATTGTGGGCCTCAAGAAGAGGTTTTCCCAGCCTGACAAGCTGGCCTGCCTCTCATCTAGGAGTGCCAGCCTCCAAGTGGGACTTGGGGATCCCTCGGAATTACAGCTCTTCTCCACATTACAGAGATCAGTTCCCCCGGGGAGAAAAGGGCTGCTTTGGAGGTTGAACTCTGTGGCATTGTAACCCCACTGAGGTCCCTGTTCTCCCCAGAGTCCATCCCCAAATCTCCAAGAGTCTCCCAACCTGGATCGGGCAGCAACCCCCCCCCCCTCAGCATGAGTATGTTTCTCGTTCTTTATCACAATCCGTAATCAAGGCTCCCCCAGGGGGTTATTAGAATGCAGATCACAAATTACGGGGGATCTAGGGCTGGTGAATCAGCCCGTCCTCAGTTTACCCCCTTCCCCCCCCAGTTCCCGTGCTGGTGCTCGCCTTTGCATGGAGAGTGGCCAGCAGTATATCCACATGTTCCTGCCATTCTTGCAGTGGACACCCTCTTTGACTTGCAGTTGGTGGGCAGTGAGGAGAGAGGCAGCTTACAGTCAAGGGTTGCAAATCCATCTGCGTGAGGGGAGAATCCGATGACTCTTTAGCCACGGGCAATGAGACTGAAGTATTCTGGGCATTGTTCCTTGGGAAAGCAAAAGGCAGCCCCTTTCTCATTCCTTAATCCTTAAAAAAAAAAGAGAAATGACCGAGATGGGAGGTGGACACACCAGTTAGGCAAGTAGGAAGCCCAAGAGGTTGGTTTCGGAACGCCCCCTGCTGTTCTGCCAAGGACCGAGATTGAGGTGTGAGGCAGGATCATAAGCCTGCACTGTAATTGGCCAATGAGCAGTAGATCCCGTCTGCCGGATCCAGTCAGTTTAGAGTGAAATGGACCAACAGCGCGCTCTGGCAGGAAGATCTGTTGTGGGGCTTTTGTATATAACTTGGGGTTGGTTGTGGGGTTCTTTGGCTCAGTTTTGGTTCTTGTGCCATCACAAGAAAGAGCTGGTCTCTCCATGGGTCTAACACCCCCCATCTTTATGGGCTGGATCCAGTGGCTTCCTTCAGCTGACCCTACAGCTCTCTTCTTCCCTACCTGTAGCTTACAAATTTGGTGTGGGGGGGGGGGGGATATAGCTCAGTGTTAGGACCTCTGCTTGGCACCCAGTGTCCATGCTTTAATCCTTGGCATCTCCAGTGAAAAGGGAGACAAGAAGAAGAAGAAGAGCTGGTTTTTATTCCCTGTTTTTCACTACCCAGAGGAGTCCCAAAACAGCTACAAACACCTTTCCTTTCCTCTCCCCAGAACACAGGCCCTGGGAGGTAGATGGGGCTGAGAGAGATCTGAAAGAATTAAGAGCAGTTCTAACAGGACTGTGATTAACTCAAGGTCACCTAGCTGTCTGCATGTGGGCCCCCCAAAGGAAGGTATTCCACCACATTTTAACAGTGGTAGCCAGCAGTTCTCCTCTAGTCCCCAGCGGGGGTAGGTGGGGGGTTGCTTTGTCACCACACTTGTAATTGGAACTTTGTATTTCTGTAATTGTTGTCATTTTAGCGGGGGTTTTAGGGGACTTTGCCATTTATTTATATCTTGTCACCTGCCGCGAAGCCGGCTCTGCCAAGAGTGGCGGATAATACATTCAAATAATAACAATAACAACAATAATAATGTGAAGGAGGAGCAGAGAATCGAATCCAGGTCTCCAGATTAGAGGCCATGGCTCTTAACCGCTAATCCCCGCTGGCTTCAATGACAGAGCACCAATGTTGATGTCTAATTTGTCCTTAATCTTTTTTTAAAGGAAGGGGAGGGGGAGTAAAGAGCACAGTCGGGATCCATACCAGTGTTCTGCCACCTTGCTAGGCTCAGCTGGCAGAACTGCAAAACTCTGAAGTCTTGAAGAGCAGCTGTCCATCAACCAGGAAGATCCTGGCCTAGCCCTGCCTAAATTGTACGTGTTGGGATTTGGGAGTGAATGGGAAGAGTCAGGTTTAAATCCAAGCGTTGTGGATTAGCTAACTGTTTGCAGTGGGGGGGTTGAAGTTTGAGTGTCTGGCTGGAGTACAGAATTAGGGTGTGGGAGACCCAGATTCGAATCCCCACTCTGCTAGGAAGTTCACTGGTTGACCTTGGAACGGCCCCATATTGACCACCTAATCTAAGCCACCAGGTTGTTATAAGGCTAAAATTGGGGCGGGGGAGAGCCGTGCATGCCATCCTGATCTCCTTCAGGGAAGGCAGGGATAATAAGGTGGAAAATAATCTTAACAGCTCAGCTTGTGGCTCTGAACAGTCACTTCCTAGAGATCATGTTTGCCTGTTGTGAGGTTTTGGGGGACGGGGACGGACATACAACCGTCAGCAGCTTCTGGTCAGATCACACAAAAGGGTGACACCTGCTGGTGACTTGGCGAAGTACACCTGCCACCTTCGTCCCTTTGGATACTACAGGACTGGGCCATCCCTTAAGTCAAGCGCTCTTGGGCTGAGAGAGGAAGAGCCTTGTTTGTTTTCAGGCTGTGCGGTCTTAACTGCGGAGAAGAATTTTTGAAGCCTGCCAGGGCTATGAAACCGTTGCAGGGCAGCTGTGGCTTCATCACGGAATCAAAAACTGACCGCAAAAGAAATCCTGACCCTAAGGAAAAGGGAAGTCTGTCTGGGATTGAGTAGAACAGGGGTAGTCAACCTGTGGTCCTCCAGATGTTCATGGACTACAATTCCCATGAGCCCTTGCCAGCATTTGCCCGTGAAGCTGATTTCTACTACAAGAGCCAGCTTGGTATAGTGGTTAGGAATATGGACTTCTAATCTCGTGAGCCGGGTTTGATTCCCCGCTCCTTCTCCACATGCAGCCAGCTTGGGTGACCTTGGGCTCGCCACGGCACTGAGAAAGTTGTTCTCACAAAGCAGGAATATCAGGGCTCTCTCAGCCTCACCCACCTCACAGGGTGTCTGTTGTGGGGAGAGGAAAGGGAAGGCAATTGTAAGCCGCTTTGAGACTCCTTTGGGTAGAGAAAAGCGGCATATAAGAACCAACTATTCTTTATTCTTATTTTCAGGCCACAGGTCTGTTTAGGACAATATTGCTTACTCCAACTAGCAGCAGCTCTCCCAGGTCTCTAGCTAAGGCCTTTCAGGCCATCTGCAACCTGGTCCTTATAGCGGGAAATGCCCAGGATTGAACCTGGGACTTTCTGCCATAGAATCATAGAGTTGGAAGGGACCTCATGGGTCATCTAGTCCAACCCCCTGCACCCCCTGCCGGTCGAGCAGATGCTATCCCACGCAGCTGCGGTAGCCACCCTCTTCTAAGAAGCAACCTAATTTTCTTTTTCCTGTAAAGCTGCAAAAGGGAACTGACAAGGAGCCCTGAAGTTTTCTCACTTTGTTCTCAGAAGCTCCCTACTCAGTTTGCTCTTGGTCCTTGAGTGGAAGTTTAATTTGCAGAAATCAGGCGCTGACGCTTTGCAAAACACTGATCATCTGCTAATTGCTCCAGCCCTGACTGCTGCTCAGGGAGGGCTGCAGAGGCTGTTGGCAAAAGTGGAGAGTCTGCCTGAGCTAATTCATTCTCATTCCGTCTGTACGTCTCGGTCTGCATTTTCAAGGGAATTCTTAGTTTCCTTCTGGGCTGCTTCTGTTGGGAACCAGTTCCAGTTCTCTCAGAGCTCTCTCGGACCCACTTGCCTCACGGGGCACCTGTTGTGGGGAGAGGAAGGGAAAAGCGATTGATTCAAGTGGGCCCTCGTGTTGGTCTGAAGCAGCAGAACAAAGTTTGGGTCCAGCGGCACCTTTAAGGCCGGTAAAGTTTTTCTCAAGGACATATGGGCAGCGAATATCTGGAGGCTGCTAATTTGTTACTTACGTTTTTATTTTGTTTTATACTGTTAATAATGCCAGTGTACTGTGTTGTTTTTTAAATTTACTGTTAATTATAACCCATCTTGTACTCCACCATAAGCCATATTGGGAGGACGGTATAGAAATTATAGAGATGAAATGAAAACAGGGACACGTGGACATTCTCTGCCCATTCCTGACCTTGACCCTTTCTGCACTGGGATCGTTGCTGCTTGGCTCCTGTTCAGGAACACAAATCCGGGACGGGTGAGCTGCACCAGGCCAAATGCTCCCCCATGCGGGAACATGTAGAGGTGGGGCAACCTGCCCCAGCTCCAACTCCAGCCTGCAGTCCACCGCAAAACCTCCAGTGTGGAAACGGTCCTGCTTTCAGCCCCCCAGGGGTCATTTGCCATTCAAAAAATGGTTTGGGAGAAGGCGGAAATTCCGTCCGGATCCAAACCAGGCCCCAGAGGCACTTGGTGGAAATAACACGGGTTGGGTAGGAACATCTGGAACTGCCCGCTCCTGGACCACCATGTATGAAACGGCTGCGGCGGTAGTTAATTGTGACGTTCCCCCAGGAGGTTACGATCGTGAGACCTTGCGGAGGGCTCTGTCAATCTCGCATCAGCTCTTCAGGCACCGGCCTCATTAAGCTAATTACAGCTCCCCCGGGGGATGCTGGTAGCCCGATGCCTGAGGAAGGTGGACAGGTGCCAAGCAAGGTTTGAGTAGGTCCGTCAGCCTAACAGGTGGTCTCTTTGGACTGGATTAAGGACGTCGGTAATTCCGTGAATTTAGGCAGATTGTGAGCGGCTGGGCAGATTGTTTCTGCGCTTGGCTCTTGTGGCCTGCTCTTGCGTGTCCAGAGAAAAGCCAGTTGCCACTTTGGGGTCAGGAGGCAAATATCTTCCAAGCCAGACTGGCTTCTGTTTTTTTTTGGGGGGGGGCATCATCTGGGCAGAGGAAGTCCAAGTACGTGAGAGAGAAATGTTGTATTTTTTTTTTAAATCTACACTGGAAAAGGGGAGTGGGAGGGAGAATAAAGCTAACCCTGGATTTGCAGCTGAAACAACATTATTTTATCTGCATTGCCAGTCAGATCTCCGATGGCCAGAAGCCAGGTTGGGCAAGAGCCCGATCTGGTCTCACCAGTTTTCCGAAAAGGCTTGGGGGACACCAGGAAAGGTGCTGTTGGGTGGCAGGGTGCCACCACTCTGGGGACCCCTGCCCTAGAAGCAACCACGCACCTAAGAGGGCACCGGTGGAGTACATTCCCGCCGTTTCTGGTGCGGAATGATGCCACCCTTTCCCCAAGTCCTCGGGGAATGCCAGAGAAGCAAAGGAGTGGGTTGAGTATCTGGAGTGCAGTTCTGGAGGCCTCACTTCAAGAAGGACGTAGATAAAATTGAAAGGGCACAGAGGAGAGCGACGAAGATGATCTGGGGCCAAGGGACCAAGCCCTATGAAGATAGGTTGAGGGACTTGGGAATGTTCAGCCTGGAGAAAAGGAGGTTGAGAGGGGACAGGATAGCCCTCTTTAAGTATTTGAAAGGTTGTCACTTGGAGGAGGGCAGGATGCTGTTTCTGTTGGCTGCAGAGGAGAGGACACGCAGTAATGGGTTTAAACTTCAAGTACAATGATATAGGCAAGATATCAGGAAAAAATTTTTCACAGTCAGAGTAGTTCAGCAGTGGAATAGGCTGCCTAAGGAGGCGGTGAGCTCCCCCTCACTGGCAGTCTTCAAGCAAAGGTTGGAGACACACTTTTCTTGGATGCTTTAGGATGCTTAGGGCTGATCCTGCGTTGAGCAGGGGGTTGGACTAGATGGCCTGTATGGCCCCTTCCAACTCTATGATTCTATGAGAGATTAGAATCCTAGAATCATAGAGTTGGAAGGGACCTCCTGGGTCATCTAGTCCAACCCCCTGCACTATGCAGGATTAGCGGTGACTACAGATAATAACTGGATGCCAAAACAGTCCAGCGTATATGGAGCCCGACTCTGGTTTCGCCTCCCTTTTCAGTAGCCCTGGTTTACTCTTTCCGCCCCGGTTTGGTGACCCTGTTTTCAATCTCGACAGGAAGACCGTCGGTGTGTTCTGCTGCGGACCAAGCAAAATCTCCAAAGCCCTTCACAGACTGAGCAATAGCCGCAACCCTTACGGGACGCGGTTCGAGTACAATAAAGAATCCTTCAGCTAAAAGCCTCCGGGACTGAGAAAGGACGGTTTGGAAAACTCAAGTGCAATTTAGAGAAAGGAAACACAACATAAGAAGACTTCAGAATCCTTCAGCTTTAGCCAGAGGCCACGTACCAAAGAGTAGCAAAGGTATTTTTAATTATTATTTGTTATTTATAACTATTTAAAAACCTAGGAACCAAAGGACGGCCCCAAAACGCGTCCTGAAACCGAAACTTTTACAAACCTTTGAATTAGCCGTATGCAGTTAGAGATTCCTAGTAGCTCATGCGCTCAGTTCGGGATCAATCCACGCGGTAGCTGAAATGGCCACAATAAAGCGGGAAAGTGGGATCGGTTGAACAAGCGCTTGATTGATCAGACTGGGGGAGAGAAAACTGAACGCTTACGTTTGAAGTCTGGTGCTGCTCTACACTGGCAAATAAATAAAAAAAAAACAGATTTGAAATGGAAAGTTTTCTTCTGTGCAAAGATTAATTCTGTAGATGAAATGTGGGAATGGGTTTCTGTCATGTCCCGTGGAGGGCAAGGTATGAACGTAGAAGATGGGCTGAATTGAATTGGAATTCTTCATCCTGTTCTCATAGATAAGATACGGAGCTGGATGAATCGTTGCTTCTTAATTGGCTTTCCAAACAATGGGGCCGCAATCTTCTTGCCCAGTTAATATTTACGTATTTATTATATTTCAAACATTGCTGTGCAACTCTTGGTACCCAAGGCAACAACCGTTACAACGTTAAAACATTTAAAAACAGTGTTTAAACTCTCTCATAAGAACATAAGAAGAGTCCTGCTGGATCAGAACAGTGGTCATCTCGTTCAGCATCCTGTCCTCACAGACTGACCAACCAGTTCCTCTGAAGGGCAAACAGCAGGGCGGAGAGGCTGGGGCCTTCACGAGAACATCAGAAGAGCCCTGCTGGATCAGACCAGTGAAGGTCCGTCTAGTCTGCCATCCTGTCTCACACAGAGGCCAACCAGCTCCCCACAACAGAGCATAGAGGTTGAGGCATTCATAAAAATATAAAAGCCCTGCTGGATCAGACCAGTGGTCCATCTAGTCCAGCATCTTCTCTCACACAGTGGCCAACCATTTTCTCTGGGTGGCCAACTAGAGAGGCCAAGGGCTTCATGAGAACATCAGAAGAGCCCTGCTGGATCAGACCAGTGGTCCATCTAGTCCAGCATCTTTTCTTACATAGTGGCCAACCATTTCCTCTGGATGGCCAACAAGAGAGGCCAAGGCCTTCATGAGAACATCAGAAGAGCCCTGCTGGATCATACCAGAGGTCCATCTAGTCCAGCATCTTGTCTCACACAGTATCCAACTAGGGCATAAAGGCGGTCACCTATGTCGCCTCCTGGCTCTGGGATTCAAAGGCTCAGTGCCTCTTAATGTATATTTTCTGCTGCTTAATAGCCATGGACAGACTTCTCCTCCATGAACCTAGCTAATCCCCCTTTAAAACTATTTATTCCTGTGGCCATCACTACACCCTCTGGCAGCGAAATCCACAATTTAATCTCCAGGAGGATATCATGATCAATGTTAACTCAGTATTGTCCATTCAGACGGACAGGGGCTCTTCCATGTTTTCAGGTGAGCTCTTTTCACATCACCCACTCTCTGATCCTTGTCATAAGAGACACCAAAGACACCCAAGACCTTTTGTATGCAAAGTAGATGCCCTTCCACTGAAGAAGGTCAGCTTTTCTGCCCTGCTTTTTACTACCCAAGGGAGTCTCAAAGTGGCTTACAGTCGCCTTCCCTTCCTCTCCCTGCAACAGACACCCTGTGAGGGAGATGGGTCTGAGAGAGAGCTCTGAAAGAACTGCTCTGTGAGAACAGCTCTAAGAGGACTGTGACTAGCCTAGAGCAACCCAGCTGGCTGCTTATGGAGTCACGGGGAATCAAATCCGGCTCTCCCGATTAGAGGCTGCCACTACACCATGCTGGCTCTGCAAAGAACTGCTTTTTGCTTTTTGTTGGACTTGACCAGCCTATCGCTGTTGCTCAGCACTCGGGCAGGAGTGGGCCATGCAGTATGCCCAGCAAGAGCCTGAAGGTTTGCAGAGCCCACTAAGTAAGCAAGAAGCTCCCAACAATTGTCTGTGCCTGTAATTACATTCTGCCGTCAAAATTCTTCCCACCTTTAGCCGGAAGCCTAGACCTCTTGCCTGGTGATTTGTATTACTCCTGCAGGAGAGAGTGGCCAGGGAGAGATCTCAGAGCTGCCAGGTAAACAGTGTCGAGACACATTTATCAAACAGTAGAGTGAGCCGCAGAAGAACACAGGCATCAGAGGGAAAGGAAGGTATTAAGTGTGCATGGAAACATTGGACAGGAACAAAGGGATTCTCCTGTTTTGTGTGAAAAACAAAAGGCAAACAACACAGGAGCAAACATCTTCTGGGTGGACAACTAATGCTTAGCCTTTTGTAGCTCACTCTGTGCTCAAAAAACATAAGGGTATAAGAAGAGACCTGCTGAACCAGACCAATGGTCCATCCAGTCCAGCATCCTGTCTTATAGAGTGGCCAACCAGTTCCTCTGGAGGGCCAAGAACAGGGCAGAGAGGACGGGGGCCTTCATGAGAACATCAGAAGAGCCCTGCTGGATCAGACCAATGGTCCATCTAGTCCAGCATCCTGCCTCACACAATGGCCAATCACGTCCTTTGAACCAGCACAGACAGACAAGCATCCAGATGCAGAGACTTTTCATGAAAACATAAGACGAGTCCTGCTGGATCAGACCAGTGGTCCATCTGGTCTAACATCCTGTCTCCACACAGTGGCCAACCAGTTCCTCTGGAGGGCCACCAACAGAGCATAGAGGCTAAGGCCTTCACGAGAATATAAAAAGAAGAGTCTTCCCCCTGAGTTTCCTGCACACTTTCCTCTACCCACCACCATTTCCCTTCCAGTTTTTCCTTTTCCATCCTAACGGGGAGGAATAGGGGGGGGGGGGAGGTTAGGCCACGTGGCCCGGCTGTCATGATCCACATGGATTCTTTTATGGGAAACTGAATGCATCCAGAGTTTTCCAACCCCGTGAATCTTTTTATGCCTGCTTCAGCCCTGCTGTTACTGATTTAGGCGATGCTGCCTGCTCGGTTCATTGTTGATTGCGGCATAAGAGAGTGAGACGTTTGTTCACATAAGCCTCCTGCTTGCGTCACCTGTCTGGAGCGACAAAACAGGGAGAAACACCTGGGTAGTCACCTGTTATGGCAGGTCGGTTGCGCTTGACTGGTTGTCCAGCGGGGTGCTAGAGAGGGAGTGGGATGGAGATAGTGTTGGGATTGCAAGAGCCACGTTCCTTTAATAGAGTTTCAGGAATCACTTGAAAAAGCCGTATTTCATTATTATTCTCTGGGATAATATTCCCTTGGGGTTTGTTGGCCGGGGTTTGGTGGTGGTTATCTTGAATGTTTTTATGTTCTCCCTGTTTTACATTGTTTTATTTTGTTGGGGCCATGAGCCGGCCTCTGAAGAAGTGGCGTGTACCTTTTGAAAATAAAGATGTTGAAAAGCGTAGACCAAAGATCCACATTGCCCGGTGTCTTGAGCTTCATCGTGGCCACCCAAGTATCTTCAGGAAGCCCACCACCAGGGCATGGAGGTGATATGTCTCCCGTGCTTGCATTCAAAGATACACTGTCTCTGAACATGGAGGTTCCATTTAGTAATTATGGCTTACCACCCTTGATGGAGCTATCTATGAATTTGACTAATTCCTTTTCAAAACCTTCTACACTGTTATTTATTTACTTTATACCCCGCTTTTTTAAAGCTCCAGTTGAATGTTGTTACTTCATTGTAATACGTGTATCAAGATCTCTGAATTCCCATCTTCCATTTTTTTAAAAGGAAATCTGCCCTTTTTGATGCAAGGTATAAGGGGAAAGGCATACCACTCACATTAAAGAGATTAGAGAAACCTCAAAAATTCAGAGATCATGACAGATACTTTGCACAATGGTATGACAATATAATAACGTTCAATGGCCTGGTTTTCAAAAAGAAGATTCCTGGTAGCAGAGGGGGAAGGGCTGCTGTGGAGGTACGACTGGGAAATCTAAAATTCCTGTCCACACTGCAGTCTCACTCATAGAGACAGGAGGAGGGCTCTTGGGGTAATAAAATGCCTTGGGCACTCTCTGCCCCCTCCTTCCACCTTCTTCAAAGTAGCTCCCTGGAGCTGCAAATTAGCACTCCCCACCCCCAAAGAAGTGCAGGAGTCCTAATTTACAATTCTTGTCAGGTCCGATCCGCCTGGAGACAGCCCTAGCCCATAACCCGAACTTGTATGCGAGACACGAGGTCCCGTAAACACGTTTCTTCTCGATGGGTCCTTTTATTTTCAGAACGTCGATAGCACCCATCTGGTATCCTCGGCTCTACGTGGTTGACAAGGAGATTAAGAAACATGATTTAAAAAAACAAAAACAAGTTGTTTGCTTGTTTTTCTGAGAAAAGCTACACAGAATTAAAATATAAGTTTATAGCGGGAATACCCAGGAACGCAGAGGCACATAAAGAAAGGCCCCCTATGCACACCGCTCTGGGGTGGATCCTCCTTTGTATTCCCTTGAATGAAACCAGTGGCCCTGCAGGCGCATTTGCGCATGCCCGACCGGACGAGACCCATCCATCAAGTTCCGCAGGGACTCAGCGCGGGGGACGTAGCAATGTGTGTCTCTCTGCATCCAGATGCTTTTTCTGTCTGTGCAGAATCAGGACGAGCGTGCATAGCTAGAAGAACACTGTTGCTGTCGGCACACCCAAACATCTGCCGCCCTCTCCTTCACGACCCTGCGGTTTCGATGGCATTGCCTCCCTGGTTTGCTAAAAGTCGGGCTGCACTCTCTGCTTGCAAGGGCTCCCGACAGTGCGATAAATAAAATCTCGTCCCGGCTGTTCACTGACACACACACACACACCCCTCTCAAGGTAGGGACGAGCTCAGGAGTCTGCAGAGCGGGGTGACCTAAATGTCTGGTGCGCCGAGCCACCCTCGGACAGACAGCGCAAGAGCAAAGCCGGCAGCTGCGGCTGCAGTGCTTTGCACCAGCCGCGCATTAAAATTCTGTCATTGGGAGGTCATTGCGCTAGTCTTCGGAGCCTCGTCTGCCCCTCTCGTTGAGGACAGAGCTGGAACGAGAGGGAGGACGAGGGACTTCTCCCTGCCACAGAGTATCTCTGGACGCGTGGATCTATCCTTTATGGATAGGTCGTATCCATCGGACCGATTTGGTATCCCCACGCCCGTTTCCGAGCAAGCGGTGCTTGCGTGCCAGCTGGAATCCCTCCGTGATCCTCGAGCTCGGCCGGAACAAGTCAGGGACCTCCTCCAGTTCCTCCTGTCGGTAATCCCCACGCTGTGCAACCTCTCCCAGCCGCTCCTGCGGAGGCTGTCCTGAGATGGCCTCGACGCAGCGCACGGCATTAGCGATGCTGCACAGCACTGCCGGGAAACTCCTGGGAAGAGGCCGCGGGAGACGGAGGAAAACAGCAGCGACGGGAAGCCGTAGTGCGGCGTGCGGAAAACGGGCCGTTGGATAGTGGGCAGGAACCTCACCCACGTCTACCTGTGGATGGGCTGGCTCTTGGCCCCGCAATCAGGTGGCTCAGGTGGGTTTCCCCGGCTGATACAAACGCAGCATGCAGAAATCCTGCTCTTGATAACAACAACAGAAGGGACCTAATAAGGTGGCTGGGGCCTGCCATCTCTGCTGGTAGGTATTGCAGGATGGGAGGCGTTAGATGCCGTCGATGCCCCGGCTGTGCTGTGTTCTGTTCTCTGTTCTCGTTTATACAGTTTTCTTCCAACTCTGCCTTAGCAAATGCCAGGACGTTTGCGGGACAGAGTCTGGGGAGGCTGTGATGATACTCTAGGCTGCCTGCCCTAGTCTCTGTGGTATTTGCCATATGGGATGAGGGGAGAATCCTAGAGCGTCACTATATCGAGGCCGTTTTTTCCCTCTCTCCGGCTCCTCTGTTACGTGGCGGGTGGGAAATTGGGGCAGGGATGGAGGTGAATTCTTACCCTGGGTGAGAAATATGAGGCCTAGACACAATCTTAGTATATCCAAGATGACTGACAGTAGGTGACCCAGCGCTTTGTTATGCTTTTTTATGGCTATTTTATCTGGCCCTTCTTCCTAGGAGCTTAGAGCAGCATATATATGCTCCGTCCTTCCTCATTTACAACAACCCTGCGAGGGTTGGTTTGTCTGAGAGAGAGTGCCTGGCCCTCAGGTGTGCAGCTTCATGAATCAGGGGTGATTTGAACTCAGAACTGGAGGGGGGCCGTCCTCTGCTCTCTAACCACTGCACTATTTTTTGCTCTACACCAGGGGTAGTCAAACTGCGGCCCTCCAGATGTCCATGGACTACAGCGAATGCTGGCAGGGGCTTCTGGGAATTGTAGTCCATGGACATCCAGAGGGCCACAGTTAGACTACCCCTGCTCTACACCTACGCATCGCTGGCATGGACCACATTTTATACAGCAGGGCTGTTTTGGTTCGACAGGCATCGTAACCGCAAAGCACTTTGCACAGAAAATAAAATTGCTTGGACTTAGACATTTTTGGGCTGGCGATGAATTGCGAGCGATTCCTTCTCTGGTATCCCCTGGGGAACAGGCGTCAGGAAAGACCTTTTGCCACTGAAGACCCTCGAGAACGGTTGTCAGTTTGAGCACTGAGCCAGACAGAGGCCCGGTGAGATGATTCGGCGTACGGCCCGAAGGACGCCACAGTGTCAGTGGGACATGCTGAAGAGGATTATCTATGTGACACTTCAACTCTGTGCCACCCGGGGGGGGGGGGAATCCAAGTTTATTCAATACCAAGCACATGAAGGGATCCAATCAATGACCATCCAGAATTCAGGTTGCCAGTCGCCAGGTGGCAACGCAGGACCTCCTGCTGTGAGAGCCAGTGTGGTGCAGGGGCTCCAGTGGCAGCTTCTGATCTGGGGAGCTGGGTTCAATTCTCGCCTCCTCCACATGCATCCAGATGGGTGACCTTGGGCAGGTTTTCTCAGTCAGCCTCCCGTCCCTCACAGGGTGTCTGCTGTGGGGAGAGGCAGAGAAAGCGATTGTAAGCTGCTTTGAGGCTAATCTGGGCAGTGAAAAAAACAGTTTATAAAAACCAAGCCGATTTGGTTCCGCACTCCTCGACATGAAGTCAGATGGGTGACCTTGGGCTAGTCACAGTTCTCTCAGAGCTCTCTCAGCCTCCCCTACTGCACAGGGAGTCTGTTGTGGAGAAAGGACAGACAGGCAATTGTAAGCCACTTTGAGACTCTCTGGGTAGTGAAAGATGGGTTATAAAAACCAAGCCAGGTTTGATTCCGCACTCTTCCACATGCAGCCAGATGGGTGACTTTGGCCTAGTCACAGTTCTCAGAGCTTTTTCAGCCCCACCTACCTCACAGGTAGGGAAGAGGAAAGGAAGGTGATTGTAAGCTACTTTGAGCCTCCTTCGGGTAGTGAAAAGTCAGATATATAAATGAATTCTTTCTCCAGTAACAACAACAACAACAGTAATAATGGGAAACAGGCGATATAAAATATGATTATGATGATGGGAGAGGTGATACCGAATATTACTAATATTAATTATTAATATTAATAATAATCACCCCACACGTACGAAGCTGGCCGTTTGTGACAGGGAAATTCCTCGTTCTATTCGACTGCCCTCCCTCAGCTGCAACCTGAATGTGAACTGAATTGGCTTGAATAAATGGAAGTTTTTTTTTCACGATACGCTTCTTGGGAGATGTATTGACCGCACTCAGCGTCTCACTTCAAGGACGGGGCTCAACTCTGCTCCGTTAACCAACTAAACCGACAGAACTTTCTCCACGTTATCTGGTTTTCGGAGTGCAGATCCAAAGCGGAGGCTGGGAGGGAGGGAGGCCGGAAGCCATCACCTCCTCCTCATCCTCTAATTCAGGGGTAGTCAAACTGCGGCCCTCCAGATGTCCATGGACTACAATTCCCAGGAGCCCCTGCCAGCGTTTGCTGGCAGGGGCTCCTGGAAATTGTAGTCCATGGACATCTGGAGGGCCGCAGTTTGACTACCCCTGCTCTAATTAAACATGCCAGCACCGGAAGAGATTTTACTGCAAAGCTGTGAAGTTTCCTGATCATTACAATCTGGGGCGGGGTGGAGCAGGGGGGGGGGGGATATCCGTCTCTTCCACAAGCAGTTTATTGAAAGCTGCTTGGGGGCAGCGGCACATTTCCACGATGCGGCAGCCCTCTGCTAAACACGCCTCCGGCTACGGCCGCAATCAATAGATATAAAACCGGGTTGCGGAACTGCAGGAGCTGAACCACACAAAATAGTTCTCCAGTTTCTATTGTTGGGCAAGTCTAACAGACCTATGAATTGTCGACGGCTTTCTTGGCTGGAGTTGACTGGTGGTTGTGGGTTTTCTGGGCTGCGTGGGGTAGTAGCTAAAGGCAGCAGCTTCTAATCTCGTGCGCCCGGAGTGGGTGGGGCTTGAGGCAGGCAGGGACCTCAATGGAGGACAATGCAATGGAGCCCACCCTCCAAAGCAGCCATTTCCTCCAGGGGAACTGATCTCTGTCCCCTGGAGATGAGCTATAATCCCAGGGAATCCCTAGGTCCCACCTGGAGGCTGGCATTCCTATAATGAGGATGTTGTCTGTACAGGAGAGATCTGCAGAGACAGGTGTCTTGATGGAAGGCCATGGGCTGTGTGAGAGAGGACAAAGGGAGAGAGAGAGGAGGGCGGCTGAAGGCACATCCCAGATTAGGGCAAAGAGAGGCAGCCCATCCTTGGATATAACACCTTTGCACACTGAGAGGGACTTCGTGCCCACCCCCCAATGTCCAGACATGCCAAGTTAACAACAGGTTAACAAGAGCCAGCTTGGTGTAGTGGTTAGCAGTGTGGACTTCTAATCTGATGAGCTGGGTTTGATTCCATGCTCCTCTCCCACTTGCAACCAGCTGGGTGACCTTGAGCTTACCATAGCACTGAGAAAGCTGGTATGACAAAGCAGTAATATGAGGGCTCTCTCAACCTCACCTCCCTCACAGGGTGTCTGTTGTGGGGAGAGGAAAGGGAAGGTGAATGTAAGCTGCTTTGAGACTCCTTCGGGCAGAGAAAAGTGGCATATAAGAACCAACTCTTCTTCTTCTTCTCCAGTAATAGGGCTCTCTCAGCCCCACCTCCCTCACAGGGTGTCTGTTGTGGGGAGAGGAAAGAGAAGGTGAATGTAAGGTGCTTTGAGACTCCCTTGGGTAGAGAAAAGTGGCATATAAGGACCAACTCTTCTTCTTCAGTAATATCAGGGCTCTCTCAGCCTAACCCACCTCACAGGGTGTCTGTTGTGGGGAGAGGAAAGGGAAGGCAAATGTAAGCCGCTTTGAGACTCCTCCAGGAAAAGCAGCATATAAGAACCAACTCTTCTTCTTCTCCTCCTCCACGACACTTTGGACTCACAGCAGCATCTTAGCACATGGGCTCAAATGTGAGTTTTTATCAAGGGAAACAAGCATCAGCCAGTAGTGAAATTAGGCGTTGTTTTCCCTTTGCTCCCATGTGTGTCCTCAATGGGCCTCTCTCTCCCTTGGCCGAGGGTTGCCAGCTCCTTGGGGGAGACACAAACAAAGACTGTCCGGTACAGAAGTGATGCTGAGGAGAAAGAAACTGGAACACCACAATGCACCGTGAGAACTTCTCCATGTCCTTTAACGCCTGTAAACAAGCAGAAGACTCTTCAAGAGCATTCCCCGGTTCTTTCTCTGGGCCCCATTTGGACGTTCAAAAAACAATCAAGCAACTTGTTAGGTATAAATATAGAAATCCCAAAGAATCTTGAACTGGGGCTGCATAAAGAACAATAAAAGTACAAAGTAAACCAGCGATAAAAGATTATTCTTGTCTGGTTTAGTCCTCACCAAAGCGCTGTCCGATAACATCCGCTTTCAAAATGTTTTCCTCAGTGGCAGGGACAGCCTGAGAGGCCTAAGAGACCCTGGAGTAAATTTTGAAACACTGAACACGAATTTATCCAAGGTGGTAGCATAGAAAACATCTACAGGCCATGACTTGCAGTTTCCCGGATCCCTGTTCTCAAGGGGGGCCTGCATTCAGAAGGGCAAAAAGCCTAAGAAGACGAAGAAGAAGAAGAAGAGCTGGTTCTTATATGCCGCTTATTCCCTACCTGAAGGAGGCTCAAAGCGGCTTCCAATCACCTTCCCATTCCTCTCCCCACGACAGACACCCTGTGGGGTGGGTGAGGCTGAGCCCTGATATCACTGCTCGGTCAGAACAGCTTTATCAGTGCCGTGGGGAGCCCAAGGTCACCCAGCTGGCTGCATGTGGGGAAACGGGGAATCAAACCTGGCATGCCAGATTAGAAGTCCGCACTCCTAACCACTACACCAAACTGGCTCCTAACCACTACACCAAACTGGCTGCTAAGAAGAAGCATAGTAAATGTATAGATTCAAATGGGTAGCCATGTTGGTCTGAAGTAGCATTTATGTTACTGTTGGAAATTTACTCCAGGGTCTCTCAGAACTCTTGTGATGTCTTTGCCGCTGAGGAAAACATTTTGAAAGCATTTGTCACCTGATGGAACTTTGGTGAAGACTACAAAGAAATTAGAAAAAAGGAAAAACAGACAAGAATCACTCATGTTAACAGGCAGGGTCGAGGAGGACTGAATGGAGGAAGAGACAGGAGGTGGTTTAAGGCCGGAGGGGGAGCAATGGAAGCAACCAGTTACCGAAAGCGTGGCCATTAAAGCAGGAGGGTTAAGATCGCAGAGCTACCATGGATCCCAAGAGATTGCGGATCCCTGGTTGGAAATCCCTGGTGTCAATGAACGCACTGCTCAGTAATTAGTTAGAAGTCAATCCACTGTCCATCCAGCAATTAGTACAATGCATTGGTTAATTGATCATTCATTCATTAAAAGTTAATTTAATGGGGCTTTAATTAGATGTGTTTCCCCCGGGGAAGTATCGTTCACAGCAATGGTATTTGTGTGTTTGTGATATACACACATTCATATACACATATACATATGTATATATTTATATATTATATATATACCAAGGGTCAAGCCTGTTGCATGCAGGAATACAACACTGGGGTGGGGTGGAAGAACTCTGTGGATGGCCTCTCCCTCCCCCCAGGACCTGCAGGCAGCTGTTAGGGGACTCACCAGCAGGGGCAGCTCTCACGCAAGAGGGATCTGCAGCCTCCGAGCCTCGGAGGGAAGTGGAAGGAGGAGGGATGATGGGGGACTGAAGGCAATTGATCGACAGTCAAGCTGGTTGGAGGAGAAGGAAGAATTCAGGGGTGGGACACCCGCCCTGAGTGGGTGTTAAGTGCTGAGTGGCACTTAAGCCATGAGACCAAGCTCCTCCTCCTAGGCCTTAGCAGAAATATATTATGTGGAACAGATATACACACATACTTAATGTTCCCAATCAAAGGAATGTTAATCAATAGGACAACTGAGTCTCAGGAAACTTCATTTCAGCAGCACTTAAGGGCTGAACGGTGCCGCTTCACCCAGGAATTCCGCAAACAAGCCTTCCGTCATGGACGGTGGCCCTGAAAAGCCAGCTGAGGGTTGCCGACCTCCAAGCCTGGAGAACAACCAGCATTACAACTTGTCATGTATAAAAGGTAAAGGTATCCCCTGTGCAAGCACCGAGTCATGTCTGACCCTTGGGGTGACGCCCTCTAGTGTTTTCATGGCAGACTCAATACGGGGTGGTTTGCCAGTGCCTTCCCCAGTCATTACCGTTTACCCCCCAGCAAGCTGGGTACTCATTTTACCGACCTCGGAAGGATGGAAGGCTGAGTCAACCTTGAGCCGGCTGCTGGGATCGAACTCCCAACCTCATGGGCAGAGTTTCAGACTGCATGTCTGCTGCCTTACCACTCTGCGCCACAAGAGGCCCCTTTGTATAAAGGGTGGCATAAAAATCTAAGAATAGAAATAAATAAACCCATCCCTGGAAGACATGCCTTTCTCCAGGGGAGGCCCTTCTCCCAGTGCCCCGGTGTTTGTTCCCATTCCCTTGTGTGAGCAGTACTATTTGGTCTTTTCGCCAGGAATGCTAATGACCTTGCCAGGCTGTTTATGCCAGGATATGAAAAGAAGGATAGTTTGTAGAGAACTCTGCCTAGTCCCGAGGAGGGGGGACACGGGTATATCTGCTCCCGGGATTCATTCCTGCCAATTTGGTTTGATGTAAACAGTGCATTCTTTGTGAGGGCCACTTCCTGTAGATGATCCCTCAAGTCTTCCAGTAAAACTACTTTTATTCGTCTCTACGAAGAGCTCTGAGTCTGCTTTTGGGGTCTTCTGAGGTATGCCTCCTCAAGGTCATGACACAACTCATCTCCGGCCTGCAGTTTTGGAGGGTGGGGTCTATGGTGATAGACCTTGCACAGGTCCCTTCCCTCCCCAACTCCTGTCCTTCCCAGGCTCCATATTGAGTGGAGTCTATTATATTAAGGATTGTGTGGATTCCGCTACAGCACTGCATCTCCAAGTGGAAATGCCTCCCTCAATCTGTTTGAAGCCGCTTTGTCGGAGTGGGTGAGGGGAGAATCCGCAGTGCACTGAAATGCCACGAAACACAGAGGATTTGAATCAGGAGACATTTGAAGAGCAGAGATCTCCAGGTAATGGCTGAGCTGTTGGGTTTTTGACCGACTGAGTTGTCTCCAAGAGCAGCTCCACAAAGAAAACGTTACAGTAGTCTAGTCTGGAAATTGCCATGCCGTGGATCGTCCTGGCGGGCTCAGCTGCATCAAATAGGCAAGATAACTTCCACACTGAAGGAAGCTTTGAGAAAGCTCTTGGAACACCAAAGGACTTTCTAATAAATGGGCTGGATCCAACACAATTTCCATGTCGTTCTAGCCTATTGAACTAAGGCACAACTCCTCAAAGGGAGGCGGCGACAGTCCCCTCCAAAACATAGGGCCTTGTGGAACAGTGTCGCCTCCAGGATAGCTATTGTGTTCCTTGGTTGCAGCTCCCATGTCAACCCAGAGGTGAGCTTAAGTTAAAATCTGTGAAGAGCAGCCTGCTAGCTTGGAGACGAGACTGATCTCAGAAAATTCTAATTGTGGTCTCCTTGTTTTGGTGCTGCTTTACCAGCTTCTTCTGCAGCTAGGCTTATTGAGAGGAAGAGCAGGTATGTGTTTGTTACAACCCCCTGGAATTGTAGTCCATTAACATCTGGAGGACCACTGGTTGACTACCCCTGGAAAGTACAAATCAGAGCACTACGATGCCCTTAGAAATCCACCGAAATCAATGGGATTACATGAAGGCTACCCCAGTGAGTCTTTTTGAGAAAGGGCGGAATAAAAGTCGAAATACACATAAATAAAATAAATTAACCAAGGGCTAAAGCAGCAGATTAGACAAGGGTGGAAAAATTGGGCTCACCTTGGCTTCAGTAGGAAGAGTCTTTTATTTTTAAGGCAGAAGATGTTTTATAATATTAACATATTTGATGCGTGTCCCAGAAATGGCGAAGAAAAACACATTTGATTTTTAGGAATATAAATACAGTGACCGGTTTACAACATACAGAACAGCCTGTAAACCCTTTGCAGTTGGACGGCCCAAGCTGGTCCACTTTAGCCAAGTCGTGGAAGCCAAGCAAGGTTGGACCCTGGTAGGAGGTGGAATGTGGGGAGGAGGAAAGGTAGCCAAGTATGGTTGTGGTTCCATACAGTCCACTCTCTGAGACCGCCATTTTCTCCAGGGCAACTCACTTCTGTAGCCTGAAAATCATTCAGAATGTAGGTACCCCTATCTGCGCAATTGATCACTTCCTAAGCAATCGGTTACTGGTTGCTACTGGAGCATGCTCAGATTGCATGTGTTTGATGAGGACAGTAGGTTCCTCACAGTGCAACCCTAGAGAGAGTTAAGTTATTCAATATTCATGAAAGTCAGTGGACTTAGAAGAGTGTAACTCTCCTTAGAATGGCACTGTTAGCCTTCCAGTTTCATTCATAAAACTGCTAAATGGATGACTCCCATCAGCCCTAGAAAGAAGTTATATTGGGGATGACCAGGAGGGGTAAGTTGCAAGAAAGATGGGCTTCTCCTCTGTTTCAAGAACCAGCACTTTTCTGCACTTCTTATTGCTGTCCCTTGAGCGCCCATTCTGCATCATACCACCCTCCTTTCTGCATGTCTTTCACTCCCTCTAGTGGTCACTTCGATATTACATCACTGTATCGCAGGGTTATTTCCCTGCACCTTTGGAGTGCTTTTGAATAAATGAGTGGTAGAGCAATGGAATATAGAAGCAACTGCTGCAGGGAATGAAACACATGAAGAAAAGGGGGGAAATTAAATACAGGCACAGAAGCAATGAAATAACACATGCAGAAAGGTTCCCAGTCCCTGCAACAGGTTGTTCCCCACCCCTTATAGAGCTTGTTTCTTCCAGTGGGAAGGAAGGAGAAAATAAAAGGACTGCAGTGGGCACTGATAAAAATTAAGGCTAGGGCTGATATTGCAACTAAGAAATGTATATTTCCCCCACCCCCAAACTAAAAATTCCCTACGTGTTCCACCAACTGGATTCTTCAGGCGAATACTTAATGGTTATGCATTTACTTGATTGCAACGTACAAATTGCAATTCAGTTTTTAATTTTTTTATTTATAATTTAGCTAAATGACCGTTGTTATATAATTCTGGGGAAATCAGCGCTGTATTGAGAGAGTCTTATAAGTGCTCCTGAAAAAGCCTTTTGGTAAAACGGGCAGAGGGTTTTCGCTGCCTAACAAAATAGCCGCTTCCTCTTTGCTTGCCTTTATTTGTATCTCTTTGGGGTGGGGAGGACCTGGAAAGAGTGAGGGAACCCCCTTGGGAGAACAATGTGCACCGCTGTTGGGGGTGGGGGGTGCTTGCATGGACACATGTTTCGGGCACCCTTCAAACCCTGAAAAATGCTGGTCTGTCATTCCCAAGGTTCCATCTGGAAAGCTTACCACAAATGCAAGTGGTTTTGGGTTCAGCGCAGGAGCATTAGTTGATCATCAGAATGGTTATATTTTATTGTGTGGATTTTGTTGTTGTCACCCGCCACCAGTCAGCTTGCTGGGAGCGGCAGGTAATAAATCCAATAATAATAATCTTGACCAATGACCTGGGAATTTCCCCTCCCTCCCTCCCTTCCCTAGTCTCCTCCCCATCACCTGCTTTTTCCTTCCCGGACGAAAACCATGAGCTTGGCCACCCAGAAAAAAAGAACCGACAGAAGACCCTAGAACAGTGTTGCCTTCTGCTTATTTTCAAAGCTCCCTGCCAAAATCTTCAGGTATTATTCTGGCAACGTGCTTTACGAACACAAAACTGAACGAGTGGGAAATGTCCATTGATCAGCCGATCAAACACAGCCGTTTTGGGATCGTCAGAATACTGAATGTTTGTTCTGGACTCTCTAGCCTGCCTTAAATATACCTGAACTCCTGTTAGCACCGTAGAAGCACCGATGGGTTAAGAGGGGGCCTCGAGCAGTGACTATAAGTGCGATTGGTAGGACACGGGCTGATAATCGTCGCTCTCCATGAGCAGAGGCTGGGTCTCCTCTAAAGCCTTTTTCTTCTTCCGGCATCCGAGAACCGTGCATCCAGCGATCAGCGCGGTGAGGAGGCCACCCAGCACGGCCGCGCCTAGCAGCCAGGGCCACATCCGTCGGGCTTGTTCCCAGTAAGGCACAAAGAAAGTCTGGAAAGGCCCATCTGCAAACAAAGACCAGAAGACAAGAGATACACTCCTGTGAATGTCAAGTACTAGATGACAGGTGGACGGGGGAACACTGGCAAGTACGTGCCGTGGGAGTACAGTGACCGTGTTCCCGCAGAGCTCGGTGTGCTTTCTGTTGGCCGAGTTGAAATTGGCCGAGAGGAGCACAGCGCCACGCTGCTAAAAGGAACGAAATGGTCTCGTTGTGAAGACAAACAGCTTTGTGTCGAGAGGTGTAAGAGAGAGACCTAACTAGTAGTTGTCTGCAGTTGTTCCGTCTTTCTAGAGGCAAGCAGGGAGGAAGTGTTCTCAAAGGAGCAAAAAGTCTCCAACAGAAGAAGAAGAAGAAGAAGAAGAAGAAGAAGAAGAAGAAGAAGAAGAAGAAGAAGAAGAAGAAGAAGAAGAAGAAGAAGAAGAAGAAGAGTTGTTTTTTAAAGCAGCTTACAGTGGCCATCCCTTCTCCCTACGACACCCCGTGAGGTAGGTGGGGCAAGGAGAGTCCTAATGTTACTACTCAGTCAGAACAGCTCTATCACGGCTGTGATGAGCTGGAGGTCACCTAGCTGCCTGCAAGTGGAGGAGCGGGGAATCAAACCTGGTTTGCCAGAGTAGAACCCGCCCTTCTTAACCACTACACCAATCAGGGCACATCAGGAGACAATTTGAAAAATATCAGGAAGTTCCTAATCTATGCTAAATACACATCTCCTCTGATGGCCCCTATAGGAGAGTCTTCACATCCTTTTGCAGCCGTGTATGCTACAGACCTCGCATATTCCAGCATATGGTGTGAGAATCCATGCAGTGAAATGAAGACATAGTGGAGCTCCATACCTTTCTTAACATCTTGTTCTACCCATACACTTGGACCTCTTTCACTGGCTAGCGATCCTACTCTATGCTAAATACACATCCGGCGCCCCCTGCAAGATATTTTTCATCTGCTTTTGAATCATGCATACTACAGATTTGGCATAGCCCAGCACCTTCAACCTCACAAAGTTCTTCAGACTCGTGCATCAAGGCTGAGGTGTCCATGGACTGTTTGTTTGGAGTTCAGGGCGTGCGAGGCCACCACCATGCAAGTGCTCTAACTGGGACAAGTTGGGAAAAGGCTGTGGCTCAATGGTAGAGCTGCTGCTTGGCCTACAGAAGGTCCCCAGTTCGATCCCAGAAGGACCATTGGTCTAATACAACAGGGATCTTCTCACGTCCTCCTGATGAAGACCCCAGCCTCTATGCCCTGTTGTTGGCCCTCCAGAAGAACTGGTTGACCACTGTGTGAGACAGGCTGCTGGACCAGAAGGACCACTGGTTTGATCCAGCAGTGTCCTTATGTTTCCTAACCCCTTCTCCATGCCGTGCATAATTCCGTAAACCTCAAGAACATACTTCTGATTTCCTTTGCCCTTCATAATCCTTCCAAGCTGAAACTTCTCTGCTGAAACTTCATTTTGGAACAACCAACCTGGAGGCTGAGACCTTCTGGAGAGCCCTGTTTCTGATCTCTCACAGAATCATAGAATTGGAAGGCACCTCATGGGTCATCTAGTCCAACCCCCTCCACTATGCAGGACAATCACATCCCAATTGCTCATCCACTGTCACCTGCCACCTCCTTGAACCTTCACAGAATCAGCCTCTCCGTCAGATGGCTCTCCAGCCTCTGTTTAAATATCTCCAAAGATGGAGAACCCACCACCTCCCGAGGAAGCCTGTTCCACTGAGAAACCGCTCTCAGAAGGAACTAGCAAGCAATTATTTGCAAGAACAGGATGGCAGCATGATGACTCAATGTCAGTCCTCTTGCAATGCACTTTGCAGCTGGATCTTACCATGTGAAATGGCAACGTGCACTTGCCAAAGATCACCAGAGGGAACGGAAAGTGCATTATGCACCAAAGATTCACCTCCTGCCACTTTTCCCCTCCATTAGATATCTTTATCTGCAGTCGTCAGACTTAGACGCTCTCCCTGACAGATCCTCTCCCATCTCTTCTGGGCTCCCCGGCTGATAGTTACCTGCTTCAAAAGACTCGGAGGTGGGAGACATTAATTACTTTTTCACACACAAAAAAAGGAACAATCCGCTGTTTTCCTCTATTAATTAAGTCGGTGCTGAGAACAGGAGTCGTAATCTACACGGTATTCTCGGCGTGAAGGGGACTTTCCCTCTCCTGGTGCTTTTCAATTATTTCCCTCTCCCCTGTAGCCCGGGAGAATTCCTGTGGCTAAATTTAATCTTTTCTCTTTTTTAGCAGTCGGATGTTTTCAGTCTTTTCCCCCCTGGCTCTGCGTTTTAAACTAAACACCCGTTGCCCCCTCCCATCCGAAGAAGACGATGAAGAAGAAGAGTTGGTTCTTCTGTGCTGCTTTTCTCTACCCGAAGGAGTCTCAAAGTGGCTTACAATCACCTTCCCTTTCCTCTCCCCACAACAAACCTACCCTGTGAGGTGGGTGAGGCTGAGAGAGCCCTGAGATTACTGCTCGGTCAGAACAGCTTTATCAGTGCCATGGCGAGCCCAAGGTCACCCAGCTGGCTGCATGTGAGGGACTGCAGAATCGAACCTGGCTTGCCAGGTTAGAAGTCCGCACTCCTAACCACTATACCAAGCTGGCTCTCACAACCAAGATGATATTTCTCATGTACTTTCAATAAGGCTGTCTGCCTCCAGGGTTGGAGACCTTCTGAGATTGCAACTGACCTCCAGAGAACATGGATTCTTTCACCTGGAGAAAATGACCTCTTTGGAAGGTGGACCCAATGGCATTATACCCTATTTAATTCACTCCCCTCCCCACTCCCTAATGCCTCCAAATCTGGAATTATTGGAAATGAACAAGACTCTAGAGGAGGCTTTCTCAACTAGGGTTTCGTTGACAGCCCTGGAAGGATTTCTCGAATAGGTGGGAGGTTCTTAATTTTTCATGTATATTTTTAAATTGGCAAAACGTTTATTGGGTGATAGGACCATAGATGGTCATGTTGACATGCCCCACCCCTCCCAAAATGGCCAATGATGGGCCTGGAGAGGGTGGAAAGGGAGGAGCCCAAGGTAGGCATGTCCACAGCTCTGCTTCCAAACCATTTTCTGTATGATTGTGCCACTTCTGCAGTTTCTTGAAATCTGAAGAACATTTCAGGGGGTTCCACACCAGCAATTCTCTGTGCTGTTCTTTCTAAAATATCATGCATGTTGGGACCACTGTCTCAAAACATGGCTTCTGTGGGTCTCATCAGAGCCTGAATAAAGATCTGACACATATAGGGTGTCCTGATCATTTCAGCCTTACCTGGATTAGCTAGATATTCATAATCGTATCCCAGATCTTGCGACAAAGTGAAGAATTCGCCATTCCTGTAGAGCGGAATGAAGGGGACCATGTAGGATTCCCGGTTGTGTCCAATGGGAGCGTTGGCTGCAGGGTAGACCTCACGGTCGGGTCGGTGTCTTCTGAGCCACTGTTCAAAGATGCTGCAGAGAGAGTCATTCGTATTAGCCATTGTGGCAAGTAGACAAGGAGCTTTTTGCAGATAGGAGTAATACAACTGGTCCAGTTCTCTCAAGGAGGTTTTTGAAGAAGAAGAAGAAGAAGAGTTGGTTCTTATATGCCACTTTTCTCTACCCGAAGGAGGCTCAAAGCGGCTTACATTCGCCTTCCCTTTCCTCTCCCCACAACAGACACCCTGTGAGGTGGGTGAGGCTGAGAGAGCCCTGAGATTCCTGCTCGGTCAGAACAGCTTTATCAGTTCCATGGCCCAAGGTCACCCAGCTGGTTGCATGTGGGGGAGCGCAGAATCGAACCCGGCATGCCAGATTAGAAGTCCGCACTCCTAACCACTACACCAAACTGGCTTCTTGTTCGGAGGTTGGCTTCATTTGAGGGTGTGTGTTGACCAAATAGGATTTGTGATTTATCGATATCTAAGTCTGGATATCCATCGATATCCAAGTCCGTACTGGAAAATAGGTTTTAAAGTGGCATAAGAGGAGAGTTGCCATCCCTGCTCTAGCAACTGCTGGAAGCGTTTAAGTGGAAGACAACAGGAAGTAGGAGTCGTGCTGACACTTTATTACTCCTTCTTAGGAAGTGATGTCATGGCACCTGCAATACTCCAGGAATTCCCCCAATGCCTATATTAAGTTTTCTCAGCCAGGGTTTCGCGACGACCCTGGAAGCATTCCCCAAATGGATGTGAGTTAATTAATTTTTAATATATATTTGAATGATACGACAATAGATGGTCATGTTGACCCCTCCCCTTCCCAAAATGGCAATGATGAGGGTGGGAAGCGAAGGGGTCCCGAATGGGTATGTCCACAGCTGTGCTTCCCAGCCATATTCTGCAGGGTCGCACCCTTCCTGGGGGTTCTTGAAACCTGGAGAATGTTTCAGGGGGGTTCTCAGTGGTAAAAATAAAGTCAAGAAAGCCTGCTCTTGAGTGATGAGCAAACTGTTTGTTTTCTGTTCCTTTCTTGGAAGAGCCACCTGAAACATGGCATCTCTGCCTCCTGAGGAATTGCAAAGGTTCTGGGTAGGGCGACTTTTCTTCTCCTCTCTGGCCTGGGGTTTAATTGGGGCTTGTTGTGGTTTTATTTTTTAACCTCATTAGCCCGCTCTTTGAAGGACCGGGAACAGCTTCGTCCTCGGCCAGCAAAGTACAGGCCGATCCGGGCCCGGAGCTGACAAACATTTCAAGCCGTGGAGAAAATGTTACAGATTTACTGTAAGTGTGGGCGTCAGGCCAGAGTTAATGGCAGCCTCTTGACCTGCCTTTGTCTGTCAGAGCTACCGTGGCTTGGAGCTGTATTTCATGCCATTCCGTAGCATATCATTTGGAGCAAATTCCGTCATTGGAGGGGGAGGCGAAGGCTGGAAAACAGCTTGAGGCGCGCTGCGTGAAGGCTGAACAATAAAGGTGATACTAATAATAATATTTGGCATGCATGCCGAGCCTTTTAAACCCTAAATTGCCACATGAATATTCATCAGTCTTCCAGCTTAGAATGGATCCCCTCGCCAATGGGTGAAACTAGGCAGTAGGCCTCTGTTACCTTACTCTGATTGGCTCACTGGCTCTAGAGGTAGGGGGCGTTTAGTCCTAGAATAAGCTGCCCATCTGTCCCGGCTTCCACGGGACACTCATGCCTTCCAGGACATTGTCCCGCGTCCCGCCTGGGTCCTTTAATGTCCTGCTTCCGACTTCTCTTGTGGTGCCATGGGCCATAGCCCAGCCGGAGCCCCCTCTGTGCCCCCTCCCTCGCAGCCCCTCGCCAGCAGGATGGCTGGCAGCAGCGCTGTGCCCTGACTGGCCCTGTGGCTGGCCTGTGCAGGCATGCCAGGTAGATGCCCGCCCTTGGCCCCCACCTGACCTGCGACAACGGAGGCCGTGCAGGTGCACAAGACAGGCTTGTGGGAGAGGCGCCCAGGAGGCGACGGTGAACCCAGTCTGGGGGAGGTAGGGATGGAGGGAGGCCGCCGCTGTGGCACTGCATCCCGCCTTACCTCCCCTCCCCTCTGGTCACCTTATCCTAGAATGATAGCAGAGGCCCATCCGTCCCTGTCAGGGCTCTGCTGCTGTGCCTAGATTTACTCCTGGCAAAGATTGCTCATATTCAGAACTTGTAACCAGTTTGCTGTGCTTTTTGGCTTCGCTCTTTGGCTCCCCCTCTGAAATGGCACTCGTGGGTTCCTTATTGGGCATGGCTGACAAGCCTTTTCCATCTCACTGTGGCAAGGAATCTTCCCCTCCTGCAGGCTGAGGCAAGAGGCGTTGCAGGGCACAAATCCCAACACTGTAAAACTGCAGACATTTTTCGTCTTTTATCATAGACAATGAATGAAGAAGGCTGGGCTATTTTCACACAGTTATATGGTTCACTACATTGACACCTACTGGCAAATTACAAGTATTGCAAGCAGCCTGTGACAAGTACCATATTTGCCGGCGTATAAGATGACTGGGCATATAAGACGACCCCCCAACATTTCCACTCAAAATATAGAGTTTGTTACATTACATTACAGTACTATGGGCCACTAGGGGCAGCTATGTCTATCCCAACTGAAGTGCACCCGGCGTATAGGACGACCCCCCCACTTGGAGGCATGTTTTTCAGGGGGGGAAAGTAGTCTTATACGCCAGCAAATACTGTATTCAAAAAATCTGGCCTCACCTAAGCAAGCAAACCACAGAAAGATCAGCCCATGTATTGACTGTGTAAACTCACCAGCTCTTGTAAGAGCATAAATTTCGAGCAAACTCTTCTTTTCATAATTGGACTATGAGGTTCCACTACAGGGACCCTGGAGCATTCAAAGTGCTGTTGAAGAACACTTAGACATGACAAAGTGACCCAACATCCATGGTGTGCGCTTAAAAATAATCTAGAATCCTAGAAGGGTCACGCCTACCTGTCCACGAAGGCATGGTGCAATATAAAGATGGGATCATTTGCCGACCCTTGGACTTGGGACATGGTGCCGTTCATGTAGATGTGCAAGGCATTATGCAGACTGCTTTGGGATGTGTTCGAGATCGCGGTCCTCGGACTGGCAAAGCCTGTTGGTGAAAAAGACATTGTGCGGAAAAAGGCAAGACATACACAAGCGCTTGGATTTCATGACCAGCTGCATTTAAGGAATGGGCTGACACGTCAACAGACTGGTCCAGAATTGGATTTTATTCCTTTAAATTCAGAGGCCACCCTCTCTGCCAGAGCCAGAAGGATGCAGAGAGGCGTTTCACTGATGCCGTACGTAGAGGATGCATTAAAAGCAATGCTTAAAGCACAACACAAAGTACTAGTTCGTATCTTATATGGAGGGAACGGAATCATGAACGGAATGGGATCTCCGGGTTCAGAGTTAGATTGCCTCTGAGGGTTAGGTGGTGTGGAGCAGCTAGCGTCTGATTGGCCACTGCTGTCCAATGCTGTCTCCTGCCCCAGGCCCCGCCCTCCCAAACCTCCCGGGATTTCCAGGCTTACACCTGGAGAGCCAGTTTGGTGTAGTGGTTAGGAGTGCGGACTTCTAATCTGGCATGCCGGGTTCGATTCTGCGCTCCCCCACATGCAACCAGCTGGGTGACCTTGGGCTCAACACAGCACTGATAAAGCTGTTCTGACCGAGTAGTAATCTCAGGCTCTCTCAGCCTCACCTCCCTCACAGGGTGTCTGTTGTGGGGAGAGGAAAGGGAAGGCGACTGTAAGCCGCTTTGAGCCTCCTTCGGATAGGGAAAAGCGGCATATAAGAACCAACTCTTCTTCTTCTTCTTCTTCTTCTTCTTCTTCTTCTTCTTCTTCTTCTTCTTCTTCTTCTTCTTCTTCTTCTTCTTCTTCTTCTTCTTCTTCTTCTTCTTTTTCTTCTGGAAACCACAGCCTCAGTGCAGGAGACCTGCAAGAGTGGCCCTTTCGCTCTGTGCCTTGGGATTTCCCAGAGAGGCTGTCCCCAATAACAAGGCTGTTGCTCCCATCCCCCCCATCAAGAGCCAGCTTGTTGAACCTCGAGCTCCTCTGGCCTACCGAGCAGAGAGTTGAATTAATCTTTCTGATACAGAATAATAGAATCACAGAGTTGGGAGGGGCCGTACAGGCCATCCGCTCAATGCAGGACAGCCGAAAGCATCCAGGATCCAGGCGCTGCTTGAAGACCACCAGTGGGGGGTGGGGGTTCACCAACTCCTTAGGCAGCCCGTTCCACTGCTGAACTACTCTGACTGTGAAATCTGGCCAATATGGTATACAGCAGGACACTATGAGATTTTGCGATTTTGATACCAAGTCAGAATCTCTTGATAATGGGATGAACTTCCCCAGAAGCTTTCAAGAGTATACTGCTTGGCTGCCATGAGAACAATAATCATGACACATACCTCAAGGAAGGCAGGCAGGCAGGCAGGAAGGAAGGAACCATAGAATCATAGAGTTGGAAGGGGACACACAGGCCATCTAGTCCAACCCCCTGCTCAATGCAGGATCAGCCCAAAGCATCCTAAAGCATCCAAGAAAAGTGTGTATCCAACCTTTGCTTGAAGACTGCCAGTGAGGGGGAGCTCACCACCTCCTTAGGCAGCTGAAGGAAGGGAGGGAGGGAGGGAAGGAGGAAGGGAGGAAGGAAGGAAGGAAGGAAGGAAGATGACAGAGAACAGAAACAAAGGAAAGAACAACAGTAGACAGGAAGGAAGGCAGAAAAGAAGGGGGAGAGAAAGAAAGAAAGAAAGAAAGAAAGAAAGAAAGAAAGAAAGAAAGAAAGAAAGAAAGAAAGAAAGAAAGAAAGAAAGAAAGAAAGAAAGAAAGAAAGAAAGAAAGAAAGAAAGAAAGAGTTTCCAGAGTCCAGGTAGGGCCTGCAGATCTTCTGAGTTCCTACCGATCTCCAGACTACAGAGATCAGTTCCTGCTTTGGAGAGTTGAATCAATGACATTATACCCCACTGAAGTCCCAACTCTGTTCTCCTCAAGCTCCACCCTCCAAATCTCCAGAGATTTCCTAGCCAAGAGTTGGCAACCTGAAGCTGAGGGAGAAAAATCAAAACCACCCGCCCCGTCAGCCGATGGCCTGCTAAAAGGAACACCTTGCCCTGGTGCCAAGACCTTAATGGACCTGCGACCAGCCAAATAACTGTGATCACAGTATTCTGTAGCTGGTAGGAACCTGGCATAGACCTGACATCTGCTGTAATTGACAATTTAATGTGCTTTTGCCAGAGAGCACCTAAGCAAGCTTCTGGCTTCTGCAGTGACCGAGACACGATTTCCCGTGAGTTCCTCTGGCACGTTAAGATGAACTGCACCAGCAGAAAGCAGCGCATTGACCATACTAAACATCATCGGAACAATAGCACGGCACAAAGCTACAGAGACCCAGGTTCAAATTCCCGCTGACAGCCAGTGTGAATAAATACAGATCTAGACCCACCAAAGGTCTGGTTCGCTATAAGGGCAGCTTCATGTCTTCGGGTGTATGTTCAGTGCTCACCCCAGCAGGCCGTGAGAGAAGTGGAGGAAGCCCAAAGCTTCGTTTGGGAGGAAACACACACACACACACACACACACACAGGCTCCATATAACAGCCTTTCTCTACCTTTATACCCTTGAGAAACTGACTCTGAAGCTGATTCTGTGAAGGGAGTGGCAGGTTACAGAGGATGAGCGATAGGGTTGTGAGTATCCTACATAGAGAATCAGAATCAGAGTACCTTTATTGGCATGTGAGGGCGATCTGGCTACGACATCTGTCACCCCATTGATCGCCAGGGTTGATTCAGCTGATCTGGCTGGCTAGGTGGGTGTCCCCTACCTCCCTCACCGCTCCATGTGCGTCCCTCCCGAAGCTGCGCGCTCAGTGGAAGAGGACGACCATCCCAGATAGAAGGAGTATACCATTCTTCGGTCAAGGGTATACAATAGCTGTGCTCCCCTGCTTAGAACCTCCAAACAAGCTCAAGAGTATCCTACATAGTGCAAGGGGTTGGACTAGATGACCCATGAGGTCCCTTAGAACTCTATGATTCTATGAAACCCCTGAGACATTCTTCAGGCTTTGAGAAACCCCAGAAGTGGTGTGATCCTGCAGAACAGAGTTGGGAAGCAGAGCTGTGGACACGCCCACCCAATGCTCCTCTCCTTCCCACCCCCTCCAGGCCCCATTGTTGGCCATTTTGGGAGGGGTGGGTAGGTTGACATGACCATTTATAGTCCTATCATCCAATAAACGTTTAACAGTTTTTAAATCTATATATAAAAAATTGATGAACTCCCACCCATTCTGAAAACCCTTCCAGGGCCGTCAAGAAACCCATGGGCTTCACAAAACCCTGGTTGAGAAAGCCAACCACAGAATGTCCAAAGTGAACCGTCCTGGGCATCAGCTCTGCAGGAACTTCCAGCATCTCACTTTCCTGTGATTAACTGTTCCAGCAGAAATTGGGGGAGACGGAATTACACCATTGGGGCGCACGCTTGCCCGAGAGTATATCCCAAACTCAAGAACTCAGCAAATCAAATGGTTCCTCTCCAGCGATCTTCATTTGTTGGCGTGCCGACAGGGCGTGACACATGCTAAAAGTTTCATCAAGGCTATATTTGTATTAATCGGTTGGTTACTCAAGGGGGAACGGCTGACGCTCCCGACATCATTCGTCGTCCGTGCATTTCCCTTGCCCTGTTCAAACATCCATGCCCCTCTGTCCCTAATAGTGGGAAATTGCTTCTTTTGTGGTTGGTGCTCTTCCGAAGGACAACAAGCTGTTCCACACACGTATGCTTTTGCTTGATGCAAGGCCCTAAGGAGGGCTACCCCCGTCTAAAATTATTGACTTCAGTGGATTTGTGGCGCAGGGTGGTAAAGCAGCCGACATGCTGTCTGAAGCTCTGACTGAGGCTGGGAGTTCGATCCCAGCAGCCGGCTCAAGGTTGACTCAGCCTTCCATCCTTCCAAGGTCGGTAAAATGAGTACCCAGCTTGCTGCTGGGGGGTAAACGGTCATGACTGGGGAAGGCACTGGCAAACCACCCCGTATTGAGTCTGCCATGAAAACGCTAGAGGGCGTCACCCCAAGGGTCAGACATGACTCGGTGCTTGCACAGGGGATACCTTGACCTTTAAGTCTTCTTAGGATTCTTCTGGAGGACTCACAAGGCCTGGTTACTCTCTTCCAGATTGATCAACCCAGACCGAACACTTATACAATGTCATGTACAATAGCATTTCACACACAACTCCCCCCCCCCCCAGAGGAGTTGGGTTGTGCATTCAGTTACCATGGACCAAGCGACTCTTTACCGCACAACCCATCGTGCAACAAGGTGCAAGTCCTTTTTAAAAATAACCTTTAAGTGATTTAAAGCAGTGGTTCGCAACCTGGGGGTTGGGACCCCTTTGGGGGTTGAATGACCATTTCACAGGGGGCGTGGCAGGGCAAGCAGCTTGTCAGTGGGGGGGGGGTGGCACTGCCACTGTTCTTGCTCCTCCTGAAGGCGCCCGCCAATTTATATCCAATCATGAACAATGGATCTTCACGCTATTGGTCAGTTTTGGTTTAATGTCTGTGAAAGGACACTGGCCTAATTTTATGGTTGGGGGCCACTACAACAGGAGGAACTGTATTAAAGGATCGCGGCATTAGGAAGGTGGAGAACCACTGGTTTAAAGGGAAAATCCGAGGAAAGCCAAAAGGAACCAAAAATTGCATATTGCAAAACCCACCTTCTTCTTCCGAGCTGAACAAACGGTATTTACACACCAGCATCAATGTACATCTGAACCTTTCTTCTGTCTGCTTTCTGTCCTTTAAGGAATTAGGCATCGTATCCCTCCCCCCCCCCCATCTCTGGCTTTAATAAAAGCAATTGATTTGCATGATTACCATCTGCATGTCCACGTCTGCCTTGCCCATTTTCCTGCGATGGCAGAGGCTTACTTTTCTCAGTCCCTTTGCTATTATCTCTCTGTGGCACCTTCTCATAAATTACCGACCAGATTTTGATCTGATTTCCATACCTAAGCTCTCAAATAATTCACGAGGCCTCCTTACTGTTTATGACAAAGTGCACTGCCTGGTAATCCTGGTGATTTTGTGCTGTATCTCACATTGCCCCCAGATAAGCAGGGCGCCTTGTTATTTATCTGTCAGGACGATCCGATGCATGTTTACCCAGATGTAAGTCTAATTTTTATTCAGGGGGCATTACTTCTACGTAAGATCTTTTAGGATTGTGGTGTATCTGCCGATCTGGTACATTTTAATCCTCTAATTTCTCCAAGAGACTGAGGGACGCCTTCTTTTATAGGAACCTAAGAGAAGCCATGCTGGATCATCAGGCCAATGGCTCATCCAGGCCAACACTCTGTCACACAGAAGCCAAAACCCAGGATCCATCAGTAGGGCCAGGACTCCAGAAGCCTTCCTGTTCTTGCCCCCAAAGCACCCAGGATACAGAGCAACACTGCTCCAGAACTAAGAACCTAAAAGAAGCCATGTTGGATCAGGTTAGTGGTCCATCCGGCTTGAAGATCTCCCAGAATTCCAAATGGTCTCCAGGCAATGGAGATCCTCCCCCTGGGAGGAAATGGCGGCTTTCAGAAGTGGATTCGACAGGTCTACCCACAAATCTGTGGGAATTTTCAAACTGAAACCTGGCAACCCTAGAAAATCCTCGGAGAGCTCCTGCTAGACTGGGTGGACAATCCCATCCATGATGGACAGTCAGATCCATGATGGACAGTCCCATCCATGATGGACAGTCAGACAGGAAGCTTCGTGCATTCATGAAAGGCTACTCAAGCCTGGTTATGGCAAACCAGGAAAAGATGAAGAGTTGGTTTTTATACCCTGCTTTCACTGCTCGAAGGAGTCTCAGAGTGGCTTACAAATACCATCCCCTTCCTCTCCCTTGGGAGGGAGGAGAGGCTGAGAGAGCCCTGACATTACTGAAGAAGAGTTGGTTCCTTTTTTGCCACTTTTCTCTACCCGAAGGAGTCTCAAAAAGTGGCTTACATTCGCCTTCCCTTCCCCCACATCAGACACCCTGTGAGAGGAGGGGGCTGATAGAGCTCTCCTATTACTGCTCTGTGAGAACAGCACTATCAGGGCTGTGACAAGCCCAAGGTCTCCCAGCTGGCTGCATGTGGAGAAGAAAGGAATCACACACGGCTCGCCAGATTAGAAGCTGCCGCCCTTCACCACCACACCACTCTGGCCGGGGTGAGACCTCAGCAGGATACAAGGCTGTAGAGTCTACTTTCCAAAGGAGCTCGAGAGAAAAATGCTAAGGATCAAAGCGAAAAGAATTCAGAGTTTCTCAGTATATCTGGTATTTGGAGAGAGATTTGTGCGGAACAATATGACAGGCAGAAGGTAGGCGTCTCTTTGAACACCGCAGGGCCTCGGGCAGAAGATGTTTCTAATAACACGCAGCCAGGCAGAGCTAAGACAGTGAGCTGTCTAACGAACCAGGCCGAATGTTTGAGCAACGCTTTACCCGGAAGATGTATGGTGGAAGTATTAAAAGAAAAAAGGTTTCATGTCAGGACTCTGAAGGAAAGTGTGTTATTTAGGGTCCCTGTAGAAGGACACAGGAAGACCAGTGTGGGTCTCCTGAAGAGCTGGATTTTCCAGACAGATTTTTTCCAGATGACGAATATTTATTATTTATTTACACATTTATATCCCACCTTTCTGCCCTCACGAGGGCCACCAAGGTGGCTAGCGGTTTGAAATACGCATGATAAAAAATCACATTTCAAAAAGAAGAAGAGTTGATTCTTATATGCCACTTTTCTCTACCAGAAGAAGAAGAAGAAGAAGAAGAAGAAGAAGAAGAAGACATCTCAAAGAGGCTTACAGTTGCCTTCCCTTTCCTCTTCCCACAACAGACACCCTGTGGGGTGGGTGAGGCTTAGAGAGCCCTGATATTACTGCTCGGTCAGAACAGTTTTATCAGTGCTGGGGTGAGCCCAAGGTCACCCAGCTGGCTGCATGTGGGGGAGCGCAGAATCAAACCCGGCTCACCAGATTAGAAGTCTGCATTCCTAATCACTAAACCAAGCTGGCTTTCTGGACATGGAAGCTAGAGAAAGGACTGGGGAGGGCAACCTAGATGGAGCAACTTCCTTCAAAGGAAAGACTGGGGAGTCTGGGAGTTTTCAGTTTGGAAAAGGGGTGGCTAAGGGGTAGGCATGTGCACAGAAATATCAATCGCTATTTTTGGGGTTCGGCCTGAATCGATTTGGCCAAATCCAGAAAACCGGCATCACTGATCACTGGTTCTGGGGGAGGTAGCATACAAAGTGGGGGGGGGGGGGATGCAATAAAATACCACAGGGAAGGATCACAGTGAGGGGTTTGCAGGGGTATCGGCAGGAAATGGGTCTTAAATGCCCAGCTGCGAAAGAGCTGAGCAACTTATGCCTTGTGCGTGGAGGAGAACGAAAAACAGGTTTGACCCAGTGCCTTTCTATCAGGGGATTTAGAACAGGGCACAGCAGTATTGATCCGTACGATTCTAACAAAGAAAAGAGACCCATTTACATTCCAGCTTTCCCTTATACTCAAAGTTGTCTGATCCTCTTAAGAGGCTTATCTTTCCAGGATCAAAACCCACCCTGACCCACAAAGGAATGAGAACGGTATACAAGCCATGACGGCTTTACTTTTGGCCGGCTGAGAAGCCTTGTTTCCCATTGGCTCGTGAAATGTTGGCCAATTGGGGGAAGCCTGTGACTAATATGACAAGACAATTCCGCAGTGGAGCAAGTAGATGCTCGCTAGGGGGGCTGTGTTGGGTTGCGGAAACAGCACGGCGGGTGTGGGGGAGGAGAAGGCTGGCGTTTTGAGTACTCTGTGGTCCCAATTAGGATACAGCCCAGCACACATTTGATACAAAGCCCTTCTGATCTGGATTGACACTTTTGTGGTAATGCTATGAATCTATTATCGAGCACATGGTCTGCAAGCTAGCATCTCCACTTTTATCATCTTAGCTGGATGTTCCCTCACTGACCCCCCTTTGATTGGATAAACGTGTGGAGCAGAGGTCCATGAATGGCTTTGAGCCACGAGGTCTAGATGGAAGATTCTATCAGGGGCAGAGATGCTCTGGATTCTTGGTGCCTGGACGACCACAGTGGGAGGGCTTCTGGAGTTCTGGCTCTGCTGGTGGACCTCCTGATAGCACCTGGGATTTGGCCACGGTGACCATTTCTGCAGTGGGAACTTTGCTGCCTCGGCTCCCATGCGGAAGCACAAATCCAGGGTGGACGAGGTGCACCGGGCCAAATGCTCCCCTGTGCGGGAGCAGGAAGAGGCGGAGCAACCTGCTCCAGCTCAAACTCCAGCCTGCAGCCCAACGCAAAGCCTCCCATGCGGAAATGATCTGTTGGACTGGATGGGCCATTGGCCTGATGCAAAACAGCTTTTCTTACGTTCTTCTGCTCCTGCTGGTGGACCTCTTGATGGCACCTGGGCTTTGGCAACCATGTGACAGAGTATTGGGAGTTCGATCCCAGCAGCCGGCTCAAGGTTGACTCAGCCTTCCATCCTTCCGAGGTCGGTAAAATGAGGACCCAGCTTGCTGGGGGGTAAACGGTAATATATAAACGGTAATGATTGGGGAAGGCACTGGCAAACCACCCCGTATTGAGTCTGCCATGAAAACGCTGGAGGGCGTCACCCCAAGGGTCAGACATGACCCGGTGCTTGCACAGGGGATACCTTTACCTTTATATATATATTTTAAAAACACAGCATATTCCCTTTGGATCATTTAAATGTTGTCATTTTACAGATATTTGCTCAAATCATTTTCATAACACCTGCCAGGAGGAATTCTTGAGGTGGAGTGAACATTCAAATACATGACAGACACCTTAAAGAAAAAAATTGTGCTAAATGATATGAAACCTAAAAAATCGACAGGAACAGAATGCAATTTTAAAAGGCATTGTCACAAACGATTATCGTTTTGGCTCAAAATCCATGGAGATCAGATCCCCCCCCCCCCCAAAAAAAAAGACTTGAAATGCACTTTAAAAAAAATCTCACTGTTTTTCATGAAGACTTAACTCTAAATGACAGCAGAGAAACAGGTAAGACCACTGAAAGTCCCTTACTGGACAACAGAAAGTACCTCTTTAATAACATACCTCTTTTCTTTTTAGCCACTGAAAAGCTTATTGTGCTATGCCCACAGAGTGCAATTTTTTAACAAATTGATTTCAGCGGCAGGGAAAGGATATTCTTACTTTTTCATCTAGGTTTGTAGGATTGCCAGATTGGGTTAGAAATTTCCTGGAGATTTTTGGATGGAGTCCATGACAAGATCTGGCTGGCAGGTGACAATGGATGAGCGAGAGGGTTGTGAGTGTCTTGCATAGTGCAGGGGGTTGGACTAGATGACCCAGGAGATCCCTTCCAACTCTATGATTCTATGAAGAAGGGGAGTAAGGGGTACCAGATCTGGGGTGGGAAATACCTGGGTGGGGAGGGGGATGGAGCTGGGAGTGGGCAGGATTCGGGGCAGGGAAGGGACCACAGTGGAACATAATGCTATGATATCCGTCCTCCAAAGCAGCCACTTTCTCCAGGAGAATTTACCTCTGTAGTTGTACAGTTGTAATTGCAGTTGTAATCAGTTGTAATCTCTAGGCCCTTCCTAAGGTAAGGTAAAGGTAAAGGTACCCCCTGTGCAAGCACCGGGTCATGTCTGACCCTTGGGGTGACGCCCTCTAGCGTTTTCATGGCAGACTCAATACAGGGTGGTTTGCCAGTGCCTTCCCCAGCCCTTCCTAAATTGTACCCCAAACCAGTAAATTATATAGAGAAGTAAAAAGTGGGTCGGAGGAATGCCAGACCAGCTATGGAGGGGGGTCTCTGGTGGGCAGCTTTCACTGCCAGCTGTGGGAGCAGGAGAATAACTGTAAAAATTGTCAATCTCAGCTGGACTGCTACATAATCTGAGAAAAAGCCCAGAAGTGACATGAAGTCCCTCTAGGAATTGCCAGAAAAATCTATGGTCTTACTTCACTTCACTTCACTGTTTTCCCCTTAGCTACCCTAAGAGGGGGGAGGGGGCATGTAAATTGCTAGCTTTGCAATCTATTAAAAACCTGATGACATTATGCATCTTTTGCAGCTGCCGCGGAATCGGCAAGTCTTCACGGGAGACAAACGATAAACATAAATTATACAGCTCGGTGACAAACTGCAGCAGCTCAAGAAAGTTTAAATTTATTACGGGTTATGCATTTGTGTTGCTTTAAGGATTTTTTTAAAAGCCCAAAATCATGAGGAATGAATCGATACGGAAGGGTGCTAATGGCGGGGCTCCAATTCAGTGCGCCGGGGTGGAATCCCAACCTCAGTTAATATTTTAAAGTATTCATGGCGTAAATATGTCATAATCTGCAAAGGTATTCAGAATGATCAGGGTTTGGAAAGCATGGCAAAAACACTGCTGTAATGTATTGGGTAATATATAGTTTTAGGCGGCTGACAAGGCAAGAGCCATAAATCAGCGGACACGGCTTGTGATCTGCTCCGCTGCCCAGCTATCTGCCAGGAACTTGGCATCCTCTTTGCGGTTCCTGAAGGCAGCAAACTAAGAGGCTGGTGGAAACCTTGATACTCTGCTCTGGTTCGGCCTCATTTGGAGTCCTGTGTTCAGTTTTGGGCATCCCAGTTGAAGAGGGATGTTGACAAACTAGAACGTGAACAAAGGAGGGCAACAAAGATGGTGAGGGGTTTGGAGACCAAGACGTATGAAGAAAGGTTGGGGGAGCTTGGTCTGTTTAGCCTGGAGAGGAGACGACTGAGAGGGGATCTGATAACCATCTTCAAGTATTTAAAAGGCTGCCATGTTGAGGATGGAGCAGAGTTGTTCTCTCTTGCACCAGAGGGACAGACCAGAACGAATGGGATGAAATTAATTCAAAAGAAATTCAATCTAAACATCAGGAAGAAGTTCCTGACAGTCAGAGCGGTTTCTCAGTGAAACAGGCTTCCTCGGGAGGTGGTGGGTTCTCCATCTTTGGAAATTTTTAAACAGAGGCTAGATAGCCACCTGACAGAGAGGCTGATTCTGTGAAGGCAAAGGGGTGGCAGGTTACAGTAGATGAGCAATTGGGATGTGAGTGTCCTGCATAGTGCAGGGGGTTGGACTAGATGACCCATGAGGCCCCTTCCAACTCTATGATTCTATGATTCTAGGATCAGTGCCTATGCCCTATGCCAAGGCCATGCACGAGTCATGGGTAGAGTTGCCAGCTCTGGGCAGGGAAATACCTTGAGATTTTTAAGACTGGAGCTGGAGGGGGAGGGACCTCAGTGTGGTGTAGTATCACAGAATCCACCCTCCAAAGCAGAATTTTTTTCTAGGGAACTGATCTCTCTCCACTGGGGATCATCTACAATGGCAGGAGTTTGCCAGGCATCCCCGGGAGGTTGGCAACCCTAGTTGCGGGTTCTTGCCAACTCTCGCATCACCAATGCCCAATTTGACTCATATCTGTGGGGCACCTGGAGAGATTCAGCCATCCCTCCATTCTATCCTCCCAGTATGCGGTGTGCATTTTGGCCCACTGGGAAACCCATATGGACCCATAGAGGGCCCATGCTAGCTTTACCTCATCGGGTCAGTTATGGGTTGGTACTTGCATGGGAGACATCAAGGAAATCCATGGCTGTTATGCAGAGCCAGGGAGTGGTGAACCATCTCTCTCCCTTGCTTTGAAAACCCTATGAGGTGGCCATAAGCCAACTGGGTTTTGAAGGTACTTTGCACTGTCACACCAGTAGGTTTCCCCAACAAAGTGCCTCTCAGGGTCATTTTGGATCAGGAAGCTGGCCATAGGAGGAAGGCAGAAACCCCTACTCCACACATTCTCCAGTTGGACTTGAAACGGGGCTCTTGACTTTGAGAACCTACAACTCATCAGAGATGCTCAAATATCTTCTGGTTCTACTTACAATCTCTTTCCCACTTGTGCAATCATGGCAGAGAAGGGATTGGAAAACCAAATTCAACCTCTGCTGAAGACAGAAGTCTTGGGGTCCACCCTTCATCTTTGCTCTCAGGATTTCAGAGGGACAACCCTTTGTTGATGACTTTGCTAATGACGTGGTGACATGGTGACTCTTGTAGTCCCCTGATTGACTCCCAAAGTCTGACATTCTAACCACTATTAACAAGAAAATAGAGAGCCGCACCAGTCACAGGAGATAAGAAATAAGGCCACGGCCGATGTGCAAAATCAGGTAAAACTATATTTTATCACTTATGTGATAGTTTCAAAAAATTCCCTACACGTTTCGCCAACAGACTTCGTCAGGGGAGTCTGTTCTCGCGACCGTTCTTCATAAAGAGTAAAAAAGACCAGTAGCTTAGCCTGGTACTTTAGCCACTCTACCAGGCCAGCTGTAAAATGCATTTATGTAAAAATTTGCCATTGCTTTCAATTCCATTGCATAATTCCATTGGGTTAACTAATGTGCATGTTCATATTGATCAAACACTACCAAAAAAAAAAAAGTGACATTGATATGATTGCATTTATGTTTGTCTTTCAGTTGCCAGGTATGTTGGACCAGCTGGGAGGGGATGGGGAGGAACTTACTGGGAGCAGGAAGGGAAGAAGCAGAAAGTGAATGTGAAGTTGCTATGTCACCCAGACATTGCATAGGCCTTTTATACACTGGTGTTTCCCTTTGTTTTTACTATGCATTCTCCTTTTCAGGCTCTGTTAAGCAGTCTGTTTTGAATAGGGCTGCCCAACAGTGCCCAGTAGAGCCTGTGAGAAGAGGTCTGGTTTAGTGAATGAAACATATATTGCTAAACTCATTCTGCTTGTTACAAAACCCACAACATGTCACATGCTGGAACAAGGAAGCACGGAGGAAAGGACGAGGATGGTGATAGAGAAGTGGCCTTCAAGAGGTGCCAAAAGAGGGGGACGGACGGACCCGAGGGACTCTTTCTGCTTTTGAATGATCTTTGGCTTGGGAGTTAAGAAAGGGGAGAAACTGCCACAAAACCACTCTCAGAAAAACCGGGGAAATAGCTACAGGAAAGCAAACTGAATGATGAAAGGGGGGAAATTAACGCAGATCAGAAAATAAAACCTGATGGACATGCACAATGAAAGTGAGGGGGAATGCAGAATGGAAAATTAAACCATGTACAGCCAAAACAAAAAAGAGGAAAACATCAGTGCATAAAAGGCATAGATCAACGGACTCAAAGAGGTGTAAGTCGTGTCTGAACAATGCTTTATTCAAACCTGAAATTTAAAAAAGAAAACAAAAGAGAATTCCAATGGAAGCAGTGCTGCTTCAGAACAAAGACCAGGTATGGAGGAATATTTCAGAATCTTGAATAGTCCTGACTGAACTGATCACATCAGAGTTTGGAAACTCAGTGAGGTTAAGAACATAGGAGAAACCATGTTGGATCAGGGCTGGTCATGGTCAGGACTTGGATGGGAGACCACTAAGGAAGGTGAAGGTTACCGTGCACAAGCTACTGCTGATCATCTCTTCTCACGAAACCCCCTTGAGAAGTCACCATAAATCAACTGCAACTTGATGGTACATAACTACTGATTAGCTTGGAGCTCAAACCTCTGAAGAGAAATTTGGAAGGATATTTAATCGTGACGTGCTATGAAGACCCTCTGTTAAAAGGCATGGGGTCAGCAAGAGTTCAGCAGTCTTGCCCACTTAAAGAACCCTTTGGATGCTGACCTTAGACCACAGTGATCATGTTAATTGAGCTATTTCCATGTGCAATGCTGGGTCATCATTTGTTGTTTCATGCACAGCTGCACTATGATGTTTCTGTTAACAAGGGAGAAGCCGTGACATTGGTGATTTGGGACAATTACACCCCATGAAATCAAACGAGGAGGTTGCTGGTTTACAAGTATTTTCATATAATTAATGAAGAAGGCAAGAGTCTCTTGTGTAAGGCAGCAGACATGCAGTCTGAAAGCTCTGCCCATGAGGCTGGGAGTTCGATCCCAGCAGCCGGCTCAAGGTTGACTCAGCCTTCCATCCTTCCGAGGTCGGTAAAATGAGTACCCAGCTTGCTGCTAGGGGGTAAACGGTAATGACTGGGGAAGGCACTGGCAAACCACCCCGTATTGAGTCTGCCATGAAAACTCTAGAGGGCATCACCCCAAGGGTCAGACATGACCCAGTGCTTGCACAGGGGATATCTTTACCTTTACTTAATGACCAAGGCAAATGTTCAGACTTGGAAATCTTCCTCTTTGCCCCCCACTTGGGGCGGGTAGAGGAAGAAATGCCAACAGTACACACAACCGCCAGAGAGGAGAGACAAACAGAAGGTACCTTCCAAAGTGTTCCTGAAGCTGAAGTTGGCCATTTTGTCCATGGTCCCAGCCTCGTATTGGGTCAGACTTAGACAGAATTCGACGTCTGCTGAAGATGGAAGCCGCGGCGTCCGATCTTTATCGTGGTTCCCAGGATTTCGGATTAACGGCCCTTCGTTGGTGCCGTTGCAGAGTTCTTGGCGACTGTTGTACTCATCGGATCGACTGCAAATCACCTACGGGTTAGAAAAGTCCCACTGTGTGTTTGGCTGATCTTATTATGCCGATCCGTGTATTTATTCCACAGATACCTTCTGTGCTTACAAGTGCATTCAAAGCGGCTTTCCGTAAACAATAAGTGACAACACAATCTGCAACGCGGACACAATGATCGAGTCTGTCAAAGAGAAGAATACTATGAAGGCACATCCCACATCCCAGAGCCAATGGAATGTGGGCTATGTAGTCAACCCTACTTCCAGGGCAGATCTTGGTGCACTGAAGAGATACCGATTCAGATCTCCCCACCTGCACAGCTGCCGGTGTTGGACTATGCAAGGTCTGTAGGGTGCATGCTTCAAAATCCTTGGAAAGCCAAAGGAAAAATCCTCAGTAATGCATGCTGAACAGGGCTGAATCTGCACCTACTTCGTTTATTCCGTTGTGGGTCCTGCTGAATCCAGATTGATTTGAACTCGGGTCTTCCTCTCCCCCCCCCAATTGAAACAGAAAAGTGTTCTGCGTGTGGTTAGGGAAGCTCAGAAAAGGGGGGGATCCAAGCACAGCAGGAGCCTCTTTCTTTTCTCGAAGGGGGAGGAGAGGATTATAGATGGCAGATGAAGGGGAATAAATCCAAGAGGCAAATCTCTGCCTGATTGGCCCTCACTGGGGGATATGCCCACAATAGGGAGTGGGCACACCCCCACCCAGGGCCAATCATGGGTCTTTCCCATTCCCTTCCTGCTCCCGCCCTTCCTCCTTCCTCCCAGAAGATGAGCTGGCCCACTCTACGGATCCATTTCATGAATGATAAACTGGGCAGGAGTGTGTGTGTGGGGGGGGTGGTGGTGGATAAGAGCCAGTTCCTCTTGCCAGCCCTGCGGTGGTGACTGTGCCTTCTGTTGAAACCTCCCTGCCACTTAAGAGTGGCATGGGAGGAAGGGAACTGACCTGCTTGCCAACCCTGTGGCAGTGACCATAGTCCCTGTTGAGCCCTCCTGCCCACCCAAGACTGGGGGGAAAGAGAGCCAACCCCCTCAATAGCCCTGAGGTGGTGAGAGCAACCTCTCCTCTGCCCCAGGACTCCTCCCCGCTAGGGAGCAGGGGAAAGAGGGTCAGTCCCACTCCGGGGCACTATGGGGGTTGGCCCTGCTCACTGGCAGGGCTGCCCTGTCGTTGTTGCTAGTGTCCATTGCATTCCTGCCTACAATGGGCTTTGCGTCTTCCGATTCCCTGGGAATGGAAATTTGGAAGAAGCCACTACTGAGAAGGCCCTGCTCTTTATTCCCAATAAGTCAGCCGTAAACTGACTTCCACTTCTTTTCAAAGCTTTACTTCTTTTTGTGCATCTCTCGGGAAGGGTGGCTAAAGCAACGTGCTGTAATAAAAGGAGCGGACTTTGACGCATCTCACTCAGGGAAGGATCAGTTACAAGGCTCGGTTTCTGCTTTTCTTAGCCTCTGTGCAGGCATATAAATAAAGATTAAAGTTTTTCATAAGATATGAAAGATACGAGTCATTAAGGGCAGTAAAGGCAACTGGCAGCACTTTGAGCGAGGCCTGGACATTTATCTCCGTCCGGCGTTGAGGCAGAATTCCTCCTGGCTGCTTTAAAAGGGATCTCTTGGGAACAACAACAACAAAAAAAAGAGCAATGAAGAATGTGATCCAGAATAGCTGCTTCTCATAATAAACGTCCTCTTCAAAATTTAAATCAATGCAGTTCCCCAGTGGGCTTTAAATAATAAAAGTTCCTCAAGAATTCTTGCTTGCTCTTCGACAGATGGGATTTTTTTCTTCCCCCAGTTGATAGCCAAGGAACCAAATATCCCCGAGGAAGGAGGGTTCCTCAAGACACACTGGGGGAGGGTTTAAAATGCAAAGAAAGGATATTGGAATAAATGACTGAAAACATCCAGAGATAGAAGAAGAGTTGGTTTTTATATGCCGCTTTTCTCTACCCGAAGGAGTCTCAAAGCGGGTTCATTCGCCTTCCCTTTCCTCTCCCCACAACAGACACCTTGTGAGGTGGGTGAGGCTGAGAGAGCCCTGAGATTACTGAAGAAGACGAAGAGTTGGTTCTTAGATGCCGCTTTTCTCTACCCGAAGGAGGCTCAAACATTTGCCTTCCCTTTCCTCTCACTACAACAGACACCCTATGAGGTGGGTGAGGCTGAGAGAGCCCTGATATTCCTGCTCGGTCAGAAGAGCTTTATCAGTGCCGTGGCGAGCCCAAGGCCACCCAGCTGGCTGCATGTGGGGGAGCAGGGAATCGAACCTGGCTCACCAGATTAGAAGTCCGCACTCCCAACCACTACACCAAGCTGGCTCTAGGTAGCTGGAACACACACACATACCAGGGTTGCCAACTCCAGAGAGTTTGAGGGTGGATCTTGGGCTGATCAGGGTTTAGGGAGAGGAGGGACTGCAGCATGGCCTAATGTCACCCTGGCCTTTCCCCAAAGCAACTCCATTGTCCGGAGGAATGGATCTCAGCAGTATAGAGAGGAATTCTTATAGTGGCAGATCTCTCCAAGGGCATAGACTGGCACACAGCACTGCCTCTTTGGTGAATCATAGGCCTGGATTTTCTCCGGGAATTAAAAGTGATCTCTGTATTTAAATATGCAAAGGGGTGCTGCAGTTGCTGCTTAAAAGAATGAAATAGTTTTACTGATAAGAGAAACCAATTTTGTGAGTGAGAGAGGGGAGACCTGAGGCTCAGGGCGGTTTACAAATAATGTCCTGGGACATGAATGAGTCACTGTGTTTTAGCCTAACCTGCATTTGTGAGAACAAGACGGAAGAGGGGAGAACAGAGTTGGAAGCCCCCTTGGGCCCTCATGGAGAAGAAAAGGGTAAAGGTAAAGATATCCCTTGTGCAAGCAACGGGTCATGTCTGACCCTTGGGGTGACGGCCTCTATCGTTTTCATGGCAGACTCAATACTGGGTGGTTTGCCAGTGCCTTCCCCAGTCATTACCGTTTACCCCCCAGCAGCAAGCTGGGTACTCATTTTACCGACCTCGGAAGGATGGAAGGCTGAGTCAACCGTGAGCCAGCTGCTGGGATCGAACTCCCAGCCTCATGGGCAGAGTTTTCAGACTGCATGTCTGCTGCCTTACCACTCTGCGCCACAAGAGGCTCATGGAGAAGAAAAGGGAGGGGTATAAATGTCTAAATTAATTCAGATTCTCAAAAACTGTCTCCTTCCAAGAAACTAAATATCACTGGGAAGAAAAGTAGGGAATAAAAGTGGGGTATAAATGTTTAAGTGAATCACAGCATCCTTAAAAGTGCTTCCAAAAACTAAAAGTTGCTACCTGTGAAATGGGGGGGTGGTCTATAACTTGAGGTCACCCAGCTGGCTGCATGTGGAGGACCGGGGAATCCATCCCAGTTCTCCAGATTAGACTCCACTACACTCAACTCCTGCACCAAGCTGAATGCTAATAGGCAGATATCAGAAAACAATTTGTCAACAAAGAATTGTCAAATTCAAGGAAGCAGTCGCTCCCAGGGAAGCCAGGCATTTGTGGCAAATATTCGGCAAACATTCAAATATTTTGAAAATAATCAGCAAACCCCTTTTGGCTGCAGGAGTAGAGAGAACAGAATAAAAAACCATGCATGTGTGCTGGATTCAACCCAGACTGTGGCCGTCATAGTTCATCATGGACCATCGCTGGAGGCTTCAGTAGCAGGGCAAAGAGCCTTTGGGCAGCAGATGTGAGATAATCCACACTCGTTAAAATTCCCCCATAATCTACCGGTTTTAGTACAGAAGCAAGAGAATCCTTAATTCCTTCTCCGAGGGCATCGTCACATCCCTTGGCTCGTGTCCCCGATATGGATGGCCAATCCCTGCTGGAATTTCACAGAATCCTTTGCTCAGATATCCCCATGGCCACACAACTCGGCTGTTTTACTATACCGAATGTGCAGAAGGGCTTTTTCTCTGATCGGGTCAGGGATGGGGCACCTGTTGGTTACAATAAGGGTCCCCTTGTTCTGATGTGAATTTCCTGCCCTGCTGTACATTTCTGTCTTGTAAATCAGGGATTCTTTTTTTTTTTTTTACAAAAACCCAATAACCTGGTTATTCATAATCCAGGTTACTTGTTCCACTGGCATTTCAGAATTTCAAGATTCCTTTTCTTCGACGTTCAGCCTGATTTGCCTTTTGCACACCAAGCACACAAATATTATGAAGTCAGTGTGGCGTGGTGGTTAAAGTGTCAGAGTGGGGTCTGGGAAACCCAGGATCGAATCCCCACTCCCCACTCTCTCAGCCTAACTCTACCTCACAGGGTTGTTGTGAGGGTGAAACAGAAGAGGAAAATAATGTAAGCTACTCTGAAGAAGAAGAAGAGTTGGTTTTTATCCCGCACTTTTCACTGCCTGAAGGAGTCTGAAAGCGGCTTACATTCGCCTTCCCTTCCTCTCCCCACAACAGACACCTTGTGAGGGAGGGGAGGCTTAGAGAGACCTGATTGTACTGCTCTGTGAGAACTGCACTCTCAGGACTGTGACTAGCTCCAGGTCCCCCAGCTGGCTCCATGTGGAGGAGCGGAGACTCAAACCTGGCTCACCACTATACCACGCTGGCTCTTTGGGTCCCCATTGAGGAGACAGTTGGGATATAACCTAAGAAATGTGAAATATCATCTAAAGTCAATTTTACCAGTTCTCTAGGTAAGATCAGGAGAATACTGGCAAAGTAACCAGGTTTGCAAACTCAGGTTTATTACATGCACATATCACGTTTCCAGGCCTGCACTTAAAACAAGCAAAAACAACAACAGGTGAACTAGGGGGACCACTAGAATGGTTTGAACATCAAAACATGAGTTGGGAAACAGAAGTTCCAAGTTCCAATATGAAGCTCAGCAGGTAAAGCTGTACCATTCGCAACCAGAGCTAATGTCAGTGTGAAAGAACATTCAAAAAGATGTGAGGTGAATTGTCAAAGACTTTCACAGCTGGAGTCAACCGGCTGTAGTGGGTTTTCGGGGCTTTGTGGCCGGGCTCTGGTAGTTTTAGTTCCTGATGTTTTGCCAGTGGCTGTGGCTGGCATCCTTAAAGGGAGGACACGGCAAGATGGGCATCTCTCCAAGCCAAAGTGTGCAGCGTGTGAACAATTGCTGTGTATTTCATTTAATTCTTGGGAGGGGGAACAGTTACGCATCATATTCCACTCCCCCTTGGGGGGGGGTCGCCGTTTCGGGGCAGGGAACAGAAATCCAATTCCCACAACCAGTAAATAATCATAAAACAATAGCAATATACAAATATACAAAGGGTTTATATACAAATAGGATATGCAAATGTTTCCCAGCTCCCATGACAGTATGTTCTGGCTTGTCAATATTGCAATTAAGTCCTGGGTGATGGCAGGTGGGGTGGGGGTGGGGGAGAGATGATTCAGGTGGTTCCCTGGACCGCATAAGGCCTTGAAGGTAAATACTAAAACCTTGAACCAAATCTGGAATTTGACTGGGAGTCTGTATAGCTGCAGCAGGACTGGTCTTATATGGGTTTTCCCTGGTGTCTGTGTGAGGACCCAGGCAGCTGCCTTCTGGATCAGCTGTCGTTACAAGATTGGGGAATCTCCAAGGAGGGTGGGCTGGATCTAGGATGTGCTTTTTCTGTGTCTGGGTGGAGTTCATTAGCAATTCCACTAGGAAGTGTTTTTTCTTGTGTCTGCGTGGAGTTCATTAGAAAGTCCATTAATCAGAGTCTTGCCTATCTTATCAGAGGAACCACTGGGAGGTGTGTTATTTTAGCCCCATGTTGTTGTTGTTTTAAATTCTGGTGTTTCTTAGGCCTGGTAGTCAGGCTTTGTTGATGAGAGGTGATTTTACATTTAATCCTTTTTAAAAACACATTTAGTTCTTGTACTATTTCAGATTTCTAATTAAAAAATAATGTGTACAATGGGGCTCACTGTGGATTCAGAAGCATCCTGGTATCATTGTCACAGTCATCGTAGGAGAGTAAGTAAAAAATCTGGTCTTCTCTTCCTGTTGGTATGACAACAGCATCTCTCCTTGGCACCTCTCTGTGTCTCCAATGGAACACCCACCTCTACATCTATTCTAACCATCCTATTACACATTTTCTTCAGTGCTTGGTTGCCTTCCTGCTCACTCCCAGTAGTGTGGGAGTCACATCTGCATGGTGTATTCTCGTGCTGTGGATGTGAATCATATGACTAGGTGGACAGGGTAGACCACATGGGCCCTTCTCAGCTGTTACCCTCTCTTCCGGTGGGATATCCCAATGCATGGAAAACATTTCTGTGATTGCCCCACCTATGTGTTTATGCTTTTGATAGAAGACCTATGAACTTGGTGTTTATACAGAAACAACAGTTATGCTGTAGAACGTAAGAAGATCCCTGCTGGATTGACCCCGTGGTCCATCTAGTCCAGCATCCTGCCTCAAATAGCCACTAACCAGTTCCTCTGGATGGCCAGGAACAGGACATAGAGGCTGAGGTCTTCCTAAGAACATCAAAAGAGCCCTGCTGGATCAGACCAGTGCTCCATCGAAGTCCAGCATCCTGTCTCACACAGTGGCCAACCATTTCTCCTGGACAACCAACAAGAGGACATAGGGACTGAGGCCTTCCCCTCATAAGAACATAAGAAGAACCTTCCTTGATCAAACCAGTGGTCCATTGCTGAGGGGTGGGGGACATGATTGTCAGATCCAGGATGGAAAACTCCTTAAGTTTTGGAGGTGGAGCCTTGTAAGGACAGGGACCTCAGTGGGTTAGAATGCCAACCCCCCAAACCTCCATTTTCTCTAGGGGAATTGATCTCTGTAGTCTGGAGATGAGCTGTAATTCCAGGAGATCCCCAAGTTCCACCTGGAGGCTGGCATCGCTATGTGGGATTCAGGGACAGTGTGTTTCCCCTGGGAATCACTGTAGGCAGTGAAACCATATTAGCCCTTCCATTAGAGAGACTGAGGCAGATTAGAGGTGACAAACCTCCAGTGGAAGCTGAGGACTACCAGTTCCCAGATCTCGTAGTCTGCCACCCCTCCAAGCAATGGTGGGAGAATCCTGCCCCCCCCCCCACAAAAAAGCAGCCTTGTGTACTGACTAGAAGTTCATACAGTGACAAAGGGTAGCTCTAGGAACCGGCAGAAACTTTATGGTCAAACCATAGAGGCCTGGCCACCCAGCTTGGGATGTCCCCGCTGCTCACCCATCCTCTGGGCATTATTCAAAGGCACTAATAAGACGTTTTTGGCCGATTAGGGACTGGAAGGACGGGCCAGAGAGGGGTGTGTGTTTTGGGGAGCCCTAACGGCAGAAGCCGGGGAACCGGATCAGAAAGAAACAACGAGACTGTCCCTCTGCAAAGAACGAGGCTCGAAAATGCATTTGCTTGCAGAGGAACAGCGGCTGGCTGAATTTTTTATTTTCATTTTTTTTTAAAGGTAAAAGGTTGTGGAGGGGGAAGAGAAAGGAGTCAGCGTGTTTCGGGAGGCATTCACCGCGATCCCCGTTGCCATGGCAACCCCTCAATGGAAGCCAATGCCTGCTCCTTCCTTGGGGAAGAAAAAGGGGGGTGCTGAGTTAGAAACAGACTCTTCCCCGTTTCCTTCCCCCCCCAACACAAGCTCTACAATTCTCGAGTGTCCCCCCCCCTCCCTGTGCCTGGATTTCTCCCATTGAAGTGTCATTATTTTGCAACGGGTTTTTCAAAGTATTTTTTGTGTGTGCGCCAGGGACGAGGGCCTGAAGTTTATTTTCTGTGAAAGAAAGCGCTCCCTCCCTCTCTTTTCTTTTTACACTTTTGCTGATTTGCCAATTCAATTTCCACGACGCTAAGAAAAGCCCTTCGTTCTCCCTCCTTGACAGCGTTCTGGCACTCCGCACGGGAGATTCGAGGCCGTTCCTTTTGTGGGGTTGACCGGGTATGAGGCTCTCCTCTCAATGACGCCAGGAGGGGATCTGAGAAAAGCCAGCGGGGCACAGAGGCATTCCTCAAGAAGGGGGAGCAAAAGGGTCTATTTCCCACCCCCCCAATAAATTGGAACAATCACAAACAGAAACAGATGACTTTTTTTGATAGCCAACCAATCGACTTTTTCTATTTTGGATACTTCCATCTGACCAGCCCTCTTCTGCACGTAGCGTTCTCAAACAGGCAGCCTGCAAGAGCAAATGTGCAGGTATCTGGGGTGACAAATCCAGAGTCCCTCTGGCACCTGCACTCAAATACAAACTTCCCAACACAGCGTGTTTCTGCCTTCTATTCCACACGAGCCAAAAGTCCATCAAAAGCCAATGTCTTATTTCTACACGGCCTCATCCTAGAGAGGCAGTTTGGTGTAGTGGTTAGGAGTGTGGACTTCTAACCTGGTGTGCCCTGTTTGATTCTGCGCTACCCACATGCAATCAGCTGGGTGACCTTGGGCTCACCACGGCTCTGATAAAGCTGTTCTGACTGAGCAGTGATATCAGGGCTCTCTCAGCCTCACCTACCTCACAGGATGTCTGTTGTGGGGAGAGGAAAGGGAAGGCGAATGGAAGCCACTTTGAGCCTCCTTCGGGTAGAGAAAAGCGGCATATAAGAACCAACTCTTCTTCTTCTTCAGTAATATCAGGGCTCTCTCAGCCTCACCCACCTCACAGGGTGTCTGTTGTGGGGAGAGGAAAGGGAAGGCGATTGGAAGCCGCTTTGAGTCACCTTCGGGTAGAGAAAAGTGGCATATAAGAACCAACTTTTCTTCTTCTTCTTCAACAGTATAAAACCATGCATAATAAAATCAGATAATATTACCATAAAAACCTGCCTCCTAGAAATGCATTCCCCAAAGGCTCTTTCAGAGTTTGGAGGGGTATTCCACTGGTGCATGTCTCCTTTGGGGAGGTGAGTATTACTTGGTGCCATTGCTTGGCCTCAGGCATAGGCCTGGCAGAACAGTTCAGGTTTGCAGGCCTATGGCATTGGGCGAGATCCTAGAGAGCTCTGATTTCCTCAGTCAGAGTATTTCGCTGGGTCTGGGCCAAGGCCAGGTTTATCTCCCTGGGGACCCTAAGCAGGGAGACAAAATACTCTGACGGAGAGGCTGATTCTGTGAAGGCTCAAGGCGGTGGCAGGTCAGAGTGAATGATAGGGTTGTGAGTGTCCTGCATAGTGCAGGGGGTTGGACTAGATGACCCAGGAGGTCCCTTCCAACTCTATGATTCTATGTTTATGTTGCCTGATCTTAATACTCTTCAGGGAGGAGGCAGTCCTGAAGATGCAGGGGTCCCGGATCATTTAGGGCCTTGTGCGTCAAAGTCTACATCTTGAATTTGAACCGGTCTCCAGTCTGGAACCAGTGCAGCTGGGAAAGCACTGGTGTAATATGTGCTCTCTGTGGGGCTCTTGTTAGGATCCGAGCTGCTGCACTCTGGGCCAGATGGAGTTTCTGAAGCAATCTCAAGGGTAGCCCTGCGTAGAGTGGGTTACAGAACCGGCACTTCCCGTTCAAAGGATCAGGCTGATCTGATTTTGGAGCGCCAATCTCAGAGTTAGTTATCAAACTGGAACCACCTTAGTGACCAACAATATTTTCCAGACTGTAAGCTTTTGCAAGTCAAAGTTCCCTTTGTCAAAGACCTAGGTGTATTCTGCACGGGGATTTTTACCCACTCCCAGATCGACTAAATCCCTGCAGTCTACACTGAATTTGATTTCCATTTTGATTTTGGGCACTTTAAATTTTCCCTCTGCAACATGCATGACTGATTCTTGGTGACCCTACCTTTCCCCCACAATATTCTGGAGTGGATATAAGCCTCGATATTTCAAAAACCACCATGAGTAAATGTGTTGATGTCTCCTTTTTGCGAATTAACTCAATTCTCTGTGCTTGGTAGCAAAGCAGTCTTCCCTGATTGGCCAGGGTGTCAGTTCAAAGACTTCCTGGTTCCCGGTTGCAAGGCTTGTCTTAAGGTGACTGCGCTCCAGAAGCCCTAACTTCTCTCAGCAGAGATTTGCCTCTTGGATTTATTTCCCTCTCCTCTGCTGTCTCCAATCCTCTCCCCCCGCCCCTCATTCAAGAAAAGTAAGAAAGAGACTCCTGGTGCGCTCTGAGGTTCCCCTCCCCGTTCTGAAATTCCCCAATCAAGTGCAGAACACTTTGTTTCAATTGAGAAGGGGGGGATAGAGGAAGACCTGAGTTCAAATCGATCTGAATTCAGCAGGACCCACAACGGAAAAAACAAAGTACAAATTCAGCCCTAGTCAGAGTAGACCAGGCAGCCCCCAAACTTTTGGAGTCTGTGGGCCCCCTTGGAATCCTGATACATCATAGTAGGCATGGCTCCAAGATGGCTGCCATAAAATGGCTGCTGCAGAGGGCGGAGCCAGCTGCATAATGGTTGCCCCAGCGTAAATTTCAGTCAAACAGTGAAGATCCTTGTGCTGTGAAGACAACTGCAGCTATCTTAAAATTCCATGCTGCCAATCAAGTCTTCACTGGCCTATGAGAAGCCTAGCTGGGCCAAAGCTCTACCCGGCCCCACCCATTAAAAAAAAAACAACACTTGACAAGCACCCAGAAATGACCTTTACTCATGCCGTGGTGCCCACAGGTACCCATTTGGGATCGCCTGGAGCAGAGTGTTCTGATCTTAATGGATCCATAGCCTAATTCAGCTTCATGTGTAAAACCCCCCCCCCCCCCAAATCACTGTTGATGCAGATCATGTGCCTCTTCAGCCCCGCACTCACTTGGACTTACCTGCCACGAGGAGAAAAAAGAGGCCGGGCTGAGAACATTTGGGCTGGTGGGATGCCTGCCTCCCATGTATTCGTCTGTGCAGAGGGTACACGTCTCAGAGTCCCTCCAGTCCCAGTAGGGGATGGTGAAATTGTCATTCCCCGTGAGCTTCTGGATCTCGTTTTCCCACATGAGCAGGAAGAATCGGTGCCAAGGAAGGAAGCCCGGTGCCTCGTGGGCAAAGTCAATGTCCCGCCACACAGCGGTGCCCCCCAGGAGGGTGTCCCGGGAGACGTAGTAGTGCATCCAGACGAAAAGGTCGTAGAGGTTGATATCCCGGAACATCGGGTTCGAGCCATTATTCATCTGTGCGTACGTCCCGACGGCTATGACAAAATCCCGGCTCGTGGTGTGCTTGGCCAGATTGAGGTAGGCGAGGAACTGGTCCTTCTCCTGGGTGCTGAGCCGGAATATGTCCTTCCTGATGCGCAGATTCCTTTCGGTGCAGTTGGGGGCCGCAAAGTTGAACTTGCACTCCCCACAGTGGAACCCCGTAAAGTTCCCGAAACATTGACACGTCCTGTTGTAAAACACGGAAGGCCAGTCTTCCCGGTCGTCCAGTCCCGAGAAGGGGTACTGAGGCCCGGGAGGGGCGTTCGAAAGAAGGATATCTCGGCAGGATCCTCTGCCGGAAAGCTGCCCGCAGGGGGAGCCGTCGCCGGGCCAAATGGGGCAGCACTCCTTCCGCAACAGGCTGTCCGAATCGGTGCATGCCCGAGGGAACTGGCTCGAGACCAGGGGGAGAATGCCCAGTAAGACCCCAAAGGAAGATAAAGACATCCTTCTTCCGCAGCGGGAGTTCTTCAGCGCAGCAGAGTGGCCAACGGGCTATGCATAAGCTGTGACCATTATCACAGTCCTGAGAAGGATGGTCTTTCCCTTGATGCAGTGGGAAAATTCTCCCTACATAGTTGTTCTGATCTCCCGTCGGTTCTCCTGCAGTTTCCCATGCGTACACACACAGACTCGTTCTGTTAATCTGATTATCACATGTTCTGGGCTATATCCAAGTGGCTTTTGTTCGCTTTCTCCCTTTGGCTCCAGACATAGAGTCTTATTATAAAGCCCTCGTCTTCTGCCTAGCACATGATTGCTTTGCGATGCGCCGATTCGGTGTCATGCCTGGTTGCATACAGGGAACCTGGACGGCTCGCCGGGTTTACCTCGGGGATGAATGAGGAGTGACAGGGTGAGCAGGGGTGGGAGAAAACAAAAATGAAATTCGGGTGGCGGGGCACCTGACTCCGTGACGTGAGAAGAGCATCGCACAACTGCAGACTGTGGAAGAATGTTGGGATGAAGGGAGAAATAATTTCAGGCAAGTTCCCAGAGAGGCACACGCGTAAAATCATTCTGTTGACTCAAGGCCAAAGAGGTAAGAATTAAATTAAGACCCCAGGCTAGGTCAGCATCCCCCCCTGAGCTCCAGCACTTGCTGGAGCTCCGGACCCACTCCTGTTGTCCCCCAAACATGCCCCACCAGCTCCCAGCTGCATACATCGCCCAGCACCATCAGGAACAGCTGTGAGTTTGAGCAATAGGGTTACCACCTGTGGCCTCGTAATTAGAGCGTAATAGGAGGGTGGGAAGCGGTGTGCCGCTGTCACCCTGGCAAGCTGAGGTCACTTCCTGTGAAAACTGTCAGGGATGCTCTAGGATTTACAAAAAAAAATACCTCTATGGTATAAAATCATAGAGCTGGGAATCTGGCAGCCCTAGGAATAGGAAGACGTGGGAGCAGGGCAAGGGAAGGTTGCCCAGGCAGGAAGTGAGCCACATGGGCGGGTAGGTGTGAAGGAAGTCCCTGGATTAATGCACTTTCAGTGTATTTTAGAAGGAGATTTTCCTGTCCTGCTCGGGAAAATCCAGCCGCAAAAGCACATTGAAAGTGCATTATCCTGCATGTGCGGAAGTAATCATATGTGCCTTTTTCCAGCTGACTGTCGTTCCTGTTCGGGGAACCAAAGTCTACCAGCTTAGTGTCATGTTAAGAGCAGTGACCTCTATTCTGGAGAGCTGGATATGATTCCCCTCTCCTCCACATGAAGCCAGCTGAGTGACCTTGGGCTGGTCCCAGTCGTGTCAGAGCTGTTCTCACAGGACAGTTCTCTCAGAGCTCTCTCAGCCCCACCTAACTCACAGAGTGCCTGTTGTGGGAAGAGGAAGGGAAGGCGATTGTAAGCCGCTTTGGGACTCTTTGGGGCAGTGAAAAGAGGGATATAAAAACCAACTCTTCTTCTACTCAATCTTCCCCTGTGTTTTTCATTTTCCCGGAGGATGTTTGGTTGCCCAAAGTCAACCTTGCAACATTGGTGCTTTGGTCAGTTTATTTATTTGCTTGCTTGCTCCGGGAGCACTTTCTGAGTTTGCTTCCTGTTGCACCTTTTTGCCTTCATCTGAATTTCAAAAAACAGCTGGTTGTCCTTACAATTTGTACAATGCCAACTTGTGCAGAGTGACGCCCATCTAGGCCCACTGAACTCAAATCTCCCAGAATTACAGCTCATCTCCAGACAACAGAGAACAGTCCCCTGTTTAAAAACCCAAATGCTTTGGGGAGTGGGGTCTACAGCAGGGGTGGCCAAACTGTGTCTCTCTCCTGATGTCCATGGTCTACAATTACCAGGAGCTGGCAGGGACTCATGGTAATTGTAGTCCATGGACATCTGGAGAGCCACAGTTTGGCCACTTCTGGTCTATGGCACTGCACTCCACTGAGTTCCTTGTCCCCCCCCCCACTTCCAAAAAAACTCCAGGTGTTTCCAAACCTGAAGGATCCTGGCTACCCTAAATGCAATGGACTGAGAAGAGTATTAACTCCATTTAGAATCGTATTGATGGGCTTGTCTCCAAAACGCATTGATCTGCAAAGAGCTCCTTTGGAAGTTAACTGCTTTCTCTTCCCCCCCCTTCCGCCCCCGCCCTTGGCCTGCAGAATGTGGCCTTTCCGCCAGAACCAGGGGTGGGCCATCATATGACCCCTCTGAGAACCACGAGGTGCTTTAATCCTCTTGGCGTCGGGAAACGCAGACGGATTATCACAGGGTCTCTGTGCCTTGCTTGAGTGCCTGAAGTCGGTTTGCGGGTTTGCTTGCTTGCTCCGGGGGCGTTTTCTGAGTTGCTTCTGACTGCAGGGAACAAAAGGTTGCTGCACCTTTTCGCTTTGATTTGCTTGGTTGCTGCACCTTTTCGTTTCGATTTGCTTGGGTTCCTGGACATTTGGAAACCGCTTTTGCTTTTAGTGGTGTGGGTGTAAAATAACTGCCCTAAAGCTTGCAGGAGAAGGATCTGTCCAGCCGCTGCTTGAAGACCGCCAGTGAGGGGGAACTCCCCACCTCTTTAGGCAGCCCATTCCACTGCTGAACGACTCAGGCTATGAATCCCCCCCCCTGGATATCTAGCTGGTACTGTTCTACACGTAGTTTAAAGCCATTACTGCATGTCCTTTCCTCTGCTTCTCACAGAGAGCTCTCCTGGCCCTCCTCCAAGTGACAACCTTTCAAATCCTTCAAGGGAGCCATAATGTCCCTTCTCAACCTCCTCTTCTCCAGGCTGAACGTTTCCAAGACTTACGTTGATGCTGTTGGATATTCAAGTATGGCTGCCACCCCACAGAGGTTATTTCCGGCCCCAGAGAGATATACCTGGCCTCAGCCAGGGCCTTTTCGGTCCTGGCCCCTGCCTGGTGGAATGAGCTCCCGGAGGAGCTGCAGGCACTGGGAGAGCTTTCAGCTTCTGTAAGGCCTGCAAAGAGCCTCTTGTGGCGCAGAGTGGTAAGGCAGCCGCCTGAAAGCTTTGCCCATGAGGTTGGGAGTTCAATCCCAGCAGCCGGCTCAAGGTTGACTCAGCCTTCCATCCTTCCAAGGTCGGTAAAATGAGTACCCAGCTTGCTGCTGGGGGGTAAACGGTCATGACTGGGGAAGGCACTGGCAAACCACCCCGTATTGAGTCTGCCATGAAAACGCTGGAGGGCGTCACCCCAAGGGTCAGGCATGACTCGGTGCTTGCACAGGGGATACCTTTACCTTTACCTTTTAAGGCCTGCAAAACAGAGCTCTTCCACCGGGTCTATGGTTGAGGTCAGGGCAAATGCTGGTAGAAGATCAGTTGGTGCTCCCCCCTGGAAGATATGCTCCCACGCCGGTCTTTTGGCATGGTTAGGTGCCACACCCCTTTCCAGCCACCCTGGCTGTCAATGGGGGCTCTTAGATAATGGATTATTTTTCTACCATTTGGTTTTTATATCTCTCTCTAATTTTATGGGGGGGTTTAATTGGGGATTGTACTGTTTGCCTTTTGTCTGTAACATACCATGAGCCAGCTCGTCTGGGAGTGGTGGGTAATAAATATAATAGTAGTAGTAGCGTTTACCATTTGTAAGACTTCTGCTACTTTTAACTCGTGCGGAATGGACCTATGATTCTATGATTCTAGTTCCAGCCCCCTGACCATGATTAAATGCACCTGCAACCGTTAGGGATGCCAACCTACAGGTGGGACCTCTGCTTTGGAGGGTGAACCTCATAGCGTTCTTCTCCCCACCCATAATCTCAAAATCTCACCCTGTCTCTCTCTCTCTCTCCCTCTCTTTCTCTCTCTCTCAAAAACGAAGTCTAGAGATATATGTCCTTCTCCCACCCATAATCTCCAAATCTCACCCTCTCTCTCTCCCTCTCTCCCTCAAAAACGAAGTCTAGAGATATATGTCCGGGAAGGGGGGGGGGAAGGGTTTTTTGGGAACTTGACTTTCAGGTCTGTCTTTCAGCAGAGGCTTCGCAGGTGGCTGCTAATGATAATAACGTGCACTCATGTTATAATTGGGCCTGTCTCAAATTAACATTGCTCTTTACCTGATGAGCCAAGCTGCTTGAACTTGTTAAGCGATCGGTTAGCCTTCCCTCCTGCCCCTCCTGCCCCCTTTGCTCTCAAACTGTGAAGAAGTGTTTGGTGCCCCTTGAAGTTGAAGCTTGAGGGAGGAAGAGACAGCGTAGACCAGGGGTGGCAAACTGCATCCCTCCAGATGTCCGTGGACTACAATTCCTATGAGCCCCTGCCAGCTGGCTTGGGGGCCTGAAATGACTCAGAAACAAACTGAGCAGAATGGACTCGGAACAAGGCTGAGGCCCTGGGTTCGAAACACGGGAGGCTTACCTGTGGCCTCATCCTGTCTCATTGCTGGCTGCCAACAGTCCCACTGGGTGCTTTAAAGTTAATTTAAAGGTGATTGGATGCAGTCAGTGTTACGCAGTGGTGGGGGGGGGATGGGGGGGATCCTGTTCCTTGAATAGAAAAAGACCAGCTGGGTTTTATGTAACCTGCTTTATGCTCACCATTGCCTTGCCTTCCTCTCCCCACAACAGACACTCTGTGAGGTGAGACTGAGAGAGCCCTGAGAAAACTGGGACTGAGCAGTATGTGAGGCTGAGGGAGAACTGTGACTAGCCCAGCTGGCTCCAGGTTGAGGAGTGGGGAATCCAGCCTAGGTTATGACTATTATCTACTACACCAAGCTAGCTCTCAACAGAAGTTCAATGAGTGGAAGCCAGCAGCTGAGACTTTTCATGGCACAGGGAAATAATTTCACCTGATCATGGCTGCTGATCAAATTGATATGAAAGGGAAAGTTTGTTGTCAGCCAATCGAGGGAGGCTTGGGGTTGGGGACACGGAGGGACCGCAATGTTGCATGAGCCGTTATGCCACCTCTGCTAAAAACTTGGAAGTGACATAGGGTAGCTCTAGGAATCACCAGAAACTTTATGGTAAAACCATAGAGTTGCCAGTGATTCCTAGAGCTACCCTCCATCCCTTCCATACAATCACCCAGAAGTGATATCACAGTATCAGATCTCAGGTTCTACCTCCAGCAGCTCCCAGGATTTGGAGTGGGGCTGGCTACCCTGGCCTCAAATCTGACATGGGTCAGATTCTGGTCTGAATCTACCTACCCTCAAAGGGTGAAATTCCTGCACCCAGGGAACAAAGTGCAGAACCAACCAAACATGCTAATTTATCTAGTGTGACTAGCTCCCTGCATCTTTTCATCTGGGGAGATATCAAAAGGGAAACGGAAGCTGAAAAGGCAGGAGTGGTTTAAGGATTTTTTGGGACCGTAGCATCTGTAGCTCAGCTACAGATGCTACAGTCCCAAAGTAGGGAAGAGAGGCAGTTTATTTACTAAATTGCTTTAGGATGCTTAGGGCTGATCCTGCGTTGAGCAGGGGCTTGGACTAGATGGCCTGTGTGGCCCCTTCCAACTCTATGATTCTATGAGCCAATGTAAGGATTTGCTGGGCTAGTAGAGGACAATTTTGACAGGAGCAGCTTGACTGGGGGCAGAGGGTTTCCCCCGCAGTGGGAAGAGGTTTCACTCCACCTGTCCTTAAAGAGGGAAAAGGGAGGAGGAGAGAGGCTACGGCCCTGATTCATGGAGCAGAAGACACTGTGCGGGGCCTGTTGCACATGCTTTATGGGTTGCGTGGATAAACCAGCCCTGTGAAAAGGCAGCCCCAGACAGCCCTATCATTTAGAGAAGCCGCTCTTAAGCCACAGAAAATGACCCGATGACTAAAGATTTAAATGTCATATTCACACTGTACACTTTCCCCCCCTTTTTTAAAAAAGAGGACATCTTTCTAATTGCACAAATATATTCTTTTCCTCTCTCTTTTCGGATGTGTTTTATAGCCAGGGTCCAATTCCTGAATTTTTAAGGCAGCTGTCACAGGGACTCCATTAGGAGGGTGATCTAGAGGGGAAGAAAGCTCTGAAATTACCTCTAATATTTCCGAAGCATTCATGCTGATAACCCCTGGAGCACAGCCTGAGTGAATGATGGGAGTTGAATGGGGCTGTTCTGAATGCTGAATAATATATGCCCCCCCTCCCTTGTTTTTCATGTGTTAAGATGTTCTTATTAGTGGATATGGGTGCAGAAGGGGGATAATTCTTCGATCCATTTTGTCAGGCGTTTTCTGCTTGCTCCTAAAGCTGACGAGGGGATCCGCAAGGGTTTCTCTCTGGCAGGATCACCCTGCCCTTCCTCTTAGAAACTGGCCAGAGCAGGCATTGATCGCCACTGCACGCTTTATCCCCATCAAGGGAACCGGCATTGGGACATCAAGACAAGCTGCAAAACAGGAATCATAGAGGTGGAAGGACACTCCAGGGTCATCTAGTCCAACCCCCTGCAGAATGCAGGAAATGGCCACAAGAGCTAAGCACCTGCACAGTCCCTTCTGTCCATGAGCTGACAAACTGCCTAAGTTCACAGAATTAGCATTTCTGTCAGATGGCTGTCTAGCCTGTGCTTAAAAAACTTCCAAAGAAGGAGAACCCACCACCTCCCGAGGAAGCCTGTTCCACCGAGGAACCACTCTAAGTGTCAGGAACTTCTTCCGGATGTTCAGCCGAAAATTCTTTTGAATTAATTTCATCCCATTGGTTCTGGTCTGACCCTCTGGGCAACAGAAAACAACTCTGCTCCGTCTTCTATATGACAGGCCTTCAAGTCCTTGAAGATGGTTCTCATACCACCTCTTAGTCATCTTCTTTCCAAATTAAACGTCTCATTCATCCTGTGGCTTGGTGCCAAACTTCTTAGTTTGAGCAAGCTCTACTGTACCGTGATAGTGCAGTCTCTTTCGCACATGTGCATTTTGTTGGCACAGTACTGAACACAACCTAATTAAAGAAGAGACAAAGGTTTATCTAGGAATTAACCTACTTAGTAGGGAAGAGAGGCAGTTTATTTACTAAATCTCTAGTTGAAAGACAGAATAAAACAGAGCGTGCCCCTTTCGAGAAGAAGGAGCCAGCTTGGTGTAGTGGTGAACTACGACACCTCTGATCTGGAGAATCAGGTTTGATTCCCTGTTCCTCCTCCACTGCAGCCTGTTGGTTGACCTTGAGCCAGTCACAGTTCTCTCAGAGCTCTCTTGGCCTTGCCTACCTCACAGGGCGTCTGTTATGGGGAATGGAAGAGAAGGTGCTTGTAAGGTGCTGTGAGACTCTTTTAGGTAGTAAAAAGCAGGGTACGAAACCCTGATCTCCTCTTCTTCTAAGAGTAGCAATCTAGAGGTAGACATCAAAAAGAAAAAAGTCACATAGCAGGAGAGAGAATGTGTAGCAAAATGGATAGCAAAGAGTTAATTGAAACCTGATTAGGCGTGGAGGGAAACTCCACCCTCTGAATTTCTTCTTTCTCTTTAGCTTTCAATTCCTATGTTAGTTGGAATTGAGTTGCAATAGAGGTTGTGTTCAGCAGCTCCTGTGAGTACATAGATTTATCACCCCACCCTGAGATTTCACAAGAAAGACTCCAGAGGAATAGAGCTGCAGAGTAACAGGGCATTTAGAAAGTATGCAGTTATTAGTTAACTTTGTGGATGAGCCACGGATCCAGACTCACAGAGCTTTGAGGTTTAAAAGAGATAATCTTTACTGGAAATACTTACAAATATACATCAAATTAATCTTCTTCAGTCTCCTTACTGGAGCAGAGTACAAAAGCTTAAAAAGTGGTTACAAAAGTCGCACATTGTAAGTCTCTGTGGCTGGGCTGCAGGTAGACTACATGCCACACAGCAATAGATGGAGAGACCTGAGCCTGAATGGAGTCTGCCCCTTTCTTCAGCAGAGCACAAATTGATCTGCTTTTCCTGAAGAAAGAGGAAATGGGCAGGAGCCCAGCTTAAACAAAGGGAATCCCAGCTATATGCTTGGGATTTTTCTACTGCAACTCCAGAGTGACCATTAGGTGTCACTAGCGAGCAGGTAGCGCTCAGCTGCTTAAACAGCTTAACAACAGCCCTTCAAGACTGACTTCACCAAATTACTTGCTGATTGCAATTCCAACAAATTGTCAACTCTTAGTTGGGAAATTTCTGGAAATTTGGGGAGAAGCCTATATAGGATGGGAAGGGACCTCAGCAGGCTATAAGACCACAGGCCCTACTTCCAAAGATGCCACTTCCTGCGGGGGAACTGATCCCTGTAATCAGGAGATCAATTGTAATCCCAGGAAAACTCCAGGCCCCACCTGAAGGCTGGCAACCATAGTATATTACTCCCCCTCCACTGTCCACTATTTGGGGGAACAAAAACCAACGCTTCTTCATATCTCCAAAAACACTGTTAACCGAACAGCAGTGTATGCAGGCAGAGCTCACTGAAGTACAATGGTTGGTTCTGTCATCTCTGCGTGGGCTCCACAGTCTTGGGATCAGGTCATCAGGTGTAGTGGTTAGGGGTGCAGACTTTTAATTTGGCATGCCAGGTTCGATTCTGCACTCCCCCACATGCAACCATGGGTGACCTTGGGCTCGCCAGGGCACTGATAAAACTGTTCTGACCGGGCAGTGATATCAGGACTCTCTCAGCCTCACCCACCTCACAGGGTGTCTGTTGTGGGGAGAGGAAGGGAAGGCGAATGTTAGGCACTTTGAGCCTCCTTCAGGTAGAGAAAAGCAGAATATAAGAACCAACTCTTCTTCTTCTTCTTCTTCTTCTTCTTCTTCTTCATGTGGTCGGTCTCTTTGCGTCAAGGAGCCAGCTTCCCCAGTCTCCTCCCACCGACTCCAAATGTACACAAATTCAAGTCTGTCTTGGTCGGCTTCCCATCCGCAAGGGGTGGAACCCCCTGGCCGATGCTTCTGGCCTCCGAAAAAGGCTGTTTCGGTAGGGTGTAGCCGGCCTTAAGTGTGCTGATCCTCGTGATCTTGTCTACAGACTTGATTATCCTAATGCTCAGTGTTAGCTTTTAGCAAATGGAGCCCTGAATAAATAAGCCACTCCTAACCATGCAGGCTATGCTGGCCCTTCTATGCTGTTAGATCAGGGAGCAGAAAATGGAAGGCGATGGGGGGAGGGTACGTAAAGCAACCAGTGTGGTGTAGGCATTAGTAGGACTCTGATCCGGAGAAGCAGGTTTGATTCCCCACTCACCTACATGCAGAGAGGACAGTACCCAGGTGGGAGCTGGGGATCCCCCCCCCCCACCCTTGAGAGCCAGCTTCGTGTAGTGGTTAGGAGAACAGACTTCTAATCTGGCGAGCCTGGTTTGATTCTGTGCTCCCCCACATGCAGCCAGCTGGGTGACCTTGGGCTCGCCACAGCACTGATAAAACTGTTCTGACTGAGCAGGAATATCAGGGCTCTCTAAGCCTCACCCACCCCACAGGGTGTCTGTTGTGGGGAGAGGAATGGGAAGGTGATAGTCAGCCACTTTGAGATTCCTTCGAGTAGGGAAAAGTGGCATATAAGAACCAACTCTCCTCCTCCTCCTCCTCCTCCTTCTCTCTTCCTTCTCCTCCTCCTCCTCCTCCTCCTTCTTCTCCTTCTCTCCTCCTCCTTCTCCTCCTCGTTCTCCTTCTCCTTCTCCTCCTCCTCCTCCTCATTTTACAGATGATCAGATGGCAGAGATCAGTTCCCCTAGAGAAAATGGCTGTTTTGTAGGGTGGACTCCATAGCATTATACTCCATTGAGGTCCCGTCCCATACCAAATCCCTCCAGCTCAACTCTACCCCCTCAAATCTCCAGGTATTTCCCAACCCAGAGCTGGCACCCACATGCAGCATTCGGCTAGTCACTGTTATCTTAGGACTACTGTCACAGAGCAGATCTCTTAGAACTCTCACTCTCAGCCCCTCCTACATCACAAGGTGTCTGATGTGGGGAGAAGAAGGGAAAGGTGTTCGTATGTTGTTTTGAGTAGTGAAAACAAGATGAGTTAGTTTTTAATACCCCACTTTTCTCTGCCCGAAGGAGTCTCAAAGCGGCTTACATTAGCCTTCCCTTGCCTCTCCTCACAACAGACCCCCTGTGAGGTAGGAGGGGCTGAGAGAGCTCGGACAAGATTGCTCTCTGAGAACAGCACGATCAGGACTGCGATTAGCCCAAGGTCACCCATCTGGCTGCATATGGACGAGCGGGGAATTGAACCCAGCTTGCAAGTTTAAAAGCCCGCGGTTTTAACCACTACAGCTGAGCCGGGTATTTAAGCAACCGCTCTTCTTCTTCCTCCTCTTCTTCTGTGCCTTTCCTGCCTCTAGCACAGGGGTAGTCAAACTGCGGCCCTCCAGATGTCCATGGACTACAATTCCCAGGAGCCCCTGCCAGCATTCGCTGGCAGGGGCTCCTGGGAATTGTAGTCCATGGACATCTGGAGGGCCGCTGTTTGACTACCCCTGCTCTAGCATGTGGCTGGCACAGGGCCTGCACAATGAATTCCTTTATGGATATCAAACGCTGCGTTATCAAGAAAAGCGAAAGGAACCCGCTTCCCTGAGGAATGACAAAAAGGACAACTGGCACAGACACTCCCTCAGTTTGGTGAAAGGACGTCTAATGTGGAATGATTGGCCCTCAAGAGATTATTATGAATTTCTCCTGCTCCTCTGTCTGCTCCACACACACAAATCCCCGTTTTTGATTTTGCTTCTTCCTGTGGACCACACTGTTGATTTCTTTTCACGTGTATTTGTCTCGCCTTGATTTGCCTCGTAAAATGCACAGATCGGCATTATGCGCCGGGGGTCAATGGCAGAGCATTCCCCGGGCCCGAAGGCCGCAGGTTCAATCCCCGGCTTCCTAGGAACCAAAGAGGTTGAGAAGTCTAAAAATTAGCATCATCAAAATCCATTAAGGACACATTTTATTGCGCAGTGCTACAGGCCCATTCAAAGCAGTGCATTAAAAGCTCAGTAGGGAGCACACAGGAATGCGCTGAGTAACATAAAATGTTCCCACATAACAAAGCGACCGAGATCAAAGCAACCTGATGCATTTCGATCCCAATGGATCTTCTTCATATTCATAAGCAACCGAAATAACGAGGTGTTCCAAAATATAATTTCTGAGAGAAAAAAATTATAAGCGCTTACCTATAATGTGTTATAGGTGTGGTGGTTAAGGGGCAGTGGTCTGATTCCCTGCTCCTCTACATGCAGTCCACTGGGTGACCTTAGGCCAGTCACCGTCCTGATAGTACTTGTGGGGCAGTAATATCAGGGCTCTCTCAGCTTCACCTCCCTCGCAGGGTGTCTGTTGTGGGGAGAGGAAAGGGAAGGCGAATGTAAGATGCTTTGAGACTCCTTCAGGTAGAGAAAAGCGGCATATAAGAATCAACTCTTCGGGCCTTTACGCATGGGGATCTTTGTTGCAAATTGTTTGCGGAATGAAAAATCGCCATTTAAAATAGTGGAATTCGTCGTTATGCATACCTGCCTTTGTAGTGGAATCAGTTGCGTTTTTTAGCGTTTCCAACAGGCTTCCGGTCTCGGCAGAAATCGCTAGAAAGGAAGCGCTATTGCCAAGCTCGTCCCGCCCCTGGCCATCAAGCAGCCAATGGGCAGCCGTTAGCATGCTCCCAAACAGCCCCTTTCCCTTTAAGAAAGGTTTTTTTTAAAAAAAAAACAGACCCATTGCAACGAATCTGTGTAGATTCGTTACAATGGAGAGACCCATCCAGCTGCCTAATGTGAGCTGTCGTTTGATCGTATGATCGTTGCCACGCTGCCTCGAGTGATAAAAAAAAAATCCCCCCCCCCCGCTCACGGGCCCGATTTTCGGCTGAATTAATGTGTAAAAAATAAAGGGACTTTATTTCAGCAAACGGGCTTTTATGTGGTTTGTGCTTAGTGACTAAAGGTGAAGGACTGAAGCCAGGGAAGCCTCTAAACAGAAAGAGGCTCGCTGGTGCGTTTATCCCCGCTCGCTCGGAGAAAAAAAAATGGCGAGCGCTTCGCCGGAAGTTTGGAGGACAGGCTCAGGAGGAGGGACTTTGAAGAAACCGCAACAATGTTAACGCACAGGTCTTTATCGCTAGTGTTGCAGATTGTTTGCAAGAGTGTAGCGCTTTCCGGAGGGTGAATCCACTTTTTGGGATTCCCCTGAAAGCGCTACAACGAAGCGCTTTTTGCTGATCGGTTTCAGGAGTGTTGCAGATTGTCTACGACGTCGTGCATTATTCCAAATCAGTAGCGTTTTCAATTAGCAACCATTGTGCTATTTTGAAGCCGTGCAAAAAGCCCCTTCTTCTTCTTCAGTAATATCAGGGCTCTCTCAAGCTCACCTCCCTCACAGGGTGTCTGTTGTGGGGAGAGGAAAGGGAAGGCGATTGGAAGCCGCTTTGAGACTCCTTCAAGTAGAGAAAAGCGGCATATAAGAACCAACTCTTCTTCTTCTTCAGTAATATCAGGGCTCTCTCAGGCTCACCTCCCTCACAGGGTGTCTGTTGTGGGGAGAGGAAAGGGAAGGCGATTGGAAGCCACTTTGAGACTTCTTCAGGGAGAGAAAAGCGGCATATAAAACCAACTCTTCTTCTTCAGTGATATCAGGGCTCTCTCAGCCTCACTTCCCTTACAGGGTGTCTGTTTTGGGGAGAGGAAGGGAAGGCGATTGTAAGCCGCTTGGAGAAAAAGCAGCATATAAGTACCAGCTCTTCTTCTTTATTAAGCTTACAAAATGCTGTCTTTTTTGGAAAATCAACTAGGTGATCGTGAATTCTGTCCATCACAATATAGTTCTTGGCACCTCTGTGTAGGACAGTAAGGAATCACGATTCTTATATAGAATCTGTATGCTGGGATCATAGAATCATGGAGTTGGAGGGGACCCCCAGGATCATCTAGCCCAACCCCCTGCAGAATGCAGGAAACGCACCACTACCCACCTACCCACTATGGCCCCAATTCCATGCCCTTATCATTCCATGTTCATATAACTGTACTCCTTTTGGTAATATCTTTACAGCTCTTTACAGCAGGAGTAATCAACCTGTGTTCTTCCAGATGTCCATGGACTACAATTCCCATGAGCCCCTGCCAGCATTTGCTGGCAGGGGCTCATGGGAACTGTAGTCCATGGACATCTGGAGGACCACAGGTTGACTACCCCTGCTTTACAGGACTTTTTATTCAGAGAAGTGGGCATGGAAGTAAGACGCAGGAGCCAGCCAATCAATCAACTGATCATTCAACATTTCCATCATGGAGAAAGAGTCTAAACCTGGAGAGCAACAAGGGAAGTGGGTTCTAGTGATGTCAGCGGCCATCCAAACTTCTGGGAAAGGCTGCGTAAGAGGCAACTGTAAATAGGAGAGGGGGCAGAGGGAGTCGTAGTACTCCTAACTGTCTAACTGTTCTGTTCAGTTGTCGAGCAGGGAGGAAGTCTCCAAATGAGCCAATCCGGACCCTGGAGGAGGCTCTTTGAAAAAAATACCAGGAAGTTCCTAAACTATGTTAAATACACCTCTCCTCCAGTGCCCCCTGCAGGACATTCTCCATATTCTGTTCAATCATGCACACTACAGATCTTGCGCATTCCCCCAACAGAGCTCAATAACATATCCGGGGGCGTGTGCTTATGCCCAGACTCAAACTCTGCCGGTCTTCAAAGTGCCCTTGGACTGGTATTTTGTTCCGTCCCTCCTACCGCTCTCTTTCATCTTTGTGCCTGGGAGCCGTGGACTTGAGAACGAGGTTGCTACGAACAAAGGGTGGGAGGAAAGAAAGCGGAGCCAGCATACAAATCAGCCGCTCTGCAGTCAAGGTGCATTTGGGCTGCTGCTATTGACACGCCAATGAAAGGAAATTAGGGAAAGGTCAATAAGGCTTCGTCAAGACTGCCTTGTTTACCAATGCGCGGCAGAGTTTTGTTGGGACAAGCCTCCCATCGATTGCCAGCGGCTTTCAAAGTGGACTGTGCCAGTCCTGGTCTTTGCTTTGTCCCATGGCCTGCTCAGCCTTTGAATGAGGACTTAAGGATCTCCTTTCTCCCTGTGGCCATTTGGGGATTCTGTGTTAGGCTGGGTGCATCTCGCTGCCTCAGATGAGGGCTCTCGGACAGAGGAAGGACAACGGCGTCAGGATGAGGAGATGTGGGAAACTTTGCGTTGACCGTGTTTGGCAGAGGCCCATAGAGTTGGAAGGGGCCTCCGGGGTCATCTAGTCCAACCCCCTGCACTGTGCAGGACACTCACAACCCTATCGCTCATCCACTGTCACCTGCCACCCCCTTGAGCCTTCACAGAATCAGCCTCTCCGTCAGATGGCTCTCCAGCCTCTGTTTTAAAAATGTCCCTTTCGGAGGCCTGCCCGTGAACAGTGGTGTATCTAGGGCAGGGGTAGTCAAACTGCGGCCTTCCAGATGTCCATGGACTACAATTCCCAAGAGCCCCCTGCCAGCAAATGCTGGCAGGGGGCTCCTGGGAATTGTAGTCCATGGACATCTGGAGAGCCGCAGTTTGACTACCCCTGATCTAGGGTATAGCAGCTATGGCACATGCCCCGGACACCACTTCAAGGAGGCACCGCTGTTTGCAGCTCTCCATTCCCTGGGGAGATGTCAAGCTACCACCTCGATCCACCACCACCCCATGCCCACCCAGGGCTCTCCCGCTGCTCCTGGGTGCAGCCACAGAAGGAGCCAGGTTTCCTGAGTGATGTGTCAGTTTTTATACACTGCGACACATGAGGCCTGCTGGGTGACGCTGGGCCAGCCACAGTTCTCTCAGAGCTCTCTCAGCCCCACCTGCCTCACAGGGTGCCTGGTGTGGGGAGAGGAAGAGAAGGCAATTGTCAGCTGCTTTGAGACTCCTTCAGGTGGCAAAAAGCAGGGTATTCTTTTTATTCTTTTATTCTCTTCTTATTCTTTTGAAAGATTATTGAGGTTGTTTTTCAACAAGGGATTAAAATAATCCAGGTTTAAGAGTCTCCAAGAGCTTCCAGGTTTTCCCTGCCAACCCAACTTGTACCTGATTTCCTTGGGAATCGATCCCCAAGCATAGGAATTGGTTTGCCCCCCCCCCCCACCCTCATCTCCCCTCCCTGTGCCTTTTCAGAGTGGTGGGGTCAGTTTATTTTCTTCTGCCCATGCCTTTGGTAATGAAGATTTCCAAGGGACGGGCAAACACACACAGACTATCACCATCAGGGGTGTAAATCCCCCCCCCCATTTTTTTAAGCACTGAAGTATCAAAATGCTGGAGTTTTGTAACAACAGTCCTTGGAAGTTCTCTGAATCCTCAGCTTTCATTTAAAAGGTAAATCTCTAACCTTACGTTTTCAAGAGGGAAGATGCTAGAGACTTACCTTTAAAAGGAACCCCAAAAGATGGGAGTTCAGAGAACTTCCTAAGCCTATTGTTACAGCATGCCAGCAACATGGTACGATTTTACTGCTTTAGATAAAATCAAGGAAAAAGAAATCAACTTGTCTTCACAGTGGGGAGGGGAGGGAGGAGAGGGGAGGGGGGAGAAGAGAGGAGTGGTTTGACCATGATGACCCAATCATCGAGCAGTCCAATAATCACAGATGTTTCTGACCGAAGATGAAGATGAAGCTGATTTTAAACCGGGTCTCAGAAAAACTTTGGGGAAATGTAGTCTCAAAAGAACTGGGGGGGGGGGGACAGGGAGGAAAAATGAAATGACAACTCAAGGAACAACAATGTGTGTAGAAATCAGGGGATGAACCAAAGAAGAACCGGGAACCCATTTGGTGTAGTGATTAGGAGTGTGGACTTCTAATCTGGCATGCCAGGTTTGATTCCCCGCTCCCCCACGTGCAGCCAGCTGGGTGACCTTGGGCTCCCCACAGCACTGATAAAGCTGTTCTGACCGAGCAGTGATATCAGGGCTCTCTCAGCCTCACCCACCCCACAGGGTGTCCTTGTGGGGAGAGGAATGGGAAGGTGATTGTAAGTCACTTTGAGACTCCTTCGGGTAGAGAAAAGCAGCATATAAGAACCAACTCTTCTTCTTCTTCTTCTTCTTCTTCTTCTTCTTCTTCTTCTTCTTCTTCTTCGGACACAATCGATGGTAAAGTCAACGTGGCAAAGCCCACGGTTAACCAGTGATAAGCAGCAGGTAACTGGCGTATTGAAGGTATGATTGCGTTGACCCCAGACAAATATTTTCCCCAAATGTAATTAATTGACATTACTAGCTGGATGAGCACAATGCTGTAGGGTTAGCAGCACGCATTCCCAATCCCCTGGTCACCTAGGCAACAAGTGCCTGCAGCTTATTTTTGGGAAAACCTCGTAGGTGTCGGGGAAGTTCTGAAGCATGTGCCCACACAAAGCGGCAGCTGATTGCCAGCGGAATCCAAATTAGAGCGGGAAGGCGGGAGAACCACCGCAGGGTCAAATGGAAGAGCCAGAAACATAAACACCGGCAAAGGCATGAAGAACTTTAAAAAATATATCAGGATCTGTCGTGTGGTCACGTTTCCGAATGCTCGTCTCTCATGTAGAGAACATTAGCAGAAAAGGGGATTGAAGGGTGCTTCTGATAGTGGCAGCAATCTCTGGCACAAGGAGCTTCCCTCTGAGAGATCTTTCGTCAAAGGATGTCTTCATGTTACTTTAGACCAGCCCTTTTCGACCTCTTGACCTTGCAAAGCAAGAGACAAACAGAGGTGGTTTGCCTTTACCGACCTCAGTGGTTCTCAAGCTGGGGGTCGGGACCCCTTTGGGGGTCGAACGACCCTTTTACAGCGGTAGCAGCAGGGTGAGCTGCCCTTCGCTCCGAGGGGGTCCCAAAGTGGCCGACTTCGCTCCTCTTCCATTTTAACCACACAACAGCCTTGCGGGGTAGATCGAGATAGAGCATTAATCTGTCTGGAGCAGCGGAAAAGAGCGAGATCGGAATGGTGGGACAAGAGACAAAACTGAACTGAGAAACCCTGGAAAAAAAACAATTTATATACAATCATGAACCATGGATCTTCACGCCATTGGCCAGTTTTGGTTTAATTTCTGTGAAAGGACACTGGCATAGTTTTATGGTTGGGGGTCACCACAACACAAGGAACTGTATTAAAGGGTCACGGCATTAGGAAGGTTGAGAACCACTGATATATCACTATGTAGGAACCCTGAACTTTCTTGGTGGTCTCCCTTACGAATTTCTAACCAGGCCCAACCTTGCTTAGCTTGCAAGATTGTATGAGGTCAAGCTAGCCTGGTCCATCTGGATCAGGGACTTGGTGCTGGGGGTGGGGATAGACACTGGTTATGCATTTGAATCCATGCTGTCTTTATGGAGTCGTGGGCTGCAACACATATCAAATACAACTAAGAATTGGTGTTAAGAATCTAGGTTTGGCTCCATGCTGCACCTGAGATTTGCTTTCTCTGGTGCCTTGAAAGGAAAGGTCCATTGCAGAATAACCATCCTACGGATTTGTACTCAGCCAGGGCAGAAGGTTATTTATAAAAAGGCCTCAACATTACATCTATACTTTGAGTCACAGTTATTGATTTTAAAGCTATTTCAACAGAGTTCGGCTTTTGGAAATTATTGTTGTCTAGCAATAAAGCCCATTGTACAAAAAATAAAATCTATGGTCTGACTCTCAGAGGGTATGTGGGAAACATACCTGCTATGGAGCTCTACTTGGTCAGGGCCCCGTAACTCCCCTGCAAACACACACACACACACACACACACACACACACACACACACACAGAGAGAGAGAGAGAGAGAGAGAGAGAGAATCCATTCCCCCTCGCATTTTCCTCCTTACCTGTTGGTTGTCCAATTTCCTACCCTCCCTTCCCCCTCCCTCCCAAGCAAACACACACAGACTCCCTTCTCCCTCCCCCTTCCCATTTACCCTGGGGCCATCTCCACCACTTCCTTGGCCACCGCTGGCATTGCGGGCACTGACTGGGCCCCCAGGAAGTCAAGCTCCCTTGGCCTCTTCTGCTATTCTCCCTGGGGCAGGATTACAGACATCACATCCGTATTCATATCCGTTTGAGGAGGTGCACCAGAAGATGTGTCCCACATCAAAAATACTAGGCTGTCTGCTCTCCCTTTCAGTTCTCCCCCCATCCCAAAGGACGCTTAACAGGTGATCACGATAGCCATGTGGAGCAGTTGTAATGGGGCAATGTACTCCCTTTAAATACCCCTCCAACTTTGCAGGGCAAGCTTTGCCTATGAAAGTAGGGATGGGGGGGGGCTGTATCTTAAACATCCCAAATCCTCCAGGCATGGGTGGGGCTCTGCCTGGAGGCTTTGGAACATTCAACATATCATCAGAAGTAACGGAGGCCCTGGATAGGTCCATTAAATTGTCCAATGAACAGTTAGGAATGAGGACTCAGCGAACCCCCATCGAGAGTCCAGGCTCCCCGTCCTTTTCTCCGAGCTCTCCATCTCCATGTTCCACACGTACGCAAAACCCCCTGTCAGCTATTCTTCATATACTTTTGAATCATGCCTGCAACAGGCCTTGTATAATTAACACTTCCTGCTTCTGCCCTGTGAGACCTCTTCGCATTATGTTAGGATGAAGATCAATGACGCAATCAAGATCACGCAAAGCTGTGTTGTCGTTTTTTTAATGGGCGAGTGGAGATTTGACCCAAGCTAAATTCCAAGCTCCAGCCAGTAGGCCACACCAGCTGGACTGCTGTTGAACATGGTTCGATCCATAGTTAGAAATGGTCCCAAAATGTCATAAATACGTTGATGCCCTATGCAGTTTCCAGATCTGCTTCCTGCTCAGGATGAAACCATAGTCCTCCTGTCCCCCAAACAGACTCAAGAAAATCTGTCATAGAATCATGGAATAACAGAGTTGGGATGGAACTCCTGGGTCATCTAGTCCAACCCCCTGTACTATGCAGGACACTCACATCCCAATCACTCATCCACTGTCACCTGCCAACACCTTGAGCCTTCACAGAATCAGCCTCTCCGTCAGATGGCTCTCCAGCCTCCATTTAAACATTTCCAAAGATGGAGAACCCACCACCTCCCGAGGAAGCCTGTTCCACTGAGAAATTGCTCTGTCAGGAACTTCTTTCAGGTATTTAGATGGAATTTCTCTTGTATTAATTTCATCCTATTGGTTCTGGTCCGTCCCTCTGGGGCAAGAGAGAACAACTCTGCTCCATCCCCTATATGGCACCCTTTTAAATACTTGAAGATAGTTATCAGATCCCCTCTTAGTCGTCTCCTCTCTAGGCTAAACAGACCAAGCTGTTGAAAGTGTCCAAAAAGTGTCCTAACTGTCCACTGGACAATTTAATGGACCTATCCAGGGCCTGTGTTACTTCTAGGCTAAACAGACCAAGCTATCAAAAGTGTCCAAACAAATACCTGTTTGGGGTCCATCGCTGAACACATGAAACTGCTTTTTCCTAAGCATGGGTCTAGCAAGGTCAGTATTGTCTTCTCTGACCAGCTGCTGCTTCCCAAGGTTTCAAGTAAAGGTCCTTCATGTCACCCACCAGAAGATCCTTTTAGCTGGAGACACCAGAAATTGTACCTGGGACCTTCTGCATGCAAAGAAGATACTATATCTTTCAGTCACAGACCATTTTGAGTCGCCTTCTTCTTCTGTTGAGGAGTAAGATGTTAACCCTCCACAGGAATATTAGATTTATGAGCTCAGCCAGGACACAGACACTTGGGCTCCAACAGAAAGAGAACTTTTATTGACCAGGAGGCAAACTGAACACAACAGGGGGAACATGCAGGCTTTATATACATAGCCGACAGTTTCAGGCCACGCCCCCTGGACACACTATTGATTGTTAACACACCCTCATTAAATGAAGGCAATGGCCAACTGCCTCTAGTTCTCACTTGCCTTCAAATCCTCTTGAATGCCCCTTCCTGGGGTTCCCATCAATCGGGGTCTAATCTGGGTGGGAACTTGGATGGAAGATGGCTAAAGAAAGCTCTGTAGAGGAAGGCCATGGCCAACCAGCTCTGCTATTCATTGGTTTTGAAAGCCCCTTGCTGGCATTGTCATAAATCGGAAGCCAAGCTGCATACTAATGATGTGTACCAACTTGGAAGGGAGATCACCAAGGAAGACCACCAAGGAAGGCTCTGCAGAGGAAGGCAATGGCCACCCACCTCTACTTGTCTTGTAAGCCCCTCCTGGGATCACCATAAGCAAGAAGCTAAGCTGGGTTAGTAAATGGATGGGGGAACACCATCCCTTGACTCAAAAGGCTTCTCCCTTGCCCCCAAAAGCCCCTTGCTTGGTTACCCTAATTCAGGGGTAGTCAACCTGTGGGCCTCCAGATGTTCATGGACTACAATTCCCATGAGCCCCTGCCAGCAAACGCTGGCAGGGGCTCATGGGAATTGTAGTCCATGAACATCTGGAGGCCCACAGGTTGACTACCCCTGCCCTAATTGAACTGTGACTTGGTGGCACTTTACACACCCAACCGATGTCAGCTCTGATGCAACCTAACATAGCGACGCACGAAAGCGTCTTCTGGAACACACATTGCTAGTCTTAAGGTACCTGCGGAATCCTGTTTTATTCCACTACAGACGAAAAACTGCTCCCCAGCTGGAATCAGTATTTGGGGCCTCTGCTTCGGCCTGCCCGTGGTATCCTGAGAAGGACATTCCCCCCCCCTTCCCCTGTGTCCTTTGCGTCTCATCTGTGCCATGTGGCTTTAGATAAGCCCTTCTCTCTTAACTCCCCTCCCCCTTGTAGGGGGCTAACAACACAGATGTGTCTTGCAAGGATTTACAGCAAGATAATGCCTCTGGGAGCCCCTTGACCCGGATGCCACGGGCTAGGCCAGCCTTGTCCAAAGTAAGCAGGGTGACTCTGCTTAGTACTTGGATGGGAGGCCTGCGGGGAAGTCCAGGGTTGCTGAGCAGAAGCCGCCAAGGGCAAAACACTCTTTGTTCCACTCTCGCCATGAAAGCCCTACATGGTTGCCAGTAAGCTGCTTGCAACTTCGTGGCACTGTCTCCTGCCAATGGGCGAGAGCCAGCGCAGTGTAGGAGTTAAGAGTAGACTCTGGAGGTCTGGGTTTGATTCCCCACTCCTCCTCCACATGAGGCCTGCTGGGTGGCCAGTTACAGCTCTCTCAGAGCTCTCTCAGCCTCACCAACCTCACGGGGTGTCTGTTGTGGGGCGATGAAGCCACTTTGAAATGCCTTCCGGGAGTAAGAAGTGAGCTACAAAAAACAGCTCTTCTTCGATTCAAGGAACAGGATCCCACCCTCACCCCCTGGCCGGTGGGCAACCCTAGATTCTGACTGCATCCAATCACCTTTAAACTAGCCTGCTGGGTGACCTTGGGCCAGTCCCAGTTCTCTCAGAGCTCTCTCAGCCTCACCTGCCTCACAGGGTACCAGTTGTGGGAGCAGAAAGGAAAGGCGATTGTCAGCCATGCTGAAACACAGGAGGCCTTCTGGGTGATCTTGGGCCAGTCCCAGTTCTCTCAGAGCTCTCTCAGCCCCACCTGCCTCACAGGGTACCAGTTGTGGGAGGAGAAAGGAAAGGCGATTGTCAGTCAAGGATCTGATGAAGAGTGCTTGCACTCGAAAGCTCACGCCTTGAATAAATCTTTGTTGGTCTTAAAGGCATCACTGGACTCGGAAATTAACATGACATTCCTACATGACACAGAAGTGATGTACGCACATTGGAAATTGGGGATGGGGGGAGCAATGCTCTGTTTTTTTGGGCAAAACTCTATGGTAGAACCTAATTCTACCATAGAGTTTGGCTCAAAATTCAGGTTGAGAAACACTGGTCTTGTTTTGTTCACACGTACTTCCTTGCTTTCCTAGGAGCAGTGCCTTGCTGGCCTCCTCGGCTCCCCCATGTTGACTCAGGCCCCCTGAATTTCGGACTGCCTTGTTCTCTGCAGCCCTCGTGCTGGGCAATGCAGAGCTTAACAGAAATGGACAAATGGACAGGGGCAAAATTGAGAAGAGAGCAACGAGGATGACCCAGGGCCTGGGGGCTTGGGAATATTCAGCCTGGAGAAGAGGAGGCTGAGAGGGGACAGGATGGCTCTCTTGAATTATTTGAAAGGTTGTCACTTGGAGGAGGGCAGGGAAAGGTTCCTGTTGGCAGCAGAGGAGAGGAGTACATCTGCATGTAGATTGATACTGGTTCGATATCAGGAAAAACATTCACAAAGTAGCTCAGCAGCAGAACCAGCTGCCTGAGGAAGTGGGGAGCTCCCCCTCACTGGCGGTCTTCAAGCAAAGGTTGGATACACACTTCTCTTGGATGCTTTAGGATGCTTGAGGCTGATCCTGCACTGAGCAGGGGGTGGGACTAGATAGCCTGGATGGCCCTTTGCCACTCTAGGGTTCTGTGAGTCTAGTTAAGCCATGGAATGGACTGCCTAAGGAGGTGGGGAGCTCACCCTCACTGTCCGTCTTCATGCAGCAATTGGACAGATCCTTCTCCTGGATGCTTGAGGCTGATCCTGCATGGAGCAAGGAGTTGGCCTGGATGGCCTGTCTGGCCCCTTCCCACTCTAGGATTCTAGGAGTCTAATTCAGCAGTGGAATGGGCTGCCTAAGGAGGTGGGGAACTCCCCGTCACTGGCCGTCTTCAAGGATCGGCTGGACTGATCCTTCTCCTGGATGCTTGAGGCTGATCCTGCATTGAGCAGGGGGTGGACTAGATGGCCTGCATGGCCCCTTCCCACTCTAGGATGCTATGAATGCCTCCACCCTCTGCTCATTTCTCTTTGCACAGCAAATGTTCAAGGCCTGCTTGTTTCATTCCTCCTTCCCCCCCCCCCCCCCCCCGCAAGGCGCTTGATGAGAAGGTTAATAACATGCCATTAGGTAGGCAAGGGCCTGAGCTTTTCTCCTCCATTTGATTTTGCTTGGCTTTAATCTGTGATCCAGCTGCTCCCAACATCTGGCAGGGCACTCAGAGGGGAATCACTAAAGAGGATGACACATGCTCAGTAGCCCTGATCCCGCCTTTGTCTCCTCTCGTCCTGAACGTTCGCTCGGGAACGAAAAGTGGGTTTTGTAAAAGAATTCCACCGAGCCACGCGCTGAGCTGACGGATTCGCCCTCTGCGTGAAGCCCACGTGCGTGCAGGATCAGCGTGGAGGAGCGGCTAGTATGCTGAACCCTGGCGTGGGAGACCCGGGTTCAAATCCTGACTTGTGCCATCGAAGCTTGCTGGGTTACCTCGGTCACCCAAGTCACGCACTCTCAGCATAACCTACCTCGCAGGGTGGTTGTGAGAGAGGAAGAGAGGAGAAATGCATACATGGTTTTGGGTCTCTGTTGGAGGGAAAATCAGGGTGGGGGAGGAGAAGAAGAAGTTGGGGTTTTTTGTATCTTGCAGTGTATAAAAGCCAACTCTTCTCCCTATGAGTCACCACCTCTAGGAACCAACTATATGAGCTGCTAATGCTCATGTTAAACTCACAGAGTTGGCAGCATCCAGTTAGGCTTTGAGTAGCTTGTCCCTTAACTTCCCAGAACCCAGAAAGGCTTCTAAAACAAGCAAGAGTGCATTTAGCTCTTAGGCCTAACGCTTACAGCCTGCCTCCGTTAAGTCATCCCATGAAGCTGCCTTCTGCTGAGTCAGGCTCTTGGTCTCTCAAGATTGGTGTTGCTTGCTCTGGCAGGCAGCTGTTCTTTAGGGTTTCCAAGCCAGGCCTTTCACATCACCCCTCACATAATCCTTTTAACCTAGACATGTTTCTGCAGGCCAAAGGGGTGTTCTGGCATTGAGCCACGAGCCCCCGATTAGGGGAATAATGCGTTAGTTAAAGATGAACAAAGTTTGAGTCCAGTGGTGCCTTTAAAACCCACAAAGTTTAATTCAAGGTAGGAGGTCTCCTGGGCATGCCACAGATCAACATAGCTCCCCACCTGAATCTTAGTTAAAGATGGTTAGAACATCTGGGCCAAATGAATGAATTAATCCAGAAGATGCTAAAGAATGAAACCAGAGGATTTTCTTTTGGGATTAATGGAGGTAACAACTGGGGGGGGGGATCATGGAGTCTTGTTTTTATATATATATGAGAACAGCAGGAAGACGATATGTTCAAATATGGACAAGTTTGATATTATCCACAATGGAGGTTCGGTTGGTGGAGATGGTGGTATTTGCGGAAATGACTAAACTTACTACTTTTATATGGGAGGGTGGAAATATCGATATTTACTGCTAACTGGAAACCTCTTATGGACTTTTTTCAGGAAAAGGAAAATATTGTAAACCACCCTGAGCCCTTGGAGAGGGGTGGTATAGAAATCTGAAAATCATCATCATCATCAAACCAAATATTTTCCAAAAAGACAGGGCATTTGCCACCTGATTGGCCCTCCCTGGGGGTGTACCACCAATAGCAACAGAGCACTCTGCCAACGAGGGCCAGTCAGCTGAAATTGCACTCTGCCAATGAGGGCCAATCAGCTCAAATTGCACTCTGCCAATGAGGGCCAATCAGCTCAAATTGCACTCTGCCAATGAGGGCCAATCAGCTCAAACTGCATGCAGATGAGTCACTCTTTACCTGATTGCTCCCCCTTGGAAATATTCCCCTATTATGAGATGGCCTTCAGCCAGGAATGGCCCACCCTAGTAGTTTAGCCCCAATCAGGTGAGAGCCTTCAGCCAGGAAGAGCTAATAAGCAATCAGCTCTCTACCACCAACTTTCTGCAAGTTTCAGATGTTTGCTGGGTGGAAGAGGAGGCTGTCTTAGACCATGCCTTGCTATCAGTAAGTTGCCTTGGTCTCTTTCAACTCAGAGGAGGAAGGGAGACTTGGGAGGCTGGGGGTGACCTGCCTCCTAGGGCAGCCTCTGTGTGCCTTTTGAGGGGGGGGGGCTGCGGGAGGCCCAGAAATGGTCCCACACTGGCCCTCTGGGACCCAGAGTGGCCAGGAAAATCCTCAGCCCTGGGAATGTGTACTCATGAGCAAGTCATGGTTCTCAGCCAGGAATGGCCCACCCTAGTCCCAATCAGGAGGAAGCTCACAGCCAGGAAAGGCTAATAAGTGGTCCGTTCTCCACCTCTAACTTCCTGCCAGTTTAAGAAGTTTGTCAGGTGTCAGAAGAGCATGCTCTGTGGCCAGTCAGTTGCCCTGGCCTGCTGGCCTCTTTCAACTCAGAGGACATGGGGGATGGGCAGAGCCAGCTGCTTCCTGGCACAGTCTCTGTGCCCCTTTTGGAGGGGCCGGTGAGGCTGAGAGAACTCTGAGAGAAACTGCTCTGTGAGAACAGTTTCTATCAGGACTGTGTCTTGCCCAAGGTCATCCAGCTCACCACATTAGAAGCCACTGCTCTTAACCACTACACCAAGCTGTACACTTTGCCATTGCCTGAAAGATGTAGCTAGAGCACAGGCAGAAGCAGCTGTTGCAGGAAGATGGTGTAAGTCTTTTTTTACTTGCTCATTGACTGTTATGGGATTATTTTCCTTTAAATTTTGACCTTCTGGCCAATGACTTCTCACAGCAATCCAAGGAGGGAGACCCTCAGGTATTTCCTACATGGAGAGGTGATTGTGTACTTCACAAGGTTTGCAATTGGAGAAGGGAGGAGTGCTTTTGTCTCCTGTGTTCTCTCTCTCTTTCTGTGTGAGTGTGTGTAGAGGGGAGTGCTACACAGCCCCCCCCCCCATCCCTGTCCCAAGCAGCTCTTTCCTCCAAGGGAACTGATCTCTGCGGCCTGGAGAGGAGCTTTCATTCTGGGGGTTCTCCGGGTCCTACCTGGAGGCTGGCATCCCTGAACAATGGCAGGGGATGCCAGCCTCCAGCTGAGACCTGGAGATCCCACTTCTGGGTTTTCTCAGAATATTTCTGGGGGTTCTCAGTGGTAAAAAAAAGTTGAGAAAAGCTGACGTAGAGACCATAATTGAGGCACACTCTGTAAGTTCTCTGTCATTACTGTTTTCATATTTGATTGTAACATGCAACTGTTTTTGAATTACTTTGATATTGAACTGAACCGAAGAACATACAGACTGAAAGGTTTTCAGTTTTTCAAGCAAATTTTGCTATCAATTAAATGTTTTCATCGAAGGAAGAAACTGTGACAAGTTTAGGAGTTATTTGATGTTTATTAGCAATTACCCCCACCCGGCTGGGTCTTCTGTTGGCGCCTGTGCAGGTCCAGGGGAGGGTGGGAAGCCCCCCAAGAAGGGACTGTGCCCCACCCCGCTGGGCCTACTGAGGCCTCTGTCAGCCTTGGTGGCACCCATCCAGTGCTGGGGAAAGGAGGCTCACATGCAAATGCACCTGTTTCCTCCATGGGGTCTGCTGCCTGGAGAACACTTGTAATTCCTGAAGATCTCCCGGCCTCCCCATGAGGTTCACAAACAAAAACCTGTCAATTCCACAAAGTAGAAGCCAAAAAAAATGAACTGATAATTAGCTGTGTGATAAAGTCTGTTTATTGAAAATAGACTTTACTGCACAGCCAATATGGGTTATTTTCCCCAGCTCCCCTGCAGGTTGGCAACCCAGGTGGCTGCACATGGAGGAGGTGTCAAATCGAGCTCTTGAGATTAGAGTCTTCCACTTTTTAACTGCTGCACCCCCACACTGAATCTTAAGATTGAGTGGGAAGCAGGATGTCGAATCATGATTTATGCTTTTCCCATGTGGCTAGCACCCACGACGGCCACAATCCAGGCATGCCTCCTGCCGCCTGGTGCTTTCCTGGGTGTACCGGGCTTTGCCTCTAGTGGTCCTATGAAGTCTGGCAGGGTGTCCTTGGCCGATCTCTCTCAGGCTGACCTACCTCATAGGGTGGCTAAGAGGATAAAAGGGAGAGGGACAATGAGAGCCAGCAGGCTGCCGTGGTCAGAGTGACAGAAAACGATCCGGGAGACCCATCTTTGAAGCCCTGCTCTACCCTGGAATCTCAACCAAATGACCTGGGATCATTCGCACACTGTAGCCAGGCCTACATGGCAGGGTTGTTGTTGCAAGGGCAAAGTTAAAGGAGCTGGGAACGATACGAGCTGGTTTGGGTCCCCCTTCAAGAGAAAGGCGAGGAAGGAACGAAATAAGCAAGCTGGGGGATGAATCAATAGAAGCAACAGTGCCCTGCCTGGCTTGAAAGGCAGCGTGACGACTCCATTCCCCTGCGTTATAGAGATGTCTTCAGCAGGGGTCCCCAGCATTGCCTCTCTGAGACCAGTTTGCCCTGTTACTTACTGGTCTGCCCCTGCCTCCGGTGACCAAGGGAAGCCTGCCTGGCTGAACTCGGGCAGCCGAGCCTGTCCCTGGCCACTCTCGGCACTGCTGCCCCCAAACAGGCCTGGGGGTGAAGCCGGTGTCCTGAGACGCCCAAGGAGATGGCCGGGCGCCCGTCGCCGGCACCGTGCCTGGTGCCAGGACATCGGGACTCACAACATCCGCTTCCTTTGGCCCGGGGAAGGAGGGCAGGGCGACTGTGGCTGAGCACAGCAGGCAGGGAGAGCCCCCCGTCCCCCACCCCCGTTCCCACCCCTCTCCTGCCAACCGCCCACCCCTGGCTGATCCTTCCCCGGCTGCTCTCCAAGAAAACCTTCCTGGAAAGGGGCTCTTTCAGGACAGCCTCCATCTGCCGGCGGCCGGCCCCCAATACCTTCTCTTGGAATTACCGGATTTTTTTGGGGGGGGGGGGTTCCGGAGGTTGCTTTGGGCCCCTTTCGGGCATGTCGCCCCCTCCCTCCCGAGGGGGGCGGATGGGGGGCAGACCATAAGGGGGGAGGTCCCTGTTCTCCCCCCCTCCCCCCGTGTTGTCTGCAGGGGGTCCCCTCGGCCGGGCGCGGCCGGCGTCTGGTCGCCAGGGGGCGCTGCGCGGCGCTCCTTGGGCGCATAAGAGGCCGTCTCCGGAGGCGGCGGCGGCGCAGCGAGGCAGGCCGGCGGCGGCGCGTGTGGATGGAGGCGGCCGCCCTCGCCGGCTGGAGCGCAGGCACACGTGCGCGGGGCACAGGCGGGCTTCTGCAGTGGCGGCTGCGGGATCGCCGCTGCGGCGAGCGGAGCGAAGATGTGAGCGGCTGCCCGGGCGTGCTGCGGGGGGAGGACGAGGCGGCCACTGGCAAGGCGGAGGGAGGGCCCCGATCCCGCGCCAGGTAAGCGCCCTTCCCCGCCGATCCCGCGCTTGCGGATGGAGCAAGAGGCAGGGGCTGGCGGGGGAATGGCCGGAGGGGGGGGGGCAGATCCCCCCTCCTTTCCTCCGTCCCTCCCTCCCCCCAGCAACTTTGAGAAAGTCACCTTGGGTGCCCAGACAGGTGCCCGCCGGGGGGCTGGGGGTGGCCGGCCGGGAGAGCCTGCACCTGGCGGCACGGCGGGCTTCCTCCTCGGGAAGCGGGCTGGAGCCTCCAGCAGGTGCGCAGCCCTCCCAGCAGGGGAGGGGGGTTGCATGGGGGGAGGGCTCGGGGGATGTAGGTCGCGTCCTCTGCTCGGGGAAGGGCGAGCGGGTCTGCGGGGATCACCCGCCGCGGGCGCGTTAATGCACGGCCATGGAGGCGCTCTCCCGCGCCTAATCCGCTTTGCCCTGCAAAGGCAGCCCGAAAGCAGCAGGCGGAAAGCGAAGGGAGGGCGGGGAGGCAGGGAAGACCCCCTTCTCCCTTCCCCGAAGAGCCGAGCCAGCCGTTGCTGAGAAGGACAAATGGGGAGGGTAGCTTGCAGATCCCGCCGAGATCCCACCCGCCTCTATTTGCTTGAGCGCCCCAGAGATCTCCCAGCAACAGATTACTCCCCGCCCCCCCAATCTCCAGTTGCAGGCAGACAATGGCTCCCCCCCCCCCCGCCACCACCACACACACACACACACACACACGTGCGCATCCCCACGCACTCATGTACGGGGGAGAGCCCAGCGGCACCTGCAAGTGTAACCAAATGTGTTGCAGGGGAGGTGCTGGAGAAGGCGTCCCTCGTCCTTCTGTCTTGGAGGGGGAGTGATTTCAGGTGCCGAACGGCATCGGCAGGCGAACGACAACCAGCAGGTGAATGACAACCGGCAGGTGGGATGGGATGTGGAGTGACAGGCAGAGAAGGAGTAGGCGGGGAGGAATTCAGTCAGTGCTGGTAAGGAGACAGGCAAACCCAGGTCTTGATTGAGTCCTGGAGGAGGCATGGTTTTGAGCTTTGTTATTTGCTTTGGCAGTCCAGCTTTGGAATTCCTTTAGGAGAGCAGGGCTGCTCTTTGGTCACAACCTGGGAGGTGAAAATGTTCTAGCAGTAGCCAAAGAAGTGAGGGGTGACTCAGGAGTGCCTTGCCTCAATTTTTTGTTAGTCTTTGAGGTGCTGCTGGACGCTTGCTCTTTTCTGCTGCTATGGACAGACGGACAAGCAGGGCTTCCCACCTTGATCTCTCTCACACACCCATGTGTAGCGTAGGGTTTTGTGGCTGATGTGATATGAGGACTCCTGCTGACCTGTGGCCTCCTTACCGAGAGCATGAGGAGTCTCTTGTGGCTCAGATGGAGGGAGCGAAGCCGGGTTCGACCCACCTGTCCTTAAGCACCCATTGGCAAACCCTGCAACTTCCCACTCTATGTTTCTAACCTGTGGCTAGGAAGGGAGGATCTACCTTGCAGGGCTGTTGTGAGGAATCTTGCATGGAGGAGATGGATTGATCTAGTGGGGTTGCAGAGCTTTGCTCTCTGATGGAGAATGAAGCCACTTGGGGTGTGTGCTGTTTTAGGAAATACGACAATATAAAATGATACCAATAGACCAGTCCTGGCGATGTGATTAGATGTGTCCAAGCCTAGGTCACGGAGGGAAGATCTACCACTGGCTACTAGCCAGAGTGAAACTTTTCAATTTAGAAAAGAGACAATTAAAAGGGGAAGGGGAAACATGACAGAGGTTGATAAAAGGATGCCTGGGGTAGAGAACGTACCTTCCGTGTCCCACAAGATGAGCATTTGAGGGCCTCCGATAAATCTGATAGGCAGCAGGTACAAAACAGACAAAAGGAAGTTCAGCCATGTTCAGCCTGGTGAAAAGGAGGTTGAGAGGGGACATGATAGCCCTCTTTAAGTATTTGAAAGGTTGTCACTTGGAGGAGGGCAGGATGCTGTTTCTGTTGGCTGCAGAGGAGAGGACACGCAGTAATGGGTTTAAACTACAAGTACAATGATATAGGCTAGGTATCAGGAAAAAAATTTCACAGTCAGAGTAGTTCAGCAGTGGAATAGGCTGCCTAAGGAGGTGGTGAGCTCCCCCTCACTGGCAGTCTTCAAGCAAAGGTTGGATACACACTTTTCTTGGATGCTTTAGGATGCTTTGGGCTGATCCTGCGTTGAGCAGGGGGTTGGACTAGATGGCCTGTATGGACCCTTCCAACTCTATGGTTCTATGATTCTAAGTTGCAGGGTAGATAATGGAGCAGATTTTAAAGGGGGCAAACTGCAAGCATCTGAAGGAAAATGTGTTGATCTGGAGTAGTTGGCACGGATCAAGACATCCTGTTAGATAGGTTTCCTTCTTCGACTGACTTTCTGGATCGTGGAAATTCAGTGGATGTTGTTTACCTGGATTTCATTAAGGCCTTTGACAAGGCTCCCCATGATGTTTCGATGGGTAAGCTGGAGGACTGCAGGCTGGATTTTCAGATGGTTAGGTGGATACGGAACTGGCTAGAAAGCTACACCCAAAGAGTGGCTGCTAATAATATTTCATCAGAGTGGAGGGAGGTGACCCGTGGCGTGCCGCAGGGCTTGGAATTTGGTCCAGTCCAGTGCTTTTCAACATTTTCATCAATGGTCTGGACAAGGGTGTGGAGGGACTCTTCATTATGTTTGCAGATGGCACCAAATTGCGAGGAGCAGCGAACACCCCAGAAGACAGATAGCCTCCAGTGAGATCTGAACATGGTGGAAAAGTGGGCAAATGAGAACAAGATGCAATTCCGTAGTGAGAAGTACAGATTCTACCTCTGGGTCACAAGCGTGAGAAGCATGCATGCATGCATGCTTTTGGGAAGCCATGTGTGTGAACGAAATCTTGGGCTACTGTAGACTGGAAGCCAAATATGAGCAGACTCTGTGATGCAGTGGTAAGAAAGGTGAATGCAGTCTTGGACTGTATCAACAGAGGCATTACAGCAAAATCGCAAGATGTCGTAGTCCCGCTGTATACCACACTGGTCAGACCGCACCTGGAGTCCCGTGTGCAGTTCTGGAGGCTTCACTTCAAAAAGGATGTGGACAAAATGGAGAGGGTGCAGAGGAGGGTGATGAGGATAATCCGGGGACGAAGCCCTAGGAGGAAAGGCTGAGGGACTTGGGGATGTTTACCTAAAGAGGAGGTTGAGAGGGAACGGGATTGCTGTCTTTGAGTATTTGAAAGGTTGTCGCTTAGAGGAGGACAGGGAAATGGTTCTTGCTGCAGCAGACTGGACCTGCAGTAATGGGTTTAAACTACGTGTACAATGGTACTGGCTAGATAATGGGGGTGGAGGGTGAAATTCACAGAGTAGTTCAGCCATGGAATGGGCTGCCTAAGGAGGTGGGGAGCCTCCCCCTCATTGGTGGTCTTCAAGCAGCGGCTGGACAGATCCTTCTCCTGGATGCTGGAGGCTGATCCTTCACTGAGCAGGGGGTGGGACTAGATGGCCCCTTCCAACTCCAGGGTTCTATGGAATAATACTTTACAGAGGAAGTGTTTAAAATGTGGACTTGACTGCCAGAGGATGTCCTGATGGCCACAGGAATGGACAGCCAAGATCTGCCAAGATGGGGCATGGCTGGGTTATCTGAACCAGGGGCTTGATTGATAGAGGCCAATACTATTTACCTGTGCTTCTCACATTTTGACCCAGGCACTGATTTAGGAAATACCACACCCTGCTTTCTGATAACCGATCAGGACTCAAGGCCAGGCCTGTTTAACGAATGGGCTCCCCCCTGCCAAAACCGCTCCCGGGAGTAACACTGCAGCAGCCCCTTCGGAAAAACTGGCATGGCGGTTAAAGTGCAGCGGACTCTAATCTGGTGGACCGGGTGGGATTTTGCACTGCTCCATGTGCAGCCAACTGGGTGACCTTGGGCTAGTCACAGTCCTGCTAGAGCTGTTCTCACAGAGCGGTTTTCTGAGAGCTCTCTCTGCCTCATCTACCTCACAGGGTGCTTGTTGTGGGGAGAGGATGGGAACGGTGTTTGTAAGCCACCTTGGGACTCCTTTAGGTAGTGAAAAGTGGGGAATAAAGAACAGCTCTCTTCCTCTTCCTCCTCTTCCTCCTCCCAGCCTGGCTGTTCTGCTGGCTTCGGGCCTTTGGAAAGGTGGATTTGGCCTTTGATAAGATGGGCACATCCCCTTCTTTAGCACTGTCAGGCCACAAGTCCTCCATCTGTTCACGGGCATGCACAAACGCATATCTAATCTGACTTTTTAAAGCAGCAGTCAGAGGAGATGGACAAACACGCCTCCCCCCCAGATCCCAATTTTGCCGGCATTTTGCAGGCCTGTCAATTAATGCTGGGTGTCATCGTGAAGGGTGGCAGCTCCTAATCCGGAGAGCTGGGTTTGAGTCACTCCTCTTCCACATGCAGCCAACTGGGTGCCCTTGGGCCAGTCACAGCCCTGATGGTGCTGTTCTCACAGAGCGGTCTCTCTCCGAGGTCTCTCAGCCCCACATACTTCACAGGACGTCTGTTGTGGGGAGAGGAAGGGAAGGCGATTGTAAGCCACTTTGAGACTTCTTCGGGCAGTGGAAAATGGGGTGTAAAAAACCAGCTCTTCTTCTTCAGCAGTACTATGGACTTGACCCCCCCCCCACAAGAGAAAACCACTAGGAATTGTTCAGAAAGGTGTGATCCCTCTGTAGCTTGATATTTGGAGAGGGGGACAGTTTTGTTTCCAGTGCTGTTTGTTGTTTATTAAGCACTGCACAGGTTTCTAGGCAGCGTCGCAGAGGCAGGTCCCTGACCGACTAGTTTACCTTTGAGCAGATCCAATCCATTAAGGGGGAAACGAAGGGGGAGAAAATAAGCAATGGGGGGAAAAAAATCAAAATCCAGCTCTTACATAACGGTTATGTCGTGACCAGGTAGAACGGCCGGTTTGCTTTTGAGAGAAGGGGTGGTTGGGAGGCAAAAGGCCTGGGAATCTTAGAATCATAGAATCATAGAGTTGGAAGGGGCCATATAGGCCATCTAGTCCAACCCCCTGCTCAACGCAGGATCAGCCCTAACCATCCTAAAGCAATCTTCCCCACAGCAGACCAGGGTCCTTCCTCTGATGCCCGCCTGAACTGACCCAGGAAGGGAGGAGCCCAATGGAAGTGTGTCCATTTCATCTAACTGTCTCTCAGAATGCAAATGAGAGGGAGGTTCTTTTCTGCTGCCTGGCAATAGTTTAATGCTGAAAACCCAAGCAGGCTCTCACCAACAGGAAGCCGTACAGTGGATGTGATCTGTACGGGTTGGAGGGCTGGAAATGCCGATGGAAACAGAGCCCGGAGCCTACATTAAGGGTGATTAGATGGGGGGTCAGTCCCTTTCGGTCTCTGAGCAACGGGCCCAGAAAATATGGGAAGAGAGACTTCTCTGGAGTTGTAACTGAAGCCACCAGGGGAAGCATCCGGAGCCATGGACACACTAAATGGGGTGGGGTGGCTAATTGCCTAGAGGCAAGGACTAATCTCCAAGGAGATCCAGATAGGCTGGAAAATTGAGCCACAGCCAACAAAATGAATTTTAATAGGAGGAAGTGTAAAGTGTTATATTTGGGTAATAACAGTGTGGTACTTAATGTGAAAGGGATGTAGAAGTGCTGGTTTGCAGTAAGTTGAATATGAGCCAGCAGTGTGATACGGTAGCTAAGAAGGTGAACGTGATACTAGGCTGCATGGCTAGGCATAGAATCTAGATCAGGGGTAGTCAACCTGTTGGCAGGGGCTCATGGGGCAGGGGCTCATGGGAATTGTAGTTCATGAACATCTGGAGGACCACAGGTTGACTACCCCTGATCTAGAGCAAGTTATTAGCCCACTCTATTCCCCATTGGCTAGGCCTCATTTGGGATATGGTGTCCAGTCCTGGGCATCCCAGTTCAAGTTCCACCAGGTCCGTGGTTCAGGCCGGGGCGAAGAGGACATCTGTGGCCCCCCAAAGGAGGAGCATTGGGGGAAGTTATTCCACCATATTCTAACAATGGTGGCCAGCAGTTCCCCTGGTTTCCCAGCGGTTGTAAGTGGGGAGTGCGTTTGCCGCCATGTTCTTGTTTGTTTTGTATTGTGGATTGCTGTGGCTTTAGTGGGGTATTTAGAGAATTGTATTTTTAGTATTTTATGTTGTAACCCACAACGAGCCGGCTTTGCCAAGAGTTGCAGGTAATAAACACCACCACCACCACCACCACCACCACCAATAATAATAATAATAATAATAATGATGATGTTGACAAGCTGGAACGTGTCCAGAGAAGGGTGACCAGGATGGTGGAGGGGTTGGAATCTGTCCCTTATGAGGAGAGGTTGAGAGAGGTGCAGCTTGGAGAAGAAGAGGGTCAGGGTTGATGTTTATTTTTATTTATTTGGAGATTTGTATACCGCTCTTCTTGGGCATGTCGTCTGTGGGTGATTGATGCCGTCTAAAACCTCAGTGGAACCAATAAAATTATCAGACATAAAATTTAAGAACAAGAGCTGAGTTTAATTACGTCAAAAGGGAGACCCGTTGAAGAGGGGTCAGCTTGTTTATGGCAGCTTTGGAGGCAAGGGCTAGGAGCCACGGGCAAGGAGGTTCCACTTAAATATCAGAAAGACTTTTCTGATTGGAAGGGCTGTTCGTAGAAGGAATATGCTGCCTCGTGGTGGAGTCTACTTCCTTGGAAGTTTTTAGGAGGCAGGTGCATGAGCACCTGTCAGGAGTCTGTGCTTTGGAAGGTAGGGGACCGGATCTAATAGCCCTTTGTAGTCTCTTCCAGCTCTGTGGGATTCTGATGCTGAATAAGGCTGATTTTCCCCAGCCCTCATTGCCTTTCAGGGGCATCTGTAGCCATTCTAGCAGCTCCCATAAAAGACCACTTCCCCTGTAGCCCCTCACGATTCTTGCTGCTGGAGATCGCACGGATTCACCCAAGGACCTTCTGCCCACCAAGCAGGTCCCCTGAGCTGCTTCCGAGGCAGTGGGATGCCTGTAAAAACGAAGACCCCATAAAACGGCCCTCCATTTTGTGTCGGTTCCTCTCCTACCCGTAGTCCTGCTGGACTCCTTCAGGTTTGTAGGTCTGGCGTCTCAATGCTTGGAGCCTTCAGAATGGCAAACTGGGAGCTCAAAAGCTCAGGCAATCCTGTGTCTGAATTCGGATCGTCTTCATGAAAGGGGCCTCCTGGTTTTTGTTTTTGATTTGGGGCACGTTGCATGAATGAGTATGGCTGTTTTGGGGTTCCATTTGGAAATGGACCCTTTCCTTTTAAAGGGGAGGGAAGGCTGCATAGCATAGCGCCCTTTCTCCAGGTTTCAGAAGCTAAGCAGGGTCTGTACTTGGAAGGGAGACCACCAAGGACGGCTCCGCGGTGGAAGGCTTAACCCCCTCTGCTTCTCCCTTGCCTTGGGAGCCTCTTGCTGGGGTCACCAGAACTGCCAGCCCACGCTGGCAGTTTAATCTGGAGAAGCAGGTTTGATTCCCCACTCTTCCTCCACACGGCAACCAGCTGGGGGGGGGGACCTTGGGCTGGTTGCAGTTCTCTCAGAGCTCTCTCAGCCCCACCTGCCTCTCAGGGTGTTAGTTGTGGGGAGGGGAAGGGAAGGCGAGTGTAAGCTGCTTTGAGACTCCTTTGGGCAGTGAAAAATACCGACTCTTTTTAGCCCTTCTCTCTCTCAACTACCTGTCCCTCCTCCAGTACTTGGATGAGAGATCATTAGGTAGAGGCATGCAATGGCAAACCACAATTTCTCATCTCTTGCCCTGAAAACCCCATGGTCTTGGGAAGGGGTAGTCAAACTGCGGCCCTCCAGATGCCGATGGACTACAATTCCCAGAAGCCCCTGCCAGCATTTGCTGGCAGGGGCTTCTGGGAATTGTAGTCCATCAACATCTGGAGGGGCGCAGTTTGACTACCCCTGGTCTTGGGCTAGCCTGCAGTCACTTGTGATTTTAGGGACCAGAATTAATGATGGATCTTATTTCTACGGAAAAACTTGTTCCCAGCCGCCCGAGAGCACATGAATTATCCTTCCCTCCTCCCATTTCCCCCCACAACAGCCCTGTGAGGTAGTTTCAGTAGAGAAGCAGTGACAGAACCCAAAGCCCACCATGAGCTTGAATGGCCGATGAAGCTTAGATTCTACGGCTTGAATTCCTGTGTCGCTAGCCTGAAGCAGGAGAGTTGGATTTTATACCCTTACTCGAAGGACTCCCAAAGTGGCTTACGGTTCTCATCCTTGCAACAGACATCCGGAGAGGTCGGTAGGGCGGAGAGAGCTCTAAAAGAACTGCTCTTTGTGAACAGGGCTGTAACTAACCCAAGGTGGCTGCATGTGTAGGAGAAGGGAATCAAACCTGGATTGCCAGATTAAAGGCTGCCACTCTTAACCACGACACCATGCTGCACAATAAGCACCAGGTTCATTTGGCTGCATCCTTTGGTGCAGTTCGATGCACCTTGACTCAGAAGTAGGTCCAATGGGGCTTCGTCCAAAGCAAATAGGCCCCGGATCTCCGCCTTGCTCCCCAAACAGGAAATGTGGTTTCTTACGCTTGTCTGAATTCCATATCTCACACCCCAAAAGCTGAGCTTTAAATTTGGAGAAGGCAGGGCAGTTATGGGTCCCTCGTGTTGTGTTTGAAAACCTCCTTCCCCAAAATATAACAGTGTGGTGTAACTGCGGTAGCTTAAAGGGTGCCTTGGGAAGTCCCAGCTGAACTATCTGAAGTGTCCTGACCTCTCTTGCTGGTGGCCTTAAAGGGCAAGCTGGTTGCTCAGCTGTAATAAGAGGATAGCAATGCCAGCTGTAAGCCAGGAGAACTGAGATGTAAATCCCTCTGGTTGCTTAACACGTGCAAAATATTAGCATTCTTACTTGTTACACCAGCAGGAAACAGGCAAAACTTGGATGGCACGTTTTTCCCTTCCTTTGTCTGTTACAATGAGCGACAGGGCACCCAAATTCCGGTTTGCTTGCGGAGTCGCTCTGTGTATGTTCAGAGGCAGGATCAGTCATGTTTACTCCAACACTGTAAGGTTTCAGGCCGAGGTCTTTCACATCACCTATGACCCGGCCTGAACTCCAGAAGCCCTCCCCGTGTTGAGCCCCCCCTAGAACCAAGACTACAGAGCATCCCTGCCCCAGACATAAAAGAGAAGCCATGTTGGACCAGGCCAACGGCCCATCCAGGCCAACACTCGGTGTCACCCAGTGGCCAAAACCCAGGGGCCATAAGGAGGTCGCCCAGCAGGACCAGGACCCCAGAAGCCCTCCCACTGTGCCCCCCAAGAACTCAGAGCATCTCTGCCGTGGAGAGAGTGTCCCACCTCTCCCTTGTGGCTAAGAGCCACTCCTGGGCCTCTGCTCCGGATATTGATCAGGTCCCTTCTTGAAACCATACGTGCTTCCTCAGACAGGGAATCCCACCAGCCAAGGATCAGTTAGGAGGTGATCTGGCCCTGGCTGGAGGGCCAAGGCTACCCCCGAGCTCCTCTGTTTGCCTCTTCCCTTGTAAACATCGCTCATCGGTGAGCCGAGAGCTGACAGCCGGTCCCACCAGCCCGCCAGGGGAAGGAGCTCTGCTCCGGAGCTGCTGCCAGTCAGAGCGTGCAACATTACCCGTTCAGGAGAAGGAAGCTGGAGGGGTGATGCACCACTGCACACGGAGTTCAGTTTATTCCTGGGCCTGGCAACCAGGAGCCCCAGGGTCTCCCTCGCCTTGTTGACCTGTCTCTGTCCCCTTTGAAGTGCACACACCTGCCGGCAGCCGCACCCCCACCTGTGCTGAGTTCAGCCTGGGAGTTATCCCTAGATGAGTGGGGCCACGCATTGCATGCCAGGCGGGGGGGGGGGGGCTGGAGGAGCGGAGAGAGAGAGTGTGTGTGTGTGGGGGCTCCAAAGGGCTGGGCGCCCCCCTTCTGGCCGGGCGCAAGGCGAGGCTGCCTCCGAGCGCGGAGAGCGCATCCTGCGCTCCACGGGGAGGCGGGCGGGCGGAGGAGGCGCCCTCCCTCGCAGCGCCTGTCTCCAGCCGCCGGCGGAAAGGCACCGCGGCGAGGAGGGGAGCCGGCCGGCGCGGCCAGCGAAGGCGTCCTGCAGCCCGGCTGGAGCGGAGGAGCTGCCCGCCGTCTCGCTCGGCCGGACCTGCTGGAGAGCGCCCGGCAAGGGGGCGAGGTAGGCGGCTGGTGCGGGCGCTGGGCGAGCGTGGGTGGGTGGGTGCGCTTGGGGAGGGGGCTGTCTGCAAGCCCCCGGGAGCTGGTGCCTGGAAGGGGCCGAGGGGAAGGCTGGGGGGGGGGCCGCAGCGTGTGGGGGGGGGGGCGGTCCGGATGCCGGCCGTTGCGGGGTCGTCTGGCGAGAGGCCGCTGCGGGGAGGCAACGCGGCTTCTCCGGGGGTCAGAAGTTGCCCTGGCCGGAGGGTGGTGGTAGTGGTGGTAGGGGGGGTGTATGTGGGGAGGGGGGCTCAGGAGTTGGCTGTGCAGCGCGGCAGCGGCTGCGGATTCTGGGGAGGTGGAGAGCCGGTTCGAGTCCCGATTCCCCCCCCCACGAGGGGATCTCCCCCCATAGAAACGTGGCGCTGGATTGGAGGGGCTCCCCAGTCCGATCCACCAGGGCTGTTCGGGGAGGGGGGGGGGGCGGATCCAGTCGCCTGCCACCGTAGAGTGCATTCCGCTGGACCTTCTCGCCGCGATCCGCAGATCGTTCCCCCGGTGACCTTGGGCAAAGCGCGGCCCCTCTCCTCTCCTCTCCGGCTCTCCCGTCCTGGGGGGGGGGGGTCTTTCCCGCACCCTGCAGTCGCGATGCCCAAGGGGGGGGGGAGAAACCTTTGCAATGTGATTTATGGACAACCCCCCCCCCCGCCGCCCAGGTCTAGAGGGTTGGCAGTGTTGTCCTTTTATTCAATGCAAGCCCCCTCCTTCCCCTCCGCCGGTTTGTTCTGGTCTCCCGTCCCCCCTCCCGGCCGCCCTTTGTCCCCGGCCCTTCCTCGGCTGCCAGCGAGCGACTCCTCAGCCGTTCAGCACCACGGACAGCTCATAAGAGCCGAGATGGGAAAAGCCGGCGTCCAGCCGCTCCGGGCAAACTAGCTACAATAGCGGCCCGGGAGGAGCATTGGACCGCTCACTTCCTCAGATGTAGCAAGGAGGCAAGCCCATCGGTCCTTATACCACAAGGTTGATGGACGTCCCTCCTGGACGTCTGACTGTGGTGGAGATGGCTCCAGATATGTAGCAGCGTGAGTCCGTCGGTCCGTAGCAGGAGAAAAGAGCCAGAGTCGAACAGCGCCTGAAGGACTAACCCTGTTTGTTGCAGGGCAGGAGCTTCTGTGAGTCCCTGAAGAAGCCAGCCGTGACTCACAAAAGCACCTGCTCTGCCATCAATTTTGCTAGCCTTTCATGCGCTCTTGGGACTCCTGCTCTCGGCTCCTGCTACAGAGAGACTAACACAGCTACCTATCTTAATCTAGCACCGATAACGGGAGTGCAGTTGGGTTTCCGGAATGTGGGCGGAGGGAACGGTGGGGTCCTTTCGGTGTGGGATAAGGAATGTGGAAAGATGGAGGGATTTTCATTCTTCCTGGAAGAGATCAGCTCGTGACACGTCTTCTCCCTGGGCAGCACCCTTTGCTCGCCAGCAAGAAGCGTGCACCAATCTCAGGCACAACTTGGGGCAGTTTGGCTGTTCCTTGACTGCTTTCACCGCCAGGTTGGTTCACAAAATCCTGCCTTTTGCCTTTCACCTTGGAGAGTCGTGGCTCAGCGTGGCAGAGCCTCTGCTTGCCGCGTGGAAAGTCCCAAGTTCAATCCCCGCATCTCCAGTTAGAGGCTCCAGAAGTGGGCGATGGGAAAGAACTTGACCTGCAAACCCCAGAGCTGCTGCCTTCAATGGACCAGCCATCACCTTCTGCATAAGGCAGTATCGAGTGTTCAATGGATCCAGACCACATAGGCAACTCCCACTGTTCTTCCCTTCCTGTTGCACACCTGAATACACATGAAGGTGAATCAGACCACCGGTCCATCTAAGTCAGTGTTTTCTGCTCAAACTGGCAGCTGCTCTCCGGGATCTCAAGCGGATGACTTTCACGTCACCTACCGCCTGGTCCTTTCGATTGGAGATGTCGGGGATTGAACCTGGAACCTTCCTCATGCAAAGCAGAGGCTGTATCCTTCTCACAGATCCCCTTGATGTCGTTTCTAGGAACAGCCGCTCCTTGAAATCGGTGAATTTCAGCAGGAGGTGAAGGCAGGGAAATTCCATTCTGTCACTGAAGAATCTGGGCTGGATTTGACCCCCTGCCCCTCGTTCCGTTAGGATAATCTTGGATTAGATCCAGCTGTAAGCCTAGAACTCCTCCCTAGAGGTGTTTGTGTGTGGTTGTGCATGAAATAATCTCTGTTTTGTGTACTCCAGAGGGAGGGGAAAGGAAGGTGTATCTCACCTGCGTTGAGTGTTCTTCCCTGTTTATTTCACTGCAGTCTCAACGTGGTGCTAAAGAGTGGTAAACAGAGCCATGTTGTGCACCTTTCTCAGCATATTTTGATAGGCTGTGTGATGCTTGTGATGTGGAATAGGTACCAGAACTAGGATTTAGATTTGGAACCTGGCGTTTTGGCTTTTTGGATATGGGCTGAAAGACGTTTTCAGTTCTCTGATTCTTTGGAATGGCACTGAAGGCCACAATCCAAGGGGAGGGAAGCTGCGTTTGGCAGGGCTCCCTCCAACCTAGGCCGACTCCAGACAGGCAAGCAATGGAGTAAGGATTTGATGGCCACAATCACCAGTCACGTAGAAACAGCAAAGACAGGCAGCCCCGAACCTGGAGCGATGGTGAAATGAACAGTCCGGTTGAGAAACGGATCAGTGACGAGGCACGAAATGTAAAGTGTTGAATATAAGTGTGTCCCGGCAGGAGTAAATTTTATAGTATTTATATAAACAGCCGACCCCAAAAGCATTCACTGGAACAAAGGAGGTGTCGGGGAGAATGTCATTTTGTTTTCTGTATTTTTAAAAAAATTATCTCTGCTTTTCAGAAATAAAAAAAATATTAAAAGTACTTCTTGCTTTGGCACAGCTACGCCGAGGAAGCATATAATAAAGCTTGCAGATCTGGATGCGGTCTCTTAGGCCCCTTGTCAAGGAGTCCTGAGAAGGTTGATTGGTGCCACATGTGTCATGTAGCCAGAAGATCCTATGACTGTCCAGAAGCCACAAATTCAAGTTCTTTAGCATTATCCCGGGTGCGCCATGAGGAGGCGAGCTAGAATCGCACCCCCTATTTTATTTTTCTATTTTTTTTTGCAGCCCTTACCTTGGGGGATCAGGGAGGCTCACAACTTAATGATAGAACATTACATAATGCCTCTGTGATCTTTGCAGTTCTTTCCACCCTTGTCCATGCCTCTGAAATACCTACATGTTCAATAGGTAGGGAGGCAAAAAGATGGTGGTGGTGGGGGGTGAGGATAGGTAGTTAGTTAGTTAATTAAAATTAGTGGCCAGGTCAAGTCAAGTCAGATTTTATTGCATGTAGCCCTAGGCCATTACAATACAAAAGGAAAATATAAAGGTAAAGGTAAAGGTATCCCCTGTGCAAGCACCGAGTCATGTCTGACCCTTGGGGTGACGCCCTCTAGCGTTTTCATGGCAGACTCAATACGGGGTGGTTTGCCAGTGCCTTCCCCAGTCATTACCGTTTACCCCCCAGCAAGCTGGGTACTCATTTTACCGACCTTGGAAGGATGGAAGGCTGAGTCAACCTTGAGCCGGCTGCTGGGATCGAACTCCCAGCCTCATGGGCAAAGCTTTCAGACGGCTGCCTTACCACTCTGCGCCAAAAGAGGCTCTTGTAAAGGAAAATATAAAAGGATTTAAAACATTTCAGATCAGTAGTGGCCAGGTAGAGAACCGATTTTTAGTGATCCATTTTTAGAATGTAAATGTTTTTATAATTAGAAGAATTGGTTTTTATGCCCTGCTTTTCACTCCCAGAAGGAGTCTCAAAAGCAGCTGTAGAATTTGTTAAACATTTAGTAGGTGATGTGACCAGATATAGTCATATCAACCCATCCACCCCTCCCAAAAGGGTCAGTGATGTGCCTGAAGAGGATGGAAGGGGAGGGGTCCTGGGTGGGCATGTACACAGCTATGGTTCCCAACCATCTTCTGCACAGTCACTCCACTTCTGGGGTATTCCAAAGCCTGAAGAATGTTTCAGGGGTTTCTTGATAGTAAGAAAGTTGAGAAAGGCTGTATTATACTACATTGCTTTTCTTAAAAATCTCTTCCTGGACAGCTCTGCTTTACGATGTTTGCAGAATGATTGACGTGTGGGAAGATAACAAGAGCCTTGCTGGGTCAGACCAGGGGTCCATCTAGTCTAGCATCCTGTCCCACACAGTGGCCAACCAGTTCCCCTGGAGGGGCAGCAACAGGGCTTAGAGGACAAGACATTTGCCTGATGATACTCCCTTGCTCTGAGATCCAGTGCCTCTGAATGTGGAGGTTCCCCTCGGTTGATTATTGCAAGGGTTGTTGTTGTTGTTACTTGCAAAGTCGTGTCCGACCCATCGCGACCCCATGGACAATGATCCTCCAGGCCTTCCTGTCCTCTACCATTCCCCGGAGTCCATTTAAGTTTGCACCGACTGCTTCAGTGACTCCATCCAGCCACCTCATTCTCTGTCGTCCCCTTCTTCTTTTGCCCTCGATCGCTCCCAGCATTAGGCTCTTCTCCAGGGAGTCCTTCCTTCTCATGAGGAGGCCAAAGTATTTGAGTTTCATCTTCAGGATCTGGCCTTCTAAGGAGCAGTTCAGGCTGATCTCCTCTAGAACAGACTGGTTAAGCTCCCTCAACTAGAATATTGTCAGAATGTGTATTGATTGCATAGTGTGCCCAGCAGTGAAGATTAAAAACATATCAGCTATCCTCTCATCTGGCCTAGTTATTGAATGGATGTTTGACCTGCATCCTATAGCTTCAGGGTTTACCTTTTCCCCCTCTACATGGGGGTGGGCGTTGTACATTGAAAGGATTTCGCAATCCTGCAGAACGAGGTTTTAATAATGGGGAAATTCAAGATGGCCTTGCCAATGAACACGCCAATGAAACCTTATTGCATCTTTTAATAGCTGTGAGATGAATTCTGGCCCTGCTGGTGGACCTCCTGAAGGCACCTGGGTTTTGGCCACTGGGTGACACAGAACATTGGACTGGATGGGCCATTGGCCTGATCCAACATGGCTTCTCTTATGATCTAATGTCTGGGGCAGAGATGTGCTTGGAGGGGACACAGTGGGAGGGCTTCTGGAGTTCTGGCCCCACTGGTGGACCTCCTGAAGGCACTTGGGTTTTGGCCACTGGGTGACACAGAACATTGGACTGGATGGGCCATTGGCCTGATCCAACATGGCTTCTCTTATGATCTTATGTCTGGGGCAGAGATGTGCTTGGAGGGGACATAGTGGAGAGGCTTCTGGAGTTCTGGCCATGCTGGTGGACTTCTGAAGGCCCTGCTGGTGGACCTCCTGAAGGTTTTGGCCACTGGGTGACCCAGAGTGTTGGACTGGATGAACCATTGGCCTGTATTCTAATCACCAAGTTCCTTGTGTGAAGGACAAAAACAAAGAGAGGATCAGAAAGATGTGCATTTGATTTTATTGGCCTCCAAAAATCATAATGCTTTGTTCTAGATTTTGGCAATGATGGGTGAGGTTGACATAAACAGGAATGATTCCTTTATAGATCTCTGGCTGGGGATTCATCATAGGACAGAGGGGCCAAGTTACAGCATGCAACTGTTTTTAAAAAAGTGAAACTTGAACAGAAATAATGCCAAGCAATTTCTTTTCTTTCTTCCTTTTTTAAGATTGTTTGGAGAGGCCCTACAGCATTGGCCGGTGGCCCGAGACAGATTGCTTTGCTAGGCTGCTAGGTTTGTCCTTGCTTCTTTGTGTAGGGCTGGGAGGGGGGTGGTAGCTCAGGCTAGCCTGATCTCATCAGATTTCGGAAGCTAAGCAGGGTTGCCCCTGGTCGGTATTTGGATGGGAGACCTCTAAAGCAGCCTTGTGTCAGAGACAATTAATGGTCTTGCAAACCCCATGGTCTGCCCTAAGTTGTCCGTGATTTAACAACCACAAGGGGGGGGGGGGAGGAAAGAGGAAAGCTGCCTCCTCTACAGATCATTTACGTATTAATCTTCTTCATTTGTACCCCCAAATGGATCCCCAAAGTTCCTTCCATCATTCTCCATTTTATTGTCACAACAACCCTGTGAGGTAGGTTTGGCTGAGAGTGTGTGACACGACCAAGCTTCCGTTGGCAGAGCAGGGATTCGAACCCGGGTCTCCCAGATCCTAGTCCGACACACTAACCACTAAACCAACCTTTCTCAACTTTTTTCACCCTCGAGAACTCCCTGATACATTTTCCAGGCTTCGGAAAACTTCAGAAGGGGTGCGATCTTGCAGAACAGGGTTGGGAACCAGAGCTGTGGACATGCCCACCCTCCCCTTCCCACCCCTTCCTGGCCCATCACTGGCCATTTGGGGAGAAGGGTCCGGTTGACATGACCCCATATGGTCATATCACCGGATAACTGTTTAACAAATTTGAAAATATATATTAAAAGTTAACTCCCCCCCCCCATTCAGGAAACCCTTCCAAGGCCATCAAGAAACTCCAGGGTTTCATGAAACCCTGGTTGAGAACGCCTGTGCTAAACCATGCTGGCTTTTGACAGTAGCGTTCTTGACTTCACAGTGGCAATGTGGCATCAGAATCCAACAGCTGGGCTGGGAGTGGTGGATTGGGACCCCCATTTTTGTAAAATTGGATTGCTGAACTCCTTTTTACTGGTTTCAACCCAGAACACCCCTCCTGGGGAGTCAGCTTCGGTGAGCTCGATGGGACCCCCCCCCCCCACACCCCAAGGAGCATGCTGATTCTTTCAGCTTAATCCAGGGTTGGCAAACCAGGTTTGTTGAGGGTCGGCAGAATCTCCTATGCTCCCCCAAACTCCATGAAGGAAAAGCAGGCCAAGATGTAGACTAGTTTGAGCAACAGAATGCTTACCAAACAGGGGTTCAGCCACTGAGCCATGCCCCCTGTTCAACAGACAGGCCCCTGTTCGAATGGTGGGGTAGGTTGAATTCTCTGCGGACGGAGTTCCCATTTGTTTTGCTCGGCTTTTGCCTCTCTCCATAGAATCATAGAGTTGGAAGGGTCCACACAGGCCATCTAGTCCAACCCCCTGCTCAACACAGGATCAGCCCAAAGCATCCTAAAGCATCCAAGGAAAGTGTGCATCCAACCTTTGCTTGAAGACTGCCAGTGAGGGGGAGCTCACCACCTCCTTAGGCAGCCTATTCCACTGCTGAACTACTCTACGCTTCCTTGCTGCTCTGCTCAAGCTGTCACTTTTCACTCCCCTGCTGGTTCCGTGGGCCATAAATAGGGAGCTCTGTGGGCAGTCGGAAGACGGCCTTTTAAGCCATCCACTTCCTTAGGCCTTATTTAGACAGTCTGGCTCCTTGTGTCACTTCTTCGTGGCATTTGGGGCTTTCTGGAAGCTTGCCGGTCTAAATCCCTGCCCTCCCCAAACCCAAAGCAAAGGAGGGGGACCCTTTTGACTTCAGGGGGTGGTGGTGGTGGGAAAAGTGGAGGAGCAGAGGAGGTTAGCCATTGCCTGCCCCGGCATAGCAGCCTTTGACATCCTTGGTGGTCTCAAATCCCATTATTGACCGGGGTTGACCCTGCTTAGCTTCCAAGATCTGATCAGATAGGGTTAACGGGGGCCCTGCAGGTCAGTGGATTTAGGACCCTTTCGTTCCACATAGGATTGCCCCCTAAGCAACGGAGGAGGAGGCACTTGAGTTGGAGGAAATCTCCATGTGGGCTCTGGGCCAAGGGTCCTTGGGACAGCCAGCTTGGTATGGAGAGCCAGCTCACTGTAGTGGTTAGGAGTGTGGACTTCTAATCTGGCGACCCAGGATTGATTCCCTGCTTCTCCCCCACATGCAGCCAGCTGGGTGACCTTGGGCTCGCCACGGCACTGATAAAGCTGTTCTGACCGAGCAATAATATCAGGGCTCAGCCTCACCCACCCCACAGGGTGTCTGTTGTGGGGAGAGGAAGGGAAGGCAATTGTAAGCCGCTTTGAGCCTCCTTCGGGTAGGGAAAAGCAGCATATAAGAACCAACCCTTCTTCTTATTCTTGCCTAGCGTGAATTATCTAAAAACACGCCAGACTGGAAAACCTTCAAATTATTATTTTTTAATTGGGCTTCCATGAAAACAAGAGTCACAGTAAATCCGTGTTCATCAAACCTGTGCAAAGCATAGAGGGTCAGGCACGGTTTGATATGTCTGTCTCATGTCTTCCTCACAGGACTGACTCAGAGGCCTGGAGCAATGCAAGAATGCTATTCCTTCAGAGTAATCTCCAGAGTACCTTTGGTCCTCCTCAAATGCTTCAGGCCAGTCCTACCTGGGATATAATATGGTCACCAGGCCAGGACCCATCCCTTGGGATTTCCCAAGCTGGATCTGGCAACCTGATTTATCATCCAGACCCTTGTTAGTTGTAGGCCTAGAATTGGGGGGACCTGGGTTGAGCTTCTGGCTCTGCCATGGAAAGCCCCCAATTTGACCGTTTATACGAGGTCACAGGTGCAGTTTTATATCGGGGGATTTGGCAACGCTGGTTATTAAAACACGTGCGTGGCTGGAGATAAGGGAGAACCTCCCTCCCCGACAACCAAGTCGGAGAATTATTGCAAACGGCGGCCTGTGGACCTAGTTAGCAGGCTGAGTTAACAACCTACATTTGCACGTTTACAACCGCGATAAATATTACAAGGGACCTTTTCTCCAGCTTTCTCCCCCCCCACCCCCCTCCATTTGTTAGTGTAACAGCTTCCGCATTGACATCCCCCATCCGTTTCCAGAGCTGTACCGGGGGCGATCTTCTAAAAGCCTGATCCAAAGCCCGTAATAAAAATACACGGGGGGAGCGGCAGAAGAGTCCACCAAATGATCCCGATCCAGAATAAGCATCGGAGCCAGACACAATTCGCAACCACTACCAATGCCCTGCCATGGACCTTTCCCATTGCATCCCTTCCCACCCGGGAGTGGCGTTTTGTGGAGATGCGGTTGGCCATGGCGGGAGGAAGGTCCTCCAGTGCGATGGTTCGGCCGTTGGACTTGAACCAGGAAGGGGTCGGGCTCCGATCGCCATTTTGCCCCGTCACGTATTCTCAGGCTGAGATGCAAATGGAGTTCCTGAGCCTGTGACATCACCAGACGTTATCCTACCATAGGGTGGAGGCAGAGCCACTCAAGGCAGAGGGGCCATGCCTTGGTGGTAGAACATCATCTTGGCATGCAGAAGGTCCCAGGTTCGATCCCCGGCGTCTCCACACAAAGGATCAAGTAAGGAGGGATTCTGTCCTAGATCTAGAGAGCTGTTACCAGCCTGAGTAGACAATCCTGACCTGTTGCCTGGTTCAGCGTAAGGCCGCTCCATGAAGCTTGTTTCCTGTGGTTCTGTTCACCATGGGCAGGGGAGACACGGGACCGTCCCTCGACCTGGAGCAAAGTGACACACTTGCCGTGGGAAGCCATGGCTGGACGGGAGATGGTTTTTCTGCAGGGGGAGGAGAACCTCTGTGTCCTGCTTTTTTTCTTTGGACCGTGGGCCCGAGTCCGGGGGCGGGGGCTTTGCGTGTCATTTATGTATCACACATGTCCTGCCCTGCCTCCAAACAGCTTAGAGAGGCTTATCAGTGGCTCCTACCCAGGCAGCTTAGAGGAGCGGATGGGCTTAGCTTTGGAACTGGGAGGAGGATTCCGACCAACCGCCGTGGCGACGTTTGACTTTCTAGCTTGGCCGGGGAGAAAAAGGTCTTCAGCTGGCCCTGGGGTGGAGAGGGCAGGGGTAGCATTCCTTGCATCTCGCTCCCCAGGCCCTGCTGAGGCCTTATTATGGGATAGTGCAATCCATATAGCCCTCTTTAAGTATTTGAAAGATTGTCACTTGGATGCTGTTCCTGCTGGCTGCAGAGGAGAGGACACGCAGTAATGGGTTTAAACTTCAAGTACAATGATATAGGCTAGATATCAGGAAAAAAATGTTCACAGTCAGGGTAGTTCAGCAGTGAAATAGGCTGCCTAAGGAGGTGGTGAGCTCCCCCTCACTGGCAGTCTTCAAGCAAAGGTTGGATGCACACTTTTCTTGGATGCTTTAGGATGTTTTGGGCTAATCCTGCGTTGAGCAGGGGGTTGGACTAGATGGCCTGTGTGGCCCCTTCCAACTCTATGATTCTATGATTCATATGGATCTCCCCTTTCCTTGCAGCCTCTCTTCATCCTTTCGCAACCTGCAATTACTTTCGAGTTGCCAGCTGCCTGCCAGGAAGGAGAAATTCCGTCTCTCTTGGATGGAAATCTGGTGTGTGGAAAGGGGAAAGCAGAAGATGCTTTCCATGGCATGGAGGTCCATCACAGTTGGCAGGGTGTAAGGGGTAGCTGAGCATGGAACTCCTGGCTGTTTCAAGCCTAAATAGCTTTCTTGAGAGTCCTAACAGTCCAACTGACTAACTTTTGTTCTGGAGGCAAGCAGGGAAGAAGTGGTCTCAAAGGTTCAGGAAGTCTGGACAAGATCCAGCAGGGCTGTTCTTAGGTTCTCATGAAGACCTCAGCCTCTATGCCTTGTTGTTGGTTGTCCAGAAGATCTGGTTGGCTGCTGTGAGAGACAGGAAGCTGGACTGGGTGGACCACCAGTCTGATCCAGAAGAGCTCTTCCTATGTTCTTTTGAAGGCCTTGGCCTTTATACCCTGTTGCTGGCCCTCCAGGGGAACTAGCTGGCCACTGTGTGGGACAGGAGGCTGGACTAGATGGACCACTGACTCCCCTCCCTCACAGGGTGTCTGTTGTGGGGAGAGGAAAGGAAAGGTGAATGTAATGTTTTGAGACTCCTTTGGGTAGAATAAAGCGGCGTATAAGAATCAACTCTTCTTCTTCCTTCTTCTTCTTCAGTAATATCAGGGCTCTCTCAGCCTCCCCTACCTCACAGGGTGTCTGTTGTGGGGAGAGGAAAGGGAAGGAGACTGTAAGCTACTTTGAGACTCCTTCGGGTAGAAAAAAGTGGCATATAAGAACCAACTCTTCTTCTGCTACTACCTGATCCTTCTGCTACTACCTGATGCCGGGGATCGAACCTGGGACATTCTGTATGGCAAGCAGATGCTCTGCTACTGAGTCACAGCCCCTCCCATGAGCAATATGGTAGGATAAGAATGCCAAGAATGAACATGTGAGGGTACAGAAATGGCATATGTTACATCCATGGCCCTGGGAATACCTGCATGAGGCAGATGCACTGTTGGTGAGTCTCCTAATACACACAATTGACAGTTCATCTGAAAGGGCTCCCAGGTGGATTTTCTGCCTTGCTTCCCTCGCACCAGAGACCAGATTAATCCTGGTACGCGTGATTACTGTTTCCTCAGGAAGCAGCAATGCATGACAACTCCATCTCTCGAACAAATCTGGGGTTGGGATGTACGTGTGTTGCCCCTTTCAAAAGAAAAAAGGGTGATTGTGCTTGGTGTCGTGGTTAAGAGCGGCAGCTTCTGATCTGGCAAGATGGGCTTGATTCCCTGCTCCTCCACATGCAGCCAGCTGGGTGACCTTGGGCTGGTCACAGTCTTGATAAGTGCTGTTCTTACAGAGTTCTGTCAGAGCTCTCTCGGTCCGACCTCCCTCAAAGGGTGTCTGTTGTGGGGAGAGGAAGGGAAGGCGATTGGAAGCTGCTTTGAGACTCCTTCGGGTACAGAAAAGCACAGTATAAAAACCAGCTCTTCTAGTGGGATGATTGCAGCTAGCAAATCTGTCCCAGATGTGTGTTTGCAGTGCCTGAGAAAAGACTTCTGATTTCTGCTCACAGATGTGGGCCCTTTTTGTCCGATTTTTTCCTAATTTTCCCCTGGATTTTTCCTCTCCCGTCGGAACAACATCCTGGGGGGATCGGTGGGCAGCGGGAGGATTCTATTCCGCTGACGGAAACGCCTTGCTGTGGTGGAAATTCCAGCCTGGATCTGAGCATGTATGTTGAGCCAGCTGCTGCTGATGTCTTGCCTCTTTGGGTCCATTTCAGTTCCAGAGTCTCAGACTGGCCCTAGCGGTGATCGGGAAGTGACAGGACGACAGGGCTGCCTAACAATAGAGCGCTCACCTCATTCGCCTAACACCGTGGTTCTCAGCCTTCCTAATGCCACGACCCTTCAATACAGTTCCTCCTGCTGTGGTGACCCCCAGCCTTAAAACTATGCAAGCATTCTTTCACCCAAATTAAACTGAAACTGACCCATGGCGTGAAGATCATGATTGTCTATAAATTGTTTTTTTTTCAGGGTTTCTCAATTCAGTCCTGCCTCTTGTCCCACCATGCTGATCTCACACTTTTCCACTGCTCCAGAAAGATTAACGCTCTATCTGGATCTACCCTGCAAGGCTGTTGTGTGGATGGCACCCCCCCCTCGCAAAGCTGCTTGCCCTACCATGACCCCTGTGAAAGGGTAATTCAACCCCCAAATGGGTCCTGACCCCCCCAGGTTGAGAACCACTGGCCTAACATAAAGACTACAATTTCCCCCCTTTTAAAAATGTGTTCCCTAAATCAACTTGATTATGATGTTATCCGTTCAGTCGTGTCCGACCCTGGAGATTCTATAGGAAAGTTTTCACCATACGTTTCTGTCAATGGCTGCTTGTTTTAGTTGGTTCACGGTCTGAGTAAACACGGTGCTGCCGTCCCCTTGATTAAGTGCCAGGAGAAGGAGAGGAGAAAAACCGAGATGCATTTGAGCAGGTGGGGCCACTAGTGGGCGCTGTTACAATAACATTTGCGGCTCTCCCAGCCCTTTCCGCATCTGAGAATTGCCAGCCTGGTGTTATTTGACAAAACGGTAAGGGGGGGGGTCTTGAAAAGGGGCGGGAAGACGCTCCCCCGATGCCGTTCCACCCTTTTGAGCGATGGGTAATTAATGAATCCAGCTGAGGTGTGCTGTCACATTTTGTTCCTGTGCAAATGCCATGGTAAACATGATGACATACCTAGTTGTGCCGAGCGAAGACGTGAAAGGCATTTTCTGAAACTGTCAACACAGAAGGATCAATAAAAGACTTTGGGGTGTGTGTGTGTGTGTGTGGGGGGGAAGAATGTCCTTGATGCAGCTGTCACGCCGACACAACATAGATATTCTGCTCCTAAGGGGGGATTTGAGGTCATAGAATCATAAGAGTTGGGAGGGACCTCCAGGGTCATCTAGTCCAACCCCCTGCTCAATGGAGGAAAAAGGTAGTCAGAAGTCACCAAGCCAGGGAGCAGTTGTGCGGTGCCCTCGTAGGATTACGGCAAGTTTTGCCCTGATTGTTGGATGATCTTGAGCCAGTCTCCATCTCCCTCTCTTTGTTGCACCTACCTCGCAGGGTTGTTGGGATTCCACACTGGGGGAAAGGAACGTTATGGCTTCACTCAGAGGTCTTTGGGTGGGTGGGGGGATAAAAATGTGCTGCAGGGAGTGGGGTGTGACAGGACGTAAAAGGCTGAGCCAAGAACAGACCTTCTCCATTTCATTCATGGGGTGATCCCCCAGGTCTAGACTTGATCGTGCCTGCGTGGCCTTTCTGAGGTCCCGCAGAGAACATAAGAGAAGCAATGTTGGGTCATATCAGTGGCCCATCCAGTCCATCACTCTGTGTCCCCCAGAGGCTAAAAGCCAAGGCACCATCAAGAGGTCCCCCAGCAGGTCCAGAACTCCAGAAGTCCTCCCACCATGGCCCCTCCAAGCACCAAAAATTACTTACTTATTTATATCTATATCTTAATTTATATACCGCTGCTCTCAAAGACTCGAGGCGGTTTACAATAAAAGAATAAAACAACCCATCCCGTAAAGCCCCCAATGCATTAAAAGATGGCTGTTCATTGGCGTTAACTTCCCATCTCCCCTCCCCTGTCCAGCTTCAGTCCGGAGCTCTTTCGTTAGGAGCGAGGGTCCTGATCAAACTCATTCTCTAGAACAGGGGTAGTCAACCTGTGGACCTCCAGATGTTCATGGACTACAATTCCCACGAGCCCCTGCCAGCAAATGCTGGCAGGGGCTCGTGGGAATTGTAGTCCATGAACATCTGGAGGACCACAGGTTGACTACCCCTGCTCTAGAATACAGAACACCACTGCTGCTACCATAAGGGAAGCCATGTTGGATCAGACCAATGGTTCATCCAGTCCAATGCTATGTGTCACCCGCTGGCCAAAACCCCAGGGACCAGCAGGCCAGAAGCCCTCCTGCTGTAGCCCCCCCCCCCGCAAGCACCAAGAGTCTCTCAAACAGTGTTCCATTTATAAAGGTAAAGGTATCCCCTGTGCAAGCACCGAGTCATGTCTGACCCTTGGGGTGACGCCCTCCAGCGTTTTCATGGCAGACTCAATACGGGATGGTTTGCCAGTGCCTTCCCCAGTCATGACCGTTTACCCCCCAGCAAAGCTGGGGACTCATTTTACCGACCTCGGAAGGAGGGAAGGCTGAGTCAACCTTGAGCCGGCTGCTGGGATTGAACTCCCAGCCCCATGGGCAAAGCTTTCAGACGGCTGCCTTACCACTCTGTGCCACAAGAGGCTCTTGTTCCATTTATACTTTGTGGCTAATAGACACAGACGTCTTTTAAGGGAAGGTCACAGGCTGTGGATGGAAGGCCGGAATGGCATAGCAGAGTTGAAGAGCCATTAGCTGTATTTATCAGGCCTTGCAATCAAGCATGAAAACAGTTACGTTCTTGCAGTTCGGCATTCCATGGGCAGTGCTCCATCCTGGAAGGGGAGAGCCCAGGAGGTCCAGCAATGTATGAGCAGAAAGGGAAAGGAACTTTGCACAGTTCCATTTCTGCATGCGAGACCGCATCGGCTGCATTTAGAACCAGGGGCCTTTAGAGCAGTGATTCCCAACCTGGGGGTTGCGGCAGGGCAAGCAGCTTGACCAGGGGGGCCACCATCTACAAAACAGCCTTGCAGGGTAGATCGAGATAGAGCGTTTGTCTGTCTGGAGCAGCGGAAAAGAGCGAGATCGGCATGGTGGGACAAGAGGCAGAGATGAAGTGAGAAACTCCGGAGAAAAAAGCAATTTATATACAGTCATGAGCAATGAATCCTCACACCATTGGTCAGTTTGGGTTTAATTTCTGTGAAAGAACACTTGCGTAATTTTATGGTTGGGGGTCCCCACAACAGAAGGAACTGTATTAAAGGGTTGCGGCATTAGGAAGGTTGAGAACTACTGCTCTAGAGAGAGAAGGAGCATCCTATGGGTGGTTGCATTGAACCTGTACCAGGACAAATACCTGTTGATGCATCTTACATATGTGGGAAAGACAGTGGGATGCAAGCAAAGGTGGGCCCTTGCCTCCCTTCTGCCCTCCAGACATATAGAGGCTTTGGGTCTTTGGTGGACTGGGAAATCCCATGTTCTGTCCTTGGGATCGCCAGTTAAAAAGGACCAGGTGGCTGATGATGGGAAAGGCCAACCCGACTGAGGTCCCTGGATCCCCGTGGTGCTAGAAACTATTTCTTTTGATTTTTAAACAGCTGCAACCCTCTTTCTCCCCTAGGTTGTGAAGACTATGGTCCCGTCTCCTCTGAAGAGCCAAGAAGAGCTTGACCCCCTGGCAGAAAGCGTTCAGAAATGCCCAGTTGACTGTTGGCTCGATTTCTTCTTCTTCGTCCCTGCAAAAGACCTCCTCCTAACGATTTAGCACCACTTCCCTTGTGGTCCCGCCATGTCTTATCTACTGGCCTGAACCATTTCCTAAAATGGTCTTTTTGCTATTCCTTGTCCTCTGGGTTTTGAAGGAAGATGTCTGCAGGAACTGGGGGCTTTTGGTGTCTGCACAGGCCAACGAAAGGAGGGTCGTGGCCTACATGCCCGGGGACATTATCATCGGAGCCTTGTTCTCGGTCCACCACCAGCCGAGCGTCGATAAAGTCCACGAGAGGAAATGTGGCGAGGTGAGGGAGCAGTACGGGATCCAGCGCGTGGAGGCCATGCTGCACACCCTGGACCGGATTAACCTGGACCCGACCCTGTTGCCGAACATCACGCTGGGCTGCGAGATCCGGGATTCGTGCTGGAATTCGGCGGTCGCTCTGGAGCAGAGCATCGAGTTCATCCGGGACTCACTCATCTCAGCGGAAGAGGAGCAAGGCCTGATGAAGTGCGTGGACGGGTCCAGTTCTTCGTTCCACTCCAAGAAGCCCATCGTGGGCGTCATCGGGCCTGGGTCCAGTTCGGTGGCGATCCAGGTCCAGAACCTACTGCAGCTCTTCAACATACCTCAGATCGCTTACTCGGCCACCAGCATGGACCTCAGCGACAAGACCTTGTTCAAGTATTTCATGAGGGTGGTGCCGTCGGACGCTCAGCAAGCCAGGGCGATGGTGGACATTGTCAAGAGATATAACTGGACCTACGTCTCCGCCGTGCATACTGAAGGTAAGGGAGCCCACGTTTTCCATCTCAGTACAACACTCTCGTGGGATAAGAGGACAGTAAGCACTTGGATCGAGGCTATAGATTGTTGTTGTTAGTTGCGAAGTCATGTCCGACCCATCGCAACCCCATGGACAATGATCCTCCAGGCCTTCCTGTCCTCCACCATTCCCCGGAGTCCATTTAAGTTTGCACCGACTGCTTCAGTGACTCCATCCAGCCACCTCATTCTCTGCCGTCCCCTTCTTCTTTTGCCCTCGATCGCTCCCAGCATTAGGCTCTTCTCCAGGGAGTCCTTCCTTCTCATGAGGTGGCCAAAGTACTTGAGTTTCATCTTCAGGATCTGGCCTTCTAAGGAGCAGTCAGGGCTGATCTCCTCTAGAACGGACCGGTTTGTTCGCCTTGCAGTCCAAGGGACTCGCAAGAGTCTTCTCCAGCACCAGAGTTCAAAAGCCTCAATTCTTTGACGCTCGGCCTTCCTTATGGTCCAACTTTCACAGCTATAGATAGGCTATAGATAGGGATGGCCAAGCTGGCTTTCCAGATGTCCATTGACTACAAGTATCAGCATGTTGGCAAAGGCTCATGGGGATTGTAGTCCACGGACATCTGGAGAGCCGCAGTTTGTCCACCTTGTTAGGATTGTCTTGGCTGGTGTTTATCCTCTATTAACTCTTGTGCATTGCCGTGCCATCCTAAGCAAATTTTGACCTAATTGCAGGGAACCCTGACCTGGCTACCCCATCTTTTCAGGACTTGGAAGCTACGTCAGGACAGCCCTGATTAGTAGTTGGATGGGAGACCACCAAGGAAGTCCAGCGGCGTTGCCCTGCCAGGCCAATGGCAAACCACTTCTGGACAATGAATCATTGAAGGCTCTCGCGGCCAGAGTCAACTGGCCATTGTGCTTCTTCTGGGCTGTGTGGTCGTGGTCTGGTTGTTTAGTCCCTGATGTTTCACTGGTAACTCTGGCTGGAATGTTCAGAGGTGGAACACTCAGAAATGGGATCTTTCTTTGGTACGGGGAGATTCTCGTCTTGACAGATCCTACCTTTCAAGATGCTGGCCACAGTTACTACAATCAAAGAGTGAGAAAAAACCTACCCCTTGGCTACTAACAATATTTACAAAATAGTACAGAATAAAGTAAAAAGTCTCTTTGTTCTGTGTTGCTTTATTGTAGTGCAGAATCCAACCAGAATGGTTTCTTGACATATCCCGTTTTCAAAGGGTAATTTTCCTCAGTGGTTGTCCTCTCACTTTTAAGTATAATGACAAATAGACAATAACACCTCTATTAAATAGTTTAAAAGAGGGGTAGTCAACCTGTGGTCCTCCAGATGTCCATGGACTACAATTCCCATGAGCCCCTGCCAGCGTTTGCTGGCAGGGGCTCATGGGAATTGTAGTCCATGAACATATGGAGGACCACAGGTTGAGGATCCCTGCTTTAAAGCCTACACTGGCCTTTGGCTCTACACTGCAGGGATGCAGTGGGGAGCAGTTAGATTACTAGCATCCCTGCAGTGTAGAGTCAAACACCCACTGGCCATAGTTACTGGTGGAACATCCGGGACTAAAACAACCCCAACCCCAAAGCCCAGAAAACCCACAACGGCCACATCTTATCACCTCTTGCCTTGAAACCCCTCTTGGGTTGCTGCACATCAGCTGTGACCTGACGGCATGTTCTACTACTCCAGTTGGTGGTGTAACCCTGCTGAGGATGGCAAATGAATATCATTGTTGTTCTTATTGATGAATGTGATGTATGCAGACCGCTTTCTAAACAATACAGGTTGGGTTGCCGTCAACTCTTTAAGGGTTCTTGACTGTACTGTATGTACGCAGGTGAATGAAATCAAATCATTGTTGGTTGTCTGATGTTCATTATATGTTACTCGGGACAAAGCCCGTTGCATTCAGGGATACAACGGGTGCTAGATTGGCTGTGTGTGTGTGGAAGAACTCTGTGGATGGCCTCCCCCCCCCAGGACCTGGAAAGGCTGTTGGCAGCTGTTAGGGAACTCACCAGCAGGGGGAGCTCTCACATGGCAGGGATCTGCAGCCTCCGAGCCTCGGGGGAAAGTGGAAGGAGGAGGGGGTGGTCAGGGATGGGGGACAGAAGGCGATTGGCTGGCTGCTGGACAGACAGGCAAACTGATTGGAGGAGGAGGCACTCAAGGGTGGGACAGCTGCCCTGAGTGGTTGTTAAGCACTGAGTGGCACTTAAGCCATGAGACCAGCTCCTCCTCCAAGCCCTTACCAGAAATATTAAGTGGAAACAGATATTCATAGAGTTCCTTTCTGATTTTTGATATGTTTTTTAAAAAGATTTTCACAGTGTGTTGTCCTTTGGATGCAGAGCTTTATTTGTGGGGTTTTTTACACCGTGACCCTCACCTATTTTAAGCCCCTATTGATCAATCCAACGTATACAGACACTTTCTAAACGATGCCGATCAAATTGCAGCAAGCTCTTTTAAGGGTTCCGTACAGCAGGGGTAGTCAACCTGTGGTCCTCCAGATGTCAATGGACTACAATTCCCATGAGCCCCTGCCAGCATTTTCTGGCAGGGGCTCATGGGAATTGTAGTCCATGGACATCTGGAGGACCACAGGTTGACTACCCCTGCCGTAAAGCATTGGAGTTTACACGGGCGAATGAAATTAGACCTCAGCCATTGAAATTGAATCGGGCCATGATTGTTTTCATAATGGTTTCTATGGGGGAGGGGCATCAACAGGTCTTGAGTTAACTGGCTGGTTTTAAAAAGACAGCAAAAGACTAGAAATTTTTTTATCCAGTTTTGGATGAAGGTGAGTCTCTTCATTGGGACTGCTCTGTGCTCGGTGAAATTCTCATGGCCTGGCTCTTAATGGGGTAACACCGTTGGCGGCATGGCACATCGTGTCCCCAGCATGCGTCATGCATGCACCGTCTTTGTGCTGATATCCAGAATGTTTTCCATGTCGCTTACCACTTAAATAAAGTGCTTAACCCAGGTGTCCTTTCGATGACATTTTGAAAATGTCTGGCTAATTAGCTTAATGAATCTAACACTTGGGGCAGCAGTTAGAATATTCATCACGTTGGTGGCAGCTTGGAGTGATATAGGAACAAACATAGGGCAGAATGGGAAGGGAACAGAACCACAGATGCGCCTGAGTACAGGCAGAAGCTCTTCGGAGCCAGGGTGGTGTGGTGGCTGAGAAGGGCAACCTCTGGTCTGGAGAACTGGGTTAGATTCCCGACTCCCCCTCCCCATGCAGCCAGTTGGGTGAGCTTGGGCTAGTCACAGTCCTGTTAGAGGTGTTTTCACAGGGCAGTTCTCTCAGAGCTCTCTCAGCCCCACCTCCCTCATAGGTTGTCTGTTGTGGGGAGAGGAAAGGGAAGGTGAATGTAGGCCACTTTGAAACTCCTTCAGGTAGGGAAAAACAGCATATAAGAACCAACTCTTCTTCTTTAGTAATATCAGGGCTCTCTCAGCCTCCCCTCCCTCACAGGGTGTCTGTTGCAAGGAGAGGAAAGGGAAGGCATATGAGACTCCTTTGGGTAGAGAAAAGCGGCATATAAAAAACAACTCTTCTTCTTCTTCTTCAGTATTATCAGGGCTTTCTCAGCTTCACCTCCCTCACAGGGTGTCTGTTTTGGGAAGAGGAAAGGGAAGGCGAATGTAAGCCGCTTTGAGACTCCTTCGGGTAGAGAAAAGCGGCATATAAGAACCAACTCTTCTTCTTCAGCAATATCAGGGCTCTCTCAGCCTCCCCTCCCTCACAGGGTGTCTGTTGTGGGGAGAGGAAAGGGAAGGTGATTGGAAGCTGCTTTGAGATTCACTTCTTGTAGAGAAAAGAGACATATAAGAACCAGGTCTTCTTCTTCAGGAAGGAAAGGCTATTTCAAACCGCAAACCGTTTTGAAAGGCGATTGCAAACCGCAAACCTCCCATGGCTAAAACTCCAGCCTGCAGCCTGGCACAAAATCTCCAGTGCGTAAATGGTCTTAAACTGTACAAATTCAAATGGGTAGCCGTGTTGGTCTGAAGTAGCACAATAATATCAGAGTCCAGTAACACAATAAAATCAGAAACTGTACAAGGGTGGCAAGGTCTGAGGATTTACATCTTGGGTTCTCCCCCCCCCCCCCAAAGTAAAAAACCTGGAAAACATGGGGGAGTACTTGAGGGAAATTCTTGTTTCGATGGGTTAACAACCCTTGTTTGAGGGTTTCGATGAGGCCGGAAGAACTCCCAGAATCACCTCTACATTCCAGATGACAGAGATCCGTTCCCTTGGAGAAAATGGCCGCTCCAGAGGGTGGACTCTGCCACATTATCCACAGCCAACATCCCTCATTTCCCTGAACTCTGCCTATTGCAAACTCTGCCCCGAAATATCCAGGAATTTCCCTCTTCAGAGCTGGCAACATCACTTCAGTAGCGTTTCGCTCATCCAAAAATCTGAAAACATCCCCAGTTTTCCAGATAGCTCTAGTTCCTTCACTGCCACCCCTTCACTTTATTTTCTCTCTCGACACGGTGTTCCTCTTCCGCGTTCGCCTCAGGAAATCAGACTGCGGCTCCAGTTCTCCAATACTGTCCCTCTGCCCACGCAGTTAGTTTAGCAGCAGCAGAAGAGTGGGGAGTCGGTGGGATGGAGGGGGAGAGCGGGGGTCACCCGAGACATCTCTTTGGTGGGACGCCAGAGCAATTATGCCTCTTTTGGCCTGGCTGCCCTCCGTTCAGGCAGGAAATTGCGCCAGTGATAAATGCGCACGGTGGCATTTGTTCTCTTGGAAATGTCTCCTTCATAAATTGTTTGTTTATCATGGCCAAGTTTTCAGGACAGACTGAGGGCCGGCTGGGGAGGCAGGGAAGAAGAAAGGAGAAGGAGGAGTGGGATGGAGCTGAGATGGTCTTCTTCACCTCCTTCCCCCAAATGTCGTAAAGTTTAATTGGTGTGGTTCTGTCTGCTACAGAGGGCTTGGCAATCAAATGGGAGCAGGGACCTAGCTGCCTTTTAAGAACACAAAAATCTGTTTGCATTCCTGCTTTCGGCAAGCAGGCAGGAATTTTGCATTGGGTTGAAGCAATTTTTTCCCCATTGATGGACGGGTTCCATTGTTTATTTTGTACGGCTGGATCGCACTGAGGCCATGGCATCGCTGTTCATTGAAGGAAAAGTCAAGGTGCAGAGATGTGTCTGTATGCATGACCCTATCGCTCCTGGGCATCGGAAGGACACTCTGGTATTTGGGCAAAATCTCTATGGTAGAAGTCAAAGTGGCCATAGAGCTCTTGCCCAAACACCAGAGAGCTGCCCAAGCATCCTGCAAGTGAAGCATCACTCCCGGTTCACATGGACAGTGATGTAGACATGTAGCCGTCGTTTGATTGGGCCTCCCTGCTGCTCCCAGTCAGTTCCCTCCCTATCCTACGCTGGTTTCCAGGAGAGAACTGGCAACCCTGCTCCAAAATCAGGAAACCCCAGGTATTTCGTGATCCAGAGCCGGCAGCCCTATAATGAGCTCCCCACTGTCACCACAGTCTTCCCCTTTAAAAAACGAAAACAAAGGGGCTTTGGAAATGGCCAGGAGCAGCAACACTAGAAGTTGATCTAAGGGACTAGGGCCTTATTCCAGGAAGCCCTGGGTTCGAATCTCTGCTTCTGAGTCTTTTTGTGACCACCGCCACAAAATGGCTGCCAGAGGAGGGGAAGCCAGCCACAAAATGGCTTCCATAACTTACCTTCAGTCATTTAGTGAATGTTGTTGGTTGGCTGAGGTGGTAGCTGCAGCCAAAGAGATCGATTTGAAGATCTGCACAGCCAATCAAACCTTCACTGGCCAATCAGAAGCCTGTTGGACAAAGCCCACCCCCTCCGTCCCATTTCTTACCCACCAGAGCTAGGTGCCCCAGTCTTCTGACTGTCCTGCCACCACTTTAGGGTTTTGTGGTCTCCACTGGCCATTGGCAGGGGATGCGATGGGTTCAGTTGTCAGATCCAGGATGGAAAAATCCTGGAGATTTGGGGATGGAGCCTAGGAGGACAGGGACGTACAATGCCATAAAATCCACCCTCCAAATCATCTACTGTTTCCAGGAGAACTGATCTCTTTAGAAGGGAGATGAGCTGTAATTCTAAGGGATCAACCTGCAGGCCCTCATCTCTACAGCTCTGAGTTGGCTGTCTGAGGAAAAATGAAGAGAGAGGAAAAAATCTCTGTCAGAGAGGGAGAGAGAGAGAGAGAGAGAGAGAGAGAGAGAGAGAGAGAGAGAGAGAGAGAGAGAGAGAGAGAGAGGAGGAAGATGTACAGAAAGAGCAAAAACTGGAGAGAGAAAGAAAGAGCAGTGGGAAAAGAACGACGGACAGGGCAAGGAGTAACAAAAGATGATGAAATGAGATAAGGCAAAAATCCACCTTGTCATAATCATTTTCGTTCTGAGCCAGTTGCCCTCCTTGGGATTAGCTTCACAATAGCAAACGAGAAGTATTTAGAATTTTATGGAGACAGTTTGCTGTCGGCATGGTGGACATCTGCCGGACTAGGTTGGCGCACACCCGCAAAGCATTGTTCCACATTGTTGTCTCATTATGCTACGCTGCGGCAAAAATTCACAACTGCATTGTCTTGTGAGCACAGGGAAAATTAATTGTAAATGGCTGCTAGAGAGCCACAATTTCTATGGGTCTATGGATGAAGTGGAAGTGACTGTAACTCCTTACTGTGGCTGGAGAAAACTGCTGAAATGGAATGGAGTGATTGGTCAACGTTAGATGAGTCTGAATGCCAGTTTAGTTCTTCATACAGGACGGGTCTTGCGTGTTCCACCCATGAAGTTGATAGTATTGGGTTAAAGATTTTAAAAAAATCATTTGTCTTGGAAGCAGAGAAATTTTATGTGGAATCCCCGATGCATCGTGTTTCCTGGGGAAGGGGGAAATGTTCAAACAAATTGCAAAGATGACCTGACTCCAAGAGTGACAAGAGAAAGAAATTTTACTTACTAAAATAGAAGCACAACTTCCGCGACACGACAGATTAACCTTCTTATAGGGCAGATTTTACTTGCAGAAATAGAAGTGCATCTTACACGACATGACAGATTAACTTACCTACATGACAGATTTGACTTGCAAAAATAGAAGCACATCTTACATGATGTGACAGATTAACTTCAAAAAGGTTAACTGGCTGCAGCTCCAAGCCTAGCTGAGAGAGAGTAGAAAGATCCTAGAGAAGACGAAAACAGAAGGCATACAAAAGCCAAAAAGGCTCAACATCTAACCCATGAGAGGGTGGGGCCAGCTGCCAAGTGTACCCAAGCCCCTTAACCCTTTCCCTTCCAGATCCACTTGTATGCAGAGTTAGAATCTCGAACATATGACACTGCCCATGACTAAAGCACATTTCTTTGCATACACGGATCTTTCGAACGGACTAGAGGAGAGGGCAGAAAGAATTCTCACAATGGCACAATTCTTAAGATACCTCCTGTTGCCCTATGCCCCTCACAGGGCCTTGTGCTCTGCAGGTTCCAACTTATTGGTCATTCCCGGCCCCAAAGAGTCTTGCCTGGCCTCAACTAGGGCCAGGGCCTTTTTGGTCCTGGCCCCAACCTGGTGGAATGAGCTTCTGGAGGAGCTACGGGCCTTGCGGGAGCTTTCAGCTTTTTGCAGGGCCTGTAAGACGGAGCTCTTCCGCCAGGTCTCAGGGTGAGGCCAGTGCAGAGAGAAGATGTGTGGGCACCCCCAAAGGAAGGAAGGTATTCCACCACTTTTTAGCAGTGGTGGCCAGCAGTTCTCCTCTAGTCCCCTGGTGGGGGGGTTGGTTTGTTGCCCCATTTATTGCTGGTTTTTCTATTTCGCTAATTGTTGTGTTTTTAGTGGGGGGGTTGTATTTTATTTTTTATATTGTAACTCGCCACAAGCCGGCTTTGCCAAGAGTGGCGGGAAATAAATGTTAATAATAATAATAATAATAATAATAATAATAATAATAATAATAATAATAATCGTCCTTGTTCTAGGGGGCTTTTGAGAGCAATGGGAAGATTGTTGTTCCAACTACAAACATGCTGTAGAGTTGGATTTAGGGATGTTTTCTCCTGTCTTCTGTTTTGGGGAAGTCGTTTATATCTGCTTTTGAGCCATGACTTGGCAATAAGGCAGGTGGACCACAACAAGAGTACCCAGCAATGCCTCAGCAATTGCTGGGAGATTGGGCTGGGTGGGCAATCTTCGTGGGAGGGTGGAATATGGAGAAGATGTGACATAACTTTTGGGTGATGCTCTAGTCTGCCTTCCCTAATCTCTATGGCAGGGATCCCCAACCCAGGGTCCATGGCTGTTAAGCAGGTGGTGATGTTACTTCCAGTGACATGTCTCTTCCATGTCAATTTTCCTCACAATTTGAATTCTGGACTCTTCGAAGTCCAAGCTTAGAGAATCACCCCTTTCAAGTTGCCAAGGGAACGAAAGAGTCAACAAGATGGCTTGCTTTGCTTCCTATCCGCTGTCGGAGAATAGACACCTCCTGGATGTCACCTGTCAAACATTGTCAAAGATTCCCCACCACACATCAGTCACTCACAGCTCCTAATGCATCACAGCTGTTAAACATTGACTGTTCCTTGTCAGGCGCTGTCAGATCCTATAAACAATTGTTGGTGTGGGTTGTGTGTGTGTGTGTTTTGCAAAATCCTGGGCTGCCAAAGTTTCAGTACCAAACATTAAATATTTTACGAACTGTCGTACAACAACTGTAGAGAGCCAGCTTGGCGTAGTGGTTAGGAGTGAGGACTTCTAATTTGGCGAGCCGGGTTTGATTCCCCGTTCCCCCTCCACATGCAGCTAGATGGGTGACCTTGAGCTCGCCATGACACTCATAAAGCTGTTCTGACCGAGCAGTGATATCAGGGCTCTCTCAGCCTCACCCACCCCACAGGGTGTCTCTTGTGGGGAGAGGAAAGGGAAGGCGACTGTAAGCCGCTTTGAGACTCCCTCGGGTAGAGAAAAAGCAGCATATAAGAACAAACTCTTCTTCTTCTTCGGAAGTATCAGGTATGCATCCAGCCCCTTAAACAAGGAAAGTAGACCTTTGTGGCCTGCAAGGCCCAGGAAGGGAAAAACACAACGAAGAAAGGAAGGACACAGCTTTCTAAAGGCTTAGAACAATAGGCTTAAGAATTTTTTGTGGGTCTTTTGTATTTATCACCAGTGAGATGGTGTCTGTCTGTCTGTCTGTCTGTCTATCTAATCATATCCCTGAGGCACTGATGTTTTTCTCCTTCCAGGGTTAAGGGGAGAACTGGAATTGTCCAAAAATAGCTGAAGTGTCAAATCCATCATGAACACTGCATGTCTCCGGGTCATAATTTACTGCAGACCTTTCAGGGCTATTTATACAGAATTCAGCTTTTCAGCTGGCTGAAAGGTTGTTTGCCAGGACCATGGGCATGACTTTACTGCCTGTTACTCTTTTCCTAAAAAGAGGCAGCTGGGCATGAACAGTTCTGTTTCGTCTTAGTCATTTCTTACTTTCCCCTCTTCATTCCCATTGCTTAACAAGGTAACTAGAGTTTGTAGATCCCTCCTGGCTACCAGAAGGTGGTGAGGGAGGGGCAATAGGTTTACCAGAGCCAGGTAGGAAAATCCCTGGAGATTTGGGGAAGGAACGCAGTGAGGGACCATGGCATATAGCCCACCCTTCTAAACATCTCTTTTCTCTCTAGGGCAGGTTTTCTTGATCAGAGTTTCATGAAACGCTGGGGCTTCTTGATGGCCGTGTATGGGTGGGAGTTAAATTAATTTTATCTATATTTTTAAAAAATTTGATAAACATTTATTGAGCGATATGACGACATATGGTCATGTTGACCCGCCCCCCTCCCAATATGGCCAGTGATGGGCCTGGAGGGGACAGGAAGAGGAAGAGTTACAGGTAGGCATGGACATTTGTTGTTATTAGTTGCGAAGTCGTGTCCGACCCATCGCAACCCCATGGACAATGATCCCCCAGGCCTTCCTGTCCTCTACCATTCCCCGGAGTCCATTTAAGTTTGCACCTGCTGCTTCAGTGACTCCATCCAGCCACCTCATTCTCTGTCGTCCCCTTCTTCTTTTGCCCTCGATCGCTCCCAGCATTAGGCTCTTCTAGGCATGGACATAGCCATGGTTTTTATGTAAGCAATCTGTTTATATTGTTTTTAAGGGGATTTTATTGGGGGTTTTATCGGATGACTATAACCCGCCGTGGGCCTTCAGGCAGCGGTGGGCAATAAACAAACAAACAAACAAATCTGCTTCTCAGCCATATTCTACACAATCATTATGATGGTTGGATCATAATAGAGTTGGAAGGGACCTCCAGGGTAATCTAATCCAAACCCTTACACAATGCAGGAAATCACAACTACCTGCCCACCCACAGTGACCCCAATTTCATGCCCATGTGATTCCCCACCACCAAAAATCCAGCCTGCCCTGGAGGGAATTCACCTACCATCCCACGCCAGCAATGAGCAATTCCCTGGGTATGCATGGAAGGGTCACAAGAGACAAACCCTGGCACATCCCTTCCTGCCCACCCACTCACCATCTGCCTAAATTCTGAAATATCAGCATTTCTGTCAGATGACTAGCTAGCCTCTGCTTAAATAGTTCCAAAGAAGGAGAACTCACTTACCTCCAGAGGAAGCCTATTCCACTGAGGAACCTGCTCTGTCAAGAATCCTGTCACTTCTGGAGTTTTTTGAGCCCTTGAAGGTTTCAGAGGTTTCTCAAGAAAGGCTGGGATAGACTGAGTCTCTTAGGGACAACTTCCCTGTTTCCTGATTCTTCTTCGGAAATCTCTCCCTCTCTCATTCTTGCCTGCCTGCAGCATGGCGGGGGGAGAGCTTCCTCCTGCATCTCTCTGCATCCAACTAGCTAGATTAGATTAAGGACCATCTTTTTACCTGTCCTGTCTAGAATGGAGTTCCCTAATTAATAGTTGTTATATTAGCTTAATAGCACAACCAGAGCCTGTGCTTTTTTTCTTTGTCGTTTTGTGGCCTACGTATACTCCGTAGCCAGCAATGCCCTGCTGCGCAAACTCTTGATTAAGCACTCTGCAAAACTTTCTGGATATTGCACACCCATACCACTCAATGCCCATCAGAGTCCACCTTCCGAAGCTGTCATTTTCTCCAGGGGAAGTCTTCTCCATGGTCTGGAGATGGTAATTCTGGGAGATCTCCCAGTCCAGATGGAGGTTGGCCACCTGGGTTCTCACATGGCAACTGCACAGAGCATTCATGCATTGATCTGTTTAGACCAGTGGTTCTCAACCTGGGGTTGGGATTCCTTTGGGGGTCGAATGACCCTTTCACAGGGGTCGCGGCAGGGCAAGCAGCTTGGCCGGGGGTGGGGTACCATCTACACAACAGCCTTGCGGGGTAGATAAAGATAGAGCGTTCATGTGTATGGAGCAGCAGAAAAGAGCGAGATCGACATGGTGGGACAAGAGCAGAGCTGAACTGAGAAACCCTGGAAAATACCCAATTTAGATAGAATCATGAACAATGGATCTTCATGCCATTTGGTCAGTTTTGGTTTAATTTCTGCAAAAGAACCCTTGCATAATTTTATGGTTGGGGGTCACCACAACATGAGGAACTGTATTAAAGGGTCGTGGCATTAGGAAGGTGAAGAATCACTAATTTAGACCAGGGGTAGTCAAACGGCGACCCTCCAAATGTCCATGAACTACAATTCCCATGAGCCCCTGCCAACAAATGCTGGCAGAGGCTCATGGGAATTGTAGTCCATGGACATCTGGAGGGCCACCGTTTGACTACCCCTGGTTTAGACTCTCTGGTGATTGTGTGTCTTCCCCTCCCAAAACGTAGAGCTGATGGATTCCAACTCCACGTGAAGAGAATCCTGAAATGATGTCTGCAGAGGGGCCGCTAGAAAACATGAAACCTTTCATTGGAAGAGGACAGGAAACCCAGTATCAAAGGTGTCCTTACTACCTCTGCCTACCCAAGGCATGGGCCCTGTTAGCTTTCTGCCAGAGTGTGTGCTAATTATTGGGGAGAACAATAAAAAGAAAGGGGAAATGATATCTTTCTTTTTTTTTTTTAAAGTATGTTTCTTTGTTTGCGTCTGAAGTAGATTTACTGCCCGGTTTACCTCATTAAGAAGCACAAGGGACTTCACGCTCTGTAGCCGCCTGGAAGATTTTCAGATTAGCCGTTCGGCAGACTGTCAGCGGTAAAACACTCTTATGCATGCAGGGGACGGTGCCGCCTTGGGCTTGGGATTCTATCACAAAGTCTGCCGAATATTTGCCAGACATTCCTTTGGCATCTAAACATGGCAGTCTATTTTAGCTTTGATTCCGAGAATAAGGTTCTCTCCTCTGCGGCCAACAGCAACCTTTCTCTGCCCTCCTCCAAGTGACAACCTTCCCAATCCTTAAAGACGGCAACTCTCCCCACTCCTCTCCACCTCCTCTTCTCCAGGCTGAACGTTTCCAAATCCCTAAGCCTTTCCTCGTAGGGTTTGGTTCCTTGGCCCCCAGATCATCTTGTTGTTTTCCTCTGCACCCTCTCCAGATGCCTAAGTAACTGGGCAATGATAGCTAAGATTGGATTATGGCCGTTTTCAGGATCTGTGAGTGACCAGTCAATCAGCATACAAATAGAAGAAGAAGAGTTGGTTCTTATATGCTGCTGTTCTGTAGCCGAAGGAGTCTCAAAGTGGCTTACAATCTCCTCCCCTTTTCTCTCCCCACGACAGACACCCTGTGCGGTGGGTGAGGCTGAGAGAGCCCTGATATTACGGAAGAAGAAAGGTTGGTTCTTGTATGCCACTTTTCTCTACCCGAAGGAGTCTCAAAGCGGCTTACAGTCGCCTTCCCTTTCTTCTCCCCACAACATACACCCTGTGAGGAAGGTGAGGCTGAGAGAGCCCTGATATTCCTGCTCATTCAGAACAGCTTTATCAGTGCCGTGGCGAGCCCAAGGTCCCCCAGCTGGCTGCATGTGGGGGAGTGGGGAATCGAACCCAGCTCGCCAGATTAGAAGTCCACACTCCTAACCACAACACCAAACTGGCTCTCCAATACAAGAGTTAACAGAAGGCAGAACAAAGTTTGATGCAGCTTAGCCAAGTCTTCCTGGCAATTAACCTCCCACCTGCCCTCTCTCTGCCTACAGATTTTCTGCTTCACAGGAGTAGAAGATGGTTCTTGAATAAACACCTTGAATACAACCTTGCTGGTCTTAAAGCGACCACTGGACTCAAACTTTGCTCTCTTTCTTTTGTGTTTCCCCCAGCTCCTGTACAGGCAGATCTTGCAGTCCTGCTAGACCAGGCTTTCTCAATCAGAGTTTTGTGAAACTCTGTCCCCTTCTTTCTTGACTGCCCTGAAAGGGTTTCCCAAATGGGCTGGCGTTAATTATTTTTTTACTATATTTTAAAAATGTGTTAAACTTTTATTGGTGATAGGGACCATATATGGCCATGTTGACCTGCCCCCTCCTTTCAAAGTGGCCAATGATGGCCTGGAGGGGGTGGGAAGGGGAGGAGCCCTGGGTGGGCGTGTCCACAGTGATGTTTCTCAACCATCATCTGCACAATCACGCCACTTCTGGGGTTTCTCAAAGCCTGAAGAAGGTTTCAGGGGTTTCTCGTAAAAGTTGAGAAAGGCTGTGAAAGAGGATGGTAGCAACCCACCCCCTAAATCTGTCTTTTCCTACATTTCCTTAACTCTTTTCTACACTCACCTCCAACTTTGTTTTGCTCTGTTTTTATTCATGATCTGCCATTTGTTGATTGTTCTCATCAAAGTCCTTTTAGCTTCCTTTGATAGTAGAGTATACAGGTCCCCCCTGGCAACTGGTAGGGGTTGGGGGGAGTCACCAAGCATGGAATGGAGGTCCAGGTTATGTTGCTGGCAATGTCACATCACTTCTGCCATATAGGGGAAGTGATGTCATCATGATGCAACAATGCCACATTGCTCAGGTAGTTGGGCAAAACCTCCATGGTAAAAATGGCTGCCACTATAGTTTTTGCCCAAGCACTAGATTGTTGCTGCAACATCCCCGACGTGATGATATCACTTCTGGGACACGCTGGAGGTGATGTTCCATGATCCTGATAAATCCCCCCACCGGACAGTTCTCCAGCAGGTCGGGAGGGCATGGATGCAGGAGGATCCCTCTGACGTTTCCCTGAATCCTTCAGATTGTTGTTGGCAAATGTTCAGCGGCAATCCGAACGAGACCTTGGGGTACTTGTGGATTGTAAACTAAACATGAGCAGGCAGTGTGAGGCAGCGGTAAAAAAGGCAAATGCCATTTTGAGCTGTATCAACAGGGGCATCACACCAAAATCACAAGATGTCATAGTCCCATTGTATACGGCACTGGTCAGACCACACCTGGAGTACTGTGTGCAGTTCTGGAGGCCTCACTTCAAGAAGGACGTGGATAAAATTGAAAGGGTACAGAGGAGAGCAACGAAGATGATCTGGGGCCAAGGGACCAAGCCCTATGAAGATAGGTTGAGGGACTTGGGAATGTTCAGCCTGGAGAAAAGGAGGTTGAGAGGGGACATGATAGCCCTCTTTAAGTATTTGAAAGGTTGTCACTTGGAGGAGGGCAGGATGCTGTTTCTGTTGGCTGCAGAGGAGAGGACACGCAGTAATGGGTTTAAACTTCAAGTACAACGATATAGGCTAGAGATCAGGAAAAAAATTTTCACAGTCAGAGTAGTTCAGCAGTGGAATAGGCTGCCTAAGGAGGTGGTGAGCTCCCCCTCACTGGCAGTCTTCAAGCAAAGATTGGATACACACTTTTCTTGGATGCTTTAGGATGGTTAGGGCTGATCTTGCGTTGAGCAGAGGGTTGGACTAGATGGCCTGTAAGGCCCCTTCCAACTCTATGATTCTATGATTCTATGAATCCAAATAAGAAGCTCCACAATTTTGTCTCTTGGTTTGCCATGACTGTGTTATTTCCCAGGCATGTTGAGACAGTTGTGAGTTCCAGTTCAGTTGTCGGTCTCTGAATGTTCAAAACCGCCGAGTTCTCACAGGTGGTGTTGCTGAATTATTCATCGCCACTTCATTATCTCCCTCTTGTGCAGTTCAAAGGACAGGGGGAGGCATGATGAGTCGCCGTTCTTGTTTCTCAGCAGGCCCAAACGGCTGGCTGCTATGTCAAGTTGATGCACTTCCTGATTATTTACCTGTAAGCGGAGCACTCCTGGCTGAACCACCTGCTGGAACCTTCTGGAAAAAGATTGGCTTGTTAAGGAAACGCCAGGGTCGAGCAAAGCAGGCAGACGGCTGCCTGAACCGGGAACTCCGTTAAGAGGTTTATCTCTAGACGGAAAACAGAGATTTCCTCACCCCTTTCCTCTGAGGATTGCTTTTGTTTCCCTTTAAACTACTTGCAGATGTTATCCCCATGCATCTTGCACAATTTACTTCAGGCAAAATTCTATGTAGATCTGGTAGAATCATAGAATCATAATTTTATTTTATTTTTTTAGATTTTTATACCGCCCGTCCATACGGCTCTGGGCGGTTGCCATAAAACATCATGAGGTAATTACATGGAACGTCACAACAAATATAACAGTCATAACATAATATAACTGAGAGCCCGTTTGGTGTAGTGGTTAGGAGTGTGGACTTCTAATCTGGTAAGCCGGATTTGATTCTGCACTCCCCCGCATGCAACCAGCTGGGCGACCTTGGGCTCGCCACGGCACTGATAAAGCTGTTCTGACCGAGCAGGAATCTCAGGGCTCTCTCAGCCTCACCCACCCCACAGGGTGTCTGTTGTGGGGAGAGGAAAGGAAGGCAATGTAAGCCGCTTTGGGACTCCTTTGGGTAGAGAAAAGTGGCATATAAGGGCCAACTCTTCTTCTTCTTCAGTAATATCAGGGCTCTCTCAGCCTCACCTGTCTCACAGGGTGCCTGTTGTGGGGAGAGGAAAGGGAAGGCAAATGGAAGCCGCTCTCAGACTCCTTTGGGTAGAGAAAAGCGGCATATAAGAACCAACCCTTCTTCTTCTTCTCCTTCTCCTTCTCCTTCTCCTTCTCCTTCTCCTTCTCCTTCTCCTCTTCCTCCTCCTCCTCCTCCTCCTCCTCCTCCTCCTCCTCCTCCTTCTCCTCCTCCTCTTCTTCTTCTTCTTCTTCTTCTTCTTCTTCTTCTTCTTCTTCTTCTTCTTCTTCTTCTTCTTCTTCTTCTTCTTCTTCTTCTTCTTCTTCTTCTTCTTCTTCTTCTTCTTCTTCTGTAATCTTAGGGCTCTCTCAGCCTCCCCTCCCTCACAGGGTGCCTGTTGTGGGGAGAGGAAGGGAAGGTGAATGTAAGCCACTTTGAGACTCCTTCGGTTGAGAAAAGCAGCATGTAAGAACCAATTCTTCTTCTTCTTCTTCTTCTTCTTCTTCTTCTTCTTCTTCTTCTTCTTCTTCTTCTTCTTCTTCTTCTTCTTCTTCTTCTTCTTCTCCTCCCCCTCCCCCAAGTGGGCTTTTTTTTTTCTTTTCACTTTTCAGAATACTCAAATGTTTGGAAGAAACGAGCGGAGTGATTCTATTTTTATTCTGCTCGTTTTGTTTCCAACACCACTCCTTTCTCTCCTTTGTCTCCCAGAGAAAGGATGTCTCTCGATTGTGACCAAGAGAATTCCTCCAGTCGACATGAGCCTTCTCCTCATTGTGCGAGGTTTCCTTGTCGGCTTGTTGTGTGTCTGCCATGAACGAGGCTCCTCCAGGGCTTTCAGGGCCTAACAGTAAATTAATTACCGTGATGAAGTGATTTATTTTGCTCAAATCCACTTGGCTGGCTAATGAAAAGCCTTGGAATTGTGCTATTACAACTCATTCAGCGCTTTGTCTTCATGGTCCAAAAGAAGCTCATTATTTATGTTTGTTTATAGCCCCCTTTCCCCCCGTCCGTCATTGAGACTCAAAGCGGTTTATCGCTGAACCGACTTTTGGACTAGCCTTGGGCCTAGGTTCTTCCAGAAAAATAGAACTGCAGAGTAACAGAACATTTGCAGCTATAGGTTACCTTTGTAGATTAGGCAAAGATACGATCTCACAGCACTTTTGGTTTAAAAGGTATAATCTTTACTGGAAAGGTTATACATGAAAATGCATCATCTCCGTCTGCTTCAGGCTCCTTACTGAGGCAGTGCACCAAAGTTTAAAAACAGTTACAAAGAAAAAAACAACAACATTGCAAGCCCCTATGGCTGGCTTAGCAAGCAGGACTACATGCCCACATGTCAGCAGATGGAGAGAGCTGAGAACTTAATGCAGGAACATTTCTGCTCCTTGCAAGTAGAAGACCCTCCTTCCAGAAGAAGGAGGAAGTGGGTGGTGACCCACTGTAAACAAAAGGAATCCCAGCCATGTGCTTGGGATTTTCCCACTGCAATCCCAGCTGTGACCATCTAGTATCACTACTGAGCACATAGGTACAGTTTAACTACTTAACTTCTTAACATCAGCCTTTCACGGTTGACTTCGCCAGACTACTTGCTGATTGCAATTTCAACAAACTTGTTGTTCTTCTGTCCTCCATGTTCCAAACAAAAAACTTGCGAGGTAGATTAGCCTGAGAGACTGGGATGGGAAGGAAGGATCACATGAAGGAAGGTTTAAGTCTCTTCTTATTGGCACAGGGTGAGGGTTGCAAAACCCAAAATGGAAACCAAAAACCAACCTAACCCAAAGGCATGTGGATTGACATGCGGCATGGGGTTAGGAGTCTGGGTTTGCCTTTAGCATGGTAGAGTGGTTAGCATTTTGAGAAAGTGGGCGGGGCCAGGTGGGATTTTGCCCCGTAAGGCTTCTGATTGGCTGCTAGAAATTTGATTGGCTGAGCAGATTTAAAAAAAAAAACATTGCATTGTCAGTCACTGCCACCACAACATGAGGCCTTTCAGTGTGTGACTAAAGGTATGGTGCAGCAGCCATTTTATCATAATAATAATGTCAAGGAAAATAATAATATTTTATTCATAGCCCACCCTTCCCCTAGGGCTTAGGGCAGCTAACAACATTTTAAAAGACAATAGAGCAATATGACAATAGCCCTTTAAAATAGTTCTAACCGCTTCTGTTCTTGTAGCGGGAGAGTTGATAGGGATCGAATATTCGGGCTCAGATATAATTTGCCTGGTGCTTGAAAAGGGAGGCAGGGATTTCATCACTCCCTTTCAGCCACAACCATAAGCCTGGGGGAATGGCTGTCTTTTGAGCCCTGTGGAGCTGTCCAAGGTCCTGCAGCGTCCTGATCTCAACAGGGAGAGCGTTCCACCATGCAGAGGCTCCGGCTGAAAAGGCCGTGGACCTGTTTGCTGCCAATTTAATATTTTGGGGGTTAGGAATCTCAAGCCGGGTTTGCTCCCTAGATCTTGAGTTCTTTCGGGGGACCTGCGGGAAGAGACTTTATGCTGGTTTGGACTACTGCAGTAGCTGTTTGCAGCAGCCATTTTGCAGCTGTGCTCGCCACACAGTTCGAAAGGTCCCAGGGGACTCCAAAAAGCTCACAGACCGCTGCAGTACATCAAGGCACCAGCATAAACGGATGGAAAGGTTTCTGGTGGCTCGGAAATGTTGGAAAGAATACTTTCCTGAATTCGCAGCACTTCCGGGCCCTGCGAATAGGTACGGCTCCGGTCAGGTACCGAGGAGCAAAGTTCGGATTGCTTGTCCCTCAACCACATTAGAAGGTAATTGTTGTCTTCTAATGGCTGCACCTCCTCTTCCATTCATCAGATCTGAGACTCATTGCTATCGCTCACCCAAAGTCATTATCGTTGTGTTATTATCCCCGTAAATCAGGACCTGCAGATTCTGTTATGTGCTCCAGGGACTGAACGGCACATCCTAGTTTTTGTAAATAGGTGTCAATACAGCAGGCGGTCGCAAAGCACACGGTCTTCCCTCTGATTTTTTGCAGAGTTCCACCTTCCCGAGCTCTGAGATATCTTTGGAACATCTGTCTTCAAAACTGAAATGTGTAATTTTGCATCGACAGCGTTTCGTTATTATTCCGCGTCGCCATTGCCCCTTGTGATAGCTCATTTCCTGCTACTCAGGAAACAGGTTATTGTGCGTTGTTTCTGCACTGAAAGCACAAATGAGGCTCAACCAGGGTTTTGTGAAACCCTGAGTTTTCTTGACCGCCCCGAAAGGGTTTCCTGAATGGGGGGGGGCGAGTTAATTAATTTAAATATATCATAGAATCATAGAGTTGGAAGGGGCCATACAGGCCATCTAGTCCAACCCCCTGCTCAACGCAGGATCAGCCCAAAGCATCCTAAAGCATCCAAGAAAAGTGTGTATCCAACCTTTGCTTGAAGACTGCCAGTGAGGGGAAGCTCACCACCTCCTTAGGCAGCCTATTCCACTGCTGAACTACTCTGACTGTGAAAATTTTTTTCCTGATATCTAGCCTATATCGTTGTACTTGAAGTTTAAACCCATTACTGCACGTCCTCTCCTCTGCAGCCAACGGAAACAGCATCCTGCCCTCCTCCAAGTGACAACCTTTCAAATACTTAAAGAGGGCTATCATGTCCCCTCTCAACCTCCTTTTCTCCATATATACATTATATATATATATACATCTAAATTTGTTAAACATTTAGAATCATAGAATCATAGAGCTGGAAGGGACCTCCTGGGTCATCTGGTCCATCCCCCTGCACTATGCAGGACACCCACAACCCTCTCACTCATCCACTGTAACCTGCCACCCCCTTGAGCCTTCACAGAATCAGTCGGGTGACATGACAATATATGGTCCTGTTGATCCACTCCCCGCCCCCAATGGCCAATGATGGGCCTGGAGAGGGTGGGAAGGGGAGGGGCTGTGTCCACAGCCATGCTTCCAAGCCATATTCTGCACGATCACTCTACCTCTGGGGTTTCTGAAGACCTGAAGAATGTTTCAGGGGTCGCTCAACCGTTAGGAAGCTGAGAAAGGCTGAGCTAGGCTCCAGGGTGCTTGGTGATGAGAATATTGAACATGGTGTATCCTTTGCCTTCCCTCATATGCAGAACTGAAATTTTGTAAAGAAAGAGGCAAGAGAGAGAGAGTCATAGTAGTCTAACTCAGGGGTCGTCAACCTGTGGTCCTCCAGATGTCCATGGACTACAATTCCCATGAGCCCCTGCAAGTGCTTGCTGGCAGGGGCTCATGGGAATTGTAGTCCATGGACATCTGGAGGACCACAGGTTGACTACCCCTGGTCTAACAATTAGGAGGGAAATGTAGGAAGTGTAGTCAAAGGAGCAGGGAGAATACTGGAAAAAATACCAGGAAGTTCTCAATCCAAATATGCTAACTAGAAATCTCCCCCAATGTCCCCCTTTGGGATATTCCCCAAATGCACACTGCAGCTCTTACATATCCCAGGAGCAAGTATCTGCCAGGGTAAACCCATTTGGAAGGCATTGGCTTCTCTTAGAAATCAGGAAGTTGGTGGGGCTTCATGTTACACCAGGCTTGCTCAGCTTTTTCACCATTGAAACACCCCAGAAATATGAGATCGTGCAGAATAAAGTTGGGAAGCATGGCTGTGGACATGTCCCCCTGGCACCCCTCCCCTTCCCACCCCCTCCAGGCCCATCACTGGCCATTTTGGAAGGGTGGGGGTGGGGGGAGTTTCCCAACTCTGATCTGGCCACTCTATCCCCCCATCTTCCACCTGCAACCCTAGTTTTGGTGCATCTCCTTACTCACAAAAATCACATTTTGGGTTTTCGGATTGCATGAAGGAGACCTGTTTGGGAGCAAAGAAGAGGCAAGGATGACACCGGGTAGCCTTTGCCTGCTCATGTCCGCTGCTCAGGGAAGAATTTCGGGGTCGTTTCAAGCCCAGCTGCCTTAATCTCCGGAGAATTAGGAGTCTATTATGTAAATTACATTTTTGCAATCCAAAAGCACAGGGTCTGACTGCAGAGTAATCTGCAGCAGTACATAAAAGGGAGGATTTGGGTGTGCTTTCTCATGCACGCCGATCCATAATGTCGCATTTGGTAGCCACGGAAGAAGGAGCTGTTCTCAAGGGCCAGACTCGAGCTGCTATGTGTGGTCAGCAAAGTAGCCAACCTCCAGCTGGGCCCTGGAGATATGCTGGAGCTACAACTTCTTTCCATACTGCAGAGATACTGCAGGAGAAACTGTCTGCTTTGCAGGGTGGACTCTGTGGCAGGCGGGGCAGAACTGTGGCTCTCTGGATAGCCATGGACTACAATTCCCAGGAGCCCCTGCCAGCATGCTCACAGGGGCTCATGGGAATTGTAGTCCATGGCCATCTGGAGAGCCGCAGTTTGACCACTCCTGCACTAGGAGACCTCCAGGTTGGCAGCTCTGCCCGAGGGGGAACGGATCTCTGAATCCCTGCAGGAACAGTCATTTTGTGGAAAGCAAGAAGCATTTCCCTCCGCAACAACAAAAATACACCGACGATTTGATGGGAACCATCGCATTATCAAACCCACATTGGCCGCTCTCCAAGTGAGCATCCAAACTCCAGTTCTCCAGAGCCTCCTTTTCAAGACATGCTTCTGCAGGCAGAAGCACAACGGTAATGACAGAAGGTTTGGTGTTTTTTTTATTAAAGGGAAAAGAAGAAGAAGAAGAAAGAATTAATGAGGACGAGCTGTCTGGTAGAATTATAACACTGCTTAAGTCTGTTTCTCGCGCCCACTCTGAACCCCCTCGCCCACCGCCTGTGGACCGTAATCGGGGTCCAAAACAGCCGTTCAGCAAGAGTGACCTGGTTTCCAAATGTGTGTTCCATCATTAAAATAATCAAAAGAATATGAGTAGCTATCTGGGATTCTTCTGTGCCTGCGACGAACCCCTTGATGTCCTCTTTGTTTTGCTTTGTGATGACGGGCCAAGCTGTCCAAATGTGCCCATGCCAACGTGCCCAGCCTTTGAGAGGATAAAGAGGCAAGGGGGGATGGAAGGAATTTGGATCTCCTCTACTGACTTTCCCGGAGCATTTCCACAAACGGAAGGAGGAGGATGTGACTTGTTTGCTCCTCTCCTCTTGCCGTAGCCCCATATTCTCCTTCCAATGGTGCTCCCCGGACCTCCTATTGCCCGGTGGAAAACATGGGGGGGGGTGCAAAATCTGGGAATCTGGGGCTGCAAAAAAAAATTGGGGAAGGTGCAAAAATCTTGCCCTGCAGGCAGGAATCCTTTTGTTGCTGGAAATGATCCAGTAGTTCCAAGCTAGGATCGTCACTGGCGTTTCTGATGCAGTTCAATAAGGAGAACTGCGGAGTTCTCCATTGGGGTCACAAAAATGAGAAGCATGCCGATCGGATGGGGGAGACTCTTCTGGGGAGCCATTTGTGTGAATGTGGTGGACTGTAAGCTAAATATGAGCAGACCGTGTGATGGGGCAGTAAAGAAAGCCAGTGTAGTCTAGGGGTGTATCAACAGAGGTATCATATCGGAATCACGTCATAGTCCTGCTGTATGCTGCATTGGTCAGACCCCACCTGGTGTCCTGTGTGCAGTTCTGGAGGCCTCACTTCAAAAAGGATGTGGCCAAAATGGAGAGGGTGCAGAGGAGGGTGATGAGGATGATCCATGGCCTGGGGACCAAGCCTTATGGGGAAACGCTGAGGGACTTGGGAAAACAGCCTGGGGAAGAGGAGGCTGAGAGGGGACAGGATGGCTCTCTTGAAGTATTTGAAAGGTTGTCACCTGGAGGAGGGCAAGAAAAGGTTCCAGTTGGCAGCAGAGGAGAGGACACACAGTAATGGGTTTAAACTACGTGGAGAACAATTTTGGCTAGATATCAGGACAATAATTTTCACAGTTAGAGTAGTTCAGCAGTGGAATGGGCTACCTAAGGAGGTGGTGAGCTCCCCCTCACTGGCAGTCTTCATGCAGCAGCTAGACAGATCCTTCTCCTGGCTGCTTGAGGCTGATCCTGCATTGAAAAGGGAGTTGGACTAGATGGCCTAGATCAGGGGTAGTCAACCTGTGGTCCTCTAGAAGTCCATGGACTACAAACGCTGTCAGGGGCTCATGGGAATTGTAGTCCATTAACATCTGGAGGACCACAGGTTGACTACCCCTGGCCTAGATGGCTCCTTCCAACTCTTTGATTCTCTGATTCTAAGGGGCCTGGCTAAGACCGTTTCTGCTCTGGAAACTTCACTGCCCCAGCTCCCGTGCAGGAGCAAAAATAGGGGGCGGATGAGCTGCACCAGGCCAAATGCTCCCCCATGTGGGCACAGGAAGAGGTGGGGCAACCTGCCACAACTAAAACTCCAGCCTGCAGCCCAGCATGAAACCTCCAGTGCAGAAACGGTCTAAGTCTGCAGATGACATTAAGCTGTTTATGGTGGTGAAAACACACAGAGGACTGTGAAGAGCTCCAGAGGGTGTCAACACGGCAAATAAGCTTCAACATGGGCAAGTGTAACGTAATGCACATTGGAGTGGAAAATCCTAACTATAAATATTTATTCATGGGAGCTGAGCTGGCAGTAACTGACCAGGAGAGAGAGCTTGGAGTCATGGTAGATAATTGTCAAGACTCTGTTCATGTCTTCTCATGCTCTTGCCATGTTCACAGGTGTACCGCTTACCTGTTCACTGGTTTTTATGTGATGTTTCTTCGACCCGTATTTGCTCTTGCTGTGTGATGCGTCTTTCCTGATTTGGTCCTGTTCTGGGATTCTTGTTGTGACCTGTTTTTCTGACATTCTAATGCGATGTTCTTTTCCTTTGCTTAATTGTATCGTGGTTGTTATGGACTCCTGCTCATGCTTTATTGTTTTGACCTTGTGATGATGGGATAGGTTTTTAGGAATGCTTGGAGTGTCTTGATGGTGACCGTGTGTGCTTTTGCATGGGAAGGCTGGTTTGGGAAGATTTTTGTTGTGTGCCTGGCATGTTGATTACCTGTAAACCCAAAACCAAAAAAAGGAACACAACCCAACCTTTACAAGTGGGAACTCAGAAGTTGAGCTGTACAACAAAATATTATAAAAACAGTAATTATTTATTGTGGTGCACAATTTAAAAACAGAATAAAAACTACATGAAAACTATACAGAACTAACTGCACATAAGACCAAATGTGTTTTGACCCTACTGGGTCTTCTTCAGTGGTCAGAATTATAACAATACACTCTATATGCAAAGTCTGAACTAATTATAAAGTGTAGCTGAGTGGGATCTGTAGATTATGGCTCCAACCAATATGTAAATTTTGTTTTGACTTTTTGGAGACCACCTCCTATGGCATATGCCTAGGCTAACCAATCTTTGCTATCATATAATTCTGAGCTGAGAATGTATAAAAGAAGAAGAAGAAGAAGAAGAAGAAGAGTTGGTTCTTATATGCCGCTTTTCCCTACCCAAAGGAGGCTCAAAGCGGCTTACAGTCGCCTTCCCATTCCTCTCCCCACAACAGACACCCTGTGAGGTGGGTGAGGTTGAGAGAGCCCTGATATTTCTGCCCGGTCAGAACAGTTTTATCAGTGCCGTGGCAAGCCCAAGGTCCCCCAGCTGGTTGCATGTGGGGGAGCGCAGATTCGAACCTGGCATGCCAGATTAGAAGTCCGCACTCCTAACCACTACACCAAACTGGCTCTCACCAAAAAGCTATGATTATCTGACCAAGATTTGATTCAGGGGGAGGGGTTTTATGGGAGACATGAAAGCATGCAAGTTTGCTTGCTAATTAGTTTTCCAAGGCTATATACCTGTGATAGTGTATATATCGAATTCCAATACAATTTCTTTTGCAATTTCTTTGATATACAAGAAGAAACAACCATAATGGCTTCTAGATAACTTCCGTTTTCAGTGACTTCTTCAGTGGTTGAGTCCTCCAATCCTCCAATATCAGTTTGTTGTAGCAAAAGTGGAAAAACCCTATCGCATTTCCTTATATTACTGTTTTAGTATCAGTAGGCCATTGGCTCAAAGGTACCGGGGAATGTTAGTCTTTTTCCACTTTCGCTACAACAAACTGATATTGAAGGATTGGAGAACCACTGAAGAAGTTACTGAAAATGGAAATTATCTAGAAACCGTTACGGTTGTTTCTTTTTGTATATAAAAGAAATTGTAAAAGAAATTGTAGCGGAATTCAATATATACATTATCACAAGAATATTGCCTTGGAAAGGTTCCTTGTTTTTTCTGTTGATTTTCCATTGTGAACCTTCCTTTTTTTCGTGTGCTAATCAGTTTTAGCAAGGAAAAGCCTTGCTTTCTGTTCATTTGCTTTTTCTGTCACTCACTAAGTTTCAAATTGGGGAAAGGGGTTGAATGGGAGACATATGTGTAAGTTTGCTTGCTAATTAGTTTTAGCAAGGAGAAACCTACGCCAGGCTGGTCCTTAGGTGGGAGAACTTCACGGAAGATTTTGCAGAAGAAAGCAATGGCCAACCACCTCAACTTCTCCCCTGAGTTGGCGGCAACTTGATGGCACTTTAAGCACACACTGGTTACCCCTCCAGCTGAATCTCAATTTTCCCTGCCATCTGGAATATTCAGTCTTTATCACACTGGGGAGGTAACAATGGAGTTTTTTTTTTTTTTTAAATATTTATGTTAATGTTCATAGTTGTATTATTTTTCTGCATATTCGGGGAGTCCCCTGAGAGCCAGCATAGCGGGGGCTTCTAATCTGATGCGATGGCTTTGATTCCCCACTCCTCCTCATGCAGCCAGCTGGGGTGACCTTGGGCTCATCACAGTCCTGATAACTCTGTTCTCACAGAGCTCTCTCATCCCTCCCTCACAGGGTGTCTGTTGTGGGGAGAGGAAGGGAAGGCAATTGTCCGCTGCTTTTGACTCCTTCGGGTGGTGAAATATGTCGTATAAAAACCAACTCTCCTTCTTCGTCTCTGCGGGAGTTCTGGTTCCCCGCTGTGGCGATCGGTATGGGAGCCACCCACCCAACTCTTAGAAGCACGTGTTGAAGGAGACCAAAGTGGAAAGAGCCATCGAAAACTGGTCCCTGCTTGGAGAAGCTTCCAGTCTAAATTTAGATGGGGGTGGGATGGTGGGAAAGAAGGGAGCAGACGGAGAGAGGAGGTAGAGTAATTCGGGAGGAATGCAGGAGATGAATCAGGATCCAGCTTGACACATGGTGCTGCAGCCTAGGTGCTAAATGTGAGCAGTCGAGTAGGGGGAAGCATGTTTATAGAGCCAAGCACCCAGCTGGCTGCTTCCAAACTTAGGGCAACCTTACGAATGAGAAGAACAGGGAGAGCTGGCTTTATATACCCGGCTTCTATCTACCCGAAGGAGTCTCAAAGCGACTGACAATTGCCTTCCCTTCCTCTCCCTTCCACAGACACCTTGTGAGGGAGGTGGGGCTGAGAGAGCTCTGCCAGGACTGCTCTGTGAGAACAGCACCATCAGAGCTGTGATGAGCCCAAGATCTGGCTGCATGTAGAAGAGTGTGGAATTATTATTATTATTATTATTATTATTATTATTATTATTATTATTATTAATCATCATCATCATCATCGTCGTCGTCATCGTCATTATTATCATTATTATCATTATCAATTATCATCATCATCATTATTATTGTTATTGTTGTTGTTGTTGTTGTTGTTGTTATTATTATTATTATAGTTCAATTTATTACCCGCTACTCCCAGATAGCTTGTGGCATGTTACATCAGTCTGAATAAAACCCCTTGAGCAAACGCCATTAAAACCCCAGACATAAAACCAACACAATCCAATAATCTCAGTACAAAAAAGAAGAGAAGAATACAGCAGAAAAGCAGTACAAAAACCTCATAAAGGGAGGTGGGAAGTGTGGGGGGGGGGGTAGATGAAGCCCACAGCCACCAAACACATCACTTAATCCTGGAATCAAACCCAGTTCTCCAGTTTAGAGTCTTACTCTTGTAACCACTGTGCCAGGCTGGCCTAGAATTTCCATGCCAAGCAGACACGCTTGTACAGAGTCACAGCCCCTCCCCTTAATGAGAACACAGGAAGTTACCTTAGTCTGAGCTAATCCATGGGTGTATCACAGTTAATACGATCTACCCTGGCTGGCAGCCACTCTCCAAGACCTGTGGTGGGGGTCTTTCACATCTCCTGCTATCTGGCCCTTTAAACTAGACTGGAGGTCCATGGACTACAATTCCCATGAGCCCCATGGGAATTGGGGCTTCAAGTCCTTCATCAGTTCAGGAAATGATTTCATTCGCTACATTCAGCAAAAGCGAATCAAGTTCATTCACCAGCCATGGGCCGAAACGTTTTCTTTCATAAGCTCTTTGAACCTTCATGCAATAAATAAGAAACGAAGAATTCAACTAGTCGTTTTATAAGAGCCTTCAGTTGCCTTGCGTAGCCAGCCGGGTGACCTTGGGTCAGTCCTCGTTAGCCCTACCTGCCTCACAGGGTGTCTGTTGAGGGGAGAGGAAGGGAAGGCGATTGGAAGCTGCTTTGAGACTCCTTCGGGTGGAAAAAAGCGGAATATAAGAACCAACTCTTCTTCTTCTTCTTCTTCTTCTTCTTCTTCTTCTTCTTCTTCTTCTTCTTCTTCTTCTTCTTCTTCTTCTTCTTCTTCTTCTTCTTCTTCTTCTTCTTCTTCAGTAATATCAGGGCTCTCTCAGCCTCCCCCACCTCACAGGGGGTCTGTTGTGGGGAGAGGAAGGGAAGGCGATTGGAAGCCACTTTGAGACTCCTTTGGGTAGAGAAAAGCGGCATCTAAGAACCAACTCTTCTTCTTCTGCAGTAATATCAGGGCTCTTTCAGCTCCACCTGCCTCACAGGGTACCACTTGGGTACCACTGATTATCGAGACAGTGGCCCAGGGGCAAAGAGGGATCAGATTGATAAACTCTCTGGCAGCACCATACTGATGTGAAGGCCCTCACAGACCCTGAAACATCAATGCTCGGGTGAAGGATCGCATACAAATGTGCCTCATGTACAGTTGAAATTTCAAATCTAAATCACAATTGTAGAGCCAGCTTGGTGTAGTGGTTAGGAGCCCCGACTTCTAATGTAGTGAGCCGGGTTTGATTCCCCGTTCCTCCTCCACATGCAGCCATCTGGGTGACCTTGGGCTTGTCCCAGCCCTGACAGAGCAGTTCTGACCGAGCAGGAATATCAGGGCTCTCTCAGTCTCACCTCCCTCACAGGGTGTCTGTTATGGGGAGAGGGGGGGAAGGCAAATATAAGCCACTTTGAGACTCCTTTGGGTAGGGAAAAGCAGCATATAAGAACCAACCTTCAGTAATATCAGGGCTTTCTCAGCCTCCCCTCCCTCACAGGGTGTCTGTTGTGGGGAGAGGAAGGGAAGGCAATGGTCAGCCGCTTTGAGACTCCCTAGGCTTGTGAAAAGTGGGGTACCAAAAGCCAGTTCTTCTCTCTTTTCTTTGTAGTCTGGAGATGAGCTACAATTCCAGGGGATTCCCCAGGTCGCACCTGGAGGCTGGCATCCCTTCTTTCCCCTCTGGCTTCGCTTGCTGCTAGCATTTAGCTGGGAGGAGGAGGAGGAGCCATGCAGCTGGAGGTGGCTCCATACCCGAAACCTGGGTGGGCCCTTTCTCTTCATCTTGGGGCATTCCCAATGCTTTTTTAGTCTTCCCAGGGGCCTGGAGGGAGGATGCCTGGCCTCACCCTCTTTTCTTTCTGGCCTGTGCAGTCGCAACAAGGAGCTATTTGAATATATGGACCGCTCAGTCTCCTTCCCAAGAAGGCATGCATATACATGACCCATTTCCAAGTCATTTTATTATTCCCAGGCCTCCCATTCCGCCACTGATCAATATTCTCCTCACTGCTCAATTTAGGTCAGACAGTGGGATGCTAATATCGTGGATCACAGTCTGCACATTCAATTTCCTGTCTTTAACCTTTGCGGGATGAAGCGAGCTCTCCGTTCTTCAGAGTTGATGATGGTTGCTTAGCTTGGCAGACAGAACATTCTTTAGGGGAAAAAAATCTTTTGGGGTCAAGAGGTCTTCTGGGGTCCCTCTCCCCATTGGTTCTCGCTGTTGTCGGCTGAGGTCTTGAGCAGAGCCAGTGCAACACTCTGATTGGACACGGTGGTGGTGGAATAATCACTGGGCCATTGTCTCCAAAGAGATAAGAACATAAGAGAAGCCATGTTGGATCAGGCCAATGGCCCACCCAACAGTCATTGTCATATAATGGTCAAAACCCAGGTGACATCAGGAGGACCACCAGCAGGGCCACATGTTCAGAAGCCCTCCTACTCTTGCCCCCCCCAGCACCAAGAATACAGAACAACACTGCCCCTGATGTAAGTACAAAAGAGAAGCCATGTTGGATCAGGTCAGTGACCCATCCAACACTTTTTGTCACACCATGACCGAAATCTAGGTGCCATCAGGAGGTCTACCAGCAGGACCAGAACTCTAGAACAGGGGTAGTCAACCTGTGGTCCTCCAGATGTTCATGGGCTACAATTCCCATGAGCCCCTGCCAGCATTTGCTGTCAGGGGCTCATGGGAATTGCAGTCCATGAACATCTGGAGGACCACAGGTTGACTACCCCTGTTCTAGAAGCCCTCAAACTCTTGGATCACAAACCTCAAGAAGACAGAGCATCACTGCCCCAAACAGTAGTCCAACTTTACCTTGTGGGTGATAGCTACTCATGGACCTCTGAGAAGCCATGTCGGAACATGCTAGTGGCCCATCCAACACTTTGTGTCATACAGTGGCCAAAACCCGGGTACCAGCAGGGCTAGAACTCCAGAAGCCCTCCCACTCACCAAGCACCAAGAGATCAGAGCATCCTTCTCCCAGATGGAGTGTTCCATCTATACCTTGGGGCTAACAGCCACTGAGGGACCTCTGATCCATAGTCTTACCCAGTCCCCTCTTGTCTATGCTTGGAGCTGCGACCACTTCCTGTGGTGGTGAATTCCACCTGTTAAGGATCAGGTAGTAGGTGATCTGCAGAACAGGTCTCCGATCATAGCTGGATGACAGGTTTCCTCTCCTGTTCTCAGCACCGATCGAGAAAGGATGCTGATAGAGAATTTGCCCATGGTGACGTAGCTTCTTCGACACTGTCTATAATGGGCATCCTCTTTAATTAGCCCCAGTATCCTTAGCATTTGAGCCAACGTGAAGAGAAGCTCGCAGGCTCAACGTGAATCGGGAATTACATTTTAAATTACCACCGTGGCTTCCTGTTCACAGGTCCACAGTCTATGATTAGGAACTCCGATGGTTATAATCAAAGCATCATTAAGATCCCAAATTAACATCTATCGGATCAGTGGGAGGAATGGGCATTCTTTGTCGCATGCAGGGGCGCAATCCCGCAAGCAGGGGTTATGTGCTCACCAGGCTGTGACCTACATAGGGCAGGACAATAGACACTGTCATGAACCAAGGAAGTGCAATGGAATAAGGAGAGCGCACGGATGAATGACGTCAGCATAGTCAAACTATATATTGTTGTTAGGTGCGAAGTCGTGTCCGACCCATCGCGACCCCATGGACAACGATCCTCCAGGCCTTCCTGTCCTCTACCATTCCCTGGAGTCCATTTAAGTTTGCACCCACTGCTTCAGTGACTCCATCCAGCCGCCTCATTCTCTGTCGTCCCCTTCTTCTTTTGCCCTCGATCGCTCCCAGCATGAGGCTCTTCTCCAGGGAGCCCTTCCTTCTCATGAGGTGGCCAAAGTATTTGAGTTTCATCTTCAGGATCTGGCCTTCTAAGGAGCAATCAGGGCTGATCTCCTCTAGAACTGACCGGTTTGTTTGCCAAGGGAGTTGCAAACTATATATATCTAGATTCAAATGAGTAGCCATGTTGGTCTGAAGTAGCACAACAAAACCAGAGTCCAGTAGCACCTTTAAGACTAACAAAGATTTATTCAAGATGTGAGCTTTCAAGTGCAAGCACCCTTCCTCAGACTACGAACTGACCATCATGACAGTGGGAATATATAAGCAAAAGTTAATCCTGTTAAATTAGTAAACTGTGTCGCAACATCCAAATACAGCCATATGATAATTATTTGCTAAAACAAGCCAATCAGTCTACTAATTTAATTTACTAATTTAACAGAATTAACTTTTGCTTTATATTCCCACTGTCATGATGGTAGTTCATAGTCTGAGGAAGAGTGCTTGCACTCGAAAGCTCACGCCTTGAATATTTGTTGGTCTTAAAGGTGCCACTGGGCTCTGATGTTGTTATATTTATCTGCTTTTACATTTCTACCCTTCCCTTCCTTAGAAGCTTAGGGTGGCTTGCAAAACATTTAAAACATGCCACAGTTGTTCACTAGGCTTTAAACCTCTGAAATTCATAAGTCAAGTTTAAATTGCTTTGCTTGTGCGGACCCAACAGTTTCCTGCAGCAGATACTTAGCTACTTTGTCATGGGTTGAAAGCTGTGATGAGAACATTAAAGGTAAAGGTATCGCCTGTGCAAGCACCGGGTCATGTCTGACCCTTGGGGTGACGCCCTCTAGCATTTTCATGGCAGACTCAATACGGGGTGGTTTGCCATTCCCTTCCACAGTCATGACCGTTTACCCCCCACCAAGCTGGGTCCTCATTTTACCGACCTCAGACGGATGGAAGGCTGAGTCAACCTGGAGCCGGCTGCTGGGATCGAACTCCCAGACTCATGGTCAGAGCTTTCAGACTGCATGTCTGCTGCCTTACCACTCTGCTCCACAAGAGGCTCTTGATGCGAACATTGCTTGGGACCGAATGTCTTGCTAGAAAAAGAAAGAAAGGAGGAAGAGGAGGAGGCGAGGGACAAATGGTTGAAGCAAAGTGCAACGGAAAGGGAGGTGACTTGGGACTGGGGAATGGTTTGGGGAAGAGAAGTGTAACTATTTATTACAAGAACGGTGAAGAGACGTCAGCCTGAGTGGTTGACCTTCAGTGCCTGAGGTTCCACTCTGATTCCTTATTCTCTCTCATGCCTTCAAAGACACAACACAGATAAAAGAGAGCTACATTTTATTGTTATTTGAAGCCATTCAACAAAGGCTCCTCTGGGGAAAACCAGCCTGCATTTGAATTTAGGCCTCCGTTCTGCTTCCCCCCTAGAAAATGGTAGTGGCATCTTATCAACAACCCCTGCCCTAGAAAAAGAACAAGAGTTGGTTCTTATATGCTGCTTTTCTCTACCCGAAGGAGTCTCAAAGTGGCTTCCCTTCCTCTCCCCGCAACAGACACCCTGTGAGGTGGGTGAAGCTGAGAGAGCCCTGATATTACTGAAGAAGAAGAAGAAGAGTTGGTTCTTATATCCCGCTTTTCTCTACCTGAAGGAGTCTCAAAGTGGCTTACAGTCGCCTTCCCTTTCCTCTCCCCACAACAGACATCCTGTGGGGTGGGTGAGGCTGAGAGAGCCCTGACATTCCTGCTCGGTCAGAACAGCTTTATCAGTGCCGTGGCAAGCCCAGGGTCACCCAGCTGGCTGCATGTGGGGGAGTGCAGAATCAAACCCGGCATGCCAGATTAGAAGTCCATACTCCTAACCACTACACCAAACTGCAGACAGACAGACATGCAAGAAGGTGAAGCATCAGGTTCCTTAAAAGAATAAGGTAGCTTTATTAAGAAGTGTAACAAACTTTGCATAGAAAGGGGGAGAGAGAAACGCAAGTAACTGTCTAGCTGTTTCCAACATTCTGGCTCACAAAGTGGTCAACCAGTTCCTCTGGAGGGCCAACGACAGAGCACGGAGGCCGAGGCCTTCCCCTGATGTTACCGCCTGACTCTAAGATTCAGAGGCCGATTTTATTGTCAGTCACCATGGCTGTCGAATCCCCTTTTAGAACTATCTATGCCTGGGGCCGTTATGATATCCTCTGGCAGCAAATTCCACATTGTAATCACTTTCCGCGTAAAACAGCCTTCTCTTTTGTCCCTCCTGAATCTACTGCCCGTCCATTTAATCGGATAGCCTCAAATTCTAGTATTCGGGGAGAAAAAGACAAAGTTATTTTTTCCAACCTCCACCATGTCCCCTGTTTGTCAAACTGAAAAAGGCCAGACTTTGTCCTCCTTTCCTCACGTACCATGATGTCATCCTCATCTAAGCATTTTTCCCCTAATCCAATTTTCTCTTTATGCACACTGGCTCTGCCACTTCCTTCCCAAGGAAAAGGGCTGCGACCGAGTGGTACAATACCTACTTTGCATACAAGAGGTCATTTCTAGTTATTGGGAAGGCAATTTTTTAAATTAATGGTGCTGGTCCTGGTGTCCCTGGGAGCCCAGCCAATTCCGGTTCCCCCACCCACATGCAGCCCGTGACCCCTTCCCTCAGCAACTCAAGTACCCTGGGGATCCCTGACAATGCAGCGCTTCCTCCCACACACGCTGCCCATCCGCCTGCCTTCCTGCCAGGCCCATGGTCTAGGTGCCCATGGGGGAGTCCAGCCGATGCCAGTCCCCCCCATGGGGGGCTCCTGACCACTTTCCCCTGCCACTGGGAGCCCGTGTACCTTGTAGAGCCCTGCTGATGCCATTTCCACCACCCCCCATGTGAGGCCCCTGACCCCTTTCCCATGACACTAGGAGCCTGTGTACCTCACCACCAACCGCGGCAGGGGGTTGGACTAGATGACCTAGGAGGTCCCTTCCAACTCTGTTATTCTATGATTCCATGAAATGCAAACCATTTGTGAGGAGGTACAAATTTGCCATAAGTCACTGCACTTCCTATCTCTGCTGCATCTCTAGACTCATGTTTTTCCTATGCAGGGAGGATTTGGGGAGGGGGGGGGATGGTGGCATCAGATTCAACTGGCACTTCTGGCCAAAACCGGATGGGGGGGGTGATGCTCTAGCATTGACTCTCACAGAACGATGATTAAACTGCCAGATGTGATGATGAAGAAGAAGAGTTGGTTCTTATATGCCGCTTTTCCCTACCCAAAGGAGGCTCAAAGCGGCTTACAGTCGCCTTCCCATTCCTCTCCCCACAACAGACACCCTGTGGGGTGGGTGAGGCTGAGAGAGCCCTGATATTCCTGCTCGGTCAGAGCAGTTTTATCAGTGCCGTGGTGAGCCCAAGGTCACCCAGCTGGCTGCATGTGGGGGAGCGCAGAATCGAACCTGGCATGCCAGATTAGAACTCCGCACTCCTAACCACTGCACCAAACCACTACACCAAACTGATGTCATGCATGGGCCCAATGCTGTCACCACCTATGCACCGCAATTTACCCCTATTGGGAAATTTCAAAACAATGGTGCGAAGGAGGGGGAATCACCACAAAACCTCCAGTCCCCAGGTAGTTGTTGACCAACCTTGTCACTGAATGGCTACAGTCCTTAGGATTTCTCTTCTCCCAGGCTGCAGGTATTCAAGCCCCAGCCACTACCAAAAATGCCTACAAAAAGCTCTACAATCTACCTATCTGGCTCTATCTGAGTAGCTGCCCTGTCTCTCTCTGAGAGAAAGCCATTTAATTTTCCCTCCAGGAAAGCCCGCAGAAAGAATTTTCGCCCATCGTACGAAATCTCACGAAAGTAATTGGCTTTGAATATGACTTCCTCTATAATTGCTTCCTCCAGATAAGGTAATGGTTATTATGCAGATATTATTACGGAGCGCTGCACGTAATTTAGAGGAATCGTGGCTTCGTCTTCTTTCTTTCTCCCTCTCTTTTTTTTTTACTGGAGGGGGGGGGAAACCCACCTTGCGTCTTATTTAAGCCTTTCTGTGTCCTGTGGCAAACCGGATCCCAAATGGATATTCCGGCGGGCCTCCCACAATGTACAAAGCTCTGGTAGTTGGATCAGAACACGGCCACGTGTATTTGGATTTGCAAATCCTTTCGAGGGTTAAATATTCAATTAGCATTAGGCGTCGCAGCCCGGGTGGCCTGTCTTGCGTTGTTTGCATTTCCGAATTACGTTTTTCGGCCTCCATCCCAGCTTTGCCACCTTCTGATTCTAAGGGGAGATCTGTCTGGACACTGTGAGGGACACCTGTTGTTTTTTTTTTCGGTTAGGTCATCTGGAATGTTCTAGGTAAAGGTAAAGGTATCCCCTGTGCAACACCGAGTCATGTCTGACCCTTGGGGTGACGCCCTCTAGCGTTTTCATGGCAGACTCAATACGGGGTGGTTTGCCAGTGCCTTCCCCAGTCATTACCGTTTACCCCCCAGCAGCAAGCAGGGTACTCATTTTACCGACCTCGGAAGGATGGAAGGCTGAGTCAACCTTGAGCCGGCTGCTGGGATTGAACTCCCAGCCTCATGGGCAAAGCTTTCAGACGGCTGCCTTACCACTCTGCGCCACAAGAGGCTCTTGGAATGTTCTAGAAGAATGCTATTTAAGGGAGCCATTTTTGTGCTTCATGGTTCTTCTCATATGCTGCAAATTATAAAAACATAAGACTACTGAGGAAGGCTACCAGTTTTGGCATCAGCTTCCGTTATTACTACCTTGACACACTTTGAGCTTCATAGAGGTCTCCTTGAGGACAGATTTTTTTTTTAAAGAAAATCCTTGATTCTGGGCCTGGGTTTAAAAATACAAAATCTGTCGGTATGACTTCAGGGGCAGTGGATTAAAAGGCGGGTGAGAAGGTCAAAAGTATACTAGATTCATTGGTTCTGTAGCAAAGCAATTAATCACCTTGACATACATGAAGTCTAGATATACTCCTTGGACATCACAGACATTGAAAACTACAGTTGAAGAAGAAGAAGAAGAAGAGTTGGTTCTTATATGCCGCTTTTCCCTACCTGAAGGAGGCTCAAAGCGGCTTACAGTCGCCTTCCCTTCCTCTCCCCACAACAGACACCCTGTGAGGGAGGTGAGGCTGAGAGAGCCCTGATATTACTGAAGCAGAAGAAGAAGAGTTGGTTCTTATATGCCGCTTTTCCCTACCTGAAAGAGGCTCAAAGCGGCTTACAGTCGCCTTCCCATTCCTCTCTAACCCCCCCCCCACTTCCCCTCTTGCTTATCTTTAAAGGAAATTAATGAATGCAGAATTACCAGTTTGCAGCACGATATTATTTTTCGTCCTTTGACTAAACGAGCGTCGATCAATTCACCCTGGCAATTTTCATATAAAAATGGAGAGCAGCCCTTGCTGTTGATGTAATGAATGTAAACAAGTAGAAGAACGGGAAATGAAAGATGTTCTTCATATCATTCCAGTGATTCTTGAAGCAAAAAGGCCACCTGCCTCATTACACTGAATATTAACATGATCAGATTTATTTCTACACCTGCAGAGCTCTCCTCTGTCATTTAAAATGGAAGATAGAGATCGTTTAAAGGAGGGGGCTGTGGCTGAGTGGAAGAGCCTCTGCTTGGCATGCAGAAGGTCCCAGGTTCAAGCCCCAGCATCTCCAGCCAAAAGGACCAGGCAGCAGGTGATGTGGAAGAACTCAGCCAGAAACCCTGGAGAGTCATAGTGATGGGCTTTGGCTCAGTGGGGGAGCCTCTGCTTGGCATGCAGAAGGTCCCAGGTTCAATCCCCGGCAACCCCAGTTAAAAGGACCAGGCAGTAGGTGGTGGGAAAGACTTCTGCCTGAAACCCTGGAGAGACATGGCTCACTGGTAGCTCCTCTGTTTTGCATGCAGAAGGCCCCAAGTTCAGTTCTCAGCAACTCCAGCTAAAGGGACAAGGCAACAGGTGATGTCAAAGACCTCAGTCAGAGACCCTGGAGAGCAGCTGCCTGTCTGAGTAGACAATACTGACCTTGATGGCCTGAGGGTTTGATTTAGTATGAGAGAGCTACATGTGTCCATTTGTGCCTTTCATTTCCTGAGAGTACAGATTGCAGTGGAAGTCAGCTCTTTTACAAATGAGACCGCCAAAATGTCCACATCAGGTGTAGGTAGTACATGCAAAGACCATATTTTTGGGTTTCTTTTCTCTGGGACTGCGTTCTAAGCCAGTGTTCTCCAATCTGTGGATCAGGACCTCAGAATGGATGTCATGTCTCCGTGCTGTCAATCAGGGGACTTGCTGATTTTTTTTTTCGCATTTTCCCATAGGTCCCGCTGTCTTCATTCACCCCCTCTCACTCCCTGGGTTCTCTGATCTCTTGGCAACAGACTCCCTGTGAGGGAGATGAGGCTGAGAGAGCCCTGAGATTACTGAAGAAGAAAAGTTGGTTTTTATATGCTGCTTTTCTCTACCCAAAGGAGTCTCAAAGCGGCTTATATTCACCTTCTTTTTCCTCTCCCCACAACAGACACCCTGTGAGGGAGGGGAGGCTGAGAGAGCCCTGAGATTACTGAAGAAGAAGAAGAAGAAGAAGAAGAGTTGGTTCTTATATGCCCCTTTCTCGACCCAAAGGAGTCTCGGAGCATACAATTGCCTTCCCTTCCTCTCCCCACAACGGACACTATGTGAGGCAGGTGAGGCTGAGAGAGCCCTGATATTCCTGCTCAGTCAGAATAGCTCTGTCAGGGCTGGGACAAGCCCAAGGTCACCCAGATGGCTGCATGTAGGGGAGGATCGGGGAATCAAACCCGGCTCACGAAATTAGAAGTCGGGGCTCCTAACCACTACAGCAAGCTGGCTCTACAATTGTGTTTTAGATTTGAAATTTCAACTGTACATGAGGCACATTTGTATGCGATCCTTCACCCGAGCATCGATGTTTCAGGGTCTGTGAGGGCCTTCACATCAATATGGTGCTGCCAGATAGTTTATCAATCTGATCCCTCTTTGCCCCTGGGCCACTGTCTCGATAATTAGTGGTACCTTAGTTCTCAGAAGTTGGCCGTCTCTGAACCTGGACTAGCAAAGTCACTCAGCAGTGAGCGACTTGATTAATCGTCCACCTCTCCATTAATTGATTAAATATATTTGCAAATGGAATTAATTCAGGGATGGAAAAAATAGAAAGATGACTTTATGATAAGCTGGAATGGTTTTATAAAGTATATGATATAATGGAATTTCCGGAATCTGTTTCATTCATGAGCGTTCTTTGATCTCATGGAGGCCCTATTTTCTTGTTCATTTGATGTTAGATTAAGGCAATGTGTATAATATTGCTTAGAATTGGATTGAATGATTTTATGTAGGAGAAATGCCAGCTTGGATGGAAATCCAACCCCCCCCCCCCCACTATAGAACCTTTTTTTTCTGTTTTGGTTTCTGTTTTTGTCTTATATATTTTTACAACCTTTGTGTCCTTCTTTACGGATCAGGACGATCTTGTTTTATGCTGGTGAATTATTGCTGTACATGTTATTGTTGGTTCTGTTCCGTTGAGTTTTTCTGGCATGGTTTTTATTAATATGTGTAAAGTAAAACTTATTGAAAATTATATATTTATGCACATGCACACACATTTATATGAATATCCCTAAATGACACAGGGAACGTCCGTTTGGACATTTGTATCATTTTGCAAGTATTTGTATCCATTTCAAGGTCTGACCATTCATTCATTCATTCATTCATTCATTCATTCATTCATTCATTCATTCATTCATTCATTCATTCATATGCCGCCCTCCCCGAAGGCTCAGGGCGTTTCACATAAAACAGAAACAATACAGATAACTTAGATTAACAATAATGAATGAAGTGAAACAACAAGCAACATGGAACAGTAGAAAAATGTGGGAAACGTTCAATTAACTCCTACTTGATAGCCCAGTGCGTTGTGCGGAAATATGGTGGGTGCCGTAGGAGGGGGCTCAGGAGGAGGGTCCTTGGGAAGTGGTGGTACAGGTCGACCTCAACTAAATGCCTGGTGGAGGAGCTCCCTTTTGCAAGCGTCCCCTAGAGATTCCTAGGGGAAAATGAAGCTGTTTCAAGTATGGGAAGCAATCAAAATGTAATCATTTTTTTTTTATTCCCTATTGCCCCTTTAACACTGTCCACCTTCCAAGAACAAGTACGTCTCTAAATATAAATCTTACTAAGTAAAACGTACAGCAAAATGAAAATTGGCCCCCTGCAGATTAATCAACTGGAGTTTTAGTTGATTAATCTAGCGATTAAACCAGTTGACAGTCCGGTCCTGCGTCAGGCGACAACAATTTAACTGCACTGAAATCAGTGGCTTAAATGGACGCAACTCCGTGTGGCACGGCACACAGCCTCACAACTCTTAACTCAGCCATGGCCCAGTTAATTCTCAATTGCACAAGCTAATGACATTATTTTGATCCCTCTTTGTGCTTGGCCAATCTCATCCCAGGCTCTTCATGACATAATTTGCAAGCAACGCGGTGAAAAACGCAGCAGGAACCCAGCATTACGGACGTCTTAGAAAGAGGAATAATTATAGCACATCCCGTCTAATGTTATCTGTTCAGTATTTTCCTACGGAACTCGTAGGAAATGTTGGTGATTTTCTGCCATTCTGTGTGCTTTTTGGCCAGGATAATGCTGTCTTCCTGGTCACGAACTGGACCTTGCAATCCTTGTAACTACCAAATGAAAAAATGTCACTATTTAAGGAGCGGGGATGTGTGGAGAACATGAAAATTATGATTGGATGGCACCTGAGTTTGAAAGAGTGTGCTCCAAGAAGTTGGGAAATGTACAAATTGGGAATGAGGGGCTGGAAAATACCTTGGCAGACATATTTCATAGAATCCCAGAATCACAGAATCATAGAGTTGGAAGGGGCCATACAGGCCATCTAGTCCAACCCCCTGCTCAACGCAAGATCAGCCCTAAGCATCCTAAAGCATCCAAGAAAAGTGTGTCTCCAACCTTTGCTTGAAGACTGCCAATGAGGGGGAGATCACCTCCTCCTTAGGCAGCCTATTCCACTGCTGAACAACTCTGACTGTGATTCCCCCCCCCCCATATATCTAGCCTATATCGTATTTCAAATCTGTTGTGTATTTAGTCTGGCTCCTTGTCATTCGATGATTTCCTTTCCAGGATGGGACATGGCAGTGTTCTATGTTCTATGGCAATAACTATTGCCCCTAACCTGTACGTGTGTTTCTTCTGTCCACACAACAAAGCAATCTCTTGGATCAGGAGGACTGGCTGACAATATGTTTGCAGGGTACATACCATTGTAATATCTTTAAATCTAGAGGAAATGCCATCTAAAGAATTCAGATTTCCACTTAATAGGGTGTGCGGGTAACCTAAACAGTTGAGGCCAAAAAACAACCCAAAACTAAAATATAAGCAAACACGCCGTGCTAATTTACTGAATGGTGTATATATCAAATTATATATTCAAGCATTAAAACCACATTTTAATGGTTCTGGTGTACAGACAGAGTGTACAGATAAATGTCCAGTGAGAGCCGGATTGGTGTGATGGTTTAAAAGTGGAAGATTCTAATCTTTATTATTATTATTATTAGATTTATTCCCTGGGGAATACATTTATTCTGGAGAACTGGGTTTGATTCCCCACTCCTCTTCCACGTGCAGCCAGCTGGGTGACCCTGGACCAGTCCCTGTTCACATGTACCGCACATACACATACAATGCAGGGTGTGCGTATTCTCTTTAAAGTGTCTAAGTGGCCTAGAGCAGTGGTCCCCAACCTTTTTATCACCGGGGACCGTTCAATGCTTGACAATTTTACTGAGGCCCGGGGGGGGGGTAGTCTTTTGTCTGGGGACATCACCGCCTGAGCCTAACTCTGCTTGCTTTCTCGCCGGCGCCCCTGACTTTCCGCCGCCCGCAGGGGGGCGCTGCCAGAAGGGCGAGCCCCTGCCATGGGGGCTGCTGGAGAGCATCAAAGGTGAGCCAGCGGCAGAGTGGCAGGGCAGCTCCGAGGCAGCAGCTGGGGAGGAGGAGCCGCGGCCCGGTACCAACTGGTCCATGGACCGGTCCTGGTCCCTGGACCGGGGGTTGGGGACCACTGGCCTAGAGCCCATTGTATTTTGCAGGTTCAGGGAGGACGGGGAGTATTGAAAGGCAACCCAGGCAGCCTGGAGGCTATTGCAGTTTTTGTACAAGGACCTACAGTGCTGGTACAAAATAGTGCACTTTTTGAAGAGTTGTCCATCTTGCAAAAGAAGAGCTGTTTTTTTTTGGTAACCCCCTTTTTAGTACCCAAAAGGAGTCTCAGAGCTCACAATCGCCTTCCCTTCCTCTCCCTACAACAGACACCCTGTGAGGTAGGAGGGACTGCGAGAGCTCTGAGAGAACTGGGACTGGCCCAAGGTCACATAGCAGGCCCCATGTGTCTCAAAGCAGCTGACAATCTCCTTCCCTTTCTCCCCCACGACAGGCCCCTTGTGAGATAGGTGGGGCTGAGGGAGATCTGATATTACTGAAGAAGGATAATTGGTTCTTATATGTCGCTTTTCTCTACCTAAAGGAGTCACAAAGTGGCTTCCAATCCTTGGGACCGGGGATCTTGAGCAAGTTCTGCTCACTTAGTCTTAAGCGAATGCATGTTGTAAACTTGCAGCACACCCCGCTTTTATTTATTTATTTTTTGCAGCTATACCTGGTACGCTTTGCAGGGCAGCTTCAGTCAATTAAGAACTCAACTCACATATCTGTATTTCTGTCTCTCTTTGCAAAAGTTCCTGGGAATTAAGTTGGCACCTGTTCAGTTTGCCCTGTAGCAATAATTCTTCACTTTTACATCTTTCTCCATTAAGCTGCAGGAGTCAAAAGCTATTGATCTACTAAGCCATTTGAACCGCACGACCCTTTTACTTTGTTCAGGCTGGGTCTCATACTCCACGGCTCAAATCCTTGCCAAAAGTCTGCATGAGGCAGATCTAATGTAGCCGAATTCATCTCACACTTCAAAGCTAAGTGAAAATGGTGGGATTTTCCACTGTGCAGGTCTTCTAGGGGTGGATGAAAGCATAGCTGGAGTCACAGCCACTCAGCAAAGATGTGAGAATCACACTGGAGGACATTAGCCATGCTCCAAGTTTCCTAGAATCATAGAATAATAGAGTTGGATGGGACCTCGTGGGTCATCTAGTCCAACCCCCTGCACTATGCAGGAACCTCACCCTTCTCACAATGCCCATCCTCTTTCAAGTTGAGCATCCCATATGTTCACATTGGTGATTTAACTGAAGTTCAAGATAAGTGGAATTTCAAATGGTGATGCATCTACGCATTCCATGCTTGGTTGTTTTCATCAGGAATTCCTTGGGAGGGAATTTCTGGAGACATAAATGGAAGGATTTCCGACAAAGATATGAATATTTGGGAAAATGCATATGGGGAGAATTTGCTGGTCAGGGCTCCTCTCACTTTTGGAGGCATGGCAGGGAGACTGTGCTGGTCTCAGGCTTCACCTCTCTGCTGGAAGGAAGCACAGATGAGCTGACAGGAAGGCAAGGAGAATTAGGATCAAAAAACAGAATGCCAAGGGAACAGACAGAATGCATATTCAGCCAGTTCAGTGAGTCAAGGGTTCATTCAGCCAGTCCAAGGGCACCAGCAGACAGAGCAAGTCACAGGTAGCTGCAAAATTAATATAGGTTAATATAGGTTGTCAGCAGCATCTCTGTCCTCACTCTGTGATCACTCACAGGCTTCAGTAGTCAGCAACTATCTTGCTAACTTGGTGTGGTGCCTTTTAGACTGAAGTTGTATTAGAGCAGGTAGCCTATTGGCTCAGGTAAGCCAGGTAGGCTGACAAGACGGGGAGCTGCAGCTGGAGACTGGGCGAAGGAACAAGGATTGGTCCCCAGTGATAAAAACATTGAGGACAATGGATATAATCATAGAATTGGAAGAGGTCTTATAGGCCAGTGTTCCCCAACCTTTTTATCACCGGGGACCGGTCAATGCTTGACAATTTTACTGAGGACCGGGGGGGGGGTAGTCTTTTGCCAAGGGATGTCACCACCACCTGAGCCCCTGCTCCACTTGCTTTCCCGCCAGCGCCCTTGACTTCCCACCGCCCACTGGGGGGCGCTGCCAGCAACAAGTGCGCAGTGCCACACCGAGGGTGAGCCCCAGCCATGGTGGCTGCTGGAGAGCACCAAAGGTGACAGAGTGGCAGGGCAGCCCCTGAGGCTCAACCAGGGAGGAGTATGAGAAGGAGCCACAGCCCAGTACCGACTGATCTATGGACCGGTTCCGGTCTCCGGGCCAGGGGTTGGGGATTACTGTTATAGGCCATCTAGTCCAACCCCCTGCTCATACTGGACTGTGTATGCGGGTTATACTTGTTAGTTTATTACAAAGCTGTGGTTGGGTTCACTTGCTAACATTTGTGTTTGTGATACCTTTTAGTCTGAATAGTGTTAATCTGTCTGATTAACCAGATACCAATCATGGAAGTTATTGTTTAGATAGCAAAAGAATTACAATAGATGTGTTCTTTAAATGAATGTGTTTTCTGAGGAATACCTGGCTTGCTGGACTATGACCCTTGACTCTGCTTCCGCACCCGCTGGGACCCATTCTGCACATCTTGGATAATATACTTTCAATGTGCTTTTGCAGCTGGATTTTCTACTGTGAAACAATTCTGCACACATTGGATAATATACTTTCAGTGCACTTTAGAAGCAGATTTCCCTGTTTCACACGGGAAAATCCACCTGTAAAAGCACACTGAAAGTGCATTATCCAATCTGTGCAGAATGTCTCCAGGACCCATTATGCACACTTTGGATAACGCACTTTCAATGTGCTTTTCCGGTCGGATTTTCCTGCACAGAACAGGATAATCTGCTTCTAAAGTGCATTGTCCAACATATGCATAATGGGCCCAGGTCTCACAATTGTACTTTTATGAACTCGCTGCATTTGAGCAAACCATTAGATTGTTTTCCGGAAAGAATATTCTCCTTAAATATAGTAGGAGCAAAACCAAAACAAACTTGTCATAGCAACAGACGAGTGCACCGTGATGTGGATTTCACAAATAATTGTTATGCATAAAGCTGTGTTCTTCTGTCTGTCAAGGATGTCTACTGAGACCGTCAGCAGCTCCCCAGGGCCTCAAGCAATGGCTTCTGTTCAGATCTTTACTTTGGGCAGGCTTAGGCCATTCCTGCTTTCCACTTGCATATACAATTAGGAATAATGGGTGTCTATTTTTCTAGAGAAAAGGGACTGTGGCTCAGTGGCAGAGCCTTTGCTTTTTATGCAGAAGGTCCCAGGTTCAATCCCCAGCACCTCTACTAAAAAGGTTTAGACCAGGGGTAGTCAAACTGCGGCCCTCCAGATGTCCATGGACTACAATTCCCAGGAGCCCTTGCCAGCATTCGCTGGCGAATGCTGGCAGGGGCTCCTGGGAATTGTAGTCCATGGACATCTGGAGGGCCGCGGTTTGACTACCCCTGGTTTAGACTTTCTCAAATAGAGTTTTGCGAAACCCTAGGATTTTGTGACAGCCCCAGAAGGGTTTCACCAATTATTGAACTTAGTTTTATATTATTATTATTATTATTATTATTATTATTATTATTATTATTATTATTATTATTATTATTATTATTATTATTATTATTATTATTATTATTATTTAATTAACTTTAATTTACCAACTCCTTCCACCTCCCTTTATGAGATCTGTACAGGGAGAAGGGATAGCTTTTTTACTGTTTTTCTGCCGTATCTTTCCTCTTTTTTTTCGTATTGTGATTATTGGATTTATGCTGTTTTTATGTCTGCAGTTTTAATGGAAGTTTTATTGGGTTTTACTGGAGTCCTGTGTGTAGTTTGGGAGGCCTCACTTCAAAAACTTTGTGGACAAAATTGAGAGGGTGTAGAGGGGGGTAACAAGGATGATCTGGAGCCTGGGAATCAAAAAGAAGAAGAGTTGGTTTTTATACCCCGCTTTTTACTGCCTGAGGGAGTCTCAACTAACTTACAATCGCCTTCCTTTCCTCTCCCCACAACAGATGCCCTGTGAGGTAGGTGAGGCTGGGAGAGAACTGCTTGGTCAGAACAGCTCTAACAGGGCTGTGACTGGCCCAGGGTCACCCAGCATGTGGAGGAGCGGGGAATCAAACCCAGTTTATCAGATTAGAAGGCGCTGCTCTTAACCACTACACCATTCTGGCCACACCAAATCCTATAAGGAAAGACTTGGGAATATTCAGCATGGGGAAGAGGACATTGAGAGGGGACATGATTGTTCTCATTAAGCATTTGAAAGGTTATCACTTGGAGGAGGGCCAACGAAGAGGAAGAGTTGGTTTTTATACCTCGCTTTTCACTACTTGAAGTAATCTCAAAGCGGCTGACCCACACCTTCCCTTCCTCTCCTTGCAGCAGACACCCTGTGAGGGAGGTGAGGCTGAGAGAGCCCTGACAGGACTGCTCTGCAAGAACAGCATTATCAGGACTGTGACGAGCCCAAGGTCACCCAGCTGGCTGCATGTGCGGGAGCGGGGAATCAATCCCAGATCACCAGACTAGATCCCATCACTCTGAGCCACTACCCCAAGCTGGCTCTCAGAGAGCAGTTCCTGTTGGCAGTCGAGGGAAGGACCTGCAGTAATAGGTTTAAACGATGTGTAAAATGGTACCAGCTAGATACCAGGTGAGAGGAGGATTCACAGAATAGCTCAGCAGTGGAATGGGCTGCCTAAGAAGATGGTGAGCTCCCCCCCACTGGCAGTCTTCAAGCAAAGGTTGGATACACACTTTTCTTGGATGCTTTAGGATGCTTTGGGCTGATCCTGCGTTGAGCAGGGGGTTGGACTAGATGGCCTGTATGGCCCCTTCTCACTCTATGATTCTATGAGTCTAGGAGGTGGATTGACCCAGTTCAAGAAACTGCTGCTGGTAATGACAGGACATTTTGTAGGTCATTCATTCTCCAGGCTGCTGCAAGTGGAGGCAACTTGAGGGTGCTTAACACGCACCGACTTTAAACAACAGGTTGTCTCTCTGATGCAGGGTCTCCGGGCCTCTCCGTGGGCTGTTTATCCAAGCGGCCGGCCTGACTGCGCTAAGACAGTGACTAGCCGGCAAGCTGAAGTGCTTCTTCTGCTACGTGATTCTGGGCTTAGTGGCCGTGTGCCTGATTGACAGCTCTCTTTCGCGGAAGCCTTGAAGGTATCCGTCTGGTCCGAGACGAATAATCAAAATGCAATAGATCCTCTCCGGCTGCTGTTTTTCACCCTTGGATTTAACCTCAAAGGCGGCGTTTGCTGGAAAGTGAGAGGACAGAGGCAGTTACGGACGCTGTCTGATCAAAACAGCTCAGGGCTGCTCTGGTTCGGTTTATTTATTTCCGGTACCTATTTTCTGTGTCCGAAAAGTCATCACTAAGGCAGTGTATGAACTAGAGACAAGATGCGGGACTTAAAAAAAAACGTGCGCAGGAATAAATATTATTCAGAATCCTTTTAAAAAGAAAGATATTTTAATTGCTGGAAAAGACAGGAGAGGGGGAACCAATTGGATCTAATGGAAATGCAGATTCCCTAGTCTGTATAAGATTGCAAAAGATACGACCGATGTCTTTATCAACCTTCCTCTGTAAAGCTGGGCCCTTCCTGTCAATCTAATTGTAAATGTGGCTTTTGTATACCATAGGCCAGCCTTTTTTAACCTTTTGATCATGGAGGGACCCCTAAAGTATTTTTGAGGCTTTGAGGAACCCTGGAAGTGGTGACAGGCCCCTTCAAAGAAGTGGACACTGAAGTAACATGTGGGAGATAGCCAATCAGTCAATCAATCAATCAATCAGTCTGTCATTTACCATTTCCATTGTGGAGAAAGAAACTAGGGCTGAATCCGCACTGGGCATTTTATCCCTGGTGACCCCAAATTTTAAAAAGTCATCTACGTGTTGTTCGATTTCAATTCTGATATTTAGCACTTTAAATTTTCCCTCTGTAATGTCTGTGATTGCTCTGCAGTGACACTGCCTTTCCTCCGCAACATCCAGGACCAGATATAAGTTGCTACATTTGAGAAAGCTCCAGTATTAAGTGTAGATGTTCTGTGTTTTGCTGGATTAGCCCTCCCCCTCCCCTGCACCTCCAATGCTTAGTGAATCAGTCTGTCCCTGATTGGTCCAGGCGTCAGTTTAAAGACTGCCTGGTTCCCGGTTGCCATTCCCTCGTAAGACTTATTTTTGCCCTCATTTCTAAAGTGACTATGCTTCAAGCCCGCACTTCTATGTGCCCAGATTAGCTTTTCAGATTGTCTTTCCATCCCTCATTCTTCCCCCTCCCTTGCTTGTCCAGGAAAAGAAAAATAAACAAGCAGCCTCGTACTGCATTCCACCCCCCCCACTTGCTCTGGCTGTAGAGTGGCAGGAAATAAACCCTTCTCCAGCCTTGTGCACCTTCAATGCTGGATGGAGCTTCGCGACCACCACTCCCCTCGCCCCTCTGTGCTTCACCAATCAAGCGGGAAGGAGAGAGCAGCCATACAAGTGTAGAACAAAGTCTGTTTCAATTCGGGGGAAAGGAAGGAGGAAGTCCTGGGTTCAAATCTATCTGAATTCAGCAGGATTGACAGTGGGGAAAAAAAGTAAGTGCAGAACCAGGCCAGACCTCTAGAGCAACAGGAAAAGTGGGCTCCAGTCCTATCTAGTGATTACAACAGTCATTCGAATTTCTGGGAAAGTTCATGTAACCCCTGGGGTGCACTTATGTAACCCCACATTCTGAGGAGCCCTAGTTGGAAATCTCTGCCATAGAGTCTGGAGAAATGGAAGTTCTAGAGTTGACATCCCATTCTATCCAAGTTCCTTTCCCACTCCAAACTCTGTCCTCCCTGGGCAACACCCCTCCACCTCCAAAAATTGCCCAAGCTGAAGAGCGTCTCCCTAGCCTTAGAAAACCAAGACTGCAAGATTCTGTTTCTTTTTTAAAGAGCATACCAGAAGCGCATCTCCTTCTGAGGCTTTCTCAGAGCTAGTGAAATGCCATCCGTTGGGCTTCTGTCCTGATCATTCTGACACCCAAATGCTTTGCTCGGCCTGTCATAAGGCCGTGTTTTATTTGTCACCGGCTCGCCAGAGTTTCAAAAGAGACCCGCGCCCTTTTGACGGCTGCAAAGATCCTTCCCGGCATGGTTCATGCCAGTTATTTTGGGTATTAGGGTGGATTACTTCACACTGCCTTAATTTGGCCTACTTCTGCCTGCTTTGCATCTCACAGATATTAAGGACGTCAAACGGACGGCCTCAGCGTTTAGTAACCGGATCGCCACAGAATGCTTTGTACGGCTGTCATCCGGATACAGAAGTCTGGGGTGTTTAATTAGGAAATGAATCACAAGTAGATGATGGGATTGATGATGCAGCTCGATTGTTGAACAGAGTTGACTAAACGTATGCGGAAATCTGCAGAGGGATTTTTTCTTTTTACAAAAAAGAACAAAACCGGCATTATTTCTTTGTGTTTAGATGTTGTGTATTTCTGTTTGCAGTAAGTACCCTCTGCTATGAGGCACTCTGTCCTGCATGAAGATAGGCTGAGGGACTTGGGAATGTTCAGCCTGGAGAAAAGGAGGTTGAGAGGGGACATGATAGCCCTCTTTAAGTATTTGAAAGGTTGTCACTTGGAGGAGGGCAGGATGCTGTTTCCGTTGGCTGCAGAGGAGAGGACACGCAGTAATGGGTTTAAACTACAACGATATAGGCCAGATATCAGGGAAAAAAATTTCACAGTCAGAGTAGTTCAGCAGTGGAATAGGCTGCCTAAGGAGGTGGTGAGCTCCCCCTCACTGGCAGTCTTCAAGCAAAGGTTGAAGACACACTTTTCTTGGATGCTTTAGGGTGCTTAGGGCTGATACTGCGTTGAGCAGGGGGTTGGACTAGATGGCCCCTTCGAACTCTATGATTCTATGATCATAGAGAAGAAAGTATGTCTCTTCTAGAATGGTAACTGCTACTTCTTCTACACTTACAGCCAGCTGGGTAGTCACAGTCCTGGGCTAGTCACAGTCCTATTAGAGTTCTTCTCACAGAGCAGGTCTCTCAGAGCTCTCTCACCTCCACCTACCTCGCAGGGTGTCTGATGTGGGGAGAGGAAGGAAAGGCAATTTAGATGAAATCCAGTAGATGGAATTATTATTTAACCCAACTGACTAAATCTCTCTCCTCTCCCAGTCACGTGGTTGGGATCCCCGCACACCCGCTGCCGTGTTTCCTTCTGTCCTAGGAACAGAACATTGAGTAGGAGGAGTAATGAAAAAGACGACTCTGTGCTCCTGAATTTGCCTGACATAATGTCTGAGAGTTGCTACAGAACATCGTGGTGGTCACCAGATCTCACCCATGTAGACTTTTGTTCTGGGCATCCATGTGCCAGCGTTCTAAATAGCTGAGCTCTTCCAGATGGCGCACAATCTAGAGCATCTGTGAAATGCTCTGGCATTTTTATAAGTACCAGCTGGTTGTGTTTGCATGCCTGTTCAATAGCATTAAGCACATGGTTATTGTTTTTGTTATTATTTTTGTAACACTGCTAAGCTAGCAATCCTGAATACACTCACTTGGGGCCCAGCTGTAGCTTTTTCCTTTGATTCTCCCTGGGTCCAGCACAAAGCCCTGGAGGGACAGACCAGAACCAATGGGATGAAATCAATTCAAAAGAAATTCCGTCTAAACCTCCGGAAGAAGTTCCTGACAGCTAGAGCAGTTCCTCAGTGGAACAGGCTTCCTCGGGAGGTGGTGGGTTCGCCATCTTTGGAGATTTTTAAGCAGAGGCTGGATAGCCATCTGACGGAGAGGCTGATTCTGTGAAGGCTCAGGGGGGTGGCAGGTGACAGTAGATGAGTTATAGGGTTGTGAGGGTCCTGCATAGTGCAGGGGGTTGGACTAGATGACCCCAGAGGTCCCTTCCAACTCTATTATTTTATGATTCTACGATTCTGTTTTTAATGGCAATTGTGTTGCAGGCTCCATGCTTGGAATGCAGTTCCCAGGCATGCGGAGGTCCAATTGGAATTAGAGCTGCAGTGTACATGAATAGCACGGTTCTTTGCTACGTCCTGTCAGCTGTTGGGAGGCGGGGAGGTGGGGGGCAACCTAGGCCTCTGTCCCTAGTGATGTTGATATCACTTCTGGCATGCACCAGAGGTGACATCATCGCTTCTCCCATGGCACTGGGATGCTCTAGTATTTGGAGGGGAGAACTCTATGGTAGGTTCTACCATAGAGTTTTGGCTCAAATGTTGAAGTACCCACTTGTTGCTGGTGACATGATGACATCACTTCCAGTGCATGTCGGAACTTGTGTTGACACCACACTTGGGACAAAATTCTAGGCATCAGTTTTCCTGCTGGCCAGCTGAACGGTGCTGTGGGCAGAGCTACCAAAGCAGGGGTTACCCTCTTCCAGTGAGGGTCTGGGAACCCTACTGAAGGGGTTAGTTAAGCCTCCCTCAAGATCCATTTTCATGACTTAAAGCAGCCCAAGGTTGCCCCTGTTTGGCCCATTGCGGAAAGGTAAATGGACTGATAACTATACTTGGGTTCTCCAGATGCAAGACTTTGGGGGTGGAGCTGTGAGGGGCAGGACTTGGGACCGGGTATGACCTCAGTGGAGTGTTATGATATGGAGTATACTTTCCAAAGCAGCCATATTCTCCAGGGGAACTGATCTCTGTTGCCTGGGATGAGCTCTAGTTCCAGGGGATCTCTGTGTCCCACCTGGGGACTGGCATTCCTAGTGGCAAATCATAGTTCCATAGGGCTCTTCAAAGTTAAAAGGGCATCTTAAACCCCTTTCCTCCCACACTGTAGCCCTAATCTGAAGTCAGTCCGTCTCTGCTTGCCTGGAATAAAATTGGGTTGGTCTTAAAGATGTCACTGGACTCTGAATTTGTTCTTATGACTCCATAATTAATCAGTGATGTCTGATTGAACCGCCAAAGCAGAAATGTCCAGGTGGGGGAAATAAATAAGCCTAGAGGGACGATAAGCATAGTCTCTGGTTTAACTCCTTTGGCGCAATGAAATGTTTTCTGAAGAAAGGAATTATATTCCAGAAAACAGCTTTAACCGGTAGCTATATTATCTACAGGAGCCTCTTGTGGCGCAGAGTGGTAAGGCAGCAGACATGCAGTCTGAAGCTCTGCCCATGAGGCTAGGAGTTCGATCCCAGCAGCCGGCTCAAGGTTGACTCAGCCTTCCATCCTTCCGAGGTCGGTAAAATGAGCACCCAGCTTGCTGGGGGGGTAAACGGTAATGACTGGGGAAGGCACTGGCAAACCACCCCGTATTGAGTCTGCCATGAAAACGCTAGAGGGCGTCACCCCAAGGGTCATACATGACCCGGTGCTTGCACAGGGGATACCTTTACCTAATATTATCTACATATAATCTACATTATTTCTCATTGTTTCCCTCTCTCGGGATCTATTTTATTTTATTTATTATTGAATTTATACCCGGCTCCTCCCGACGTATTGGCTCAGGGCGGCTTCCCAAAAAGGCACAATAGCTCAATACAGTAAAACAGTAAAATCAATAATCCTCCCCTCCAACTAAACATAAAACAGCATTAAAACCGCTGAACAGCAACAAGGTGACCTTCGGGCCCTGTGGAACCTTCCAGCATTCTGCAGGGCCTGAATGGAGTTCATCCGCCAGGTCTACGGTTCAGGCTGGAGCAGTGGGGGAAGATCAGTGGAGCCCCCCTGATGGAGCTCCAATTTTGATTATTTTGTCTCTCCTTCCTCCTCCCTCTAGTGGTTGGCACAGGGGTTGGGAGGTTTTCCGCCATGTTGTGTCAATAAATCAATAAATCAATAAATCAATAAATCAATAAATCAATAAATCAATAAATCAATAAATCAATAAATCAATAAATCAATAAATCAATAAATCAATAAATATGGCGGGGAAAAGTAAAAATGTACTCCCCAGTACCCATCCCGCCACCCATATCTTACCAATATGGTGTGTGATGTAACAGCATCTAAGCCTGGCAAATTAACATAGGACGGGACCCACAGATCGATCAACCCAGGCTCTCCCCCCGGCCTCAACCAAGTCTCCAAGGCTTTCAAGTCTCCAAGTAGGACCTGGAGATGTCACAGAATTCCAGCTGATTTCAGTTCCTCTTGAGAAAATGGATGCTTGGGAAGGTGAACTCTGGGGCATTGTGCCACTGTGGTTACTTTCCTCTCCATGCCCCAACCTCAAACCTCCAGGGATTTCCAAGTCTGGATTTGGCAACTCTTACCCTCACCCCACTGGGGGTCAGGAGAACTTGACCACCCTACTCCTAAGAATAAATCCAACACATATCAGGGACCCAAAGAATTCTGTTCCTATGCTCAGATGAAAGAGGACACACTGAACAGGGGGCATTTCCCTTTTCAGCGATACATTCACATACTTTTGTAAAGGTAGCTGAGTAGCACCTCTGAAATGTCAGAACTGCCATTTTTTCAAAAAAAATTATGGGATTTGTATTCTAGCTTGTCGGTCGTTCATACCAGAATCAGCCCGAGAAAAGCCAGTAAAAAGCAATAGCCCTAATAATTTAAAAAACAGTGCTTCGAATCACCCAAACAATTAGACACCAGTGGATTAAAAAGAGATTTAATACGCCCAATAAAGAAGGCAGTTAACGCTAGATTGCAAAATTAGAAAGCAAGGAAATAAAGATAATACAAGGCAAGGAAGAATGTGATGGAATTGCCTAATTCCCCTCCCCCCCTGCCCACAGGCATTAAAATCACCACCGTGTTCCTGTTACCAGAATGTCCTCCTGTATCATTCCATTTTACACATTCTAAAGAAAAATGGATATATGTAGAGTTGTCAACTCTGGGTTCAGAAATACCTGGAGACTTTGGGGGTGGAGCCAGAAGTGGGTGGGATTTAGGGGCAGGGAGGGGCCTCAGGGGAGTACAATGCTATGGGGTCGACCCACCACAGCATCTATTTCCTCCAGGGGAACCGATCTCTTTAGTCTGGAGATGAGCTATAATTCTGGGGAACCCTCAGGTCGGACGTTGGTATGATACAAATAACAAAACGATGTAAATATTTATTATAAAACTATAAAATTAAAAACATACACAAAGCCCATAGGCTGTTCTTCGAAAAACATAATATGCACTATACAATACTAAACTTTACACCAAACTTTACACCTAATTGGGTCTAATTCAGAGGTCTTATTATGGAGCCAGAAAATGATTATGATTATGATTGTCAGATTTCTAGCCCGCCACTCCCATAAGGCTCGTGGTGGGTTATAACACACATAAAATCCCCAATAAAAAACCCTAATACATTAAAAGTTCAAAGGCCTAAAAAAAGTCCAACACTAACCCAGAGGCAGCTGGGGACTATATTACAACCCAACCCGCTCATATCACAGAGAGCACAGAGCCGGTGGTCACTTCACCTCCAAGAATAGCCCTGAATCAGTAAAGGTATCCCCTGTGCAAGCACTGGGTCATGTCTGACCCTTGGGGTGATGCCCTCCAGCGTTTTCATGGCAGACTCAATACTGGTTTGGGGAAGGCACTGGTTTGCCAGTGCCTTCCCCAGTCATTACCGTTTACCCCCCAGCAGCAAGCTGGGTACTCATTTTACCGACCTCGGAAGGATGGAAGGCTGAGTTGACCTTGAGCCAGCTGCTGGGATCGAACTCCCAGCCTCATGGTCAGATCTTTCAGACTGCATGTCTGCTGCCTTACCTCTCCGCGCCACAAGAGGCTCCTGATTCAGTAGAAAGTACATAAAGCAACCAGTATAATCAACCAAGTTTTAAAACTTTATTTTTTGGATAACAAAATCAGCAGAGATGGAGCAGAGAGAAAATGTCCATTTGTCAGAGAATGGCCTCCTTCTCTCAAGCTGTTTGAAAGTTCGAGTGAGTGCCCACGTAAAAAGGGCATAAGTGAAGGCAGCTTGACACCCTGGCAAGCCAGCATCTGGCCCCACCCACTTCCTGGTTTCTCGGAAGCCATATTGGCCACCTTCAGTGGCTCCAATTTTGACACCCGTGCTTGACGGTGTCGTCCTTCGTCCGTGAGCCTTCAGCCGTGCTTGTCAGCAAAAGCAGACTCATCGGTGATGGCATTTTGGGGTTTTTTTTGGTGGTGGGGGGGGAAACCTCCCCCCTTGAAAACCTGTCCTAGTGGTACCAAAGCTGGATAACGATTCCAAATGAGTCAGAAAAAAAAAACCCTGCATTCTTAGGCCTTGACTCACTCTCTAAAGGGATGAGTCAGAAACTAAATATACCAAATAGGCTGGAGTTATGAAAAAGTAATTTTGACAGCTGGGAGACAAAAGGGCGAGGGAGAGATGGTAGCTGTACACTGCAGGACTGTTAGGCTAATCCAGTCAGCGGTTAGCATGATCAAAACCTGCTGGAATCTCTTGGGGAGGGCCGATCATTGTTGAGCTGGATTCCTTGCACAGAGGGGGATTTATTTCCATTTTTTAAACTTCAAACTAGCAGCTCCTGTAAATCAGGGTCTGAACCAGGCTTTCTCAACCCGGGTTTCGTGAAATCCTGGGTTTCTAGACAGCCCTGGAAGGGTTTTCTGAATAGGTGGGAGTGAATGAATATTTTATATGTTTTAAAAATTAAAACCAGCATCAAAAACTAGCATTAAGATGGCGATAAAAACAAGAGAAAAAGACACACAGCCCATAACATCGCTGCTGCGGCCTCAAGACACTACCGTGGCTCAGGATGGTATCACAATGGCTGTGATCTTCATGGCGTCGGATCTAACACCTAGCATTTAGCGTAGGGCGGGACCCCCAGATTGTCCCCAGACTGGAGCGTCTTCCCTTAGCAAATCATCCCCATGAATAAATATAGAAAAGGAAGCGGTCCTCTCATTTAAGCTTGTGTTATTAAGAAGGCTTCGGAAGAGCACAAATGGGCCAGCCTCTGAGCGAAATGACTGGACGGGGTCACAGAGAATGCCGCGTCCCAAGCATTTCCTGAGCACACTTTTCTTGGATGCTTTAGGATGCTTAGGGCTGATCCTGCGTTGAGCAGGGGGTTGGACTAGATGGCCTGCATGGCCCCTTCCCACTCTATGATTCTATGATTCTAAGCAGCATGGTTCTTACGACAATGTGCAGACACGGCAGTGCTGATCGGCCGTGAGGGAATCCCCCCCTGCTCCCGCCCAATGCAAGATAACGAATTCTTCACCTTCTGCAGAACGTGAAATAAATAAAGCCGAAGGGAAAAGGCAGCTGCGAAACAAATTGATAGGGCTGCAGCAACGAGGACATTTTGGAGAGGCATCAAAAAGGTGCACTTCACAGGTGGAGGGTCCCAGATAACAGTAAATATTCACCTCGCCAGTGCTCCTTGGAAGATGCTGGGGGATTTTCAGAGCTCTGGCTGGAGTGGGTGAATTTTGGGGAGGGAGTGACATTGCTTCTGGGAGATGCTCTAGGAATTTCCGCTAATCTCCGTAGCGAAGTCATGGGGAAATCTCTGCCCATTTGTTCTCTCATTCCTCAGTTCTTCAAGGCGAGGGGGTGGTGCTAAAGGTTCGCCTGCCAGAAATGGGTTAATAGCAAGCCTATCACCAAGAGAGAGAAGAAGAAGAGCTGGGCTTTTTTATCCCCAGCTTTTCACCACCTGAAGGAGTCTCAAAGCAGATTACAAACACTTTTCCCTTCCTCTCCCCACAGTGAGGTAGGAGGGGCTGAGAGAGCTCTGAGAGAACTGCTCTGTGAGAACAGCTCTAAGAGAACTGAGCCTGGCCCAAGGTCACCCAGCTGGTTGCATGTGGAGGAATGGGAATCAAACCTTGTTCTCCAGATTAGAGTCTGCCTCTCTTAACTACAGCACCACACTGGTCAAAGAAGAACTGAATATGCTTCACAGAATCTTATGAATCTTTCAAGGGAGAAAGGGGGAGGGATTGATATGTCCAAACCCTTGAGAGTTTATAGAAGCCAGGAAGGGGGGGGGGCAAATGATGGCCTTGCCCCTCCCAGTTCTGGTCAGCAAGTTCCTCAGAAAAAAACAAAAAATCAGAGATAAAGATCTAGATTTCTTCCAAAGTAGATCTATACTAGTTGATGTACTTTTATGAGGACCACCCATTATCCTGCATAGATTCTATCTATCATAGATTTAACTATTATGCTTTCATTTCTTATGCGATCCCTTCCTCAAGGGATTTCTTCAAGTATTTAAAAGGCTGCCATATAGAGGATGGAACAGAGTTGGTCTCTCTTGCGCCAGAGGGATGGACCAGAACCAATGGGATTAAATTAATTCAAAAGAAATAATGTCTAAACCTCCAGAAGAAGTTCCTGACAGTTAGAGTGGCTTCTCAGTGAAAGAGGCTTCCTTGGGAGGTGGTGGGTTTTCCATCTTCGGAAACTTTTAAACAGAGGCTGGAGAGCCATCTGATGGAGAGGCTGATTCTGTGAAGGTTCAAGGGGGTGGCAGGTGACAGTGGATGAGCGATAGGGTTGTGAGTGTCCTGCACAGTGCAGGGGGTTGGACTAGATGACCCAGGAGGTCCCTTCCAACTCTATGATTCTATGATTCAAGGGATCCTCAAGGGATCCCTTCCTCGAGGGATCCTCAAGGGATCGCCTGCACCACGTTTCAGAGAGAGGGGAGAAATGTATCTGACTTAAACACAAGTAAAGAGCTCAGGGTGAGTTACAGTGGAAAAGGAAGAGGCAGATTTTAAATGGTAGGGGTAGGGGGAATTTCTACATGGGCATTTTCTGTAATTGGGTTTTAGAAATAATAATAATAGAAAAACTTTTTATTTGTAGCTTGCTCTTCCCGGTTGGCTCAGGGTGGGTAACAACATAAAATAATAAAATGACACCATTAAAACATAGATAAAGTTTAAGTAGGTTGTTTTGGAAATGCCTTTTAAAAACCTTTCTGAGGGTCTTTGGTGATGTCAATCAAGTCGGGGGGCAGGGGGTGTTGGGCAGGGAGGCTAGCATTAACCGTGTTAAATAACTTGAACCATGCGCCTGGCAGAGGAAATCTGTCTTGCAGGCTCTCTGCAAATGTTGAAGGTCCCACAGAGTCCTGATCTCACTAAGGCCTACCATCTTTGGACTACTGCAAGAGCTGTTCATGAACCTTCAGGGGATTTTAGGAGTACCAAACAGTAGAATAACCTTTCTCCACTTTTTTACGGTTTAGAAACTCCTGAACCATCCTTCAGGCTCTGAGAAACCCCAGAAGTGGCAATGATCATGCAGAATATGGTGAGGAAGCAGAGCTGTGGACACGCCCATCTAGGGCCCCTCCCCTTCCCACACCATCCAGGACCGTCATTGGGGCGGGGCTGGTTGACATGACCATATGTCACCCAATAGGCCATATATGGTCATGTCACCCGATAAACGGTTAACACAAAGGTGGGCTAACTGTGGCCCTCCAGATGTCCATGGACCACAATTCCCATGAGCCCCTGCCAGCCCCTGCTGGCAGGGTCTCATGGGAATTGTAGTCCATGGACATCTGGAGGGCCACAGTTGGCCCACCCTGGGTTAACACATTTTAAAATGTACAAAAATTAATTCACCTCCACCCATTCGGGAAACCCTTCCAGGGTTGTCATGAAACCCTGGTTGGGAAAGCTTGTGGTAGAAAATGCTGTGATTAAATCAGGGAACCCACAATCCACTTGCAGGAGCTTTCGGACAGGATCCAGGATTAGTGGAATCGAAAATTGGGGGCATGCCTTTTGTTTTTACATATTCTCTTTAACAAAAGCCCTGGTTTTTAAAGGTTTTTTTAGATATAGATATAGATATAGATTTATAGATATAGATTTATAGATATAGATATAGATTTATAGATATAGATATAGATATAGATATAGATATATTATTACATGCATCCGTTCTTTGTAATTACATTTGTTTCAATTTCCACTGGTTTCGATGGGAACATTTCTGGCAGTGACTTCTCGGTTTCCAATCCAATTTTGATGAGATTGTTAGCGTTCTCTTCCTCAAGGGATCGCCTGTGCCACATTTCAGAGAGAGGGGAGAAAGGTATCCGACTGAAACACAATTAAAGGCAGAACTCAGGGAAGCAAGAGAGGCAAATGGAATTCCTTCCTTCCTTGCTACTCCCATCCCTTTTTCACCGCTCTTTCTAATTTAACAAATTTGACGCTTCAGTTTCTTTTTTGTCCATTTGGGAGAACTCCATTTCCATATTAATATTAGAAGTGCCCTGTTTCCTGGTTGCCTGATTCTGGATGTATAACCCATTAGCTCACTTGGGTCCGAATTCTCCGCTTTCGGTTATTTAAAGGAAATCTCTAGTCTAGGGATTCCCAATTTTGTGGTGCTCCAAGGCACTTCTGGGATTTTGAGAATAGTTCGCAGCCTTCTGCACAAAATGGCTGCCATGGGTGGGACTAATCAGGAAATGGCTTCCAGGGAGATAGAGCAAGATGGGTTAGTGCAGGGGTAGTCAAACTGCGGCCCTCCAGATGTCCATGGACTACAATTCCCAGGAGCCCCTGGGGCTCCTGGGAATTGCAGTCCATGGACATCTGGAGGGCCACAGTTTGACTACCCCTGGGTTAGTGTATCTGTAGCAGTAGGAAAAAGCAAGATTCCAGGAGCATCTTCAAGATTCAGAGAACAAAAATACCAAACTGGAATTAGCTAGGAATTAGCTAGAAAGGTTGAATGGATGCACAATTTAGAAAATAGGTTATAAAATTCTATAAGCATTTATTGTGCATAGTTTTTTTTTAAAAAAAACTAAGGTTAAAAACATGCACAGAGTCCATAAGGCAAAAATATCGTGCCTCATACTATCATCATCATCATCATCATCATCTTGCAGGGAATGGTGGGTAATAATAATAATAATAATAATAATAATAATAATAATAATAATAATAATAATAATAATTTGATTTATTACCCGCCGCTCCCTGACGGCTCGTGGCCGGTTAAATACGTCTGAATAAAAACCCTATTAAAACCCAGACATAAAAAAAAACAAACATGAACTGAAAACCAAAAAGAAGAAGATACAGCTGAAAACAAACCCTGGCGATTCTCAGTCCCCCCCGTAACATCTCCTAGAGGGATGGGAGGGAGGAGGGTGCAGATGTCACTTGCAAACCATCACTCATACCACTGTCCTACAGGAGGGGGGGCATATAGATCTTGGGCCTTAGACCTGATACATTTCCCTACAGAGGAATGGGTTGGCCACTGTGGGAGGCAGGATACTGGACTAGATGGACTGCTGGTCTAATCCAGCAGGGCGCTTCTTATGTTCTTAGGAAAGCCTTGGTCTCTGTGCCCTGTTGTTGGCTCTCCAGAGGAACTGGTTCAGCTGGACTCTTCTTGGGAAGGTCTCAGCCTCTATTCTGTGTTGCTGGCTCTCCAGAGGAACTGGCTGGTCACTGTGCAAGACAGGATGCTGGGCTGGATGGGCCACTGGTCTGATCCCTCAGAGCTCTTCCTATGTTCTTATGAAGGCCGTGGCCTCTGTGCCCCTTTGTAGGCCCTCCAGAGGAACTGGATGGCCACTGTGTGAGACAGAATGCTGGACTAGATGGACCACTGTTCTGACCCAGCTGGTCTCTCTTCATGTTCTTATGATGGCTACGGCCTCTATGTCCTGTTGTTGACCCTCCAGAGGAACTGGTTGGCCACTGTGTGAGACAGGATACTGGACTGGATGGACCACTGGTCTGATCCCGCAGGGCTCTTCCTATGTTCTTACATTCTTATGACATAAGGAAATGATAGAGAACCAGTCGTGATGGGTAGGGGCAAGAGAAGCCTATACTTCCCTGGGCAGAAATCAGGCCATCAGTCTATCAAGGTACCTGGAAGTGGCTCACCAGGGTCTCAGGTAGAGGCCTTTCCCATCACCTGTCCCTTTTCATTGGAGAAGATAGGTATTGACCCTGTTGTATTTTGCACACAACTAAGCATATTCTCTATTGCTGAGCTATGAATCCTCCACAACCTCAAGAGAAAGCCACTGTGCCCAGCAGAATCAGAGCTCAAACCTAATGAGTCTTTCAGGATGCAACAAAGAAATGAATTCCTGCTTGGTAGCTGAGCCTGGCTTGTCCATTTCAAATTCTCACGCTTTGAATGTCTTCCTTTGTGGAGCACTTTCACAGAAGACGATGCAGTTGTCTTGGAGAGGGAGGCAAAAAAGAGAACAGAAGAGACGGGCCTTTGTGATGCAAATGGAACCACTGGCTCATGTTGGCTTTACAGCCGCATTAGAAAGCAATCCGGGGAAACCCGGAATGCTAAGCTCCATTTGTGAGAATTGAGTATGGCTGTTCTCTATTCCCCCTTTTTTTGGAAATGGCCCTTTTAGCGCTTCTCAGGTTCCAGGGCCGCTTACGGTAGGCTGGCTGCTTGTACAATGATCTAGGCTAAAAGAAGGCCTAGGCTAAGAGTGAACTAAGAGCCTCTTGTGGCGCAGAGTGGTAAGGCAGCAGAATGTTGTCTGAAAGCTCTGCCCATGAGGCTGGGAGTTCAATCCCAGCAGCCGGCTCAAGGTTGACTCAGCCTTCCATCCTTCCGAGGTCGGTAAAATGAGCACCCAGCTTGCTGGGGGGCAAACGGTAATGACTGGGGAAGGCACTGGCAAACCACCCCGTATTGAGTCTGCCATGAAAACGCTAGAGGGCGTCACCCCAAGGGTCAGACATGACCCGGTGCTTGCACAGGGGATACCTTTACCTTATATTATCTACATATAATCTACAATCTATAATCTGGTCTCCATTATTTGTTTTCCCTGCATGGTCCGTCACTTTTTCAAAAAGCAATTCTCTTTGAACTAAGGTGTTTTTAAAGCAAATGTTCCTCTGAAAGCAGGTCCACTGAATTGTTTGCAAAACAAGCAATTGGCTTGTAGGATCTGCGGAAAATATAAGCATTCCTGACATCACCCCACACCGCACCCCCCATGGAGGTAGGGGTCTCTGGCTGACAGACCCCTTGGGCTCGCTGTGGCGCTGATAAAGCTGTTCTGATTGAGCAATAATATCAGGGCTCTCTCAGCCTCCCCTCCCTCACAGGGTGTCTGTTGTGGGGAGAGGAAAAGGAAGGTGATTGGAAGCCGCTTTGAGCCTCCTTCGAGTAGAGAAAAGCGGCATATAAGAACCAGCTTTTTTTCTTCTCCAGAAATATCAGGGCTCTCTCAGCCTCCCCTCCCTCACAGGGTGTCTGTTGTGGGGAGAGGAAAGGGAAGGCGAATGTAAGCTGCTTTGAGACTCCTGGTAGAGAAAAGTGGCATATAAGAACCCACTCTTCTTCTTCTTCTTCTTCTTCTTCTTCTTCTTCTTCTTCTTCTTCTTCTTCTTCTTCTTCTTCTTCTTTTCAGAACATTCAAACAAGGGAAGCATGTGCATTCAATTTTTTTATTGAATGCCTTAATTAATCCAAGTGCATGCAAAGGACAGATGGCAGAATTCCTTTTCCTTGATGAAGGTCGAACTTTCTAGCAATTAATGAGCGTCATATGTGACAAAAGGGGCATTTCATTCGGTTCAGTTACCAGACCCCCCCCCCCCCCCCAAACCGTTCAGGTTCCCCTTCTCACATTTTTCAACCTATAGCCCCCTTCAATTGTGCCTGGGCCTGCTGGTTCAGTATTCCCTGGTTTGCTTTCTGTGGTGTAGGAACTCTCCGTCTTCAGCAACCATATAAAATGTCATGTATGAGCGCGTTCTAGCCATTGAAGGCACTTCCTTGACCTTTCTGTCTTGTCCATTTTTAAAGCTATCTGCTGGAAACGTGGTTATTTTATTCTTGTTGCTCAGAGTTATGTGTCAGCTTAACGATTCCTTCTCCAAAAGGTCACCCCTATCATTTCTGGAATGGTCTGGTTCTTTGTTGTAATATTTTTAAAGAAAGAAATGAAGCAGACCTCAAGTATTTATGAAGTTGGTTGTTGAACTTCAGCCAGTCTTGGATTTGGCTGAAAGTCAATTCAGGCAGATGCCTAATCTCCAGAGAAGACAGCAAGAGCAGAGCAAGGGAAGGGCACAGAAGCCAAACCCTCCCTCCTGCTGTTGGTGCCTCCTGGCACTGGGATTCTGAGCTTGACTGCCTCTGAGTGTGGAGGTTCCCTTTCGCCACCAGGGCTAGGAGCCACTGATAGGTTCCTCCTCCATGTATCTGTTTAATACCCTTCTAAAGTTGTCTATGCTTGTGACCGTCACTCTATCCTCCATCAGAGAGTTCCACATTTTAATCACTTGTTGTATAAAGTAGTATTTCCTTTTGTCCACCCTGAACCTACTGCCCATCCGTTTCATTGCACGGCCTCAACTTCTAGCATTTTGGCAGAGGAATAAATATATCCTTTGGTCAACTCCTTCTGTCCCATGCATAATTTTATAAACCTTTATCATGTGTGTGTGTCCCCCCCTTAATTATCTCCTTTTCTAAATGTCCCAGACTGTCCTCTCTGTCCTTACAGGGTGTTTTACACATGTGTGGGATAATGCACTTTCAATGTACTTTTGCAGCTGGATTTTTCTTACGCAGAACAGGAAAATCTACTTCTAAAGTGCATTGAAAGTGCATTAATTAACGTGTGCGGAATGGTTGCCCTCCTCTGCGCTGTTCCCAGCTCCACAATGTCCTTTTGGGGGAATGGTGATCAGAAGTCTACACAGTACTCCAAAGGAGGTCACATCATAGCTCTGTACAGGCACCTTATTGTATTGGTTAGCTTATTTTTAGGCCCTTTTAAAATAATCCTCAACATAGAATTTTGCAGCACACGGGGTTGGCGTTTTCATTGAGATACCAACTATGACCCCAAGATCTTTTCTTCTCTCTGTGTCTCAGCAAGTTCAGACCTCATTAGCCTATACCTGAAGCTGGGATTTATGTGTGGACCAAGTGGGATTGTGGTGCTGCCTGAATGTGATTGTGGTGCAGGCTGCCAAATTGTGTTCCATCTGTCACAAGAAGGTGATTAGAGATGCCAGTCCCCAGGTCTCCTCCCCTTTACAACTCATCTCCAGGCAAGAGAGATCAGAGATCCCCTGGTTTTACCGCTCTTCTCTAGGTGACAGAGATCAGTTCCCCTGGAGAAAATGGCTGCTTTGGAGGTTGGACTCCATAGCATTGTACTCCGCTGAGGTCCCTCCCCACCCCAAATCCTGCCCACTCCTGGCTCCATCCCAGAAGGAGGAGGAGGAGGAGGAGAAGGAGAAGGAGTAGGAGTAGGAGTAGGAGTAGGAATAGGAGAAGGAGAAGGAGAAGGAGAAGGAGAAGGAGAAGGAGAAGGAGAAGGAGAAGGAGAAGGAGAAGGAGAAGGAGAAGAAAGGTTGATTCTTATCTGCTACTTTTCTCTACCCGAAGATGTCTCAAAGTGGCTTACAGTTCCCTTCCCTTTCCTGTAGTCTACGGACATCTTGAGCCCTTGCTGGAAGGGGCTCATGGTACCTGTAGTCTGTGGACATTTTGAGCCCCTGCCAGCAGGGGCTTATGGTAGTTGTAGCCTATGGACATCTGGAGAGCCACAGTTTGGCCACTCCTGCTCTACACAATGTCATGTTTTGTGGCAATGTGAGGTGATCCCAAAGTTCTGCTTCTGATGCTTCTGGTGGGGTCATTGGTTCACCTGCACGGCTTTGATCCTGCCAGCAAACCCATGTGTGAGCCCAGCCCACAATCGTTGGTTCTTTAAGTGAGTGCACCTGATACATATAGGCAGATGTCTCATTTTGTCACGCGGCATGCCAGATCCCCCTCCCCCTTCCCAAAGAAATTAGTCATGTTGGAATCAGTCCTCAAAACGACATTACGAAATCTGCAGCCCCATCTTTCACCGTCTCGTCTTGAGGTTCTGCCGACATAATTCTAACATAATTCACGACAGATTTTATTTTACATATTCGGAGGGGAAGAAATCTTTTTTCATGCTGGCAGCTTTGGGTTATGAAACGGCTGTAAAAAGAAGGCTGATCGTTGCTCTTCCTGCTTTATGTTTTCTCCCTCACGCAAGGAGAAGAGGTGATTAATCTCAAGCAAAAGTCTCTCCATCTCCTTCTCCATCTGTCACTGAAGGTCATTTCTCTAATAAGACACCGTTCTCATGTTTTATTTCTCAAACATCGGCCGCTGGAGCTCAGGGAACTTTCAAGATATACGATCCTTTTATTTCTGGGGAGAGGCTCGGGAGCCATGTTGGATCAGGCCAATGGCCCCTCCACATGCTTAGATTAAGGATGCTAGTCCTAAAGTGAGACTTGCGGATCCCCTGGAATTTTACCTCATCTCCAGACTAAAGAGATCAGTTCCCCTGGAGAAAATGGCTGCTTTGGAGGGTGGAGTCCACAATATATTCCATTGTGGTCCCTCTCCCCCAAATCCCACCCACTCACAGCTCCTCCTTGTCATTAACCCCTGTTCCTGACCTATAGTTCCCATCTCTTTTGATGTTTGGCCTTTTCCTTTGTGTTCCTGAGTCTCCCGTGAAGGTGGGGCACCTTCCTGGGCCCCCTTGAAAGTGCCCCTCCCATCCTCCTCTTGAATTTCAAAACACCCTCCCGTGTTCCCACCCTTATCGCCTCTTGCAAGGATGGTTTTGCTGGGAGCTCAGACTAAATACCAGATGGCCGGATGGGCTGTTTTGGCACCTTATAGACCAGAGGAAACTGTATTGCCCTTTCTGTATGAATGGGTGTTCCTGCCAAATGCAGCCCCTGTGCCTCCCTTTCCACCTCCAAGGTATATAATCTATGTAACCCCCTTCCCTAACGCCTCTGTCAAGGATAGATTAATGGCAGCATTAAGTGAGAGGCCTGGCAGGCCTGGTTTCCTTGGAAACCATGGCAACTTCAGAGGGCAAGCTCTATGATATACCATAGAGTCTAGGAGAAATGAAAATCATCACAGCCCTGCTGAGCTCGTTCTCCGTAAATTCTGCTCTCCCCAGATCTCCAGGAATTTCCCAAGCCAATGGTAATAACAACCCTACTAGGACAGGCTCAAATGAGTAGCCGTGTTTGGTCTGAAGTAGCACAATAAAATCAGAGTCCAGTGGCACCTTTAAGACCAACAAAGATTTATTCAAGGTGTGAGCTTTCGAGTGCAAGCACTCTTCCTCAGACTAAGAACTCCCTACATGACAGTGGGAATAGAGAGCAAAAATTAATTCTGTTAACAACATACATCAATGGAAAAGATTCCCTGGACAGACTGTTTGGTTACTTACAAAAAAAAGAGGAAGAAAAGGCACCAGTCCTGGCCACCTGTCCTAATACGGATCCCCAGGGCTTTAATACATTTCAAACGATATAAATACACAGAGCTCAAAGAGAACACTGCATAACACGCGCCTCCCTTCCCCTCTCCTCGTATAAAGAGCAAGTAGCAGCCAGTGGTTGCAATCAAGCCAAAAGAGGAGAGGAAAATGGAAATAAAGCCAAGAATGTCTCATATGCCTCAGTGCCAGGAGAAGTCTAAGACCCGTCAGCTCTGGGTTACCAACCTCAAGATGATGGCTGGAGATCTCCCGCTATTATAAGTGACCTCCAGGTGAGGGAGAATAGTTCCCTGGGAGAAAAAGGCCACTTTGGAGGGTGGATTTGGTGTTGTAGCCTGCTCAGGTCCCTTCCCACCCCAAAGGTGCCCTCCCCAGATGCTACCCCTGAAGAGCCATCTTGGTGTAATGATTAAGAACAGCAATTTCTAATCTGGCAAGCTGGATTTGGTTCCCCGCTCCTCCTCATGCAGCCTGCTGGGTGACCTTGGGTTGGCCACAGCACTGATAAAGCTGTTCTGACCGAGCAGTCCTGTCAGAGCTCTCTTAGCCTCACCTCCCTCACAGGGTGCCTGTTGTGGGGAGAGGAAAGGGAAGGCGATCGTAATCCGCTTTGAGACTCCTTTGTGTAGAGAAAAGCAGCCTATAAGAACCAACTCTTCTTCCTCTAGAAAACTAAGGATATGAAAAAAAAAATCTATGTTCTCTTTTGCAGCTATTGACAGCATGTGCTTCTAGGCAACATTCTGAAGGACTTTTCTATAATGCATCATTTCAAGTTACCGAAACCCTGGAAAGTGTTGAAGGGACAAACGTCTTCGAAAGAATTGAAACGTCTTTTAATTCTACATAATTCATAGACGGGGAAAGGAAAGTTCTGCCCCCACTTCCCTCTGCTGAATAATGAATCAAACTTTCACCTTTTTAAAAAACGAAAAAAGCCTCATTAACACAGTGCCATATTACTTTTACATGAAAGCCTTACTACCATCATCATAAGTAACTCATAATAAAGGACTCAAAAGAAGACCCAAGAACAATCTTTTGCCAGGCTCGGCTGGCGTCTTCTCTCGGGCCCCTCCCGTCCCTTTATATTGCGCCTTTGAAAGTTCCTGAGACGGGTGCTTTATTACTGCATTAGTTTCTTCCAAAGTTATCAGGGTATTAATATGTAAATGATGATCACGTTACGCAGATTTCGTTGCTGATAACAAGACTCATCTGGGATTAAGATGGCATTACCGCCCCCCCCCCTTTCCTCCGTTCTGCCTAATATTCAAAGCAGAGAGAAAAGTCAGGGGTACCACCAAAACACAGAAATAATTGGGTTGGGGCATATGTTGAGTTTAGCCATCAGTGGGGGCATTGGAGGGCGGGCAGGTTGCCAGTGTCACCATTAAGTCTGTGGACTGATAGAGTTGGAGGGGAACTCCAGGGGTCATCTAGTCCAGCCCTCTGCAGAATGCAGGAGATTCAAAACTACCTGCCCACAGTGATCCCAATTCCATGTCTAGGTTGTGCTCCCCCCTCAACCTCCCCTCCCCCCCAGAATCCCTGACCAGTCAGACCTGGAGGAAATTTGCCTCCCGACCCCAAAGTGGCAATCGGTATTTTCCTGGGCATGCAAGGAAGGATTTAGGATGCTTAGGGCTGATCCTGCGTTGAGCAGGGGGTTGGACTAGATGGCCTATATGGCCCCTTCCAACTCTAGGATTCTATGATTCTATGAAGGGCCACAAGAGCAGAGCATGGACACAATCCCTTCTGCCCACCCACTTGCAATCTGTTTATGCTCAGAGACCAGGACACTGGGAGTTCATTTCAGCTCTTTATTGTGACCCCTGCTACAGGTACAAAGAGGCCAAATCTGAACTGCAAACTCTCATAAATAGTGCAGTCCAATGGACTTTCCCATCTGTGGTGCCATCATGCAGAAGATGGTTGGGAAGCATAGCTGGGGAGACGCCCACTCAAGGCCCCTCCCATTCCTCCCCCCTCCACGACCCCTGGGGAAGGCACTGGCAAACCACCCCGTATTGAGTCTGCCATGAAAACGCTGGAGGGCGTCACCCCAAGGGTCAGACATGACTCGGTGCTTGCACAGGGGATACCTTTACCTTTACCTTGAACAGGCCCCTCATTGGACATTTGGGAAGGGGAGGGTGGGTAGACATGACCATATATGGTCAGATCACCCACTAAATGTTTAAGGAATTTTAAAAATGTATACAAAAGTAAGTCACTCCCACCCATTCAAGAAACCCTTCCAGAGCCATCAAGAAACCCCAGGGTTTCTCAAGACCCTGGTTGAGAAAGCCTGATCTAAAGGTAAAGGCATCCCCAGTGCAAGCACTGGGTCATGTCTGACCCTTGGGGTGATGCCCTCTAGCATTTTCATGGCAGACTCAATATGGGGTGGTTTGCCAGTGCCTTCCCCAGTCATTACCGTTAACCCCCCAGCAAGCTGGATACTCATTTTCCCGACCTCGGAAGGATGGAAGGCTGATTCAACCTTGAGCCGGCTGCTGGGATCGAACTCCCAGCCTCATGGGGAGAGCTTCAGACTGCATGTCTGCTGCCTTACCACTCTGCGCCACAAGTCATTGCTATTTAGGCTGCTGACAGCCACAATTATTTCAGCTGAAGAATCTACCTTTTTATTTGGCTAGTTGCTTGTGCAAAATGAACCCAAGGCTCTTTCTTGTGCCAGTTAACTTTTTCCTTACACTAAATTTCCCCCTTAACTTGTCCGCATTTTGCATTGTTGTACTTCCGTAAATCAAGAAATGAAGGTGAGTTGGAGCACGAAGACCAATCCGAAAAGAAACCGACTCAGTTGGCATTCTAGAAAAAATAAAGAATCTTATGATGTAAATAACTTCTCTGTGTTCTAATGTTCTTGGAAACAGGGATGACTCTCTAGATACCATACTGGCTTGACCTATTGCTTTGATTTACAGGAATGTTTGTACGATAAAATAGAACACAGAGAAATTATTAACATTGTGAGGTTCTTAATTGTTTTCTGGAACGCCGACTGGATTGGTTTCTTTTCGGTTTGGTGTTTCCATCTACCAGCATTTTACATTATGTGTACGTTGGTATATATCAATAATACATACTGTGAAAACTGTGAAAATTGGAAATAAAAAGCTCTATAACATACATAGACGATATAGCAATCTACAAAACCAACGGTGGAAGGCAGACAATGGAAAGCCCTGCCAGAAATATAAATGAATATGAAAAGGAATAAAATAAGGAACACTCATTCATCCCTAACTGGGTCACCTCTTCAGTCCAGAGGCCAACTGGGATTTGACAAAAATGGCTAGCCTTCTTAATAGCTGTCCAGAACCCTTTTGTATCTGTCATCCTCTAGGATTGGACTGTTTTAATAGGCCCCCAAGCTTTGCAGAGTTCCCTTAAGTCGGAGCTGTGCCTTGCAGGGATCTGTCCTCCACATCGCATCATTAGTCTCCTGTCCGAAAGCGAATACCAGATTGTGGCATGACCCAACCGCATGTCACAGCCCGATGTTAATTGAAATGGGGCTGTTGTTCTTGTGTTGGAATAAAAGCTTTTGCTGCTCCCACCGGAGCAGTCTCCACATTGATGTGGAGGGATGAAGTAGGGATGCCAGCCCTGGAATTCTAGCTCCTCTCCAGACTAAAGAGATCAGTTCCCCTGGAGAAAATGGCTGCTTTGGAAGGGGGAATCCATAGTATTATACCACACTGATGGCCCCCCTTGCCCCAAATCCTGCCGACTCCTGGCTCAACCCCCAAAGTCTCCAGGTATTTCTCAACCCAGAGATTGCAGCCCTAATTTTGAGTGTAAATCTAGAGAGCTGCAGAAAAAAAATGCTTCTTATTCTTAAAATCATAGAATAATAGAATCATAGGGACCTCAGTTTGGTGTTGAAAGCCAGTTTGGTGTAGTGGTTAGGAGTGCGGACTTCTAATCTGGCACGCCGAGTTCGATTCTGCACTCCCCCACATGCAGCCTGTCCTGATGCAGAGCTTTTTTTTTTCTGGAGCATGAAATGGCAAGAAATTAAACTTTCCGAAATCCCATTTTCTCTCTCCCTCCTTTTCTCCACCTTCTTGCCCTCCATCCCCTACAGCAAATAAACACATTAAGAGGAAAAGACCACCATGTGACACGAGCGGCCGTACAGCTGAACGTGATAACGCTCGGCAAGCAGTTTTGGAAGGCTGGGTTCATTTTCTTTCTCCATTACCATCCCCACACCCTTCCCCAAATTAATGTGAAAAGGAAGATTAACTTTTAAAGATGACTCCCCCCCCCCAAGTAGGATAATGAGGACTCTGTATATTCTTTGTCCTCCTGCAATTGCTTTTTGAAACAACCAGCCGCTGCTGCGGAGTCCTTTTCTAATCCCATTTGATGGAGACACTTTTTGATATTCGCCGCTCAAGAAAGGCCAGCTCTTCCCAAGTGGGTGGAATGATCCCATGATTGGGATCCTTCTGGTGCTGGAAGGGAAGTGAGAATTGGAAGGAAGAGCAACCTAGGGTCCTGGCAGATGAGAAAGCCAGATATCCAGATCTCCTGATATCCAGATATCCTGCGGGAACGCTAGGTGTTCCTCAGGGCCTGCAAAACGGAGCTCTTCCACCAGGTCTCTGGTTGAGGCTGGTGCAACAAGGAAGATCTGTATGGCCCCCCTTCCAGGGTTAAGTGATGTGTATGGCGGCTGTGGGTTTCATCTACCGCCTCTTCCCTCCTCCCTTTTTGAGTTCTGTACTGGGAGAAGGGATAGAGTTTTGTACTGTTTTTCCTCCGTATTCTCCTCTTCTTTTTTGTATTGCGATTATTGGATTGTGTTGTTTTTAAGTCTGGAGTTTTTAATGTTTTTTTTTTTATTTAGACTGATGTAATCCGCCATGAGCCATCTGGGAGTGGCGGGCAATAAACTGAATAATAATAATAATAATAATAATAATAATAATAATAATAATAATAATAATAATAATAAATAAATAAATAAACGTGTGACACATCCTATGGCAACTTTTCATCGGGAAGGAATCCCAGTCAGGATCTCTGATTTGGATTGGCAATGCATTCGGGCTGACCTGACAAAGTTTCCCAAAATTGCTTTGAGGGATGCTATGATTATTTTTTTTTGTTTGATCGAACATGCTCAACAGTTGAACTTCCCATGTTTGAGCGTGATGGACTAATGTAAAAGAAAGGCCGTGGGTCTATTCAGTGTGGCACCCGGGCCTATTCTGTACACGTTAGATAATGCAGTTTCAAAGAACCTTAGACAAAGATTATAGTGTTCCGCACAGGAAAACCCAGCTGCAAAAGCACATTGAAAGTGCGTTATCCAACGTGTGCGGAATGGGCCCCAATGACTCAAAGGTTTCCCAAACAAGGGAAAATGTTACCAGTCTAAACAGACCAGCAGTCATGAATGTTTCCAAGTATTAACTGAAGCAGGGATTTCCAACCGGGGCACTTTGGGGTCCTGGGGCTCCATGAAATCTCCCCAAGGTCACCCTGTCCTTTCTCCTATATCCTACCAGCTGTTCCCAGCACTGCTATGAAAGCAGGGAACTGACTACTTCCCTGGATCTTGGGGTGGTGTTTTTCCATGGTTACCAAGCCTGTGAAAAGGGTGGACCCTGAAGGATTTCTCCTGCCTCAAACCACCTCTTTCTCCCCTCCCTCACAGGATGTCTGTTGTGGGGAGAGGAAAGGGAAAGCAACTGTAAGCCGCTTTGAGACTCCTTCGGGTAGAGAAAAGCGGCATATAAGAACCAATTCTTCTTCTTCTTCTTCTTCTTCTTCTTCTTCTTCTTCTTCTTCTTCTTCTTCTTCTTCTTCTTCTTCTTCTTCTTCTTCTTCTTCTTCTTCTTCTTCTTCTTCAATAATATCAGGGCTCTCTCAGCCTCACCCACCTCACAGGGTGTCTGTTGTGGGGAGAGGAAAGAGAAGGTGAATGTAAGCCACTTTGAGACTCCTTCGGGTAGAGAAAAGCAGCATATAAGAACCAACTCTTCTTCTGGCACCTCATCTGGTTGGATCCTTATATGAGGGAAAAGTTAGGTCAAGATCCAATTCCTAACAAGTTACTAGTCCCCTGTCTTGGAGTCTGGATTGACAGGAGCTGTTTCCACAGCAGGGTGATTTGTCTGGTCCGGTTACTGATGCCGTTTGGTGTGAAATCGCCCTTGCAAAGGATGTCCCAGGGTCATCAGGTTTCCTGTTCACAGCAGAAGTACCTTGAAACCTCCACCCCCTTGTGTTCTCAAGTGATCCTCGAGAATATCAGCCCACACTCGTTTTAATTATTCTTATCTCGAGGGGCATAGGCAACACAGAAACTGCAAATAAAGAAAACAATGCTTTTCTTTAAATAAGCTTTTTTTGTTGTTGTTTATAACGAACAGCTCTAAATGTTTGCAGACATCGCCAACATCCGCTGTCTCCTCCGGAAAAAGCTGGCTGCACTGCGGGTGATTCTCTTCTGCTTTTGTTTTTAATGAGCATGGATAGACTGGAAGAGGAATAATGCCATACCTTCAGCAAACATCTTGGGCTTTTTTCTTTTCTTTTTGGAGCCTTCCCCAGCCCCTCTCCTCTGTCTGAAAAGAAGAAGAAGAGCTGTTGTTTTGTACCCTGCTTTTGACTACCCAAAGCGGCTTATAATCACCTTCTCTTCCTCTCCCCGCAACAGACACTCTATGAAGTAGAGGGGAATGAGAGTACTCTGAGAGAACCGTGACTGGCCCAGAGTCCACCAGTAGATCTCATAAATCTCTATGCAGCTTACAATCTCCCTCCTGTCCTCTCCCCAAAATTTTATTTATTGTTTATTTTCTTAGATTTTTATACCGCCCTCCCATATGGCCCAGGCATCCCATGAGGTAGGTAAGACTGAGAGAGCTCTGAGAGAACTGAGAGAACTGGTCAAGATCCAATTCCTAACAATTTACCTGTCCCTTCTCCCCGGCTCCTCCTTGTGAGTTCACTGCATGAACACTTTTGTTATTGTTTGGGGGGGGCGGGGGGAGACCTGTACCTAATCTGTTGACAATTTAGGATGAGTTTTGCTATGAAGTTGTATACATTATGCGTAGCTTGGCGTACCATAGAGTTGCTCCATTGAAACAGATGTGGACCAAGGTAGGGTGGGATTGAAATGAAAAGAGTGTTGTTGTTGTTAGGTGCTAAGTCAGGTCTGATCCATCGCGACCCCATGGACAACGATCCTCCAGGCCTTCCTGTCCTCTACCATTCCCCGGAGTCCATTTAAGTTTGCACCTACTGCTTCAGTGACTCCATCCATCCATCCACCTCATTCTCTGTCGTCCCCTTCTTCTTTTGCCCTCGATCGCTCCCAGCATCAGGCTCTTCTCCAGGGAGTCCTTCCTTCTCATGAGGTGGCCAAAGTATTGGAGTTTCATCTTCAGGATCTGGCCTTCTAAGGAGCAGTCAGGGCTGATCTCCTCTAGGACTGACCGGTTTGTTCTCCTTGCAGTCCAACGGACTCGCAAGAGTCTTCTCCAGCACCAGAGTTCAAGATCCTCAATTCTTTGACGCTCGGCCTTCCTTATGGTCCAACATTCACAGCCATACATTGCAACTGAGAATACCATAGCCTTGACTAAAAGCACTTTTGTTGGCAGGGTGATGTCTCTGCTTTTTAGGCTGCTGTCTAGATTTGCCATAGCTTTCCTCCCCAGGAGCAAGCGTCTTTTAATTTCTTTGCTGCAGTCCCCAAAAGAGCGTATGAGAGTTATATTCTTGCCTAGCTCCCTTTCTCTTCAAGGTCAAAACGAGGTGAATTGTGCAAAGAAATGTTTGGTGCTCTCCGATCCCTGTGACACCGGGCTTATTTCCCATTATTTGCTTTTGGTTCGCTGGAAATTAATTCATCTGCCTTTTCAGATTGGCTTTTTTTTTGGGGGGGGGGAAGGGGAGATCGTACGTGCCCACGAAGAGAGATTGCAGAGAAAGAAAATTATTTTAGCATTCCAAGCCTCTTTTCAAGTTTATCACTTGTAGCCACGCAGTTTTGGCTGTCCAGCAATGTTCTGTTCTTTTGACGGCTTTGAGTTTTTGTTGTCGTTGTAGAGAAGAGCAAGAGTCACAAGGAGGAAGAAATAATTTTCTGTCTCTTTCAGACATCGGAATTGCTCTTTCAGCCAGAGTCATGCTCAAGGCAGTTTACAGAGCAAGGCGACAGCACAAAATTAATATTATGCATGCGATTAAATTCCCGAAGCATTTAAACTCCCCTATCCTTTCCTCTCCACCTCTTTAATAATTGGGGGAGGGATGGGATTTTTAGCCGCCATGTTAGTAGATTGATGTTTTAATGGGAATTTTAATGGGATTAGTTGTTGTGACCCGCCTCGAGCCTGTCGGGAGAGGCGGGAAATAAATCTAATAATAACAACAATAACAACAATAACAACAATAACAACAATAACAACAATAACAACAATAACAACAATAACAACAACAATAACAACAACAACAACAATAACAACAACAACAACAACAACAACAATAATAATAATAATAATAATAATAAACCTAAAAACAATCCTGCAAGCCAAAGAGAAGATTCAAGCAACAACAGTTGTCAGTAGTGGGTGTTGTAATGCAGTTTTTTTTATCACCCAACCTTTTTATCACCGGGGACCACTCAACGCTTGACAATTTTACTGAGGCCCAGTGGGGGGGGTACTTTACTCCTCTACTCTCAACCGCTGCCCTGATGCTCTCTGATCACTATGGTAATGTTTAAACATCCCTTCAAAATAAGATACAGACACGCCACAACAAGGAACATCAGGAACATTTTATTTTCATGGAAATTTTAATTCATGACAATGAAAAATCAATGGGAACCCTGAGCTTGTTTCTCTGCAACGAGATAGTCCCTCCTGGGGGTGATGGGACACAATGACACCCAAAGTGTGTTGTAAAGGGCTGGGGGGGATGAAGTAAAGGGCTGGGGGGGGGGAGAGAAGGCATCCTTCGCGGCCCACCTCCAATTAGTTGACGGACCACATGTGGTCCGGGGCCCACAGGTTGGGGATCGCTATTGTAATGTACGAGGGGCCTTTAAGGACAGGGGAAAATGCTACGATTGGCAGAAATATCAATCAGGAAGAAGTCAGATGGATCTCGCAAGGAACTGTTTTGCTCTAGAATGGATGCCACCACTGAGAAGTCCCTAGCCCTGCTTTTATAAACCCCCCAAAGCTGGGGGAAAGGCCAAAATATGGACTAAAGCTGTTTTAAGAAGCTGTTTTATATTCCGCTTTTGACTACCCAAAGAAGTCTCAAAGCGGCTTACAATTCGCTTCCCTTCCTCTTCCTGCAGCAGACGCCCTGTGAAATAAGCGAGGCTTGGCGAGCTCTGAGAGACGTTTGACTGGCCCAAGGTCACTCAGCATGTGGAGGAGGAGCAGGGAATCAAACCCAGCTCTCCAGAGCCCACCGCTCTTATCCGCTTCACCAAGCTGGCTGCTTAGGGTGCACATGGCATTAAAATGCTTGTTTGGCAGAGTTTAGACAAATCGAACTGAAGGAGGAGCACGGCACTGCCTGCTTTCAGAAGACACATCTTTATTGAGCAGAGAAACAGCTTTGTAAAGAGGAGAGGAGAGAAATAGTCCTGTCTAACTGACTGTTTTAGAGAGGATCAGGAGCAGGCGGTGCATGGGCACTCAGTGCTCAGTTATGAACACGGCATGCGCATGGCCCTTTTTTGCATTCTCGGGGTCTGCAGGCCGCATAAGCCCGACGACCCTCTAACCATCACAATGACGACCCCCTAACCATATTGCACCGTGGGGGTCCTGTAACAGTGGGGTCCGTAGTACGTGCTACATATGCTACTAGGAAAAACCACTCCTCTTCTGTTCTGGATTCGAATCAGTGTCATGGGCAGCGGTTCAAGGTGGCACCCTTGCTTTAGGATGCTTTGGACTGATCCTGCGTTGAGCAGGGGGTTGGACTAGATGGCCTGTGTGGCCCCTTCCAACTCTATGATTCTATGATTCTATGATTCAAATGCCAGGACCGGTCAGACTCTATTTGCAGGCCCAATCACCGCAAACAGAAAGCATACTGTGCTAACCGTCATGCAAATTGCATTTGGCTTCCATTGATGAGATTCTCATTTGGACTCTGCTCAAAAATCCAGTCAAGCATCAGCTCATTTTTGGGTGTGATGCCAAACGGTGTGGTCAGTGCTTCAAAGAGAGGTTGCCTGTGGAATCCTACCGGACCTTTCCAAAGCAATATCGTTCTGTGAAGCCTACTTGGGTTAGAAATATAAACTTCCAATATGAAGAGTATCCAAGCGGCTCCAGTCACCTTCCCTTCCTCTCCCCACAACAGACACCCTGAGAGGTGGGTGAGGCTGAGAGAGCCCTGAGATTACTGAAGAAGAAGAAGAGCTGGTTCTTATATGCTGCTTTTCTGTACCTGAAGGAGTCTCAAAGCGGCTTACATCCACCTTCCCTTTCCTCTCCCCACAACAGACACCCTGTGAGGGAGGTGAGGCTGAGAGAGCCCGGATATTACTGAAGAAGAAGTAACCAGACCAAACAAACCACCCTGCTGTGGAAGCAGCTCCTGTCAATCCAGACTACAAGACAGGGGACTGGTAACTTGTTAGGAATTGGATCTTGACCTAACTTTTCCCTCATATAAGGATCCAACCAGATGAGGTGCCAGAAGAAGAGTTGGTTCTTATATGCTGCTTTTCTCTACCCGAAGGAGTCTCAAAGCAGCTTCCAGTCACCTTCCCTTCCTCTCCCCACAACAGGCACCCTGTGAGGGAGGGGAGGTCTTATTCCCTTTCCAGGAAACCCTGGATTGAGTCCCACACAACAATTATTCATCGAAAAGCAAGCCCTAAGCCAAGTTTCTTGAATGGCTTCCTGAACAGGTGGGGATTAATTAATTTTTAAATATATTCTTAACATTTGTTCAATTTGTATTTGGTGGTATGACCATATATGCTCACGCTGACCCGCCTTCCCCTCACAGAATGGCCAATGATAGGCTTGGAAGGAGTGAGAAGAGGAGGAGCCCAAGGTGGGCGTGTCCACAGCTCGGCTTCCCAACCCTATTCTGCACAATCACACCACTTCCGGGGCTTCTCGAAGCCTAAAGAATGTTTCAGGGGGTTCCCAAAGGTAAAGAAGTTGAGAAAGGCCGCCCTAAGAGACCAGATTTCCTCAAGTCACCCCTCCTTCCCTAGACAGCGAGTGATATTTATGTTTCAATAAGAAAAACACTTTGAAACCATCAAAGCAATCACAGTAGGAAAAGAAGACTGGGGGACTATAAAGACATGCCTGTAGCGGATAATAAGGATCAGAGAAAATCAACTCATCTCCTGTGGAAAGAGATCTTTGCCATCAGCACTCTGTGCTGCCCCTCACCTTGGCTCCTCAGCACACTGCCCCTGTTCAGTGTCACAGCATCCATAAGCTCAGGGAATCTGTCTGCCATAGCATGGCTGAGCACACAGCCCTGGCAGGGTGCTAGAGCAAACCTGGAGGAGGCATAAGAGGGAGGGACACATGCTGCTTTCTTAGCAGCCCTCAGAGATGTAGGCTCCACAGGAGAAGGAATCACACCCAGAAAGCGGAAGCTGTGAACAGCACTCTGAGCGTTTAGGTCCCTAAAACTCAGGGCTCCTGCAGCTGAGCTCCAGGGGGGTGTATTTTCCTCGCTGGATTAGAAGCGGCCCAAGAAGGCGGCCCAAGGAGACTTTCACAGGGGTTAAGTGTAGAAGGTGTCAGCCTCCAGGTGGGGCCTGGGGATCCCCCCGAATATTAACTCATCTCCAGACTAAAGAGATCAGTCCCCTTGGAGAAAATGGCTGCCTTGGAGGGTGGATTATGTCAGATCCATAAGTTTGAAGGAAGTCGGGACACTCAGAGTTCAATCAGGGCTTTATTGTGACGCCGGCAGGATGGTACAAGAGTCAAACAGAACTGAAAATCCCCCAGGAAACCCCCAACTGGTATACATGCACAGACAAAAGGGTCTTCCTGCCTGTTTGTGCTATTGGTTAGTTTCCCTTTAAACTCACACAGTGGTTCTCACCCTTGGGGTCGATTGATCCCTTCACAGGGGTCACGGCAGGGCAAGCAGTTTGACCGGTGGGGGGGGGCGCCATCCACACAACAGCCTTGCGGGGTAGATCGAGATAGAGCATTCGTCTGTCTGGAGCAGCGGAAAAGAGCGAGATCGGCATGGTGGGACAAGAGGCAGAGCTGAACTAAGAAACCCCAGGAAAAATAAAATAATTTATACACAGTCGTGAACAATAGATCTTCACGCCATTGGTCAGTTTCAGTTTAATTTCTGTGAAAGAACCCTTGCATAGTTTTATGGTTGGGGGTCACCACAACATGAGGAACTGCATTAAAGGGTTGCGGCATTGGGAAGGTGGAGAGCCACAGGTATAGAGGAAGAGGAATAATTGACAAGACCACTTTGGGTTCTGTCAGCCAGCCAATTGCAAATCCATTTGATTGTCACCTTATCCATCCCTAGCTGTTTAACTATTGATCAGGAGACAAGCAGGAAGGAAGTGCGCTCCAAGGAGGCGGGAGTCTCTAATTGAGCCAATGAGGACACTGGAGGAGATTCTTTGAAAAATACCAGGAAGTCCCTAGTCTCAGAAGGATAGATTCAAACGGGTAGCTGTGTTGGTCGGAAGTAGCACAATAAAATCAGTGGCACCTTTAAGACCGACAAAGATTTATTCTTCTGTCACGTAAGAAGATCATAGTCTGACGAAGGGTGCTTGCACTCGAAAGCTCATGCCCTTAATAAATCTTTGTTGGTCTTAAAGGTGCTACTGGACTCTGATTTTATTGTCTCTAGTCTCACTATGCTAAGTACACATCTCCTCCACTGCCCCCTGTAGGCGATTCTTCATATGTTGTTGAATCATGCACACCACGGATCTTGTTTATTCCAGCATTTGGAAGTTGTCCCCTAGGTTTTTGGAGCAACTCCACGTTCACAAACCCGTGGGCAGAAGCACTTCTAGTTCCTCCATCTGTGACCGTTCTCTCCATGTCAGATTCCTGCGAAGCTTTTAATTCACAAAGCATCAGGGAATCCAAGCCATGAACCGGGCCTCTCTGCTCTAATATCATAGAATCACAGAATCATAGAGTTGGAAGGGGCCATACAGGCCATCTAGTCCAACCCCCTGCTCAACGCAGGATCAGCCCTAAGCATCCTAAAGCATCCAAGAAAAGTGTGCATCCAACCTTTGCTTGAAGACTGCCAGTGAGGGGGAGCTCACCACCTCCTTAGGCAGCCTATTCCACTGCTGGACTACTCTGACTGTGAAAATTGTTTTCCTGATATCTAGCCTATATCGTTGTACTTGTAGTTTAAACCCATTACTGCGTGTCCTCTCCTCTGCAATATGAATAGCAGCCTTGGCTACACCGAAGAACAAAAGCGGGACAAGGGAGACCGGGTCTGGTGAAACGCCAGGGAGAGAAAGAGCCAGAGCCCAGGGCAGCCATCCGTCTGCCATGCCCAAAATGTCACACTGTGTCCGCCGATGCTATCGTGCGTCCGCTGATGCAAACTGAAAATACCTGATTAGCAGATAATGCATCGGGTCACGGGTGACACGTGGCGTCTTTGCTCAAGGGGATCTTCCTTGCCGTTAGAACAACGGAGTGGAAAAGAACACAATTGCATCTAGCCAGCCTGGAAAGGGCTGCTGTGAAGGATGCATGGATATTTGCCCTTTAATATCCTGCCATTTTCTTGCACAGCCATGCCTAGTTTTGGAGCGGGAAGCAAATTGCCATTTCTGAGATTGATTGATTGATTGATTGATTGGCAGATTGCATGGCAGAGTTACATACAGGAAGCATATCCTAATATAAAATATGTAGCCAAGTAAGTACAACGGTGATGCAGACCAATTGGGCAGGCCCCCAAAATACTAAGTTTTCAATCCATTCCATCGCAGCTGGGGAGAGTGCAAAGAGCTCCGTCGCATCTCCCTGGCAAGCATGACGTTCACATTTCCGTGACCGGCAGGAAATAGTTTGTCTGGCTGCGCCACAATCGCATTTTGGACCAGGTATTTTGCCCCATTCAAACAACATGTCAGCACGTCTGCCAAAGCCTATTCATATTCTATAGAATCATAGAATCATAGAGTTGGAAGGGACCTCCAAGTTCATCTAGTCCAATCCCCTGCTATTAGCTGTCTTCCGTAATTTACATGGCAAGTCAAAATCCTGCAGGCTTCTCTTTGGTATTTCTGAGACTATGGATAGTAGGTGGTAAATACCAAGCATGGATAGATAGATGATCGATAGATAGATGATCAATAGATACTCAGGGAATTGCTCATTGCCACTGTTGGATGGTAGGTGGATTTCCTCCAGGCCAGAATGGATTCTGGTGATCTTTGGTGGGGGAGGGGAATCACTTGGGCATGAAATTGGGTTCACTGTGGGTGGGCAGGTAGTTGTGAGTTCTTGCATTTTGCAGGGGGGTTGACTGGATGACCCTGGAGGTCCCTTCCAACTCTATGATTCTGTGAAGATCATCAGCCAGCCAGCCAGCCAGCCAGACAGACAGACAGACAGACAGACAGACAGACTGATTGATTGAATATTGTAAGATATCCTATTGTGTAATTTTGAACTTCTTAATCCCCTTTTAAAGCTGTTTATTCCTGTGGCCATCACTCTGGCAGCGAATTCCATATTTTAATCGCTCTCTGTGTAATGTAGTCTTTCCTTTTGCCCATCCTGAACCTACTGCTCATCGGTTTCATTGGATATCCTCAAGTTCTACTATTCTGGGAGAGGGAGAAAAACTTTCCTTTGTCCACTCTCTCCAGTTCATGCATAATTCCGTAAACACCTTAGTCATCTCTTTTCTAATCTGAAAAGGTCCCTGACTGCTCAGCCTTTTCTCAGAGGAAAGGAGCTCCAGCATCCCACTCATCTCCGTTGGCCCCCTTTGTACTTTTTCCAGCTCTGCCATGTCTTTTTGTAGATATGGAGACCACAACTGTTCACGGTGTTCATAACAAGGCCACACTATAGCTCTATCCAGGGACATTACAATATCAGCTGTTTTATTCACAGTCCCTTTCCTACTACTCCCTAAAATAGAGTTTGCCCTTTTCACTGCTGCAGCACACAGGGTGTTCCCAAAATCTTTTCCCTCTCAGCCTCAGCAGATTCAGACCCTCATATAGCCCATACTTGAAGTTGGGTTTTTTTCCGTCGCAACGTGCATCACCTTATGCAAACCGACACTGAACTTGACTTCTAGAGAAAATGACTGCTTTGCAGGATCGATTTTATGATATTGTATATTCTGCTGAGAGCCTCTTGTGGTGCAGAGTGGTAAGGCAGCAGACATGCAGCCTGAAGCTCTGCCCATGAGGCTGGGAGTTCGATCCCAGCAGCCGGCTCAAGGTTGACTCAGCCTTCCATCCTTCCGAGGTCGGTAAAATGAGTACCCAGCTTGCTGGGGGGTAAATGGAAATGACTGGGGAAGGCACTGGCAAACCACCCCGTATTGAGTTTGCCATGAAAACGCTGGAGGGCGTCACCCCAAGAGTCAGACATGACCCGGGGCTTGCACAGGGGATACCTTTACCTTTATATTTTGATGAGGTCATCCCCTCCCCAAAATCCCCAGGTATTTCACAACCCAGAGCTGGCAAACTTAAAAGCAAAGGCTGACCAGATGCTCCCCACCCCCCCCCCCCCCGCGGGAAAGGCCCTCCATCCCCAGCTGATGGATTCCATTATCAAACAGCTCCTTGTCATTAGGATTCATCAGTTGCTGTCCAGCTGAAAATGTGCTCTCTTGTAACTTCAGCCCTCAATGCAAAACTGCAGCTAATAATATGCATGAGATTCATAGCGATGATTTTCAGAAAGTCGCAGGCGGGGATGGCAAAAGCACATTGCCAGTGTGGGAGAAGACAAAATATAGATCCCTAAAATCAGCGAGGCATCTGTGCTTGGAACGAACCTTCTACAGAGTCCCAGCACTGGTCTCTCCAAGCTGGCATTTTCTGCTGTGACTGTCAGCTGCTCTGCAGGGCTGCCAGCTCTCCTGGATCTCACATCACCGACTGTGTTTGAAACATTTCACTGGAAATGTCAGGATTTGAACCTGGGACCTTGGACGTGCCAAACAGATCCGCTCCTGCTGAGCCACATAATTGACAGCATTGTGATCGGGGAGGGGACTTCCTTTATACACAAATAATTTTTCTTTTAGATATGGCCACTGATTCCTCTTACTTGCTTTCAAAAAAGTTTGTTTCCCCCCATTTATTTTCAATTACACATCTAGGCAGCTTGTATGCCAGGGGTAGTCAAACTGCGGCCCTCCAGATGTCCATGGACTACAATTCCCAGGAGCCTTGTGGAAATTGTAGTCCATGGACATCTGGAGGGCCGCAGTTTGACTACCCCTGTTGTATGCCTTCAGTCCTTGCAGGGCTTTGGGTTCTTTTTTGATGTTACATACCATGGAGTGGTGCTCTAGCAGGAGGGTAGGAAGATTTGGGAAGACAGTTGCTCGTATCTGAACACGTTCGTATCTGAACATCTGCAGAAGGGGATTCTGTAGAATTTTCCGTTGTCACTCTTCTAAGGCTGACAAGTCCCTGGTTGGCGCAGTAAGTCATTCCTCTTGAGATCCCGTTGTGCAGCCCTGCTCCTTTGCGTCGTTACAGGAAGTGACAGTGGGTAACTCTAGGAATCTCTGAAAACTCTATAGTAAAACCAGAGAGCCAGTTTGTTGCAGTGGTTAAGAGTGGCGGGTTTGATTCCCCGCTCCTCCACATTGCAGTCAGCTGGGTGACCTTGGGCTCATCACAGCCCTGATAGTGCTGTCCTCTCTCAGCAGTGATATCAGGGCTCTCTCAGCCCCACCTCCCTCACAGGGTGTTTGTTGTGGGGAGAGGAAGGGAAGGCGATTGGAAGCTGCTTTGAGACTCCTTCGGGGCATACTTGGAAAACCTGGCCCTTCCTCCCTTGAAAGTTTTCTTTCGATTGAAGCAGAATTGATTGGAAACGGACTGCCTGTTCCCTTTTTTTAAAAAAGAGGGAACAAGATAGGGAGAAACCGTGTAAAGTGGAATTGAGATAATTCTTTTTAACAAGCCTGTTTCAGTCACAAGCCCAAGCCCAAGCGCTCCCTGGGGAACCGATCCCACATTACTCTCTCTGTCCCTCGCCATAGTGAGTCATCCGGTCCCTGATTGTGCAACTTGCTGAACCAATGAGGCCTAGCTTAACTTGAAAAGCCTGTGAGGAGACATGCCCCCTTCGACGAAATAATTGTGTCCACAAATCTCTAGAGAAGGGAGGATAAAAGGAATCACCTCAGAGCTGTTGTTTCCCTGAGAGCTCCTAATCTCTTTTCTGGGTCCTTCATATTATCCCCTTCTGAAACTTTCCAGCTAATGCAAGCCCTGACTTCTGGTTGTCACTTTTGATGCACGGAGGCCCCCTCCCCGTGAGACCTCTCCGCTCCCTCTCCTTCCATCCTGCTCAGGGTAATCAGATCCAGTTTTGCTTGGAAAGTGTCCGTGAAATAGGGTAATGTGACTCACATGTTCTGCAGGCAATTAAGACCAGAGGATGCAGGGACCCGTAGGCCGTTGAAAAGCACCTCATGGACCAGTTTCGGAATAATGAAACGAGCGGCAATCATCGTGATTCGGCACCCAGCAACTAATTTGCAAACCTACGAGGCGACATTATTCAATTGGGCACCGGCGTTCTTTCCGATGAATAAATGGAACAGGTCTGCTCGGCTTTAGGGCTGGTTGGAGAATCGTGCTACCAGGCTTTTGTGTTTCCTTACCTGGCCAAGGGTGGGTGTTGCCTCCTCCTCCAACCAGCTCGCCTGTCTGTCCAGTGGCCAGCCAGTTGCCTTCTGTCCCCCACTCCTGACCAACCCTTCCTCCTTCCACTTCCCTCCGAGGCTCGGAGGCTGCAGATCCCTGCTGTGTGAGAGCTCCCCCTGCTGGTGAGTTGTCTAACAGCTGCCTGCAGCCTTTCCAGGTCCTGGGGGGAGGGGGAGGCCATTGGCAGAGTTCTTCCACTCCACCCTCCTAATCTAGCACCCCTTGTATTCCTGAATGTAGTGGGCTTGGCCCCTTGTATGTGTGTGTGTGTATCTCTATGTGTATCTGTATGTATGTATGCATGTATCACCACTATTTACTTTTAGTTACTTATTTGGCTTTTATGCTGCCGTGACTCAGGGCGGTTTTCCTAGTAGCTATGAAACATAATATGAAAAATTCAATAACCATGTTAAACTTGAATTCACAATAAAACCCAACACAAAAGCTCCCGTTTCCAATAGAAGAAAAGAAAAAGAGAAATTCTGCTCTTACAGCCACATTGGCAATTCGATGAGAAAAATACAATAATACAATTAGTGCGATAATAATAGTAAAACAACAGCAAAGAATGATGCTAATGAATGCCAAAGGTAAGTACTGTTGCAACCTAAGCAGCTGGAACACCTGGGCTTCCCAAACCTGAGCCAACCAGGAAGGGCAGGCTATAAAAGTAGAGTCATTATTGCTATTACGATGACCTGGCCATCTATTGAATTTAATTACCTGGGGCGAAATTGGCAACTGGCAGGGTAACAGTATGATCTCTTCAAGCCAAAAGAATCTGTAGCTTACAAGGGGCCGGGAGACAGGTTAGATTATCCGTGGCCCAAGAAGTGATCATGAAACCACAATCGGTCACGGCCAGCTTTCCATCCGCTGTTGTTTCCACGTTAAGAGCTTCCGAATCTCTTAATGGCTTGTTTTTGCTCCGTACAGTGAGGTCGTTGATTTGAAAACCAGCCAGACGTCTGACGGCAATTTGAGTTTACAGATCACAACCAAAAAAGAGTTCAATATAAAAACAATTTGTGTCACTCTGCCAAGATGTTTCTCGGCACCAGATGTAGCGTTTCACCCTGCAAAAGTCGTTGTCTTTATTAAGATCCTTTCACAGGGTAGCTGTGCTGGGCTGCGGGAAAGCAGATAGATTCGAGTCCAACAAGATTTCGGGAGGAAGAGCTTTAGAGAGTCCAAGCTTCCTTTGCCAGATTTGATTGATGGGGGTTTTGACTCTTGAGAACTGAATGATCTTGGAGCAGTCACGGTTCTCTGGGAGCTTTCTGAGCCTCACCTACCTCTCAGGGCACCTGCCATGGGGAGAGGAACGCTATGCAATTGTTAGCTGCATTGAGACTCAAAAGGCCTCCTGGGTGACCTTGGGCCAGTCACAATTCTCTCAGAGCTCTTAGCCTCACCTAACTCTCAGGGCACCTGCTGTGGGGAGTGGAAAGGAAGGAAATTGTCAGCTGCTTTGAGACTCCCTTGCATAGTAAAAAACGGGGTATGTTCTTCTTCCTTATTCAGTGAATAATTAAGTTGTAGGATTCGCTGCAAATCCACATAGAATCATAGAATCATAGAGTTGGAATTGGCCATACAGGCCATCTAGTCCAACCCCCTGCTCAACGCAGGATCAGCCCTAAGCATCCTAAAGCGCATAGATATGTCCATAAGCACTAAAGGGTATTAGACAGATTCTTGGTGAGCCATAAAATCATAGAATCATAGAGTTTGAAGGTACCTCCTGGGTCATCTAGTCCAACCCCCTGCACCATGCAGGACACTCAAAACCTTATCGCTCATCCACTGTAATCTAACCACTACACCAAGCTGGCTTTTGAATATACTTGGGGAGGGATGATGTAGCCTTCCTGATCAATTTTAATACTGTAATATTAGCTAACTAAATATATATGTATATGAATGTACAGTTATTTATTATTTAATTGCATTAGTAGACCACCCCTCCTGGAACAGCCATCTCATGGCAGCTAACGACACCATTAAAAACAACTAAAAACAATCCCATTCCCCACCCACCTCAAAATCCTCACATTACAGCCATATTTCTCATAAGAAGGGCCCTGCTGCATCATACCAGTAGTCGATCTAGCCCAGCATCCTGTCTCACACTGTGTCCAACCAGTTCTTCTGAAGGGCCAGCCACAGGACACAAGAGGCTGAGACCTTCATGAGAACATCAGAAGAGCCCTGCTGGATCAGACCAGTGGTCCATCTTTTCCAACACCCTGTCTCACACTGTGTCCAACCAGTTCTTCTGAAGGGCCAGCCACAGGACACAAGAGGCTGAGACCTTCATGAGAACATCAGAAGAGCCCTGCTGGATCAGACCAGTGGTCCATCTTTTCCAACACCCTGCCTCAAAATGTGTCCAACCGGTTCCTCCGGTGGTCACACAGAAGAGTATAGATGATGTTATCTGCTGGTACTGGTACTCAGATGTTCACTGCCTCTGAATATGGAGATTCCTTATAGTTGCCATGGCAAGTATGATACTTCAACCTGTCAAATCCCCCTTTAAAACCATCTGTGCCTGTGAAGACCACCTCATCTTCTGGCAGTGAATTCCACATTCTAATCCCTCACTGTGTGCAGACTAGACTGAGGTCATCGGTACTTTGGTCGCATCATGAGAGGACATGTCTCCCTGGGAAGGCCAATAATAGTCGAGAAAAGTGGAGAGCTGCAGAAAAAGAGGAATATCTAACCGGAGATGGATTATTTCAATCAAGGAAGTCATGGCCTTCACTCAGCAAGAGCTGTGCAAGGCTGCAAATAACATTTTGGAGCTCGTTGATTCTCAGGGTCAACACGTTGGAAGAAACCTGATGGCACATAATACATACATTATTAACTTTTTAAGCCTTAGGTACAGTGGTTAAGACCGGAAGCTTCTAATCTGGAGAGCCGGGTTTGATTCCCCACTCCTCCACATGCAGCCAGCTGGGTGACCTTGAGCTTGTCCCAGCACTGTTCTGACCAGTCAGTAGTATCAGAGCTCTCTCAGCCTCATCTACCTCACAGAGTGGGTGTTGCAAGGAGAGGAAGGGAAGGTGATTGCAAGCTGCTCTGAGACTCCTTGGAGCGGTATAAAAACCAACTACTCCTCTTCTTCCTTCACTTCCTCCTTCTCTTCTTTTCTTTTCCCCCTCTTCTTCTTCCTTCTCCTCAGGGGAACTGATCTTTGTTGCCTGGCAACTCTAATGACTCCACATTAACAACCCCTAACCAACAGGAACCCTTCCCTGGCCTCCTCCAATTGACGACCTTTCAAATACTTCAAGAGAGCAATCATGTCCCCTCTCAACCTCTTCTTCCACAGGCTGAACTTTCCCAAGCCCCTCAGCCTTTCTTTGTAGGGCTTGGTCCCCAGGCCCTGGATCATCCTCCTGACTCTCCTCTGCAACCTCTCAATTTCGTCCTCATACTTTTTGAAGTTTATTTATTTAGACCGTCTCTCTGCCTATACCCCCAAAAGAGCCTTACCCTCTGCCACCGCCAACTGGCTAGTGATCTCTGGCCCCAAAGAAGCACGTAGGTCCTCAACGAGGGCCAGAGCCTTTTCTGTCCTGACCCCCACCTGGTGGAACGAGCTCCCTGAAGAGAACAGGGCCCTGTCTGAACTCCCAAAAGTCCTCTCCATGGCCTGAACCAGTCTGTCCTCTTTAAGGGCCTTAGCTAAGTTCAGTTCCTATTATATTGTTTAAGATCAATAGGATGCTTTAGGATGCTTTGGGCTGATCCTGCGTTGAGCAGGGGGTTGGACTAGATGGCCTGTATGGCCCCTTCCAACTCTATGATTCTATGATTCTATGATTCTATGATTCTATGATTCTATGATTCTATGATTCTATGATTCTATGATCGCTTAAATTGTGTTGATTATTGTTGTTGTTGTATTTGTTTATGTTATATATTAATTCGTGCCATGTATCTCCCCATGTTGTATGTAAACCGCCCTGAGCCATATGGAAGGGTGGTACAGAAATCAAATACATAAAATAAAGAAAAGAAAATAAATAATAAAATGAAGTGAGGTCTCCAGAATTGCACACGGGTCTCTAGGTGCGGTCTGACCCACGGAGGTTTCATCCATGTCGATGCATATAGATATATATAAAGAATCATGGCAAAAAAGCCCACCCCCCATTTTCTCATGTATGGCTGAAGCAGAAAGGGATGGCGGCATTTTGTTATCTACAGACAAAGAGAGGCGGCTACCAGGCTAGTAAATCAAACAGAGAATTACCATGCCAAACCAGCCGCTGGGGATGTGTTACAACATCTCTAGTAGAAACAATTTCAGTCTGTTCATCTCTTTTTCCCTAGCATGAATCACTCAAACCTGCCAACGTTTTCCAGCAAAAAAAACATAATTTTTAAACATTTGCATAAAGAAATGGAACATAATATAATTCTGATAGCTTCGTTCCCTTCCCCCCATCCCCAGCGGGTAGTCTTTTTTGAAAACCATTGAAGAGGGGGAATTCTGGGCCCTTCACTCAATGCCAGATTGTATTAAATTTCATCAGGAAAAAAGGCACAAGCTGTTCTTCCCGTCCTCCCCCCACACCCTAAAACTTGTTAAGTTTTTAGAGCTGACCCAGCTCCTGTTAGGCTAACAATCTGGTTTCTGCAGCAGGTGAGAGAACCCATTTTTCTCTTGTTGAAGTTCAACGACACACAAAGCCTGTGTGAGAAATGTCACTGTGGGTTCCTATTATCTTGTCAGGACACGAACTCTGCATCAGGATGTCCTACCCTGCTAATAAAGTGTCCTAGATTCACCCTACATTGCTTCATGGCATCAAACAAATAAAGAGAGAGAGGATGTTTCCAAAATCTGATTTGCTGGAGAAGCCCCAGATTCTTTCTGTTTTTTCCCCCTCTTTCTGCAGAGACACTGACCTGCAAACTTCACTGGCTTGAAATAATTTTTACACACACAAACACAGGCAGATATGGGGCAATCCTTGGAAGAATTTGATTCTGAATTTCTGAGCTTTGTTCTTTTGTTCATAATATCCCCATTTCAATCTTCTTTTTCTCTTATATAGACTAAGTCCATGAGTCTTTATTTTTACAATGTTTCCGGTTTCTGTTGTGTAAATGATACTCAATTTTAACACTACCAATAGACTGACAAGTCAGCATTACACATCTTTGGATGGATGGATGGATGGATGGATGGATGGATGGATGGATGGATGGATAGATGGATGGATAGATGGATGGATAAATGGATGGATAGATGGATAGATGGATGGATGGATAGATGGATAGATGGATAGATGGATAGATGGATAGATGGATGGATAGATGGATGGATAGATGGATAGATATGGATAGATAGATGGATGGATGGATGGATGGATGGATGGATGGATGGATGGATGGATGGATGGATGGATGGATGGATGGATGGATGGATAGATGGATGGATGGATGGATGGATGGATAGATGGATAGATGGATAGATGGATAGATGGATAGATGGATAGATATGGATAGATGGATGGATGGATGGATGGATGGATGGGTGGGTGGGTGGATAGAGGGATACAGGGATACAGGGATACAGGGATTGATGGAAAGGTAGTTAGGGGGAGAGAAAAAGAGAGAGAGAGAGAGAATACCCTAACAGTGCAATAGGTATGACTTTGCTTAGGACGCAGGGGTGACAGACGTTGGCAAACAGTGGGAGAGTTTGGGGTACAAACCAGAAGTGATGTGAACACGCTGGGGCAATGCTGTAGGATGCAGGCCAAACTCTATGGTTTCACAATAGAGTTTTGGATGAAAGCTAGGGTGTTATCCCAAATTGTTCACCTTGCATGCAGTTCATGTCGAGAGTGATGTTGCAGCGCTGGGGGAAAATACTGATTTCCCCCCACCCACCCATTTCCATGCTGCTATCCTAGCAACAGGCAGGGGAAGTATATGGCCAACAGTGGGAAGTGTCCCACCAAAGAGGAAGACCTGGCTGGCCTATTAGGACGGCATTGGACATAGAAGTCCTGTATGAATCTCAAGTAAAACCATGCAGTACGCACACACGATACAGATGAACAGATGAAGCAGCAAAAACTGCTGATAAAAATACAAATGAATATAAAACGGCAGGGCACGGAAAATATTGGCTGATCTGTAGCTCTGAATTTCTGGTCTCTCCTCTCCTCTCCTCAGAAATCACCTGTACAATAGGCATAGAGGGATATTCATTTGGAAAGGAACGCAAGAATAATTTCAAGTTATCCAGAGACATATTTTGTGGGATTTTAGATACTGCAAAAAGGACTAAGCAGATCAGCTAAATGTCCCTTTCGGATTCATTCATTGCCTTTCCTTAGTCATTCGCCCTTTCCTGACAAAATTCAATCTCATCTCTTCTGCCCCTTTCAGCTTTGACTCTTCGCTCTACTCTCTCTTGGCCTCTCCAACAGGCTAGCCCGGTAGGCCTCAGTATAAGCACGCTTTCCAAGGTGGGAGGATTTTTTTTGCACATTTTTTTGCATATTTTGTCAATGCATATACAAAATGCTTCTTCCTCCCCATTACATAAATAGTGAATCTAGGGCTGTCCCTACTTGCCCCCTCATTTGGCTCACATCAAGGGAATGCTGAGAAATCCACATTCCATTTTTTGGGGCATGGGGTACAATGGGATGTATATCAGTGCTGGGCCATACAGAAGTGGGGGAACTTTGGTCATCCCTGATTGGACATTCCCAGCCATTACTCCCTCCCTCCAAGTGTCTCTTCCATCATTCCGATGGTGGGATATTCTATGATCCACCCTTGCAACCTTCCGCAGCCTTTAAAAAAAAAACAAACTAACATACAAACATGGCAGATTGCATTACAACGCAATTCCAATATAATGAAATAACAACCCCACCCCACCCCCACCATGTTTGGTCAGCATCTTTCCTTCTGTCTGCTTTTCCTTTAGGATTCAACTTCATACTTGGTTCTAGTAAGATCGGGGGCAGTCTGCGTGTGTGTGTGTGTGTGTAGGAATGGTGTGATAAAACAGCCCACCATTTTGTATCCCCTTGTTTGTGTTGTTACGGTTTTGCATTATAACACGATTGTGATAACTTAAAAAAAATATTTCAGACTCGAAATGTGACAAAATAGTTGTGGAAGATGATTGGGAATTTTCACCATGTGCCAATGATGGACAAGGGGGAAAATGGAATTCCTCCCTCCAAAAAAACCCAAGCAAGAAGCCGGAAATAAACACATTGTTCCTGTGTCACCTGGAAATAATATAAACATGTTGTGGGTGTGACACTCTCGGGGCCAAACTTTAAGCTAATTCTACCATAAACCTTTTGCCTACAAACCAGAGCATTGTCCCCTGATTCCCTGATGTGCCTTCATCACTTCTGAGTGATATAAGCATGTCACATTCATTTCCGGCTTCTTCCCTCCCCATTCCTGGCCCCTGTCCCTCACCCCCTGGTCCAATGGATCTGACAACCCTACGCACAATGCGCTGGTAATAGTAAAATAGTAAAAGAGAGCCAGTTTGGTGTAGTGGTTAGGAGTGCAGACTTCTAATCTGGCATGCCAGGTTCGATTCTGTGCTCCCCCACATGCAACCAGCTGGGTGACCTTGGGCTCGCCACGGCACTGATAAAACTGCTCTGACCGGGCAGTGATATCAGCGCTCTCTCAGCCTCACCCACCCCACAGGGTGTCTGTTGTGGGGAGAGGAATGGGAAGGTGACTGTAAGCCGCTTTGAGCCTCCTTCGGGTAGGGAAAAGCGGCATATAAGAACTAACTCTTCTTCTTCTTCTTCTTCTAAAATCTCTGCCAGATCCCATTCTGTCCCACCCCAAGTGGTTGGAAACCAACCAGGGAAGCCATTTTACTGCATACATCTCCTCCACACTGATGCAATCATTCCAACAGTTTTCTACCAAGTTCTGAGAGAAAACTTTGGGGAACGGGGCTGCCTACGAATGTCAGAACATCGTTGAGATTACAGCGGAAACTATTTTTTCCGGCAATGTTCATTCCTGCCCACCTACAATTGCAATTAAATATACATGTCCTCTCTGAAATCTCCCTTGCCACCAGGGTAATTCGTATGAAAAATTGATCAGGCCGAGCATATTCACGAGAAGCCCATTTTGGAGGGAAACGCCTGGCTTGCATAGCTGCACCGTGTTTTCGTTAGCATCCCCTCAAGCATGTACAGCAGGGGTAGTCAAACTGCGGCCCTCCAGATGTCCATGGACCACAATTCCCAGAAGCCCCTGCCAATGCTGGCAGGGGCTTCTGGGAATTGTGGTCCATGGACATCTGGAGGGCCGCAGTTTGACTACCCCTGATGTACAGATACTGCAGAGTTATTCCCGACTGGGAATTCTCAATTCTTTTATTTCGAACATATTTACCAAATCAGAAACGAGATGTGTGTGTTTCTCCCCCCTGGTCACGGTCTTCTTTCCTGGATGTAAATCGTAACACCTCTGTGAGAAGGCTCATTTTTTAAAAAAAGAACTTCCCCCCATTTTATACGAAGCATCGTTTACCACCTCGGTTTACGGAAATGAATGTGCGTTTGGCACGAACGTTGAGTCAACAGCTGCGTTTTACTTGGCATCCCAAAGATCTGAGTGGCTTAGAGACGCAGAGACAAAAACACGCAGTTTTACGGCTTGCTGGTGTGAGAGTCAGGCTGTTTCCGCACTAGCGATAGAATTAAGTTTTGCATTTTGAAAGTGTCGGCTTTTTTGTCCGTTTCCGCACTGAAATCCACTTCTACAGGTGCAGGCCCAAATTCCCCCCTCATTTGCCCTGCAGCAAAGGGATCACCAGAAAACCTGATTTAATCCTTTCAAGCGGGTTCTAACAGGGTCTGATTCGGGGCTGTTCAATACTTAACTGAAACAAGATTCCACTGGATTCTAAATTTATTTGCCCATGATGCTCTATATGTAGACATTTAGATTTTTATTGTGGCTAACATGTTTCCCATGCAATTCAGTCTCACGTGAACACAAAGAAATCCAAATGGCTGTTTTTTTCCTATTCATCTCTGGAATCTGTCAGCCTTTTTCTCTATGATGTATGTTAATTTATTCCCACACTCTAACTATACGTTTGAACGGATCAGTTCCATTCCGTGACATTGCATCTGAGGAAGGGTGCAGGCACACAAAAGCTCATATCTTGAATAAGAGGAATGGGAAGGTGACCGTAAGCCGCTTTGATCCTCCTTCGGGTAGGGAAAAGCGGCATATAAGAACCAACTCTTCTTCTTCTTCTAAAACTTGGTTGGTCTTAAAAGTGCCCCTGGACTCTAAATTGGTTCTGATGTGGGGAGAGGAAGGCAAAGTGAATGTAAGCTGCTTTGAGACTCCTTAGAGGAGGGGTAGTCAACCTGTGGTCCTCCAGATGTCCATGGACTACAATTCCCACGAGCCCCTGCCAGCAAACGCTGGCAGAGGCTTGTGGGAATTGTAGTCCATGGACATCTGGAGGACCACAGGTTGACTACCCCTGCCTTAGAGTAGTACTGTCTTTCATGAGACAGAATGGAGAAAATTGGGCTGATCTGTGTCACCTAGAGATTGGCTGTAACACCAGGAGACCTCTGGTCACCATGTGGAGTTTGGCAGCATTAGGTGAGAGCCCTGGCAGGCCTAGTTTCCTTGGAAACCATGACAACTTCAGAGGTCAAGCTCTATGATATACCATAGAGTCTAGGAGAAATGGAAATCGTCACAGCCCTGCTGAGCTTGTTCTCCGTAAATTCTGCTCTCCCCAAATCTCCAAGACTTTCCCAAGCCAGTGGTAATAACAACCCTACTAGGGTGGTTGTTAAGAAAGTCGTAAAACCTGCACCGATATGAGGTTGCCAAGCAATTGCAGCATTTCCCACAGCCTTAATCACTCATGACTTCTGCTGTGGCTCTCCTTGCAGTGCTGTGGGTAGCCTTGAACAGCTGTCGAAGAGCTGTACAGTTGCCCAGTTGCTGGGGCGTTTCAGTTTTATTTCTCTCCGCCTTGCGAGATAATTTCTCATCGGTACAGTAGGTGAAATTTATCTTCCTCCGGGGTCACGGATGGTCAGGTCAGATAAATAAACTGCACAGGTGCGATACCGTGACTCCCCTAGGGCTGTGCAGAGAACGTACATGCACAAAACAACCTTGACAATAAGACAAACAGGAATGAACAGCGAGTGGTAAGACTTTAAAAAGATACGGCTTCTATGTATAATCATGGAATGGCTGAATCATTTGCTTACTGTTTATTGGTAAGCTAGATGCTCAAACTGTTGGGAGGGAAGTGGAGGGTCAAGGTTAGTGCTTTTCTCTGTGCCTCCCTTCCTGCTACCCTTTCACCCAAAATTGCATTCTATTCAGTGTGCACCTGGAACATTCACAAAATGAGCCATAATGCTTCAGCAATATTTCTGGAGCATTTGAAGAACATGGCCTATAAATAACTCAGATTTTGGTTTTCATAGAACCATGGAGTTGGAAGGGGCCTCCTGGGTCCCAATGCAGGAACTCACAACTACCTTCCTGCCCACAGTAACCCCAGTTTCATGCCCAAGTGATCCCCCTCACCAAAAATCTCCAGAGTCCAGCCTGGCCTGGAGGAAGTTATTATTATTATTATTATTATTATTATTATTATTATTATTATTATTATTATTATTATTATTATTATTATTATTATTATTATTATTATTATTATTATTATTTAATTTTTAGACCGCCCTTCTCCCAATAGGTCTCAGGGCGGTTTACAACATAAATGGTTAAAACACAATAAAATCCCCATAAAAACCCCAATTAAAAGTTACATATAACATCTCACATAACATATAGCGGCGGTGGTCACAATTCTGATCTTAGTTCAGCCTGGTGGAGAGAATAATGTTCAGAAAAGGGTGGCACCAATACAATACATCTAACCATGATCTCGGTGTTAGAGATCTCAATATTGTTCACCTACAATCCCACAGTGGCGATCAGCAATTCCATGGGTATGCAAGGAAGGGCCACAAGAGACAAACCCTGGCACATCCCTTCCTGACCACCCACTCACCATCTGCCTAAGTTCATAAAATCAGCATTTCTGTCAGATGACTATCTAGCCTCTGCTTAAAGACATTTTCTTTTGTTAAGTTTGTGTGATTTACAGGTGAATTGGGAAACAATTTTTTCGAGGGGCAGAATCTACATGTTAAATCTGATGCCACATAGAGGGGGTAGGAAGATAGGAAAGACTGAATCATTTGGCAAAGAAGGAGAAGTGTAGGTTTTGCCTAATTCCATAAGGATATAGCTGGAAGAAAAGAGCCTCTTGTGGCGCAGAGTGGTAAGGCAGCAGACATGCAGTCTGAAAACTCTGCCCATGAGGCTGGGAGTTCGATCCCAACAGCCGGCTCAAGGTTGACTCAGCCTTCCATCCTTCCGAGGTCGGTAAAATGAGTACCCACCTTGCTGGGGGGTAAACGGTAATGACTGGGGAAGGCACTGGCAAACCACCCCGTATTGAGTCTGCCATGAAAACGCTGGAGGGCGTCACCCCAAGGGTCAGACATGACCGGTGCTTGCACAGGGGATACCTTGACCTTTATAGCTGGAAGAAGGAGCTCTCCTATTGAGTTCCATCTTGAATGGCAGCCATTTCCGCCCATTCCTCCAAAGTAATGGGAAACTTTTTATAACCGTAACTTAGCTGTATTGTCTAAGAATTATCATATCGCTATATTTGGATGTGTGACACAGTTTACTAATGTAGCAGAATTAATCTTTGCTATATATTCCCACTGTCATGTAGGGCAGGGGTAGTCAACCTGTGGTCCTCCAGATGTTCATGGACTACAATTCCCATGAGCCCCTGCCAGCATTTGCTGGCAGGGGCTCATGGGAACTGTAGTCCATGGACATCTGGAGGACCACAGGTTGACTACCCCTGATGTAGGGAGTTCTTAGTCTGAGGAAGAGGGCTTGCACTCGAAAGCTCACGCCTTGAATAAATCTTTGTTGGTCCTAAAGGTGCTAGGGGCCTCAAACTTTTCATTGACACTTTTGTGGGGGCTTGGTTTTCATGCAGGGAACTACGGTGAAAGCGGGATGGAAGCCTTCAAAGACATGTCGGCCAAGGAAGGCATCTGCATCGCCCACTCCTACAAGATCTACAGCAACGCCGGGGAACAGAGCTTTGACAAGCTGCTGGAGAAACTACGGAGTCATCTTCCCAAGGCGAGGGTGGTGGCCTGCTTTTGCGAGGGAATGACCGTTCGAGGACTGCTCATGGCGATGAGACGCTTGGGGCTGGCCGGGGAGTTCCTGCTGCTAGGCAGGTAGGTAAATCTTACGATTATTATAGCCTTTCCCCTATGGATCTAATGCAAGATGGGGATAAAACGCCCTCTGTTTAGCTCTGCTGTTTGAGTGAGAAATGGCTTTTAATAACGGGGATGTTTGAAGCATGGGGGGAATAATACAGCCTGACGCGGCCAAGCGGAATTGCGAGCGGAAGCAGATTTCTGTATTCATCACTGGTCCAAATGGATCTTCCTCTCGATCCATCTGGACCAGGCTGCTCGCCCAGGACTAATCTTGTTGAGACACTGTGCTAAGACCCTGAGACAAGGTTGGATCTGACTACATTCCCACCCGATTCCTGTTACCGCCCAGTTGTCTTGGTGACCTTCCATGGAAAAACTGGTTGGGTCCAACCCACTGAATGAGTTGACAGAATGGATTTCTTCCCCTGCTTCCTTCTCCACACACACCCGTTTGTTTTTCTCAAAAAGGATAAAAGAGTTGGAGGGGCAGAGGTGGGCAAAACAACGAACCTTCCCTCTCATGAAAGCTCTGTCCCAACGGAGGAATAACACACACAAAAGTGGTGATTTCCGCCAATTCCCACCTCCTGTGTTAGGTTTCTGCTCTCCTCCTGAGAGTCTCCTGATCCTCAAAAGTAGCTTTAGGAGCCAGGAGGAAAAAAGAAGGACCAACTCAGGCACCTGTTAGCCTTGGAGCCTGTCATCTTGTCTGTTGGCGGAAGAGGGAGGAAGAACCCTTATAGTCTCCTGAAGAGGCCACGTTGAGGATGGTGAAGCTTATGCCTTGGGGAGGTTTACACAGAATAATTAAATTCAATAAAACAATGATCCATCAGTAAAACCAGATTGAAACCTGCACAAAACCATCTTTTAACACAGTTGCAGCCATCCTGGATTTCTGAGGTCAGTTATAGCTTATTTGAAGGAGGACAGAGGGAAAACACAGGTCAGGCGGGGCAGGAGGGAAGCCAAACTGTGCATGGACTATAATTCCCATGAGCCCCTGCCAGCACATGCTGGAAGGGGCTCATGGGAATTGTAGTCCATGGACAGACTGTATATATCTAACTGGCCTCAACCACAGGCCTAGGGGAAGAGTTGTCTCTTACAGGCCCTGGGGGACTCAGAGAGAAAACAAAAAGATCTGTAGAATAACACTGCACTCAAGAGGAGAATTGGGAGAGAGGGCCGCCTCCCCCTCTTGCTGAGCAAAAATGGTGGCAAGATCTAAGGTAGTCAACCTGTGGTCCTCCAGATGTCCATGGACTACAATTCCCAGGAGCCCCTGCCAGTGTTTGCTGGCAGGGGTTCATGGGAATTGTAGTCCATGGACATCTGGAGGACCGCAGGTTGACTACCCCTAATCTAGCCCACAATCTTTTTCTATTTCCCACCCCCCACCTCATGTTGTGTTTGTGGATCTCCCGAGGATCAAGCTTGAGGTCCAAGTTTGAGGTCCAAGGCTGGATTTCAGCAGATATGTAATTGACCGGTACACGGCTGGATCCCACCTGCTGGATCCAGTCAGTTTAAACCTGAAACTGACCAATAGCACGTCAAGGCAAGAAGATCCATTGTATGCCCTGTGTATCTGTGTTGGGGTTTTCGGGGTGGGTGGGTAGGGTTGGTTCAGATTTGACTTCTCTTGTACCATGCTAAGGGGCTGATTAAAGAGCTGACTGAATTCCCAGTGTCCTGGCTTTCCTTGAACCCATGGGCTTAACACCCTGTAAAGTTGGTGGAAGCTGAACTTTATGAAGTATTTCTTTGATCTCGGTTACCTGGGTTATACCTTCTGGGACTGAAAAGTTATGCATAAAACAGGTCTGCCTTGTTGCGGCGATGGCAAATGGAAAAAGGTGTTTTGGAGAGAGGGGGGTAATGTCAGATTTTCACTGATTTAGACTGTATTCCATAGAATAGTCCCTTTTTTCTGTTTAGCAATGTGTGTGATAAAGAGTAACATAGAAAATGAAAAAAATCCTTCCTTCCTTCCTTCCTTCCTTCCTTCCTTCCTTCCTTCCTTCCTTCCTTCCTTCCTCCCTCCCTTCGTTTCTGTTCTCTGTCTCCTTTCTCCCTCCCTCCCTCCCTTCGTTTCTGTTCTCTGTCTCCTCCCTCCCTCCCTTCGTTTCTGTTCTCTGTCTCCTTTCTCCCTCCCTCCCTCCCTCCCTCCGTTTCTGTTCTCTGTCTCCTTCCTTCCTTCCTTCCTTCCTTCCTTCCTTCCTTCCTTCCTTCCTTCCTTCCTTCCTTCCTTCCTTCCTTCCTTCCTTTCTTCTTTCCTTCCTTCCTTCCTTCCTTCCTTCGTTTCTGTTCTCTGTCCCCTTCCTCCCTCCCTCCCTTCATTTCTGTTCTCTGTCTCCTCCCTCCCTCCCTTCGTTTCTGTTCTCTGTCTCCTTTCTCCCTCCCTCCCTCCCTTCGTTTCTGTTCTCTGTCTCCTCCCTCCCTCCCTTCGTTTCTGTTCTCTGTCTCCTTTCTCCCTCCCTCCCTCCCTCCCTCCGTTTCTGTTCTCTGTCTCCTTCCTTCCTTCCTTCCTTCCTTCCTTCCTTCCTTCCTTCCTTCCTTCCTTCCTTCCTTCGTTTCTGTTCCCTCTCATCTTCTTTCCTTCCTTTTTTGGGGGTTCTTACATATGTTTGCATGGCGGTGCCCATCTCCCTAGATTCCCGCACAAGGATAACTGATTAACCCCAGGCGCATTTGCCGTCTATGAAGACAGGTAGTCTGTCTCTCCCGTCTCTGCTTGGAGGGCGGGTCTTCGTCCTGTCCCACAACCACCTCATAGCCCCTTCCGTATACAGTAGCTCAGAATATTACGTCGTCGTGTTAAGTAATGGTGGGAAGCAAGACGGGGAAGTGCCCTGCTCCCCAAGCCCTGCAGTGTGATTAAGCCACCTGCATCGGGAGCCACGTTGTCAGGCAGCTGTGCATTCCGATGCTGTTTGGCGTAGGCATTTGGCTTTTCCTGAAAACAACCGAAGAGAAGTAAAATTGCTCTGCTGCCTTAAGTGACACGTCCGGCTGTGGCAGGCTGTGCTGAAGGGAGGGAAAGGGACCGGAGAAACAGGGAGAGCAGCCAAAATCTGCAACTGTGGATGTAGTGCTGAGTCACATCATGGGACTGGGAGAAAGGGAAAAAACACCTCTGTGCATCTGAACATGGACCCAGCACCTGTGCATGTGCAAAGTGTGCATGTGCAGAGATTTGTCACTGTGTTGTTATTTATTTATCATGTGGTGTGTGTCGTGTAGCCAGGAGGATTGTCTGGCAGCCAGGCAAGGGACGTTTGGAGGTAGTTTGACATTGCCTGTCTCTGCATCCTGACCGTTCGTGTTGCTTGGAGGAACTCCATCCAAATCCTTGGAGGTCTCCCATCCAAATATTAGCCAGGGTCAGCCCTGCTAAGCTCTGGCGGGATCAGGCTTCCCTGGGCTATCCAGAAACAATTCTGCACACCATTGATAATGCACTTTAGAAGTAGATTTTCCTGTTCCGCACAGGACAATCCAGCTGCCAAAGCACATTCAAAGGGCATTATCCTATGTGTGCGGAATGGGCCCAGGTCAGGGTATTATCATTGTGACTAGAATGTTCAAAGAAACTAGTTACAAGGATGGAGCCTATGAAGCCTTCTCCCCTTTCTTGGAGTACAGCGTATGCACATTGGGTGGGGCCACTCTCCTGCTGCCCATTTGGCCTTTCCATGTGTCACGTGTATAGGGTTGCTAGAATTTGGGATTATGTGTACAAAAATGCAGTTTTCTCCAGTTTGCTGTCCAATGTTGCCCTTCTTGGACTTCTTCCTGGCCACCAGCACGTCTTCAGTGACATGAAGGTGTGAAAGTTTCACTTTAAAGGAAGCCTAGAAGTTGAGAGCCAGCATGGTGCAGTAATTTAAGAGCAGTGGACTCTGTTCTGATTCGCCGCTCCTCCACGTGCAGCCAGCTGGTTGACCTTGGGCTAGTCACAGTCCTGTTAAAGCTGTTCTCATAGAGCAGTCCAATCAGAGCTCTCTCGGCCCCATCTTTCTCACAGGGCATGTCCGTTGTGGAGGGCGGAAGGTAAAGGTGTCTGTAAGCTGTTTTGAGACTCCTTCGGGTAGTGAAAAGCGGAATGTTAAAAAAACCAGCTCAGTCTCTTCTTCCTTATTCGCAGACATGCTATTTGGAGGAGAACTATTAAATATTAATTTCCTTAATGTGTTCTGTAATTTGAGTGCTTCGAACTATGTATCAGATTTGAAGACCCGGGAAAAATTTGGTCATTACCATCTAATGGAATGGTGGTTGAAGATGTCTAGAGGAGTGTAGAAGGAAAACAGAGGGATGACGCATGTGTGGCAGAGCATGCTGCCCCCTGAAATCTGGTACCTGAGGCCACCCCTTTGCCTTTGTAGAGGCATTGTGGTGTAGTGGTTAAAGGGCAGTGGCTTCAAATCTGGAGAACCCAGTTTGATTCCCCACTTCTTCTCCACATGCTGCCAGCTGGGTGACCTTGGGCTGGTCACAGCTCTCACAGAGCTCTCTCGGCACCACCTACCTCCCAGGGTGTCATTGTGGGGAGAGGAAGGGAAGGAGATTGTCAGCTGCTTTGAGACTCCTTCGGGTAGTATTAAGCAGGGTACAAAAAACAGCTCTTTTTCATAGAATCATAGACTTGGAAGGGACCTCAAGGGTCATCTAGTCCAGCCCCTTGCAGAATGCGGGAGATTCACAACTACTTGCCCACGCAAAGTGACCCCAATTCCATGTCCAGATGTTGCCCCCACCCAATACCCTCAGAATCCCTGGTCAGTCTAATTTGGAGGAAATTTGCCTTCTGACCCCAAAGTGGTGATTGGCATTTCCCTGGGCAGGCAAGAAAGGGCCACAAGAGCCGAGCTCAAACACCCTCCCTTCTGCCCATCCTCTTACAATCTGCCTGAGTTCACGACTTGCCTAAGTTCTTCTCATCTTATTATAAGGTTGGCCTCAAATGGAGCTTCCCCTTCTTTCATGCTGTTTTGGAGATTGAGCTGGAATATTTCCAGCCCCAGATGACAGTAGCCACGGATGGGATTGTCTGTTCTGCAGGAATTACAGAAGGCTGCACACAGAATCTGGGAACTTCTCCATCTACAGCCTAGATTTTTCCATATTTAAATAGGGCACGTTGGAATATTTGCTGGAAGAAACAAAATTCCTTCAATGTCGTGTGTGGATGTGAAAAGAACCGTCACCTCCCCCTTCCCAGCCCATGCATGTTTCAAAGAGAGAGAAAGAGGGCTTGGGGGATACAAATCTATCCTGAAGAAGAAGAAAGACTATATATAAACAAAATGCCCCTCTGCCATGCTAGGAGGGTTGATAGATAGATAGATAGATAGATAGATAGATAGATAGATAGATAGATAGATAGATAGATAGATAGATAGATAGATAGATAGATAGATAGATAGATAGATAGATAGATAGATAGATAGATAGATAGATAGATAGATAGATAGATAGATAGATAGATAGATAAGCCTGCATCAACACGAGAGGATTTTAAACTTGTGCAGGATTAAACCGTGCCACGTTGTCCGCATCCGTTTCTTACTGCTCTGCCTGTTTCGGGTCGTATTCTGTGAAGATGCAAGATAGCCGCCGTTGAAGTGACAACCCCGCTCAAGGGCTTGCTCAGTGCGCTGAAAGCATTTTAAACGCTCAGAAAACGTTTATCCCCGATGCCTCCACGGGATTGGATCCCATCCTGCCCGAAAAGGTGAGTGCTCTGAGTTTCAGCTATAAAATACATTATCTGTTTGTTTAAGCTTACAATGATTTTGCTGAACCGATCAGCGTGGACTCAGCTCAGCTCATGAGTCCTGTCTCTTTCCGGGTCACCAAACTGGAATCAATATTACAGGTGACACTGACTAGATGCCAGGAAATACATATATACATACACATACACATACACTAGCTTCAAAGCCAGTTGCTAAGTACGGGCCTTGAAAGGGCTCCCTCCCCTGGGCCCCGGCCAGGTGGCTTAAGGTGGCTTTGGGCTGCAGCTTGAAGCCGGATCAAGTGGGGCGAGCGGGGACTGGCCAGCTCATTAGCAGGCCTAGGATAGAACTCGTTAGCATGCCCAGCCTAGCAGGCCAAGAGGCCGTCATTTAGCAAGCCTTCATTAGTAAGCCCAAAACAACCCTTTGCCCAGGGCCCGCTTACCTGTTGCTGGATCCAGGCACTGAGGCGTGCCTGAGAGCAAAGAGGCTAGAGTTCAGGGACGGAGGGCGGGAGCTGCAGGGGCAGGGCCAATCAGGGTGCAGCCAGCCTGATTGGCCCTATTCCAACTTGGACAGCCGGACACGTCCCACCCCCCAGGCTGTTTCACAAATATATAGAGGAACCATGGATAACGATATACATATACGTATATTTCCTGAAACCGTTTGTTGTATCTTGTGGACATATTGTGGAAGGAAGAAGAAGAAGAAGAAGAAGAAGAAGAAGAAGAAGAAGAAGAAGAAGAAGAAGAAGAAGAAGAAGAAGAAGAAGAAGAAGAAGAAGAAGAAGAAGAAGAAGAAGAAGAAGATGATGATGATGATGATGATGATGATGATGATGCTATCCATTCAGTTGTGTCCGACCCTTGGTGATTCCATTAAGAAAGTCTTGTCCATGCTCCCCTGTCTCAGACTGCTTCTCTTAGTTGGTTCATGGTCATCCCTGTACGAGCTTTGATCATGTCGAGCCAGAGGATCCTTTGGCGACCACGTTTCCTTTTGCTGCTGACCATGCTGAGCATTAATGATTTTTCTAACAAGTTTGATTGCATGATGTGTCCAAAGTAAGTGAGCTTTAGCTGTAATATCTTGTCTTGTTGGTAACTTGGGCTGTCCATGGTATTCGCAGCATTCGTCCCCAACACCATAATTCGAAAGCATCTCTTCTCCTCCTGTCTTCCTTCTTCAGGGTCCAGCTTTTGCATCCATAGCTTGTTATGGGGAAGACAATGGCGTTGTCTAGAAGGAAGAGGGAGTGCTAATTGTGCCCAACGCAGTGATTTTTATTCCTTGTTAGCCGGGCTAATTACACCAGCCTGGAATTCAGATCTTATCAGTCACTGAGATGTTTCTCAGTTCATTTCATATGCCTCATTTCCAGAGCGTCGAAAAAGCCATCTGAATCTTTGGGATTGTGCTTGCCAATTTTGGCTGTGGCCCCAAGTTTCCGGAGATTTCACAAGCTGCAGAAGGCAATTCTAATATATCACCCTCACTCCTTTTCCTATCAAGGGGAAAAGTGTAAGCAGGACGATGCTTGGGTGGTTGGACGATCCGGTGGGTGGGGCAAAGGGTTGCTGGCTCGTCTTCCGCTCCCAGCATGGTGGGTTTTCTCTAGCCTACCTCTATGGAGAGAAAGAAGGATCCTGCCTTTATTTCAAGAGGCTTTAGATGGGGATTAGACTTGCATCCCAGGCTCAACTTTGTCCTTCACGAACCATTCAGAGCCTGGGGGGAGTTCCAACAGAGCTCATCTAAGGGGAAATGTCAGCTCTATTTATAGGGATAAATAGGTTGTTATGGCTGGGGATGGGAATAGCTAGAAAGGGGTCTGGTGAGCAAGGAGGGGAAGGAGACTCTTGGGGCCTAACTTTTTCACATTGCTGTTGTTCTTCACTAATATTCTTCTCCTGAGCAGAGTTATGCCTTTGCAAGGTTTTTGAGTTCGATGCCCTGTCAGGACTCCCTAGATCAGTGGTTCTCCACCTTCCTAATGCCACAACCCTTTAAGACAGTTCCTCATGTTGTGGTGACCCCCAACCATAAAATTATGCAAGGGTTCTTTCACAGAAATTAAACCGAAACTGACCAATAGCGCGAAGATCCATTGTTCATGATTGTATATAAATTGGGGTTTTTTTTTCTGGAGGTTTTCAGTTCAGTTCTGCCTCTTGTCCCACCATGCCTATCTTGGTCTTTTCTGCTGCTCCAGACAGACAAATGTTCTATTTCGATCTACCATGCAAGGCTGGGATGGCACCCCCTTGGCCAAGCTGCTTACCCTGCTGCGACCGCTGTGAAAGGGTAGTTCAACCCCCAAAGGGGTACTGCCCTCCAGTTTGAGAACCACTGCCCTAGAAGGAATGACGGGATGGGTCACTATCATTTCCTTCTGTGGGCTAAGATGTCATCCTTTTCCTCATCTCTGATCCTATTTATTATGATGATTATATTATCAATCAAAGAATCCTAGAGAGGGAAGGGGCCATGCAGGCCATCTAGTCCAACCCCCTGCTCAAGGCAGGATCAGCCTAAAGCATCCAGGATAAGGATCTGTCCAGCCACTGCTTGAAGACTGCCAGTGAGGGGAACCTCACCACCTCCTTAGGCAGCCCATTCCACAGCTGAACTGGATTCCTAGAATCCTAGAGTGGGAAGGGGACATAAAGGCCATCTAGTCCCACCCCCTGCTCAGTGCAGGATCAGCCTAAAGCATCCAGGATAAGGATCTGTCCAGCCACTGCTTGAATACTACCAGTGAGGGGAACCTCACAACCTACTTAGGCAGCCCATTCCACTGCTGAACTACTCTGACTGTGAAATTCCGCCCCCCCCCCCCGATATCTAGCTGGTATTGTTCTCCACATAGTTTAAACTCTTTATTGCATGTCTTCTACTGCTAACAGGAACAGCTCCCTGCCTTCCTCCAAGTGACAACCTTTCAAATTCTTAAAGACAGCAGTCCTGTCCCCTCTCCACCTCCTCTTCTCCAAGCTGAATATTCCCAAGTCCCTCAGCCTTTCCTCATAGGGCTTCATGCCCAGGCCTCGGATCATCCTCGTCACTCTCCTCTGCCCCCTCTCCATTTTGTCCACGTCCTTCTTGAAGTGAGGCCTCCAGAACTGCACACAGGACTCCGGGTGGGGTCTGACGAATGTGGTACACAGCAAGACTATGGCATCTTGTGGTTTCCATGTGATGGCTCTATCGATACAACCCCAGATGGCATTTGCTTTTGTGGGACTCAGGGGAGATTAGAGTAAAAGTAAAAACAAATGATACAAGAATAAAGGTTCAAAATAAACACAGTAAGTTACACATATCTAAACAGAATCTAAACTAGTTGCTCGCTCTTCTGTCATGGCAGATACAAAGAGAAAAATCCCGTGTAACTGAAATCAATGTGATCAGTTATGAAATAAAGTCTAATATGATCGTCAGTTTATATAATTTGCTTGAAGAGACTTATTAGAATCATAGAATCATAGAGTTGGAAGGGGCCATACAGGCCATCTAGTCCAACCCCCTGCTCAACGCAGGATCAGCCCAAAGCATCCTAAAGCATCCAAGAAAAGTGTGTATCCAACCTTTGCTTGAAGACTGCCAGTGAGGGGGAGCTCACCACCTCCTTAGACAGCCTATTCCACTGCTGAACTACTCTGACGGTAAAAAATGTTTTCCTGATATCTAGCCTATATCGTTGTACTTGCAGTTTAAACCCATTACTGTGCGTCCTTCCCTCTGCAGCCAACGGAAACAGCATCCTGCCCTCCTCCAAGTGACAACCTTTCAAATACTTAAAGAGGGCTATCATGTCCCCTCTCAACCTCCTTTTCTCCAGGCTGAACATTCCCAAGTCCCTCAACCTATCTTCATAGGGCTTGGTCCCTTGGCCCCAGATCATCTTCGTCGCTCTCCTCTGTACCCTTTCAATTTTATCTACATCCTTCTTGAAGTGAGGCCTCCAGAACTGCACACAGTACTCCAGGTGTGGTCTGGCCAGTGCCGTATACAATGGGACTATGACATCTTGTGATTTTGATGTGATGCCTCTGTTGATACAGCCCAAAATGGCATTCGCCTTTTTTACCGCTGCATCACACTGCCTGCTCATGTTTAGTTTACAATCCACAAGTACCCCAAGGTCTCGTTCACACACAGTGTTACCTAGAAGCGTATCCCCATCCAGTAGGCATGCTTTTGATTTTTCTGACCCAGATGCAGAACTTTACACTTATCTTTATTAAAGAGCCAGTTTGGTGTAGTGGTTAGGAGTACGGACTTCTAATCTGGCATGCCAGGTTTGATTCTGCGCTCCCCCACATGCAACCAGCTGGGTGACCTTGGGCTTGCCACGGCGCTGATAAAACTGTTCTGACCAGGCAGTGATATCAGGGCTCTCTCAGCCTCACCCACCCAACCCACAGGGTGTCTGTTGTGGGGAGAGGAATGGGAAGGCGACTGTAAGCCGCTTTGAGCCTCCTTCAGGTAGGGAAAAGTGGCATATAAGAACCAACTCTTCTTCTTCTTCTTCTAAATTGCATCTTGTTCTCATTTGCCCATTTTTCCATTGTGTTCAGATCTCGTTGAACTCTGTCTCTATCTTCCGGAGTATTTGCCAGTCCTTCCAATTTGGTGTCGTCTGCAAACTTGATGAGTAGTCCTTCCACCCCCTCATCTAGATCACAAAGAAAAACCAAGACCTTGTTGCCTGAAGAATCTTTACTTTGAATAGAAATGAAATTGCAGGAAAAACCTTTCTTTTTTTAATGAACTGCAGGTGTTTCGACCAACTGACCTTCCTCGGTGCAATTATTATTCAGCCCAGTCAAAACGTTTGTGTGAAATAACCACAACAACGTCAGATTTGCTGCATCCCAAAGAAACAGGGACCCGCGTGAATGTTATCTTCTACAATAGTTTCATTTCTATTAACAGCAAAATTCTCCAAGCAACAGTCTTGGATTACACTGTGACTAAGACTCTTCAAGCAAATGATAGAAATGGAACTTGAACATATTAGAATGTGTTACATAATTGATCATACTGATTTTGGTCATTACATGGGTTCTTTCTCTTTGTGTATGCCGTTCAAACCAAATACCCTACCGTCGACAGCTCAGATTTGGGGGAAACATGGAGATTTTGGGGATGGAGCCAAAGAGGGCAGGGTTTGGGGAAGGACTTCAGTGGGGTAGAATGTCCTGCAGGCCACCTTCAATATGGTCATTTTCTCCAGGGGAACTGATCTCGGTTGCTTGGAAATGAGTTGTAATTCTGGGGGATGCCCAGGTGCCACCTGGAAGCTGCCATCCGTCCCAGTTAAAAAAGTCCCAGGCAGTAGGTGGTGTGAAAGACCTTGGAGAGCCACTGCCAGTCTGAATAGACAATACTGAGCTAGGTGGACCAAGGGTTGGATTTAGTATAAGGTAGCTTCCTTTGTCTTCCTTTGTCTGGAAGAACTGAGGTCCCTGTCCGAATTATCAGCTTTCCGCAGGGCCTGTAAGACGTAGCTCTTCCACCAGGCGTATGGTTGAGGCTAGGGCAGACCCCCGGTGTTTCCACTAGGACCCCTTCCCAAGGTCTACTAGACCTGCACCTACTTACTCCTAGGAGGACTCTACCTCTATCTGAAAAAGGTGGGATGGGATTGTTTATGAGTAGTATGTTGGCCACTTGCTTGTCTTACACTGGCAGTCTTCAAGCAAAGGTTGGATACATACTTTTGTTGGATGCTTTAGGATGCTTAGGGCTGATACTGCGTTGAGCAGGGGGTTGGACTAGATGGCCTGTATGGCCCCTTCCAACTCTATGATTCTATGGTTCTATTATTGTAAATTGGGTTTTTAGGATGGTTTTATTATATTTTAATGTTTTATTCTGTGAACCGTCATGGACTCTTAGGAAACGCAGCGGTATATAAATCGAATGAATGAATGAATGAATGAATGAATAGATGTGCCTCCATAGAGACATTTTGACCAAGGATAAATGACAAGAGACCAGCGTCTGTGTCAAAATGTTTGGGATTTGTGCAATAGTACGCGATACATGTTGACGCTTTAAAGTTTTACATGTGCACATGTGTTGAAATTAAATATTTGCAAGTTCAAGTTCCTGGCTTGTGCATACAGGAAGGGTAACTTTGTTCCCACTTTGGTCGTTTCATCCCCCCAGTGTTTAGTCAAAGCGGCAAACCCTGATCGTATGCATGGCTACTCAGAATTGAGACCTGCAATGTACATAATTTACTCACAGGCACGACTGCACCAAACTGAACAAATTTCTCCTCTGTCTAGCTACAACAGGTCCCTGTCCGAATTATCAGCTTTCCGCAGGGCCTGTAAGACGTAGCTCTTCCACCAGGCATATGGTTGAGGCCAGGGCAGACCCCCGGTGTTTCCACTAGGACCCCTTCAGCTGCCTAAAAAGGGTTGCCAGATTCTTCCAGGCAACCAGTGGGAGAAGGGAGGGTTTACCAGGAGCGGCATGTGAGACTAACATTGCGGCTTTTCAGTGTATTTAGCCTTTCTAAAACTAAGTACACCTATTTTCATATATTATACTATGTCTAAATTTTAATTGTAAAGGACTATAACACCCGGTCACACGTTTATATTCATTTAACCTTCCTGGTCCCTTGGCTCAGATTATAACGTACCACGCCGATTGCCGCTGAGATATTTCCTTGCCGGTTTGTTTTTTCAAGATGAGTATTTTTGTAAGTCTCTTGTGAGCTGCCTAAAAACAATGCAAAGCTGAAAAAATATGAACGAACGAATAGCCAGGCTAGAGATGAGATTAGCATGGAGACTTTTCGACCGACTGTTCTCTTTATCTTTCTCCTCACTTCCCCTTCTGCGGCCTGATGAGTTTTTAAGCTCCAAGTGGCGCGTGGAGGGTGTTTCGCCTGCCCTGGGGTTTTCTTCACAGGGAAATCCTGCTGCAAACAATGGCGACGGCCCATCAGTCGTGCGAACGACACATGCATTCAGCCCCAATTTCAAATACCACCGCATAAAGTAACTAAATAGGCGTGCAGTCACAGATCCCAACAAGCTGTGCAGAAGAACAGACTGGGAGGAAGGAAGGAATGGGGGGGGGGGGGGTGCCAAGAACCTTAGTATGGTGTTGTAGTTAAGAGCGATAGAGTTTGATCTGGAGAACTGGGTGTGAAGAAAAAGAAGAGAAGAAGAGTTGGTTTTTATACCATGCTTTTCATTGCTCGAAGAGCCTCTTGTGGCGCAGAGTGGTAAGGAAGCAGAAATGTTGTCTGAAAGCTCTGCCCATGAGGCTGGGAGTTCGATCCCAGCAGCCGGCTCAAGGTTGACTCAGCCTTCCCTCCTTCCGAGGTTGGTAAAATGAGTGCCCAGCTTGCTGGGGGGGTAAACGGTAATGACTGGGGAAGGCACTGGCAAACCACCCCGTATTGAGTCTGCCATGAAAACGCTGGAGGGCGTCACCCCAAGGGTCAGACATGACCCGGTGCTTGCACAGGGGATACCTTTACCTTTACCTTTTTCCTGAATGGGTGAGAAAGAGGGGGGCCTTTTTGGTGGCAGCCCCGCCTTTATGGAAGGGAGGTAAGCCTGGCCCCTTGGTTTGCAGGAGGCAGCTGAATGGCATTTGGTTATTACGGCTGTAAATTGTGATTTGCCAGAAATTGCTGGAAGGGGGGGATTACCATTATTTTTCATCCACATATGCAGAATTATATAATTATATAATTATATGACCCGGTGCTTGCACAGGGGATACCTTTACCTTTTTTCATTGCTCGAAGGAGTCTCAAAGCGGCTGCCAATCGCTTTCCTCTCCCCACAACAGATGCTCTGTGTGGTAGGCAAGGCTGAGAGAGCCCTGATATTATTGAAGAAGAAGAGTTCGTTCTTATATGCTGCTTTTCTCTACCTGAAGGAGTCTCAAAGCAGCTGCCAATTGCCTTGCTTCCTCTCCCCACAACAGACACCCTGGAAGGTAGATAGGGCTGAGAGAGCTCTGACAGGATCTGCTCTGTGAGATCAGCACTATTGTTACTGTGACTAGCCCAAAGTCAGCCAGCTGGCTGCATGTGGAAGAGCGGGGAATCAGTTTGCCAGATTGGAAGCCACCACTACGCTGGCTCTCCCAATTCCTCCTCCGTGCTGTCTCCTTATTCCTCCTCCACTTGCAACCAGCTGGGTGACCTTGAGTTAGTCACAGTTCTCTTAGAGCTCTCTCAGCCCTGCCTACCTCACAGGGTGTCTGTAGGGGGAAGAGGAAAGGGAAGGCGATTGCAAGCTGCTTTAAGACTCCTTTGGGTAGTGAAAGGGTGGGTATAATCAACCAGCTCTTCTTCTTTTTCTTCCATTGGCAGCCAGCTCTGTGGGATGGGATGAACAGGGGGGAAGCTCTGGACTGAGTGGCAGGTGTCTGTTACTGTACAATGAGAGGCAGGATAAGTGAAGCTGATGTGTGTTTAGGATGCTGATCCTGCGTAGACCAGGGGGTTGGACTAGATGGCCTGTATGGCCCCTTCCCACTCTACGATTCTATGATTCTATGATTCTATGACTCTATGTGTGTTGGAGGGGAAATGTAATATCAGTTTCTACGCATTTCCACCCTCTACTGCAGCCTATCTGAATATCTTTACTATTGAGAAACCCCTGAAAAATTCTCCAGGCTTCAAGAAACCCCAGAATTGGTGTGATTGGTTGGGAAGCAGAGCTGTGGACACCCAGGGCCCGTTCTCATCCCCTCTGGCCCATCATTGGCTATTTGGCCGGGGGGGGGGGGGTTGACATGACTATAGAAGAAGAAGAGTTGGTTCTTATATGCCGCTTTTCCCTACCCGAAGGAGTCTCAAAGCGGCTTACATTCGCCTTCCCTTTCCTCTCCCCACAACAGACACCCTGTGAGGTGGGTGAGGCTGAGAGAGCCCTGATATCACTGCTCAGTCAGAACAGCTTGATCAGTGCCGTGGCAAGCCCAAGGTCACCCAGCTGGCTGCATGTGGGGGAGTGCAGAATCGAACCTGGCATGCCAGATTAGAAGTCCACACTCCTAACCACTACACCAAACTGGCTCTCTATAGGTGGTCCTATGACCCGATAAACGTTTAACAAAATTTTAAAATATATAAAAAATACTGTCTCTGTATTTTATCTTCATGCATTAGTAAGGCGGAGAGGAGGGAAAGGGACTGGAGCAAATGGAAGAACCTGTAATCTGTTAGCTGCTATTTGCCTGTGTCCCCCCCCCCCCCCCCACAAACACACAAATATCCTTTCTGGTACCCTGTGGAGGAAAATGAGGGGAGGGAAAATGGTATCATGCTTTCCAGCTTATTTGTGTCAAAAAGGGTCAAGCGACAGCAAATAGAAATACGAAATATTCATTTTATAGTGTGCACATCTCAAATTAAAAGCATTAGGGGTCGGCATACCAGACTGTATAACTTACAAACCTTCCTGGTGTATATATGTCCAAGGAAAAACGTTAAACCATAGGACGTATCCATCCAGCAGGAATGTTTGTAAATTGTACAGTCTGATGTTTGGTCCCCTAATGTTTTTAATTTTAGTTGTGCATGCTGTATACTACAGATTTTATTTTTTATTGGTTGAAGGTTGACCTTTTGGCCCCAAATTGGAAGATTCTGAGTTGACTCTGCTTCCCTTCCTGTGTTGTTTGTCACGGTATAAGTCTGCATTTTTCATGACACAGAGACATGAAGGAATGTCGCAGCATTGTGCAACACTCTTAGAAAACTCCTTTTTAATTAAAAAAATTAAATGTTATTATGCACATATAATATTCACATATAATAGTGGCTTGCTGCCACATTTTGGCTGGCCAGGAGCGGCTGCTTAGAAATTTAACTATAAATAAATAATAAAGAAATAAACAAAAACCACACGAGAAAAACACAACAGAACAAAATCATCCAATAACAGAGATAGCAATAAACCATCGTAAAACGGTATTGTTCCGGCTGGGAAAGAAGCACGTGAAAGAAGAAGAAGAAGAAGAAGAAGAAGAAGAAGAAGAAGAAGAAGAAGAAGAAGAAGAAGAAGAAGAAGAAGAAGAAGAAGAAGAAGAAGAAGAAGAAGAAGAAGAAGAAGAAGAAGAAGGCGACTACCATCTGATGAAAGAAATTCTTAAATGCCATAGCTTCTGGAAATTCCATCAGATACCATTCCAGATTATCATCAATTCATCTTTTCTTTTTTCTCCCTGTGAATTAATCCAAATTTATTTGTATGTTTCTTAAGGGCTGCTCTATACAGTCTCTCTAAGGAGACCCCTATACTGTTCTTCCTGCATTGGCTAATCTAGCTGCAACTAAAAGATCATTAGTCAGCATTTTTAATGTTTACATTAGGAGTTTTCATTAAGATATAGGTCAAGCGTGGCCAATTCAGCAGTAGGAGTCTTCCTGAACTCTATGGCTTTTACTATAGAGATTGAGGAGAATCCTAGAGCACCACATGATGGGGTGACGTGAAGTGTAACTGTATGGCATTGGTTGGTCAGGGTTTGTTCCCCCATGCCTCCATCGCTGTAGGAACTGGGGTTGGTAACCCTTCCAACTGCATATGCAAAAGGCTCTGTGCCATACAAAACACAACCACCCAGGGGTCCTACAGCACCAGTTTACTTTGGAAACAAAGGCACTTCAATTTGTAATGCCCAAATCCGAGAAGAAATCAAGACACCGAGAATTTTGGAAGCACCCTCCAGAAGCACAGTGCAGATGAGAAAACATTTATTTATCTATCTATTTATTATATTTGTATTCTGCCCTCCCTTGTGGCTCATAGAATCATAGAATCATAGAGTTGGAAGGGCCATACAGGCCATCTAGTCGAACCCCCTGCTCAATGCAGGATCAGCCCTAAGCATCCTAAAGCATCCAAGAAAAGTGTGTATCCAGCCTTTGCTTGAAAACTGCCAGTGAGAGGGAGCTCACCACCTCCTTAGGCAGCCTATTCCACTGCTGAACTACTCTGACTGTGAAAATTGTTTTCCTGATATCTAGCCTATATCGTTGTACTTGAAGTTTAAACCCATTACTGCGCGTCCTTTCCTCTGCAGCCAATGGGAACAGCATCCTGCCCTCCTCCAAGTGACAACCTTTCAAATACTTAAAGAGGGCTATCATGTCCCCTCTCAACCTCCTTTTCTCCAGGCTGAACATTCCCAAGTCCCTCAACCTATCTTCATATTGGTGATCAGCAATTCCCTGGGGATGCAAGGAAGGGCCACAAGAGACAAACCCTGGCACATCCCTTCCTGCCCACCCACTCACCATCTGCCTACGTTCATAAAATCAGCATTTCTGTCAGATGACTATCAAACCTCTGCTGGAAAAGCTTCCAAAGAAGGTGAACCCACCACCTCCCAAGGAAGCCTGTTCCACTGAGGAACTGCTGTAACTGCGAGGAACTTCTTCCGGGTGTTTAGCCGAAAATTCTTCTGAATTAATTTCAACCCATTGGTTTTGGTCTGACTCCTTGGGGCAACAGAAAACAACTCTGCTCCATTTTCTCAATGACAGCCCTTCAAGAATGCTTAGGGCTGATCCTGCGTTGAGCAGGGGGTTGGACTAGATGGCCTGTATGGCCCCTTCCAACTCTATGATTCTGTGATTCTATGATTCTAAGTATTTGAAGATGGTTATCATATGACCTCTTAGTCATCTGCTCTCCAAGCTAAGCAGATTCCTTCAGGCAGTGAAAAGCAGGGTATAAAATCCAACTCCATCTTCTGCTTGGCTCAGTGGGGAAACCACCATGTTCTTGGGCCAGAGAGCACCTCTGAGACTCTTTCCGGTATGGAGGAAGCCACAATCCTGATCTGAATTGGGCCACTGTGTGTAAGGCAATGACTGTAAACTGGATGCGGGAACCTAAATCTACCCCGTTAACTGTACAGTGTGTGCATTTTTAGGGATCCTTAGTAGAAAGTCTTAGAGCGTATCTAACAGTGTTTGCCAAAAAGGCAGGGCTGTCCATGAGAAAGCCCATATTTTTCTCAAACCTCTAAAAAAAATGGTGTTTTTCTTTTAGAAAAAAACACAATTTTTTCCCCCAAGAGTAACTTTTTAAAAAAGTTACATAATGGAGATTTACATCGTCATTTTACAAGCTTCGTTGCTTGTGAAAGGAGGCAGGATCAAAGTCGGGGATACTCCTAATCTGCAAAAATGGAGATATGATTAATTTCCCAGCGACTGGTGGGAAGTGGCAAAGTCGCACACAAGCAGACACGTTTCTCCCTCCGCCTGACTGACGGATCGTTTGTGGCGACGCTGTTGTGCCTCCAGAGGTTAAAGCTGAAGGTGAAAGATAACGTGGGTGAAATACAAAAAAAGCCCCTCTGTCCTCTTGCAGGAGCCGCGAGAAAGCCATGTAAATCTTGGCAGGAGGAACAACTTTTCAGGAAGCTGACGGGGGAGGAGAAGCAGGAGCCCAAACAATGGGGAACAAATTATGTTCTTTTGCTCTTTATCCTTTAATTGGGCGGGAAACGGTGATAACCAAAAAGGTTAATTCAATCGTATTTTGAGCTTCGGGAACGGTAAGAAGTAGAAAACAGGCAGAAGAACGTAGAAAGAGCCCTGATGGATCAGACCAGTGGTCCATCTAGTCCAGCAGCTTATCTCACGCAGTGGCCAACCAGTTCCTTTGGATGGCCTACAGTATGGCATAGAGACTGAGGCCTTCTTCTGATTGGGCCAAGGGACCAAGCCCTATGAAGATAGGTTGAGGGACTTGGGAATGTTCAGCCTGGAGAAAAGGAGGTTGAGAGGGGACATGATAGCCCTCTTTAAGTATTTGAAAGGTTGTCACTTGGAGGAGGGCAGGATGCTGTTTCTGTTGGCTGCAGAGGAGAGGACACGCAGTGATGGGTTTAAACTTCAAGTACAACGATATAGGCTAGATATCAGGAAAAAATTGTTCACAGTCAGAGTAGTTCAGCAGTGGAATAGGCTGCCTAAGGAGGTGGTGAGCTCCCCCTCACTGGCAGTCTTCAAGCAAAGGTTGGATACACACTTTTCTTGGATGCTTTAGGATGCTTTAGGATGCGTTGAGCAGGGGGTTGGACTAGATGGCCTGTATGGCCCCTTCCAACTCTATGATTCTATGATTCTATGATTCTATGATATTGTCTCCTGGCTCTGGGATTCAGAGGTTTAGTGGTGGTTCCCCTCAGTCACCAGGGTTAGTAACCCTGCATGGACTACAATTCCCATGAGCCCCAGCCAGTATGCATTCATGAGAATGGTAGGCCATGGACATCTGGAGAACCACAGTTCGACTACCCTGGCTGGTAACCATTGATATATGTCTAATCCCCTTTGAAAACTGTTTACTCCTATGGCCATCACCACATCCGCTGGCTGAAAATTCCACATTTGAATCACTCTCTGTGTAAAGTTATATCTTTTGTCCATCATGACCCTACTGCCCATCAGCTTCTCAGAGTATTTTAATTCCATTGCTGGAATTAAATATATAGAGACTCACATTGTCTTGTTTTGTACTACCCCTTTCCAACCAAGGGCAATAATAATACAATCCTAAGCACACTTGTACTTTTCTAAGTTTGTTGAAGTCAGTGGCTTAGAAAGGTGTACCTCTGTTTATGACGATGTAATTCATCACCTTCTGCATCCAGCATAATTCTAAAAAATAGGAAAAGCCCTGCTGGATCAGACCAGTGGTCCATCTAGTGCAGCATCCCGTCTCCCACAGTGGCCAACCAGTTCTTCTGGACGGCCAACAGCAGAACATGGAGGCTAAGACCTTCCCCTGATGTAAGCCGCCCAGAGCTGCAAAGAAATGGGTGGTACAGAAATATTAATTAATTAATTAATAATATCAGAAGAGCCCTGCTGGGTCAGAGCAGTGGTCCATCTAATCCAGCATCTTATCTCACACAGTGGCCAACCAGTTCCTCTGTTGGGCCAACAGCAGAACATGGAAGCTAAGACCTTCCCCTGATAAGAACATCAGAAGAGCCCTGCTGGGTCAGAGCAGTGGTCCATCTAGTCTAACCTACTGTCTCCCACAGTGGCCAACCAGTTCCTCTGGAGGGCCAACAGCAAAACATGGAGGCTAAGACCTTCCCATGATAAAAACATCAGAAGAGTCCTGTTTGATCAGAGCAGTGGCTTCTTCTTTCATGCAGTGGTCTATCAGTTTCATCTGAAAATGCACAATCAGGGCTTGGAGACAAAGCTTTCCCCTGATGCTGCCTCCCAGCACTTGAGATTCTAAAGGTGCCCCCAAGCTCAGAAAGGTTGGGGACTCTCGAATCAGAGGGATTCCTCACTTTGTCATTGGGTTTCCCCATTAAAAATTAACTATATAAACCCACCTTTATCTCAATGGTGAATCTCAATGCGGCTAATTCTTAATGGGTTTGTTACCCATTTTAATCTGTTTGTTATGTGTTCAAAATTTAAATTAATCTTACATCCAACCCTGAGCCGGCTTGCCGGGTGTTCTAAAAATCAGATAGATGGATGGATGGACGGACGGACACGGACACGGACACGGACACGGACACGGACACGGACACGGACACGGACACGGACACGGACACGGACGGAGGGAGAGAGGGAGGGAAAAGTAGATGATAGATAGATGGATGGATGGATGGATGGATGGATGGATGGATGGATGGATGGATGGAAGGACGGACGGACGGACGGACGGAGGGAGGGAGGGAGGGAGGGAGGGAGGGAGGGAGGGAGGGATAGACAGACGGACCGACGGACAGAGGGAGGGAGGGAGGGAAAGATAGATAGATAGATAGATAGATAGATAGATAGATAGATAGATAGATAGATAGATAGATGGACGGACGGACGGACGGACGGACGGACGGACGGACGGACGGACGGACGGACGGACACGGACACGGACACGGACACGGACACGGACACGGACACGGACACGGACACGGACACGGACACGGACATGGACACGGATGGACACGGACGGAGGAAGAGAGGGAGGGAAAGGTAGATGATAGATGGATGGATGGATGGATGGATGGATGGATGGATGGATGGATGGATGGATGGATGGATGGATGGATGGATGGATGGAAGGACAGACGAACGAAGGGAGGGAGGGAGGGAGGGATAGACAGACGGACCGATGGACAGAGGGAGGGAGGGAGGGAGGGAAAGGTAGATAGATAGATAGATAGATAGATAGATAGATAGATAGATAGATAGATAGATAGATAGATAGATAGATAGATAGATAGATGGACGGACGGACGGACGGACGGACGGACGGACGGACGGACGGACGGACGGACGGACGGACGGACGGACGGACGGAGGGATGGACAGACAGACCGACGGACAGAGGGAGGGAGGGAAAGGTAGATAGATAGATAGATAGATAGATAGATAGATAGATAGATAGATAGATAGATAGATAGATAGATAGATAGATAGATAGATAGATAGATAGATAGATAGATAGATAGATAGATAGATAGATAGATAGATAGATAGATAGATAGATAGATAGATAGATAGATAGATAGATAGATAGATGGGAGGGAGGGAGGGAGGGAGGGAGGGAGGGATAGACAGACGGACCGACGGACAGAGGGAGGGAGGGAAAGGTAGATAGATAGATAGATAGATAGATAGATAGATAGATAGATAGATAGATAGATAGATAGATAGATAGATAGATAGATAGATAGATAGATAGATAGATAGATAGATAGATAGATAGATAGATAGATAGATAGATAGATAGATAGATAGATAGATAGATAGATAGATAGATAGATAGATAGATAGATGGGAGGGAGGGAGGGAGGGAGGGAGGGAGGGAGGGAGGGAGGGATAGACAGACGGACCGACGGACAGAGGGAGGGAGGGAAAGGTAGATAGATAGATAGATAGATAGATAGATAGATAGATAGATAGATAGATAGATAGATGGACGGACGGACGGACGGACGGACGGACGGACGGACGGACGGACGGACGGACGGACGGACGGACGGACGGAGGGAGGGAGGGAGGGATAGACAGACGGACCGACAGACGGAGGGAGGGAGGGAAAGGTAGGTAGGTAGGTAGGTAGGTAGGTAGGTAGATAGATAGATAGATAGATAGATAGATAGATAGATAGATAGATAGATAGATAGATAGATAGATAGATAGATAGATAGATAGATAGATAATTTATTTAATTTATATACCATCCTCCCATACGGCGATGTATACATTATAATCTAGATTGGCCTTTGGGATGTAAAGCCCGGCTCATGCCCTCGAAGCCACGATGCCCTGTGTCTGTGACTTCCCCCAGCTATATCTCGGCATTACTTATTACTTGAAGAAGAGCTTCATGAAAACTGACAGGGAAAATCACAGCCCATTCGGCCTAACCACTGGCAGGGGGAAATTGCTGCCGCAATCACCGGAACAAGCTGGTGATTAGGCATCTCGCCCAAGACGCTGGCCCTAGAAATCCGCCTCCGTGCAATCAGTGTTGCTTGTACTCACAAAAGATTTGTTGTGTGAGCCTGTCCCAAGAGAGATGGTTCCCTCTACAGTCCTGCATTTCTTTGGGCATCTATTATGCCAGCTTTTCCCTTAGACCCATAATAACCACTAGCCCAGTGAAACTTTCAGTAGCTTGTCTGCCCTCAGCTTGGTGTACTGGTTAGGAGTGTGGATTTCTCATCTGGTGAGCCGGGTTTGATTCCCCGCTCCTCCTCCACATGCAGCCAGCTGGGCGACCTTGGGCTTGTCACAGTCCTGTTAGAGCTGTTCTGATTGAGCAGTAATATCAGGGCTCTCTCAGCCTCCCCTCCCTCACAGGGTGTCTGTTGTGGGGAGAGGAAGGGAAGGCAAGTGTAAGCCGCTTTGAGCCTCCTTCGGGTAGAGAAAAGAGGCATATAAGAACCAATTCTTCTTCTTCTTCAGTAATATCAGGGCTCTCTCAGCCTCACCCACCCCACAGGGTGCCTGTTGTGGGGAGAGGAATGGGAAGGTGACTGTAAGCCTCTTTGAGCCTCCTTCGGGTAGAGAAAAGAGGCATATAAGAACCAATTCTTCTTCTTTTTCAGTGATATCAGGGCTCTCTCAGCCTCACCTCCCTCACAGGGTGTCTGTTGTGGGGAGAGGAAAGGGAAGGCGATTGTAAGCTACCTGGAGACTTCTTCAGGCAGTGAAAAGCAGGGTATAAAACCCAACTCTTTTTCTTCTTCATATATATATCATGACGAGCTGTGTTAGTCTCCCTGAAGCAGTATTCTTAAATTAGAAATATTGGGCAATTTTATATTATTAAGATCTCAGAGACTATATGAAGTTTTCTCAGTCAGGGTTTTGTGAAACCCCGGGGTTTCTTGACAGCTCTGGAAGGATTTTCTGAGTAGGTGGGAGTTAATTTTTAAAAATATATATTTAATTTCCTGAACATTTATCAGGTTACAAGACCATATATGGTCATGTTAAGCCCTCCTTCAAGAATGGCCAATGAAAAGCCTGGAGGGGTAGGAAGGGGAGGAGCCCCAGGTGGGCGTGTCCACAGCTCTGCTTCCCAACCATATTTTGCAGGTTCGCACCACTTCTGGGGTTTCTCGAAGCCTGAAGAATGTTTCAAGGGCTTCTCAATGCTATAAAGCAGGGGTAGTCAAATTGCGGCCCTCCAGATGTCCGTGGACTACAATTCCCAGGAGCCCCTGCCAGCAAATGCTGGCAGGGGCTTCTGGGAATTGTAGTCCACGGACATCTGGAGGGCCGCAGTTTGACTACCCCTGCTATAAAGGTTGAGAAAGGCTGGATGGTTTCTTAAGGTGGTTGTGCTGGAGAAGGGAAGGGAAGGCTAATCGTAGGGGGAACGGCTTTTAAAAACTTGAAGGGCACAGATAAGAATTGTCAAAGCAATGGGATTTCCTGTGGTTATGTATGAATGTGAAAGCTGGACCCTGGGAAGCTGAAGAGGAGTACTGAAAAGACCATTGGTCTGCAAGAAGGACAAATCGATCTGTTCTGGATCTAATTAACCCCAACTGCTTTCTTGAGGCAATGATCTGTAAACAAAAACCCTCCTACTTTGGTCACATAATGCGCGCAAAGGATGGATCAGGACAGAATGATAATGCTTGGCAAGAAACAGTTTAGCCTGGAGAGAAGGCGACTAAGAGGTGGTGCGAGAACCATCTTCAAATACTTGAAGGGCTGTCCTAGAGAAGATGGAGCAGAGTTTTTTCCTGCTGCCCCAGAGGGTTGGACCAGAACCAATGGGACAGATGTTCTAAGAACTGGAGTATGGGAGAGCTAGGCACCGTCTGAACCTTTCTGCTCTGGGAATTTCTGGCTGCGCTTCTGCTGCTAGCACCAGTCCCTCCCGAGTGTATTAATCTATTCAGTCTGGCAACCAGAACGGCCAATGAATGGGGTTGAGTACTCAGCTTTAAGTCCCGGGGTGGTGCTCATGGCAGCCACGTGGCAGTTGAATTCCGGCACATCTCTGACTTTTTGACGCAGGAGATGTGTTAGCCGTTCCCCAGATTAACGATTTGTCTTCTGGAAATGCACGGTCCTGCTGAAATAGATTTACGACCTTTAGGTTTTGTTAAAAAATAGGACAGACAGGTAGATTGTATGGATTTTGCCATCACGAGTTGCTGCCGTTCTCATTGATTTCCTCTAGGAATGTACAAGGTCTGAACTTTTGAGAGCTGCTGTGTTGGCTAGACACTAGTCCAGGGGAGAAGAAAGGGAAGGCGACTGTAAGCCGCTTTGAGCCTCCTTCGGGTAGGGAAAAGTGACATATAAGAACCAACTCTTCTTCTTCAGTAATCTCAGGGCTCTCTCGGCTTCACCTCCCTCACAGGGTGTCTGTTGTGGGGAGAGGAAAGGGAAGGTGACTGTAAGCCGCTTTGAGCCTCCTTTGGGTAGGGAAAAGCGGCATATAAGAACCAACTCTTTTTCTTCTTCTTCTTCTTCTTCTTCTTCTTCTTCTTCTTCTTCTTCTTCTTCTTCTTCTTCTTCTTCTTCTTCTTCATAAATCAGTGGGAGAGCTCATGTCAGGCTGTAGAGCAGGGGTGGGCAAACTGTGACCCTCCAGATGTCCATGGACTACAATTCCCATGAGCCCCTGCCAGCAAATGCTGGCAGGGGCTCATGGGAATTGTAGTCCATGGACATCTGGAGGGTCACAGTTTGCCCACCCTTGCTGTAGAGTGGCTAGCTCTCTATTGAGACATTCCAGGAGATTTTGGGGGTGAAGTCTGGGGAGGTTGAGGTCTGGGGACCTTCAGCAAGGTATAATGCCATGTAATGCCTGCCATCTGAAGCAGCCATTTTCTCTAGGGCAGAGGTGGCTAAACTGTGGCTCTCCAGATGCTCATGGACTACAATTCCCATGAGCCCCTGCCAATTAACCATGCTGACTTCTCCTGGATGCTTTGGGTTGATCCTGCTTTGAGCAGAGGGGTTGGACTAGATGGCCTTAGGGTCCATTACAACTCTATGGTTCTGATTCAGTGGTATCCACCCAGTCGTACACTTTCCAGTATGTGACCTCTCTTTCTCTGCTTTGACTGCCTGTTTCTAATTCCCATTTTTATGGGTGGGTGGAATTATACTTTGGTAGGAGTTCTGAAGGTGTTATAATGATCATAAAAGCCAAACGTTATGCAGCCGAACATCTCGCTGAGCCCCAAATTAATTTCATAATCCTCCAAACTGCCTCTTACCCAGAGACATTCAAGCAACGTAGGTGGTTTTCGCTGGGCTCAAGCCACACGATGAATAGAGAGAGGATAAAATGTCAGGCAGTTCTCTGAAAGTACAAAAATTAATATTATGGGGGGAAAGGGCATGGGACAGAGGGCTTGTTTAATGGCAAATAAATCAGTGCAAATGGCTGGAGGAAGATCACACTGGAAAAAAATTATGAGTTTCAGTCTTGGGGAGGGCATGTTGATCTCATTCTCTTGGCACCAGGTCCAAAAATGAAAGTCACTGGTCCAGTCTGCCGCAACAATAACTGCAAAGACAGGCAAGCAAAGTACTTTGCACGCTGACTCAAAACTTAGGGCCATTCCGCACCGGGATCCATGTAGCAAATTGTTTGCTGAACGAAAAATCGCCATTTTAAATAGTGGAATTTGTCGTTATGCATACCTGCCTTTGTAGTGGAATCCAGTTGCGTTTCTATTGTTTCCCACAGGGTTCCGGTCTCAGCAAAAATCGCTAGAAAGGAAGTGCTATTGCTGAGCTGTGTCCCGCCCCTGGCCGTAAAGCAGCCAATAGGCGGCCGTTAGCATGCTCCCAAACAGCCCCTTTCCCTTTAAGGAAGGTTTTTTAAAAAAACACACACCTGTTGCAACGAATCTGCGTTGATTCATTGCAACAGAGAGACCCATCCAGCTAGCAGGTGATGTTTGAGCTGCCATTTCAGCGTTGCCACGCTCCCCCCGAGTGGAAAAAAAAAATCCTCCCCCCTCACGGGCGCGATTTTCGGCCGAAAACAGTGTGAAAAATAAAGTGAAAATAAACTAGCAAACGGGCCTCTATGATGCTTGTGCTTGGTGACTTTAAACAGAGGGACAGCAGCCGGGGAAGCCTCGCTGGGTAAACGAAGGCTTGCCAGTGCGTTGATCTCCGCTCGCTCGGAGAAAAAAAATGGCGATTGCTTCGCCGGAAGATCAGAGGAGAGAGCCAGGGGGAGGGACTTTGCAGAAACTGCAACAATGGTAACGCACAGAACTTTCCCGCGAGTGTTGCAGATTGGTTGCAGGAGTGTAGTGCTTTCCGGAGGGTGAATCCACTTTTTGGGATTTCCCTGAAAGCGCTACAACGAAGCACTTTTTGCGGATCGGTTTCAGGAGTGTTGCAGATTGTCAACGACGTTGTGCATAACGGCAAAACTGTAGCGATTTCAATTAGTAACCATTGTGCTATTTTGGATGAATGCGGAACGGCCCTTAGTAATGCTGAGCCCCAACCTGGCTTTTTGGTGGTGTGTATATGTAGATTCAGGTGGATCACCATGTTGGTCTGAAGTAGCAGGGCAAAATGGGACTCCAAAAGGACCTTTAAGACCAACAAAGTTCTGTTCAAGGCATGAGCTTTTGCATGTATGCCCATGAAAGACAGTAAGGGTCTGAGGAAGAGTGCATGCACATGAAAGATCATGCCTTGAATGAAATGTTGTTGATCTTAAAGGTGCCTTTGGAATCACATTTGGAACCTATGTGGATGACATTGAACCAAGCAGTTCTGAAACTGATTTTTTTAAACTAGACTAATGTTGTGTATGTGGACATTCAACTCCTACAGACTGTATGCAAATGAAGGACTGTAATCAAGCCAATCGCTGACCAAATTGAGACTTTGAGAATGAACCAATCCGAGGACTCCATTAAGGGCCAGTTGGATTCTTTGGCGGTCTGTCTGACATGTATATAAATTCCATGGGTTCTCATGTTTGCAATTTGTTGTTTCATACTGGAGTTGGAGTTAATAAAGAGCAGATTGTTTTTGAAGAAGTGTCTCTGCATCTACTAAAAATGAAGACTTAACAACTGATTTGTGTTCTAAAACAGATTTTGATTTATTTGCTTTATTTATAGCTAGGAAGGTTTCTGCAAGTTCTGGGGAGAGAGAGCTGGTGCAAGCCATGGCACCCGCTCTGGTTTTGGGTAAAACTCTACCACATGGGTGAGTCTTAGTGTTGCTATGGCAGAAACCAGGCCTGAGGTCAGTTTTCTCTGCATAGACATTGAAGTCACCAGAATTACCAGTCTAGGGAACTGCAAGGCCTACATGGCTACCAGCTGTATAGGGGATTGGTCAGACTCCACCTGGAGTATTGTGTGCAGTTCTAGAGGCCTCCCTTCAAAAAGGGTTTGGTCAAAATGGAGAGGGTAGAGCAACGAGAGATTTCACAACCAGAGTAGTTCAGCAGTGGAATGGGCTGCATGGCCCCTTCCCACTTTAGAATTCTATGAGTCTAGTTCAGCAGTAGAATCAGCTGCTTAAGGAGGTGGGGAGCTCCCCCTCACTGGCAATCTTCAAGCAGCAGCTGGACATATGCTTATCCTGGATGCTTTAGGCTAATCCTGCATTGAGCAGGAGGTTGGACTAGATGGCCTGTAGGACCCCTTCAGACTCTAGGATTCTATGATTTAGCTAGACTCTCCCATGCATCCCCCATCAGGTCACATATTCAGTGTCTGGGATCTTTGGAGCAGGGAGTGCCTTGAAAGAGAAGGCAGATCAATATTGCAACTCCCTGACCTTTTGTCCATGATTGGTGAAGGACCAAGAAACTGCATTGAGCTAGGCTTTTCTGGGTGACAGTTTCACCCTCTCTCACCCAGGTCTCAGGCACACATGCCACGTCCGTATTTTAATCTGCAAAACCATTCTGCAGAGCACCAGTATTATGCACTTGGCATTGCCCTGCACCAGAGTCTGAGAAAGGATATAATTTCTCGCCCTGCCACCTTCGTAACTCCAGATGGGACAAAGGTTAGAAAGGGTGCGAGCGTTCCCATATTTATTTATTTTATTGATTTGTGCATTGGTTTTCACCGTCTCGGGGAGGTGAACAACAGTCGAACTTGTATCTCTGTAAAACAGTAGAACTACATTAACAAGCAACAGTATCAATAAAACTTTAAAAGCCGTACATTGCAAACAGCTCTCTGCACCAGTAATTGTTTACTGACTTACAATGAGGGAAATGGCTAGCAGAGATATCAACAGGAGGAAGAGCTGGAGGATGGGAAAGAGGGGGTAGGAGGGGAGGCCCAATTATTTGTTGGAGGATGATTTTCTCACTGGCCTCATCCATATGCCCAACAAAAGAGCTCCATCTTACAGGCCCCGCAGAATTTGGCAAGTTCTATCAGGGCCCTGATCTCCCTGGGGAGCTTGTTGCCCCAGGCACGAGCCAGAACCAAGAAAGCCCTGTGCTTGATACCAGCTATATTTCTTTAAGGCCAGGGATGCTTAGCTGGTTGGGGTTACTAGAACAAAGTGTTCTCTGGAGAACGTATTCAGAGAGGTAGATCTTCAGATACACAGGACCCCTTCATTTATACCACCTCCCACCGCCATACTTCTCTTGACCCCAATAATAGCTATCACCAGCCTCCCTCACCAGCCTCCCCACCATCCAGCCCTCTTTTCCCCTCTCCCCTTGTGTCCACCAGGCCACCCCGTCTTCATTACAGCAACTAGATTCTCATGACATGCTGTTGCTATGCTCTAATAATCCCCCAAATCTATAGATTTAGGGACTGCTATGAGTATTGTAGTAACTCTAGATGGCAGAACGCAATATGTGACATCACTTCCGGTAATTAATAGAAGTGATGTCATGGCATTGCCACCATGCCACTTTTTCTTCCAGATTTCCTCCTGTTATTACACTGGGCAGCAGTGGAAGGGAGCAGGAGGTGAATCCCTGGCGGCATTAATGTTGTGATTCCCCCAGCAGGTCTTAATATTCATATACATGCATTTACATGCATGCAGAGGTAAAACAAGATTCGTCCCTCACAAACTCTCCACTGTACAAAAGTACACTTTTCCAATCCCATTGACCTCAATAGATTTAGAAAGGTACAGTGCTTCTTAGGATTGTCCTAAGATGATTTTGCCTTTTGGTACTGTCCGTTGGGTTTGGTACTGTCCATTGGGAGGACACTTGCTTCTAGGGAGGAAAACTATGGCAAATCTAGACAGCATCCTAAAAAGCAGAGATAGCACCCTGCCAACAAAAATGCATCTAGTCAAGGCTATGGTCTTCCCAGTTGCAATGTATGGCTGTGAAAGTTGGACCATAAGGAAGGCCGAGCGTCAAAGAATTGAGGCTTTTGAACTCTGGTGCTGGAGAAGACTCTTGCGAGTCCCTTGGACTGCAAGGTGAACAAACCGGTCAGTCCTAGAGGAGATCGGCCCTGACTGCTCCTTAGAAGGCCAGATCCTGAAGATGAAACTCAAATACTTTGGCCACCTCATGAGAAGGACGGACTCCCTGGAGAAGAGCCTAATGCTGGGAGCGATGGAGGGCAAAAGAAGAAGGGGACGACAGAGAATGAGGTGGCTGGATGGAGTCACTGAAGCAGTAGGTGCAAACTTAAATGGACTCCGGGGAATGGGAGAGGACAGGAAGGCCTGGAGGATCATTGTCCATGCGCTCGCGATGGGTTGGACACAACTTCACACCTAACAACAACAACAAAGACGATTTACCATGAATTGTTCCTGATAAATATGAAGACATAGAGAACCTGCATTTTTCCAGGATAGCAGAGGAAGTTACAAAATAGTTAAGTGGGACTAGCCATTATTCTTTGGTTACACAATATGCGTCTTTAAAAAAAAAGAAGAAAAAAAATGATCATGCATCCGCAGCAGGTAATACAATGCCTTAATTTTAATGAGTCATCTCTGTAATTTGATTTCAGAAGGGGGGAAAACAATTTTAAATGTTTCCCGTCTTAATTGGGGCTGATTAGCGCTTTTGGCTGCCACAACAAGCATCCGTATCAAAGACGACGGGATGCATTTGGAACAACCGCGACTGTTTCTTTTGAAAGAAGAGAGGCGAACAGCAATTAGGAATCTATTGATTTAAAAAATTTCCCTGGGCCTTAGATCAACTTTCTGCATAAAGAGTATTAAAACGGCAACAAAACGTAGGAGGCCGGGCGATAAACTAAAAGCCCTGTGGAAGGAGACTATTTTCTGAGCACCAAAAGGTTCGATACGCCCCCGGAAATCAATTCAGAGGGATTAACTTCAGCTCAGTTGTAAACTAAGACTGGGAATTCACATTTGTTATTTTGTCTAGCCATCAATTTAGGGGGCTTAACTGTAGCTCAGTTGTGGATTGAGACTAGGAATTCATATTTATTTTTCTCGCGATGTATCAGTATCCCAAACTGGAAAAGAAAGGCCATAACTGCTAAGTCTGATGTCTTCTGATGTCATAACTGTCATAACTGCTAAGTCTGTAGGCATCATGGTACTTGCTGATGTGTTTCCTGGCAGTGGTTGCCAGCCACCAGGTGGGACCTGGGGATCTTCCAGAATAATAATAAGAGTTGGTTTTATATATCCCACTTTTCACTGCCTGAAGGAGTCTCAAAGTGGCTTGCAATCACCTTCCCTTCTTCTCCCCACAGCAGACATCCTGTGAGGTCCGTGAGGCTGAGAGACCCCTGCTCTGTGAGAACAGCACTATCAGGACTGTAACTAGCCCAAGGTCACCTAGCTGGCTGCCTGTGGAGGAGCAGGGCTTCAAGCTCAGCTCACCAGATTAGAAGGCGCCGCTCTTAACCACCACACCACACTGAATTACAATTTATCTCCAGACTACAGGTTTCGGTTCTGGTTGTTGTGAGTCTCCTGTTTGCCTGCTGTCTGGTAGTTTTAATCCCTGTTGTTTTGCTAGGAACTGAGGCTGGCATCTTCAGAGGTAGGGCACGGCAAAATGGTAATCTCTCCATGTGCTGAAGTGTGGAGTGTGTGAAGTGTGGCTGAGCATTTTACTTACTTCTCTCTCTCTCTCTCTCTGTAAAACGTATTACATTCCTGTCTTCTCCAGGAGATTCCCAGTAAAAGGTAAAGGTAAAGGTATCCCCTGTGCAAGCACTGGATCATGTCTGACCCTTGGGGTGACGCCCTCCAGCGTTTTCATGGCAGACTCAATACGGGGTGGTTTGCCAGTGCCTTCCCCAGTCATTACCGTTTACCCCCCAGCATGCTGGGTACTCATTTTACCGACCTCGGAAGGATGGAAGGCTGAGCCAACCTTGAGCCGGCTGCTAGGATCGAACTCCCAGTCTCATGGGCAAAGCTTTCAGACGGCTGCCTTACCACTCTGCGCCACAAGAGGCTCTAGTTTCCCAGTACCCCCGGAGAAAATGAATGCTTTGGAGGGTGGACTCTGTCGCATTGCACCCCACTGAAATCCCTGTCTTCACCAGACTCCATCCCCAAATTCCAAGCTGGATCTGGCAATGCTACAACCTCCATCCCTTGCTGATGGCCAGGAGGGGGTCAGCAACTGTATTCCAGGCATCTGCTTGCTCCTTCCTCTCTTCTTTAAAGTATCTCCTCTCTCCGACAAATAGTCCTGGCTTTCTTCCATTTCGTCCTAGCGAGAAGTGGACAGACCTGGACAATACTTTTCGTTCTGCAGGGAATACCCGTCCAGAAATATCTATAGCATGGGTGGGCAAATTGTGGCTGTCCAGATATCTGTAGACTACAATTCCCATGAGCCTCTGCCAGCATACTGATGGAAGGGAACTGTAGTTCATGGATATCTGGAGAGCCACAGTTTGTCCACCCCTGAAGATTCTATAGGAAGATACTTGGCCTGGAACCTCTGAACAATTTGTGACTGGCCCTGACCACTACCCAGGGGCAGCCATTTTGTAGTGTGATATACTGCATTCTCAACAATTCCAGAGTGCCTACATCAATGGTGGCCAGACTGGCTCTCTGGATGTCCATAAACTACAATTCCCATGAGCCCCTTCCATCAGTGTGCTGGCAGAGGCTTATGGGAATTGTAGTCCACAGATATCTGGACAGCCACAATTTGGCTGGCAAGTGTTCATGGTAATCATAATCTATGGTCTTCTGGAGAGCCACAATCTGGCCACCTCTGGCCTACAGGCTCTGGGGACTCCTAACGTATCTACATCCAGATTGGAAGAATGTGGTGGATCCAGGGGTAGTCAACCTGTGGTCCTCCAGATGTCCATGGATTACAATTTCCATGAGCCCAATTTCCATGAGGCTCGTGGGAATTGTAGTCCATGGAACCTAGAGGACCACAGGTGGACTACCCCTGCATTTAAGGATAGGTTAATATGAAATTTAAGGTAGTTCAAAAGGCGTACTGAGTCCAGCATGGTGCCATAGGTAGGGTATTGACCTTTGACTCGAAGACCAGGTTGTTGGGAAAGACCTTCGGTGGCCTGAGATCCAGAAGAGGTGGTGACCGTCAAATGGACAACCAAAGGAAATCCTATGCCGAGATTCTGAGCCTATTGATTTGAATAGGCGTAGAATCGAGTAACTCTGCATAGGATTGCTCTGGGGGAAAAATATTTAAATTATTGAAATTAAAAGGATTTCAAAATCTCATGAAGGCTTTTAAAACAGAAAGCCGGAGAAGATTCGTTCTAAAAAAGAAAGAAAAAAAATAGCCTAACCCCATTGTTTCCCAAGCGGCTAAACTGTCACACCAAATCCCTTTTCTCTGTCTTTTTCCTTTCTTTCTGCAGTGTATAAAAATGGGATTTGAGCGTACGGGTCTCCTGTGAGAAAATCTTTGTTGACAGGAAATCTCTGGCTCAGCATATGTTCACGCGAACAAAAGCAACTAAAAATATTTCAGCCTTAGAAGAGACTCTTAGATATGGGGAGCGTGCGATCAGATGTTAACTTTCACTAAGGAACAAGACCCTCTAAGCCGGACTCATTGCTTTTAATGGGCTTTTCTGTATTGTGGTGAATTCTGAGACATGCAGAGCAAGGCCTGGATGTGTCTCAAAGGGTGATGCTTACAGCATGAAAACATCTTTCTCGTCTTTTACTGAACTCGATTTGAATTGTAGGGGACGCTTGCCGTGTATGAGAAACTAGGGCTGATTCTGCACTGAGTTTGTTTTTCCCATTGTGGATCCTGCTGAATTCAGATTGATTTGAACTCAGGTCTTCCTCCCCCTGCCTGGAATTGGAACAGAAAGCCTTCTGCACTTGACTGGGGAGGGGAGCCAAGTGCAGCTGAGTCTCTTTCTTTCCTTGAATGAAGGGTGGGGAGAAGATTGGAGACAGCAGAGGAGGGGGAATAAATCCAAGAGGATTTGAATGAAGAGTGGGGAATAAATCCAAGTAAGGGCTTCTGGAGCGGAGTCACTTTAAAACAGGAAGGGAAGCCTTGCAACCAGGAACCAGGAAGTCTTTGCAAAAAGCAGAAATATACACACATACTGATGGCAATTTTTCTGATATTGAGGGTTATATCAACTTCTGGATATCGTGAGGGAAAGGTATGGTCACTCCGCATCAATCATGCATGTTGCAGAGGGAAAGTTGAAATTGGCCAACATCCAATGGAAATCGAATTCAGTGTAGACTGCAGGGAATTTAGTTGACGTGGGGGTGGGTGAAAAGCTCCATGCAGACTACGCCTAGATTAACTGGCTCCAGGTTTGGAAATAAATACCTTGATATTTTGGGGGAGTAGCCTGAAGATGGTAGGGTTTGAGGAGGGAAGGGTCCTCAGCAAGGTGGAGAACTACATGGAGAACGGTACTGACTAGATATCGGAGGGTGGGGGAGGGAATTTCACAGTCAGAGTAGTTCAGCCATGGAATGGGCTTCCTAAGGAGGTGGGGAGCTCTCCCTCACTGGCAATCTTCAAGCCACAGCTGGACAGATCCTTCTCCTGGATGCTTTAGGCTGATCCTGCATTGAGCAGGGGGTAGGACTAGATGGCCTTTATGGCCCCCTTCCCACTCTAGGATTCTATGAATCTAGTTCAGCCGTGGAATGGGCTTCCTAAGGAAGTGGGGAGCTCCCCCTCCCTGGCGGTCTTTAAGCAGCAGCTGGACAGATCCTCCTCCTGGATGCTTGAGGCTGATCCTGCCCTGAGCAGGAGGGGGGACTACAGTACAGAAGCCACCAAGGAAGACTCTGCAGAGGCAGGCAATGACAAAACCCCTTTGCTTCTTTGCATTACTTGCCTTGAGACCTTCTTGCAGGGGTTGCCACCCGTTAGTAACGGTTTGGCAGGTCTTGACATCCCCAAACTGGGCTATTCTGTAACTGGGGGGGGGGGGACTGGTACTCAATTCTCCCAAAGTGTACTCCAGCACAAGTGTATTGTGCCCTGTGGCTGCAAGCCAGAGAGAGGTTTTCATAAAGGGCGGCGGAGAAGAGAGCAAAATCCCAGAGCGTTCGGATATGCTGCAAGCTGCCCATCTCATCTCCCGCTCCTTTGGCACCTGCTGTAATAATCTGAATGAATGATACCGGCCAGAAGTCTGGGACCGCATTACCCGCTTGACGAATGGGAATGGCTGCCTGCTGCCAAGATGCCATCTGTGAGAATCAAATGTATTCACCGATGCCTGGAAACCCTGCCAGAGCTCAGCCGACCTTAAAGGAAATGAACCCCTCTCTTCTGGAAGCGTGGACTGTCTCTCTCTCTCTCTCTCTCTCTCTCTCTCTCTCTCTCTCCCTCTCCCTCAAATACAGATTTTTTTTTTAAAAGCCCTTTTGGAAACTGCCAATCGTGAACTCAAACTCCAGAACACAGAAGCTGAGTTACAACACTATCCCCTTGTTTCGATCCTTACTCAATTTAAGCAGATTGACTGGGAACATGTTAGCCATGTGGTGCTCATGGAGTGGACACAGAGGGTAACCTCCTGGAGTTACAGGCCTTTTAAGGCAGCAATCCCCAACCTTTTTCAGCCTGGAGACCAGGGGGGGGGGAGAGGGAGCCCTGGGGACTGGGGGGGGGCGCAGGCCTTGGCCACAGCCCGGTGTTTGGGGAGCACCGTTTTAAGGTACAAAGGTTGGCAGAATATGTAACTGGGGGGGGGGGGGGGGAGTGTGTGAAGAAGTATGGCTATATATTCGGTCCCATTTCTGCACACATTACACAAACACCCACAAGAACTGAAGAGAGCATAAGGGAAGCCATGCTGGATCAGGCCAATGGCCCATCCGGTCTAATACTGTGTGTCACGCAGTGTCCAAAATCCCAGAAAAACCGCAGTTTGGCCACCCCTGTAATTTCTCAACCCAGAGCCGGCAGCCTTACCCTCACCCCGTGCTGGTGGCCGGGGGGAATGGCAACCCTCAACCCGCCTAGTACTCCTGGCCAAACACTTCCTTTGCTTCTGGCTTAGCCTGCTGCTCCGCCCGAGCTCTCTTTCAGTAACGCCGGCCCAGCAGTGTGCGCAGAAGGGCTCTTGGCGTCTCCAATTCCAGAACTGGCGTCCAGCGGGTTGGCCTCCCTTTTTTGGCACTCCTGCGTGGCTCGTTTGCGGCAGGCCCAGATTGCCCCGAATGCTCTCCGTGCCATGCGGCCATTGTGACATTGTCGATTCACGCGGGAAGAGCCACATGAGCTCTGCCGTCTCCGGCCCGACAAACAAACAAAGCCGTCGTACTCTCGGCTTGGAGGGCTTTTTGTCCCTTTCCGTATTCTCTTTGCAGCGTTCTGCAAAGTAAGCACCGCCAGGTCCGTGCATAATTTATTCCCAGAGAGGAATCTGGTTAGCCTGATATATTGTTGCTCGCCTGGAATAGGGGGGGGCGGGAGTTTCTGGCGAAGATTGGACAGCTGGCGACTCTGTCTTGTCTGCACTGTAGAATTCTTTTTTTTTTTTCCCCTCCCCAGCTGGGAAGTTCGGTCCCCTTGATGTATGAGTCATTTAGCAGAGAGCAAGATTGATTTTGCTCCCCCAGGCTGGGAGAGACGGCAGCCCCGTTGTCGTAAAGAAGCAAGGTGTTTACTCTGGTTTGATGCTAGGGCCAAGAAGGGTCCGAGCGAGCCAGGGGGACTAGTGCACCTGTAAGTGGTCTGGCCAGTTGCAAAGGAGGGGGAAAGGAGAAGGGGAGCCGGAGGATTGGCATAGGCCGGCCGCACTCTGGTGCTTTTTCATTAAAGCCTGTGTTCATTAAAGCTGGCCCTGCCCAGGTTGGATCGTGCACTTTTGATGCACTTTAAAAGTACATATTCTAAGGCAGTGGCCCCCAACCTTTTTATCACCGGGGACCACTCAACGCTTGACAATTTTACTGAGGCCCGGTGGGGGGGGGTAGTTTACTCCTCTACTCTCAACCACTGCCCTAACGCTCTCTGATCGCTATGGTAATGTTTAAACATCCCTTCAAAATAAGATACAGGCATGCCACAACAATGTACATAAGGAACATTTTATTTTCATGGACATTTTAACTCATGACAATGACAAATCAATGGGAACCCTGAGCTTGTTTCTCTGCAACGAGGTAGTCCCATCTGGGAGTGATGGGAGACAAGGACACCCAAAGTGTGTTGTAAAGGGCTGGGGGGGATGAAGTAAAGGGCCAGGGGGGGGGGGAGAAGGCGTCCTTCGGGGCCCACCTCCAATTAGTCAACGGACCACATGTGGTCCGCAGCCCACAGGTTGGGGATCGCTATTCTAAGGGAAATCAAGCGGCAGAGGCAGACTGAAAGCCCATTGTCCAACAGGTGCAGAATGGGAGTCATCCCCCAAGGCAGTTTCGAAGGGTAGCAGCAGCACGGCAAGATTTGAGTCCAGGGAGCATGATCTTTGGGAGCCCAAACTTCCTTGGTCAGTTATTTAGCAAAGGGAGCTGTGAGGTGATGTTACCACTTTACTCTGCTCTGCTAAGACCGCACTTGGAGTCCTGTGTTCAGTTTTGGGCACCACAACTGAAGAAAGATGTAGACAAACCAGAATGTGTCCAGAGGAGGGCTAGGAAGATGTTGAGGGGTTTGGAGACCTCAAGTATCCAGGATGAGCCTCTGTCCAGCCGCTGCTTAAGGACTGCCAGTGAGGGGGTGCTCCCCACCTCCTGAGGCAGCCAATTCCACTGCTGAACTACTCTGACTACGGAAATCCCCCCCCCTCCCTTATATCTAGCCAATATCATTCTACATGTAGTTTGTACCCATTACTGTGGGTCCTCTCCTCTTCTGCCAACAGGAACCCTGCCCTACCCTCCTCCAAGTGACAGCCTTTCAAAGAAGAAAAGCTGGGTTTTATACTCTGCTTTTCACCACCTGAAGGAGTCTCAAAGTGGCTTCCAATCACCTTCCCTTCCTCTTCCCACAATAGACACCCTGTGAGGTAGGTGAGGCTGAGAGAGCTCTGACAGAACTGTTATTTCCCCAAGGTCTCCCCTGGCACCAGATCTTCTGAGCATGCAGGATCAAACAGGAAGGCTTTGCAATCATCCATTTTCATTTATCTTTCTAGGGGGCGGGGGGAGCAGCAGGTGTCAATAATACCAGACAATCTCAAACCAGGCATGTTCAATTAAGGTTTCTTCTTCTTCTTCTTCATCTTCGTTCAAATTCTCCAAAGGATTGAAGCTCTTCTCTTATAGTAAATTCTTGCAACTTAGACTAAGGAACCGGAAGACTCGTAAACTGGCCACTCTCCCTCGATGGATGATTAATTGAGCACACTGAACTGATTACACATAAAAATTATATTTTGAGTGGTTAATTATTTTATCAGGGGGGAAAACAGTTGCTAAAATCAATTTTTACGTGCTGCAGGAGGGCAGCTGCCATATAAAATGAAAGATCGGCCTTCGTAAGTTGCGGCAGGCGATAATCTTTTACTGAACGTATCTCGGCCCGGATCTGCAATACTGATTTCAGTGAGCTTTAATCTTGCCATGCTGATGCCTTTAAATAAACACGAGGCATAAAGGTAAAGGTATCCCCTGTGCAAGCACCGAGTCATGTCTGACCCTTGGGGTGACACCCTCCAGCGTTTTCATGGCAGACTCAATACGGGGTGGTTTGCCAGTGCCTTCCCCAGTCATTACCGTTTACCCCCCAGCAAGCTGGGTACTCATTTGACCGACCTCGGAAGGACGGAAGGCTGAGTCAACCTTGAGCCGGCTGCTGGGATTGAACTCCCAGCCTCATGGGCAGAGCTTCAGACAGCATGTCAGGTGCCTTATCACCCTGCGCCACTTGAGGCATAGCATCTAGCAAACTGGGGGAGAAATTAGGCCTGTGCTTATCCTGGAGGAAATCCTTCCTGCGGTCTCTGCTCTCGCTGGATTTTCTTTGACCTTCAGATGGCTTGCACCTAAAATGCCAGGAGAGGATAGTGTAGAACAAGGGTGGTCAGACTATGGCTCTCCAACAAGGTTTTTCGCTACAGCTCCAAGCCCAGGTAAGAGACAGAGATAAGAGAGGTCCTATATAACGGTGGTCCTCAACCACCGGGCTGTGGCCCGGTGCTAGGCCGCAAAGGCCCCAGTACTGGGCCGTGGCTCCCTCTCCCTGCCCCCCCCCAGGCCTTGATATTACGGAAGAAGAAGAGTTGGTTCTTATATGCCATTTTTCCCTACCCAAAGGAGTCTCAAAGTGGCTTACAGTCGCCTTCCCTTTCCTCTCCCCACAACAGACACCCTGTGAGGTGGGTGAGGCTGAGAGAGCCCTGATATCACTGCTAGGTGAGAACAGCTTTATCAATGCTTTGGCAAGCCCAAGGTCACCCAGCTGGCTGCATGTGGAGGAGGAGAGAGGAAGCAAACCCAGCTTGACAGAAGTGTGCACTCCTCACCACTACACCAAAGTGGAAAGAGCAAAAGGAAGGTGGAAGAGAGAATTCCCAATATTCAAGCCCACTGAAAGAAATTCAGTGAGTTTGTGAGTTCCTAAAACCTAGCAGAGAAGCTGAACAGAAGCAGTAGACCGAGGTTTGCATCCAGGGGCACTGTTAAGATCAACAAAGTTGTATTCAACGCATGAGTTTTCGGGGGCACGCCCACTTTGTCAGATAACAGTGACACGGAAAATCCCCAACCATTACGTATAAGCTGGCATTGTCGGAAATGGAAGGCTGAGACGCACCTGGACCTTCCCCGTGACGCAGGACCTCCCTCTTCGGTGTCATCCATGGAGAACAGTATCCCTCAAAGGCAGATTAGCTCTCGACATGGTTTGACATTTTTGTCGTTTGCATGGAACCAACCGAGACTCCGACAAGAGGCCCCTGCTGGCAGACTTCCACGTTGTCAGGTCGTGACATTATTTCAGTTCATCTTTGCTTGAGAAAGAGAGCAAACAACCTATTAAGGATGACAAAGGAGGAAGGGCATTCTCGTGCTTGCGCATGAAGGATGTTCGCGTTGCTCATCAGCCCTATGAGATCTCAGCAGCATCTGTCGATTCAGCTTCTCCCGAGAAACCCTTCCAGGTTTCTTAGGGCTAGGGATATTGGCCTGTTTATTCTGCAAGGGTGTTTCACCATGCATGTCTGTTGGGTTTTCATTGTCATCCTGCGTTGGTTTTCCTCCTTTCGGCATTTAGTTCACTTTCTGGTCGCTGTTTCCTTGGGGTTTCTGAGAGTGCTTTTGTGCCGATTTCCCCCGTGTTTTGCTTCCGAGCTGAAGGTAATTCAAAAGCGAACAGGATCCCTCAGATTCCCTCCCTGCATCTTTTCCACCTTTCGAAAGTTACTCTGCCCCCACCCCCACTTTGAGGTTTTTCTGACTACTCTGCACCTTCCTTCTCCCTTCATTGATGTACAACCTCAGTTTTTGCCTCGTTTAGTAGGTGGCATGAGTCAAGCAATATTAAGCTATTGCTAGTCTCGAGTCACTGAATTAAAAAAAATAGAAAGAGGGGGGGGGGGAAATCTAGCACCGGCCTCAACTGTAAACCTGGCAGAAGAGCTCCGTTTTGTAGGCCCTGATGAGAAGGACCTCAGTCTAAAACCTTGTAGCACCAATGGGGAGAGGCCATGGCTCAGCTCAGTTACAGAGCATCTGCTTGGCATTCAGAAAAGTCCCAGGTTCAATCCTCAGGATCTCCAGATAAAAGATCCGGCAGTGGGTGATGTTAAGGACCTGGAGTGCCACTGCCAGTCTGACAATACTGAATTTGAGGGACCAAGGATCTGATTCAGTGTAAAGTCTTTTCGTGTATTTTCCTGAAGGGTGGCAGCTCTAGAGAGCCAGTTTTGTATAATATACAAATATATAATAACTTGTATATAATTATACGTATAATTTGGAGTGCCATATTCTAGTCTGGCAAGCCAGATCTGATTCCCCCATTCCCCCACATGGAGCCATCTGGGTTTATCTTGGGCTTGCCACACACTGGTAGAGCTGTTCTGACTGAGCAGTTCTGTCAGGGCTCTCTTAGACTCACCTCCCTCACAGGGTGTCTGTTGTGGATAGGAAAGGGAAGAATATTGTAAGCCATTTTGAGACTTCTTCAGGTAGAGAAAAGCGGCATATAAGAACCAACTCTTCTTCATCTTCAGTAATATCAGGGCTCTCTCAGCCTCCCCTCCCTCACAGGGTGTCTGTTGTGGGGAGAGGAAAGGGAAGGCGACTGTAAGCTGCTTTGAGACTCCTTTGGGTAGAGAAAAGCAGCATATAAGAACCAACTCTTCTTCAGTAATATCAGGGCTCTCTCAGCCTCCCCTCCCTCACAGGGGGTCTGTTGTGGGGAGAGGAAAGGGAAGGTGACTGTAAGCTGCTTTGAGACTCCTTTGGGTAGAGAAAAGCAGCATATAAGAACCAACTCTTCTTCTTCAGTAATATCAGGGCTCTCTCAGCCTCCCCTCCCTCACAGGGTGTCTGTTGTGGGGAGAGGAAAGGGAAGTTGACTGTAAGCCGCTTTGAGACGCCTTCGGGTAGAGAAAAGCAGCATATAAGAACCAACTCTTCTTCTTCAGTAATATCAGGGCTCTCTCAGCCTCCCCTCCCTCACAGGGTGTCTGTTGTGGGGAGAGGAAAGGGAAGTTGACTGTAAGCCGCTTTGAGACTCCTTTGGGTAGAGAAAAGCAGCATATAAGAACCAACTCTTCTTCTTCAGTAATATCAGGGCTCTCTCAGCCTCCCCTCCCTCACAGGGTGTCTGTTGTGGGGAGAGGAAAGGAAGGTGACTGTAAGGCGCTTTGAGACTCCTTCGGGTAGAGAAAAGCAGCATAGAAGAACCAACTCTTCTTCTTCTTCTTCAGTAATATCAGGGCTCTCTCAGCCTCACCCACCTCACATGGTGTCTGTTGTGGGGAGAGGAAAGGGAAGGCGATTGTAAGCCGCTTTGAGACTCCTTCGGGTAGAGAAAAGCGGCATATAATAAACAGCTCTTCTTCTTCTTCAGTAATATCAAGGCTCTCTCAGCCTCCCTTCCCTCACAGGGTGTCTGTTGTGGGGAGAGGAAAGGGAAGTCAAACGTAAGCCACTTTGAGATTCCTTCAGGTAGTGGAAAGCAGCATATAAGAACCAACTCCTTTTTCTGGAATCAGGAGGCAAATTTCTTCCAGGCCTGACAGGCCAGGGATTCTGGTTCTTTGAGGGGGCATCATCTGAGCATGAAATTGGGGTCGCTGTGGGTGGGCAGGTAGTTGTGAGTTTCCTGCATTGTGCAGAGGGTTGGACTAGATGACCCTGGAATTCTCTTCCAACTCTATGATTCTATGCCCTGGGGGGGGGGGTCACAGATTTCTGAGGGTGTGCACCAAAGCAATTGGCTTCAAATAGAAAGCAACTCTTAAATACCCCCATTGTTTTAAAGCCATTTGCAGTTGTCCAAGCAGTGAGCCACGATGTTTACAAAACCTTTACGGTTACAATTCCTCGGCATGACCAGCTCCCTTTATCTCTTTGCTAAGCCAGGATGAGTCAGGAAGTCAATATCGTCTGGTCGGCCTCTTTGGTTGGGTCCTTTCCATCTCACTCAGGATGGCTGGCAAGATGCTCCATCATTTTAATATTTGCCAGCCGTGAACGTCTGCCAGCTGGAGCAGAGAGATCTCTCATTCGTCCTTCTCTTGTTGTATCCCAGCCCTGAAAGGGGGAGAGCGCACTGGCCTGCCTATCACTGTGTGAATGTGATGCCAAGTGAAGCCTTCCCTCTGTGGAACAGCCATTGTGGACTGAGCATCAGTTCATTTGTAGTGGGCAGAGCGCAGGCCCCGAATGCTTCCTTGTATCTGCACCACCTCCAAATGCAAGCTAGCTCTTCTTTTTCCTCAGTAATCTCAGGGCTCTCTCAGCCTCACCTCCCTCACAGGGTGTCTGTTGTGGGGAGAGGAAACGGAAGGCAACTGTAAGCCGCTTTGAAACTCCTTCGGGTAGAGAAAAGCGGCATACAAGAACCAACCTTCTTCTTCAGTAATATCAGGGCTCTCTCAGCCTCACCTCCCTCACAGGGTGTCTTTTGTGGGGAGAGGAAGGGAAGGTGATTGGAAACTGCTTTGAGACTCCTTCAGGTAGAGAAAAGAGGCAAATAAGAACCAACTCATCTTCTTCTTCGGCAATATCAGGGCTCTCTCAGCCTCACCCACCTCACAGGGTGTCTGTTGTGGGGAGAGGAAAAGGAAGGTTATTGTAAGCCGCTTTGATACTCCTTTGGGTAGAGAAAAGCGGCATCTAAGAACAAACTCTTCTTCTTCAGTAATATCAGGGCTCTCTCAGCTGCACCTACCTCACAGGGTGTCTGTTGTGGGGAGAGGAAGGGATGGTGATTGTAAGCTGTTTTGAGACTCCTTCGGGTAGAGAAAAGAGGCAAATAAGAACCAACTCTTCTTCTTCTTCGGCAATATCAGGGCTCTCTCAGCCTCACCCACCTCACAGGGTGTCTCTTGTGGGGAGAGGAAAAGGAAGGTGATTGTAAGCCGCTTTGATACTCCTTTGGGTAGAGAAAAGCGGCATCTAAGAACAAACTCTTCTTCTTCAGTAATATCAGGGCTCTCTCAGCTGCACCTACCTCACAGGGTGTCTGTTGTGGGGAGAGGAAGGGATGGTGATTGTAAGCTGTTTTGAGACTCCTTCGGGTAGAGAAAAGTGGCATATAAGAACCAACTCTTCTTCTTCTTCAGTAATATCAGGGCTCTCTCAGCCTCACTCACCTCACAGGGTGTCTCTTGTGGGGAGAGGAAAGGGAAGGTGATTGTAAGCCGCTTTGATACTCCTTCGGGCAGAGAAAAGCGGCATCTAAGAACAAACTCTTCTTCTTCAGTAATATCAGGGCTCTCTCATTCTCCCCTCCCTCACAGGGTATCTGTTGTGGGGAGAGGAAGGGAAGGTGATTGTAAGCTGCTTTGAGACTTCTTCAGACACGTCTCCGTTTCCTAATGGAATCAGCCTGCATAATTCTTAAGCCGTGAACTACCAGAAGGAGGCTATGCTGCCTCCTCTACCGATCAGTAAACGATCAAGAGCATCACCGTAGAGACAATCATGCGCCAGATCCATGCGCTCTGCAGTTCCTCTGGCAGAAGTGTGCCTTCCAGAGCTTCTTCTCAGCAGCCTCCTAAACTGTTCTTTGAACCGCACGGAGTTCAAAAAGTTGCACAGAGTTTAGACCTGGAAGGTTTACCAGGAAAGGACTGGAAAAGGACAAAAGGAATCCTCGCTAAGGAACATTTTTCTGTGTCGCTTGACAGCACACACAGCATCCCATCTGGCTTGGGGCCAGGAATAGAAACATCTGGGAGGGAGGATTAACAGTTTATCAGATTCCCAGTCTCTGAAAATAGTCCTTATATATTTTTTTTACCAAAATGTTATAATGAAATGGAAATGCAGCAAAACGGTGATATTTTGTAATTATGTGCAACAACAGCTGTGTATTGCCGCTTGCCCAACTGATTCAATTATTAGAGAAAAACCCTCCTGCTTTCGCCGTGCCCAATTCGGAATTAATTACTGCCACAAGAAAAAGGATTCCGTTTCATTTTTGTTTCATTTCGAACGGGCGGATAAATAGATCGTCTCTCACGGCTTGGACCGCGTCCCGAAACCGCACGGTGGAATCTAAGGCGACGGGAGCCATTTCCTTTCCAAAATGCACACTGGGAGTTTTCGCTTCCGGGCGAACCAGAATGCTTGATAACGGCCGCAGAGGTGGCGAACGGCAGCGTCGGGGAGCCTTTGGCGAGGCGAGGCGACAGCTGCAAAATGTTCTTGCCTCCTGAAGTTTGCTTTGAAGTTACCGGCTTTGTTTTCATAACTGTTTGCGTTTTGGTGGACTAATGGATGAAAACAGCAAACGGAAATGCAGTAGAAACTCAAAAAACGAGGGTGGTCAGCTCTAGGCTGGGAAATACCTGGAGATTTTGGGGGTGGGAGGACAGGGTTTTGGAAGGGACCTAAACAGGATATAATGCTATAGAGTCAAGCCTCCGGAGTAGCTATTTTCTCCCATTAGGGTTTCACCAGAAGGGGATGGTGAGGTAGGGCTGCCAGATCTAGCTTGGAAAAATTCTTCTTCTTCTTCTTCTTCTTCTTCTTCTTCTTCTTCTTCTTCTTCTTCTTCTTCTTCTTCTTCTTCTTCTTCTTCCTCTTCCTCCACCTCCTCCTCCTCCTCCTCCTCCTCCTCCTCCTCTCTACCTTTTACTACCCAAAGGAGTCTCAAAGCGTCTGACAGTCGCCTTCCCTTCCTTTCCCCACAACATACCCCCTATGAGGTAGGTGGGGCTGAGAGAGCTCTGACAGAACTGATCTGTGAAAACAGTTCTAACAGGACTGTAACTAGCCCAAGGCCACCCACTGGCTATATCTAGAGGAATGGGGAACCCAGCTCTCCAGATTAGAGGCTTTCAACTAGAGGCGACTGGGAGGTTCTGTGTGCAAATCATGCACCGTGCTCCTAAGCTGCCATCTTTTCTTCTACCCAGCCATCTGGAAGTAAATGGCTAGTGCCTTCTCTTGCAACATGTGTCTGCTCACTGCCCTGTGGCCTTCAGCATTTCACCGCCTCCCCCTTTGTTGCCTTTTCCTTCAACTTTCAATGACTCCCGTCCTTGTATTATATTGCTGTCTTGAAACAGTGTTTATAGCATATGATTGTGTTCCCTCGGAGTCCCATTCTCTAGAAGTTGGCACAATCCCATTTACCGGGTGCCTCCACCGGAGCTCTGAATCTCAGATAAGAGAGCCTGCAGGCAAGGAGAAAATCGATACAAAACAAGGCTTGCGAGTCTATCTCTGAGGTCATGAGTTTCCTGCAAGCAGCTGGGGGAATCAGAGAATTTGTCAACGAAGCAGTAGAAATGGGGTCCAATAACCTTCCGGAGGTTTTTTTCAGATGTATTGCGGCAAAATATTAGTGCCTTGGTTGAACCCATCCTTTGGACACCCTGCCTAGAAAGGCTCTTAGAGACTGAGGCAAATCTCTGCTGAGATAAGTGTGGGCTTCTGGAGCACAGTCACTTTAAATCAGGGAGGGAAACCTTGCCACCAGGAACCAGGAAGTCTTTGAAAAGATGCCCTGGCCAATCAGGGAAGATTGCTTTGCTAAGTCAGCGTGTCAGGTAAGGAGCAGGAAGTTATTACACAAAAAGCAGAAATCTACAATTATACATGGCAGTTTTTCAAATATGGCGGCTTATATCCGCTTCTGGATATCGCGGGGGAAAGGTAGGGTCACAGCAGATCAATCATACATGTTGCCGAGGGAAACTTTAAAGCGTCCAAAATCAAAATGGAAATCGAATTCAATGCAGAGGGGAGACATTTATTCGGGCTGGGGGTGGATAAAAAGCCCCGTGCAGACTCGACCCAGGAAAATCTATTTCTTAAGTGCATTAAAAGCGCATTATCCAACATCTGCAGATTGTAGGACACCCACCATGGTGCCCCCAAAATGGTTTTAGAAACAAATGGGGTGCTTGCTAGGTGGTGTTCTGCAATTCAAGATCTAGCCAAATCCGTGGGAACTGCAGGATTCTTGCTATTCTAAGCAACACTGTCTTTTGGAGCTGAGCTGGTATTATCTGTTCAAGAGAATGTCTGGATGTTTCTTAAGACTTCTAGGCACTGTCCCAAGGGCTCCAGTGACAACTGGCCCAGTGGTCACCTCCTTCCTCCCGAGCTGCTCTAAGTTTGTAGGTCTTGGTATTTGTGAACTTCTCCTGGTCTTGCTGGAACTTCACAAACTGCTGGAAGGGGGGGGGGCTTTTGTTTTCCATTCACATACACAGAAATTCTGAAAAGCTGGTTCCTAAACTAAAAGGCAAGCCCCAAAGCAAGGGATCTCAAGCCCCAAAGCGACCTCCGCCAAGATGGGAATGCAGGAAAGAAACGGCCTCCCCATCCTCTGGTGGAATTCTCACCGCGAAAGCTAGATGGGCCACTTAGCCACCGTTCCTGCCATCCGAGGTATCTCTTGCTTGTGGCCTGTCATTTCCCATCAGCCCTTGACAACGGGATGAAGCCACCGGGAGGCCTCTCACGGGGTGCTTTTGTCTTCCTTCGGTGGCGTCTCCGTAACGGGCTCCCGAGTGACTTGATTCGCCTTGACTCGGTCGGGGAGGCAGGCCGTTGGTTTCCCTGGCGATCCGAGCGACGGATTTAAAAATAAAAACAAAAGGTCCGATGCTTGTGGCCGTATGAATTTTTATCAGAGCCAGAGCAAACTTGCTCCCCAGTATGCATGTGATTTAAGTGCAAACTTAAATGGACTCTGGGGGATGATAGAGGACAGGAAGGCCTGGAGGATCATTGTCCATGGAATGGTAGAGGACATTGTCCATGGAATGGTAGAGGACAGGAAGGCCTGGAGGATCATTGTCCATGGAATGGTAGAGGACATTGTCCATGGAATGGTAGAGGACAGGAAGGCCTGGAGGATCATTGTCCATGGAATGGTAGAGGACAGGAAGGCCTGGAGGATCATTGTCCATGGAATGGTAGAGGACATTGTCCATGGAATGGTAGAGGACAGGAAGGCCTGGAGGATCATTGTCCATGGAATGGTAGAGGACAGGAAGGCCTGGAGGATCATTGTCCATGGAATAGTAGAGGACATTGTCCATGGAATGGTAGAGGACAGGAAGGCCTGGAGGATCATTGTCCATGGAATGGTAGAGGACAGGAAGGCCTGGAGGATCATTGTCCATGGAATGGTAGAGGACATTGTCCATGGAATGGTAGAGGACAGGAAGGCCTGGAGGATCATTGTCCATGGAATGGTAGAGGACAGGAAGGCCTGGAGGATCATTGTCCATGGAATGGTAGAGGACAGGAAGGCCTGGAGGATCATTGTCCATGGAATGGTAGAGGACATTGTCCATGGAATGGTAGAGGACAGGAAGGCCTGGAGGATCATTGTCCATGGAATGGTAGAGGACAGGAAGGCCTGGAGGATCATTGTCCATGGAATGGTAGAGGACAGGAAGGCCTGGAGGATCATTGTCCATGGGGTCGCAATGGGTCGGACACGACTTCACACCTAACAACAACAACAACATGCGTGTGAAGCTAAAAGGGCTCGAGATTGTCGCTGAACGCCGACCTCCTGGCCTACCAGGAAGACACTGCGAACTACCACATCTCCTGCTCGGTGGGGAGAACAGAAGCAACGACAGTAGCTGAGCACCGACAAGGGAGGATGTATCCTGCTGATCCATCTCTTAGCTGCATCACGTTCCTTTAACACAGGTTTTCTCAACCAGAGTTTTGTGGACGGGTTTCCTGAATGGGTGAGAAAGCCTTTTTGGTGGCAGCCCCGCCTTTATGGAAGGTCTTCCCCCAGGGCGGTAAGCCTGGCCCCTTGGTTTGCTGGAGGCAGTTGAATGGCATTTGGTTATTACGGCTGTAAATTGTGATTTGCCAGAAATTGCTGGCAGGGTGGAATACCATTATTTTTCATCCACATATGCAGAATTATATAATTATATAAATTAAACATTTTTGGGTGATTTGACCATATATGAGCATGCTCCTCCCCTCCCAAAATGGCCAACCACTAAACTAAACTGGCTAGTTTTTTGTCTGCCAAGGGCCTCTCAGAACCTGGAACCGGCTCTGTTTCCTCTGATGCAGGTCTGGGGAGCAGAATCATAAAGAGAAGAGGAAAGGGCTATGATATAAGTTTTGGCTGAAAACCTGGAAGTGACATCACTGTATCACATGATACTCTAGGAATTTATCAGTTCTGTGGTTTTTACCATTAAAGGTAAAGGTATCCCCTGTGCAAGCACTGAGTCATGTCTGACCCTTGGGGTGACGCCCTCTAGCGTTTTCATGGCAGACTCAATACGGGGTGGTTTGCCAGTGCCTTCCCCAGTCATTACCGTTTACCCCCCAGCAAGCTGGGTACTCATTTTACCGACCTCGGAAGGATGGAAGGCTGAGTCAACCTTGAGCCAGCTGCTGGGATTGAACTTCCAGCCTCATGGTCAGAGCTTCAGACAGCATGTCGGCTGCCTTACCACTCTGCGCCACAAGAGGCTCTTTTTACCATTACAATCCGGTAAATTCCTAGAGCAGTGATTTTTTTTTTATCACATTGCAGCCTTGCTTGACATCCTTCATGCCAGTCTCCATTCCCCCACCCCCGGACTTTTGCCAGTTGACAACCCTTTGTGGGATGGGCCGTGCTGTAAGGAGGGGGCTTGCTTGAGGATGAGAATTAAAGCCAACTGGATACAACCCAACGGTCAAACTTTTCCTCAATATTTCCCCCCCATTACCATCGACATGGCTTGATTTTGCTCTGGGATTTCTCTTGTCACTGGCACGCTTACCTTGTTTGTTTCCATAAGTTATTTCCGAAACCCTCTGTGGACTCAATAATTTTGACTTGTCCCCTCTGCCGTTCCACCGGCTCGGTAAGTTATAGCCACAAGAACCGCTCTGCAGAGACTTCAACGAGAAGTGTTGCTTCGCTCAAAACTGTCGACAAGCCCTACTAACTACATTAGGGAATATATATTACGTTCTGGCGCACAGTGGAAAGAAATGATGGTTATGTTTTGCCATTAGTGTGTGTTTCTTTCAGGGTTTTTTTTTTATTGCTAGTCCCTTCCTAGGCTGGCACATAAATCAGCATTATGGAACAATAGCTTCTAGAAGGTCAGAGGTCAAACTTATCCCTGGAAGGGAAAGTTGTTCTTAAAACTCTGTGCTGAGATGAAATGCAGGAAGTGGTGGTGGTGGCTACAATCATGGACAGCTGCAAGATAAACATCTGGAGCAGAGATCCATCAATGGCTATTGGCCACAAGGTATAGATGGAAAACTCTGTCTGGGGTTGTGATAATCTGTCTTATCATAGAGGATCTGCCGTGCCCAAGAGATGCCCATTGTTACTTCTTGGTTATACCTGGAAGTGGTCATAACATCGGTGACATCAGTGATGTCACATGACCCCACATGTCTCTGCCTCTGACCATTCTATTTGGTACCAGCTTGGGTGGCCGCCTTTAGGTGTCACAGTAGCTTCTGATCTGATCACCAGACCTAGCTCCACAATCACCCTTGCGTTGGCTCCATTTCTGATTTTCAAGATTCGTGACTTGGAGGCTGACATCCCTAGTTCCTCTTCAGACACTCAAAACCAGATAAACGGGAGCTCCCAGATTTAGGAAAGAAGAGAGGAGAATTTCAGGTGAGAATTTCAGACAAGGAGGCATTATTTTTTTCTTTACATCCTGCCATTCTCCCCAATAGGACCCCCAAATGGCTTACACTCCTCTTTTTTATCCCCACAACAGCCCTGTGAGGTAGGTTAGGCGGAGAGAGTGCGACTGACCCAAGGCCACCTAGCAAGCTTCCGTGGCTCTCCCAGATCCTAGTCTGCCATTTTACCTAGGCTTTCTCAACCAGGGTTTCACGAATCTCTGGGGTTTCTTGAGGACCTTCCAGCATTCCGCAGGGCCTGTAAAAGGGGTTCTTCCACCAGGTCTATGGTTGAGGCTGGGGCAGTGAAGGAAGATCAATCAGGGTCCCCCTGATGTTAAATGCCATCGGTGATTCTTGTCTCTCCTTCCTCCTCCCTCTTGAAGTAGGGTGGGGGAGGGGTTGGGGGTTCCGCCATTTTGTTGTTGCTATGCTGTTATTGCATTGTTGATTGTCCATTATAATAGGGTTTAGTGGGGTTTTAGCTGGAATTTCTGTAACCCACCATGAGCCTCTCGGGAGTGACGGGTAACAAATTTAATAATGATGACGACGACGACGATGACGATGATTTTTATTTATTTTATTTTATTTCTTTAGATTTTTATACCGCCCTTCCCTACGGTTTACATAAAACATTTTGAAACATTTACATAGAACACTCTCAAAATCGATTGGGTGATATGACCATATATGTTCATATTGACTGCTCCCCCCCATGGGTTAATGGGTGGACATGTATACAACGATGCTTCCCAACCCTATTCTGCACGATCGCACCACTTCCAGAGTTTCTCGAAGCCTGAAGAATATTTCCAGAGTTTCTCAATGGTATAAAAAAGTTGGGAAAGGCTGCCCTCAACACCACACTGACCCGGCTCCCATTTCTAAAGCGCACCACTCCCAACACGAGCTCCCCCTCCCCCACCTTCGATGCTCAGCGTAACGGAGCGGCCGGCTCGGAATAAGTGAGACATTTAACGTTTTCCTCACAGCACTGCTAATTTTAGAAAAAGCCTCTTGACCAAACACACTCCTCTAACTAGTGCAGCCTGCCAGGGATAACTTGATTTCGAGGGCTCATGAAGCATGCGGTACGAGTCCAGTCTATTCTTTCAACGAGAAATTAGAAATTAATGAAGGGCGCGCGCATACAAAAATGAGTCGGGGCCCGACATTAAGTGGCTCGGGACGGCAAACGTTGATCGTCCATGTTGCTTCAAGCAGAGCGGGGTTTTTTTGTCAGTTCGGGCCAGTGATAAATTGACACTTGTAAGATGCTAATGGGTAAGGTCATTTCCAAGCTCCTCAGATGGAGGGAACGGGACAGACAACGAAAATTATTTCAACAAACCCAGCAGAGATCAGAGAAGCCGTGGTTCCGTGGTAGAGTATCTGCTCACATCCAGAAAGTCTCTGGTTCAGTCCTCGACATCTCCAGTTCTGAGAAGCAGATAGTAGGTGATGTAAAAGACACTTAAGTAACCGCGCTGGATCAAACTAACTAGGGGTATCTGGGGCTGATTCTGCACTTACTTTGTTTTTCCTGTTGTGGATCCTGCTGAATTCAGGTCGATTTGAAATGGGGTCTTGCTCTATCCCCCCCTCCCTCCACATTGAAACAGAAATTGTTCTGCACTTGATTTGGGAACCTGGGACTGGGGGGTGGAGCCAAGTGCAGCAGGAGCCTCTTTCTTTTCTTGAAGGGGAAGGGGGAGAGAATTGGAGGTAGCAGAGGAGGGGGAATAAATCCAAGAGGAAAATCTCTGCCGAGAGAAGTTAGGGCTTCTGGAGCGCAGTCACTTTAAGACAAGCCTTGCAACCAAGAACTAGGAAATGTTTGAACTGATGCCCTGGCCAATCAGGGAAGACTGCTTTGCTATGAGCCACAGAGAAGGAAGTTATTTTGGAAAAAGCAGAAATCGAGGCTTATATCCACTTCTGGATATTGCGGGGGAAAGGTAGGGTCACCCCAGATCAATCATTCATGTTGCAGAGCGAAAATTTAAAGCACCCAAAATCAAAATGGAAATTGAATTCAGTGTGGACGGGAAGGATTTATTCGGACTGGGAGCGGGCAAAAAGGCCTGTGCAGACTACACCTGGATCAGGGCCCAGGCTAAAATAGTGTTAAAAATCAACCACTTAATTAAAAATCTGAGTGAATGGTAGAATCACAGAATCTCAGAGTTGGAAGAGGCCGTACAGAACCCCATGCTCTATGCAAGTTCAACCTAAAGTAGCCAGGATAAGCATCTGTCCAGCCACTGCTTGAAAACTGCCAGTGAGGGGGAGCTCACCCCCTCCTTATGCAGCCCATTCCACTGCTGAACTATGCTGACTGTGCTTCAAGCACACTACAGACCTCACATGTTCCAACAACAAAACCTTCCAACGCTGTCCAGCTCATTTCTTTAATCAATTGCCTTCCTTTTGCTAATGTATGGCAAATCCCACTAGATGAATCCCTCTCCTTGAAACAGGTTACCCAGAAGATTGCCGTGCACATCCTGTATGGCATCCCTTGCCATTAATTATGCACACCCTTTCATATTCATTATCTCGTTCAATGATAGAAGAGGGGAAAACACTCACCAAAAGAGCAGGCCGCTTGGCTTTCCGTGACAGTGTGGTTTGCAGAACCTAACCACATTCGCTCACGAGAAGGAAACGGATGCTTTCCTGAGAGCCGGTTCCCTGGGATAATGACCGCATCTGTGCAAAGAAGCAAAGAGCCGGAGTAATAGAAAAAGTGGATTCATTACAGTTTAATGGGAAAAGATGACTCGACAATCAGCAGTTGAGACGGAGCCTCTGTTGACCCTCCTGGGGCACCATACAGCCCTTGGACTGCCTAGGAAAGCAAGTAAACAGATGTCAATCATGATTCCTTTTCAGTCCTGGCCCCTACCTGGTGGAATGAACTCCCGGAGGAACTACGGGCCCTGTGGGAGCTTCCAGCTTTCCGAAGGGCCTGCAAGATGGGGCTCTTCCGCCAGGTCTACGGTTGAGGCCAGGGCGAAGAGAAGATCTATGGGCCCCCCCAAGGAGGAGTATTCCACCATGTTCCATGTGTGGTGGTCAGCTGTTCCCCTGGTCCCCAGCGAGGGATAGGTGGGGGGTTAGTTCCCACCATGCTTTGGTAGATTGTATTTTTAACTATTGGTTTTAGGGGACTGTATTTGTTTTTTATCTTGTAACCCGCCATGAGCCGGCTTTGCCAAGAGCAGCGGGAAAAAAATCTCAATAATAATAATAATAATAATAATAATAATAATAATAATAGTAGTAGTAGTAGTAGTAGTTGTTGTTGTTGTTGTTGTTGTTGTTGTTGTTGTTTTTGTTGTTTTTGTTGTTTTGCTCTTCTGTTTTGGAAGGTTGAGATAACAATGATGGGACAGTCAAAGACGATCCTCAAGTGATTGGGATTCCTACCTGGTCATTGTCCATGTGTACCTGGGTCCACAGCTGCCCCCATTTATTTCAATCATATATAATGGCAGTCTTCAAGCAAAGGTTGGATACACACTTTTCTTGGATGCTTTAGGATGCTTTGGGCTGATCCTACGTAGAGCAGGGGGTTGGACTAGATGGCCTGTGTGGCCCCTTCCAACTCTATGATTCTATGATTCTATTCTATGACACGCAGTAATGGGTTTAAACTACAAGTACAACGATATAGGCTAGATATCAGGAAAAACATTTTCACAGTCAGAGTAGTTCAGCAGGGGAATAGGCTGCCTAAGGAGGTGGTGAGCTCCCCCTCACTGGCGGTCTTCAAGCAAAGGTTGGATACACACTTTTCTTGGATGCTTTAGGATGCTTTGGGCTGATCCTGCATTGAGCAGGGGGTTGGACTAGATGCCCCTTCCAGCTCTAGGATTCTGTGATTCTATAAGAGGTTGGATCCCACAGAAGAGCTAATCTTGTGCCTCGCCACCTGCTTGCGCTAAGGGAACGCGGCAGCATCCCCGGCTATCTTTGTTGCAGCACGAGGCGTGATTTCTGACTCATCCTGTCCCAGCTGCACTCCCTTTCCTCCCCAAATTCTTCCCTTCTCAACATTTCCCCAGCCCGGAGTTGACAACCAAATACTGTGTATCTGAGCACCGTTGTAATAATGGATTGGAACAGGAGCTTGATGTTTCTATGACCCTCCAGATTCTGTTGGCACGGCCGGTTTGCTGACCGTTTCAATTATATTCTTGCCCTTCCTCCTGAATCTTCACAGCAAAATATGCAAAGTACTTTCCCGACAGGCAACGAGCAGTCCCTTCCCCGTAGAGCGGATGCTTTAATTACACGTAATGGGTTGTTTTGGTGGGACTTATACTTCCCCGAGGCCCTGCTTCGCACAAAACATTTGCTTTTACGTTACACCCGAAGCAGGCGAGGGATGGCGTTAGCTGCTCCTTATCGGTATGCGACCAAGGGCATTCCAAGGAGATGGGGATTTTCAAAGCAAAGAGAGATATTTGCTGTGCTCATTTGCGGGCCAACTGGAAAAAAAGTAATTTACTCTTCCAGCCGAAGCTGTTTTAATTGAGTTTCTGGTGAGAGTGGGAACAGCCAGGAGCAGCTGTCTGTGGCTGAAGTGCAGAAGGAAGGGGACGGGCCAATTGTGAATTTAGGAAGGTTGCAAGTGGGGGTGGGGGGCAAAAGGGATTGTGTCCAATTTTGGCTCTTGTGGCCCTTTCCTGCATACCCAGGGAAATGTCGATTGCCAATTTGTTATTATTCTTATTCTTATTTGAATCTATTACCCGCCACTCTCAGCAAGGGGCTGCCAACAAAAAGACCCCCTCTTTCTCATGAGACACAGATAAACTGATCTTTCTGTTATCTGATATCAATCCTTTGATTAGTTATAATGTCCCATTGTTTGCACAGGTGGCAAGGAAAATTCGAGCCAAACTTACCCCATCAGATAGTTAATATTCTTAACCTTTTAGTGCTTGGTATTTACTGAGATCTGATTTACTGAGGTTAAGAACCTCTTGTGGCTCAGAGTGGTAAGGCAGCAGACATGCAGTCTGAAAGCTCTGCCCATGAGGCTGGGAGTTCAATCCCAGCAGCCGGCGCAAGATTGACTCAGCCTTCCATCCTTCCGAGGTCGGTAAAATGAGCACCCACCTTGCTGGGGTGTAAACGGTAATGACTGGGGAAGGCACTGGCAAACCACCCCGTATTGAGTCTGCCATGAAAACGCTGGAGGGCATCACCCCAAGTGTAAGGCATGACTCAGTACTTGCACAGGGGATACCTTTACCTTTAATTTACTGAGATCTAATTTATTTATTGTGATCTAATGCTGGGAGCGATCGAGGGCAAAAGAAGAAGGGGACGACAGAGAATGAGGTGGCTGGATGGAGTCACTGAAGCAGTCGGTGCAAACTTAAATGGACTCCGGGGAATGGTAGAGGACAGGAAGGCCTGGGGGATCATTGTCCATGGGGTCGCGATGGGTCGGACATGACTTTGCAACTAACAGCAACAAAATTTATTTCCATAACTTTGTTTATGCTGTTTTATTGTTTTTATTGTTTTAGCCGATACTGATTTTAACTGCATTTATTTATTTATTACATTTATATACCACCTTCCCTTGCTGCTCAGGGCAGCTTACAGAGGACGCGACACCACTGACAGATATAACATAAACTCAATATTTGCAGTTAACATTAGCAACAGCATCAGCAACAATAGAACTATTCAGCTGTTAACAAATCAGACGTTGCCTATGATGTGATTGGTGGGTGCATCTGAGTGGGAGGGCGGTTTCGGGGGGTGAACTGATGTCATCAGTCCCCGACCTCAACTGAACCCTTGGCAAAAAAGCTCCCTTTTGTAGGCGCCGAGGAACTGTCCTAGCCCCGACACAGCCCAGATCTTCTCTAGGAGCTTGTTCCACCAGGAGGGGTTCTCAACCTTCCTAATGCCGCGACCCTTTGATACAGCTCCTCGTGTTGTGGTGACCCCCCAACCATAAAATTATGCAGGTGTTCTTTCACAGAAATTAAACCGAAACTGACCAATGGCGTGAAGATCCATTGTTCATGATTGTATATAAATTGGTTATACATTGTATATAAATAGGCGGGCCCCTTCAGGAGGCGTGGCAACAGTGAGGGCCCCCCCTTGGCCAAGCTGCTCGCCCAGCTGCAACCCCTGTGAAAGGGTCTTTTGCCCCCCAAAGGGGTCCCAACCCACAGGTTAAGAACCACTGGGATAGAGAATGACCTGGCCTTGGTTTAAGATAAAGGTAAAGGTATCCCCTGTGCAAGCACCGAGTCATGTCTGACCCTTGGGGTGACGCCCTCTAGCGTTTTCATGGCAGACTCAATACGGGGTGGTTTGCCAGTGCCTTCCCCAGTCATTACCGTTGACCCCCCAGCCAGCTGGGTCCTCATTTTACCGACCTCGGAAGGATGGAAGGCTGAGTCAACCTTGAGCCGGCTGCTGGGATCGAACTCCCAGCCTCATGGGCAAAGCTTTCAGGCGGCTGCCTTACCACTCTGCGCCACAAGAGGCTCTTGGCCTTGGTTTAGGCCGGACAATATTCAGTATATATATATACTATAATGGCCTTGGGCTATAAACAGTAAAATCTATATGCCAGATGTGCCAGTGTTTCAGTAGAGCCAACTTAACAGGGATATAAATCTGTGATTAGCTGAGGTCTTCTATCCTCCGAGCAACATGGCCAATGGGAACTATCTGTGTAGCCAGCGTAAATGTATGGTAATATTCTTGCAGCTAGAATTGAAAGGCAGCATGCAGGCTGAATGGAATCAATGGTGCTAAATTATATAAAAGGAGGAGAGTGCGCTCCATGGGCTTTAATAAATGTTTCCCGATAATCAGCATCTCTTATATGGCCATTGATTACTCAGAAAGCTTAGCTCTTCCCTAAACAAAAAAAAGTTGAAAAACCCAAAATGGTCAACTTCTCATCAAATGATTTGAGCCAAGATTGGATAGACGAATCGGGTATTAAATGATAAAGAGGATTTTCCTGGACTGTAAAAAAAAGGAAGCTGCATTCTAAATTGATGAGCTACTAGCCATGACATGATTAAAAGGGAAATCAATCAAACTGCCTTCCAGGTTAAGAGCCAGTGGGAGAAAACATCTAGGAACTTTGCTGTTTGAAAAAAATGTGGAGTTGAATCAATTGTAGAATCAGCTTCTTGTATCTACATTGGGGCTGCACATAAAAATCTGATTGACTGTCTTAGTAACAAAGAATTGTAATTCCACAGGAGTATCTATGCACTCTCTGTAAAAAGAACAAACAAAATTATGTTTGCATTTTTCTCCTGCTGCCATTGTAAGTAGGTAAGTAAAAAAGGCTCAGGATGGGTGACAACAATCAAAGAATCAATTCAATAACCATCATAAAAATAGTATTCGTATTAGAGTCCTATAGTATACTTTAATACGAATACTATTTTTATGATGGTTATTGAATTGATTCTTTGATTGTTGTCACCCATCCTAGTATACTTTATATCTCAGTTTAAAATCATGTAATTCCAGAACCTGCATTTATCTTTCCTTCTCTCTACCTCCTCTCTAGTGCAGTTTTTCTCGACTTATTTGGGATTGTTGTTGTTGTTGGGTGTGAAGTCGTGTGCAACCCATCGCGACCCCATGGACAATGATCCTCCAGGCCTTCCTGTCCTCTACCATTCCCCGGAGTCCATTTAAGTTTGCACCGACTGCTTCAGTGACTCCATCCAGCCACCTCATTCTCTGTCGTCCCCTTCTTCTTTTGCCCGCAATCTCTCCCAGCATTAGGCTCTTCTCCAGGGAGTCTATAATTCTCATGAAGTGGCCAAAGTAAAATCTTTGGGATTGAGAAACCCCTAAAACATTCTTTGGGCTTCAAGAAACCCCGGAAGCGGCACAATTGTGCAGAATATGGTTGGGAAGCAGAGCTGTGGACACGCCCACCCCGGGCCCCTCCCCTCCCCACCCCCTCCAGGCCCATCACTGGCCATTTTGGGAGAAGGGGCAGGTCTTCATGACCATATATGGTCATATCACCCCAAAAATGTTTAACAGTTTTAAAAAATATATAAACTCCCATCCATTCGGAAAACCCGGTGAGATCAGGGTCCCACGGGCCTTGGGATGGTTCTGCAAGGCCTGCAAAATGGAGCTGTTCCAACAGGCCTATGGCTGAGTCTTGAAATAATGCCAAAATGTCATCCTCCCTGTCATCAGTCAACTTACCTATTGATCATTAAACATGTATTACCTCCCTCACTAGAGCAGGCTTTCTGAACTAGGGTTACATGAAACCCTGGGGTTTCTTGACAGTCCTGGAGGGGTTTCCTGAATGGGTGGGAATTAATTAATTTTTTATATATTTGTTAAACATTCATCGGGTGATCTGACCATATATGGTCATCTCAACATGACCCCCCCCCCAAAAAAAATGGCCAGTGATGGGCCTGGAGGGGGTAGGAAGGGGCGGGGCCCCGGGTGGGCATGTCCACAGCTCTGCTTCCCAATCATATTCTGCACAACTGTGCCACTTCTAGGGTTCCTTGAAGCCTGAAGAATATTTCAGGGATTTCTCAAATTGAGAAAGGCTGATTTAGGCAGATGGTTTGTGGGTGGGCAGGCAGGATTATGTGGGTGCTTGGCTCTTCTGTCCCTTTCTTGCCTGCCCAGGGAAATATCGATCACCACTTTGGGGTCGAGAGGCGAATTTCTTCCAGGCCAGATTAGCCAGGGATTCTGGTTTTCTTGGAGGGGGTATCATCTGGTCATGGAATTGGAGATCACTGTGGTGAGCAGGTAGTTGTGAGTTCCTGCATTGTGCAGGGTTTTTTACTAGATGACCCTAAAGTACCTTCCAACCCTACGATTCTATTATTCTAGTTCCATAGGATTACAAAGGCTCTAAGTGACTATTTTCATATTAGCCAACGTGCCGCAATGACACAGACAGAAACCACAATGACACAGTTTGTGAACAGGTGATGTACATGAAGCTCTAGGGACCTGGGGAGACCAGAAGCTTTGTCACACACAGGGAAGAACATGCATTTTTAAGCATGCCCTTCTCATTATGCACCTGATTAATCCCATCGCAGCAGGATGAGGTAGGCGAACAACTTGCGCAGGGTTGTGACGCATTTTTTTCCGAACGGGGGCACATAAACATATAGCATCCATCATTAAAAGGCCGGCTATTCCATTAATCACTCAGGAAGATGATAATCTTTTAATTAAGCATAATTGTTTCTTGTTTTTTTTTTTAAACATAATGTTGTTTACATAATGGTATCAGAGCATTATTTTGAGATGGGGAAATTAAAATGGATGCATCTGGGTCTCACCCGCAAGCCGCTGAGGTCATCCTATCGATCCACGAAAAGTCATCGGGGTCTGCTGCGATTCGCCACTTCGTCCAAGTCCTAACTATCCCTTTCATTTTTATCCCTCCTCTCCCCTCCCCCCCTCTTTACAAAATCATTCTTTCAACATGGAATATAGGTTTGCTAAGCATTCCATATCTCTAGAACTCTTAGTGGGTGTTCCGAAGATCACAAAAACTGTTCCAAAATAAAACAGGGATAGAGAGAAGCCAAAGGTGAGAATGTGGGAGATGGAAGAGGGCTGTGTCTATTGTGGAAGTCAGAATGATCATAGAATCATAGAATCATAGAGTTGGAAGGGGCCATACAGGCCATCTAGTCCAACCCCCTGCTCAACGGAGGATCAGCCCTAAGCATCCTAAAGCATCCAAGAAAAGTGTGTATCCAACCTTTGCTTGAAGACTTCCAGTGAGGGGGAGCTCACCACCTCCTTAGGCACCCTATTCCACTGCTGAACTACTCTGACTGGGAATTTTTTTTCCTGATATCTAGCCTATATCGTTGTACTTGTAGTTTAAACCCATTACTATGTGTCCTCTCCTCTGCAGCCAACTCTTGGCAACCGTATGGCACAGGTGTCACCACAATCCCCGATCCCGCACCACCTCCCTTAGCCATGCAGTGTTCTGGCCAGTGTCCATTCCGACCGTGTTTTACTACCACATTATTTGTCAGCCTGGTTTCCTTTTCCCACTGACCAATCCGAGCATAATCATGTTCTCCATTGAGTTGGATCGCATGATATGGCTAAAGGGAGTGAGCCAGAGTTTCGTGGTTTTGTCTACCAGTGATATATCAGTTTTATGCGCTGTAGTGTTTCTTCGTTGGTGACTTTTGCTGTCCAGGGAACCCTCAGAAGCTTTCCTCAACATCAGAGTTCAAATGAATCGTCTTGGCTGATTTTTTCAATGTCCAACTTTGACAGCCATTAGCGCCTATTGGAAATATGATTGATCGAACTAATCTATGTTGGGTAATCAGGCTTATGTCTTTGCTTTTCCATGTTCAGTTCAAGCTTTTCATTGCTGAGTGACCCAGAGCCATCTGACATTTTATTTCCATACTGCAATCGCCTCTCACATCAATCTGTGATCCAAGAAAAAAGAATTCTTGAACGCATTCGATCTCTTCACCATCAACTGTTATTGTGACATGTCTGTTTTTTGCAGGGGTCATTATCTTTGTCTTCTTAGTTTTGAAGAAAAGGCCACATTTCTTGCTTACTTCATTGACCTTTTAAATCAGCAGTTCCAGGACTTCCTTACTTTCTGACAAGAGGGAAATGTCATCAGCATATGCAAGATTATTTAGATTGCTTCCTCCAATCTTAATTCCAATGTTTGATTCTTTGATCTCTCTCATAATCATAGAATCATAGAGTTGGAAGGGGTCATATAGGCCATCTAGTCCAACCCCCTGCTCAACGCAGGATCAGCCCAAAGCATCCTAAAGAATCCAAGAAAAGTGTGTATCCAACCTTTGCTATCATTGTACTTGTAGTTTAAACCCATTACTACATGTCCTTTCCTCTGCAGCCAATGGGAACAGCATCCTGCCCTCCTCCAAGTGACAACCTTTCAAATACTTAAAGAGGGCTATCATGTCCCCTCTCAACCTCCTTTTCTCCAGGCTGAACATTCCCAAGTCCCTCAACCTATCTTCATAGGGCTTGGTCCCTTGGCCCCAGTTCATAATAATCTCAGCATGAAAGGTAATCAGGGAGGGTAAAGAATAACACCTTGGCACACTCCTTTCTCTATTTTGAACCAGTCAGTGTCACCAAATTGTGTACATATAATGTTTTCTTGGTTTGCGTAATGTGACTGCATCAGTTTGATCAAATGCACTGGCACCCCCAAATTTTGCAGGGCTTCCCACCATTTGTTGTGATCGATACAATCAAAAGTTTTCTTGTAGTCAATAAAGCAGCTGTAGACATCCTTCTGACACTCCTGTGACGTTTCCAAAATGCAGCGCAGGTTTGCTATGTGATCATGAATGCCACGCCTCCCCCCCCATCAAAAGCCAGCTTGAACATCTGGTAATTCTCTTTTTATTATTTCTTTGGCTTTGTTTTCTTCTTTGCTTGCTTACACCCCACCCCACATCATGCAAATCTGAGTAATGAATTCCAGATTTTTTTATCTATTCAGTATCTCACTGTAATGGCAGCTTATATCTCCAGATTCCAAACAAACACGGATTCTACCAGCTCCTTGCATGCATTATATCAGTGTTTCGTCTCCAACTCATGCGCTAATGAATACTCGGAAATCTCATTTCTTTCTTGAAGAAGCTGTCAGCTCCGTAACCCGCCGTACAAAGGATTTATGAGAAACCTTTTCAGATAAAGGGGGAGAAACAGACCACACGTCAATTTCCGTTACAAATAATGACTTTTTAAACTATCTCTCTTAAAAAAAAAACAGATGTCCAATTTCATGTGTCAGAAATTAAAGGCCGTTCCCATAGTTTGCTCAAAAAAAAAGAGAGAGAAAGAGAGAGAAAAGAGTAATCTGGAATTGTTTTGATTTGCATAAACCTCTGGACCTTGACGGTCAAAATGCATCGTAGTTGCAGAGATGATATTCAGTTCAAGTATTATGTAGGGCAAAAGTAGAAGGCCATGGAACAGAGCTACCAGCACTGGGTGCAATTGGGGCAAGGGCGGGAGATCAGCTGGACAAAGCACCCCCAATTCCTCCTCTCAAGGGTTAATACGTATCATGTCTAACTGGTTCCATCTTGCAGGTGTTGCTAACTGGGCCCTTGCAGCCCACAGACCTTTCATCATCATCACCATCATCCTCATCCTCATCATCATTAAATGTATTACCTGCCACTTCCAAGTTGGCTCATGGTGGGTTACAGATGTCCAGTTAAATCCCCCATTAAAACCCTATTAAAATGGACACAAAATATAGATACAGTAGACCAACAACCCAACAACATGGCGGAAACTGCCCCCCAAAATGTGGACTGGGCTAGAATCATAGAATCATAAAATCATAGAGTTAGTAGGAGCCCCAGGGTCACCTAGTCCAACCCCCTGCACTATGCAGGACACTCACCACTACCTAATTGGCTCTAAACAGGAACTGGTGAGCCACGGGCTGGGAGGGGAAGAATCAGGGTTAGTGAAGCATTTTTCTAGAGGGTTCTAGCCAGAATATGTTCTAATTGGTTCATCCCAGCAGCCGGCTCAAGGTTGACTCAGCCTTCCATCCTTCCGAGGTCGGTAAAATGAGTACCGGTAATGACTGGGGAAGGCACTGGCAAACCACCCCGTATTGAGTCTGCCATGAAAACGCTGGAGGGCGTCACCCCAAGGGTCAGACATGACCCGGTGCTTGCACAGGGGATACCTTTACCTTTACCTTTTATGATCGTACATGGTCATGTCAACACACCCACCCCTTCCCAAATGGCCAATAATAATAATAATCTAGTTGAATAAATGTGAGTTGGGATTATATTAAGTATTAAAAACATTCTATACCCTACATACAGCCTTATTTCAAAATCATTCGGGGGATTCCAGTTATTTCTTTTTTCTTTTTTTTGAAGGGGGGGGGGGTGAGGCCAGTTCTTTTTGATGTTATATCTGGTCTTTTGTCTGATGCTTTGTTTGGGAGATTTATTCACCACACTCAGTATTACGCTTCTTGTTGTTAGTTGCAAAGTCGTGCCCGACCCATCGCGACCCCATGGACAATGATCTTCCAGGCCTTCCTATCCTCTGCCATTCCCTGGAGTCCATTTAAGTTTGCACCTACTGCTTCAGTGACTCCATCCAGCCACCTCATTCTCTGTCGTCCCCTTCTTCTTTTGCCCTCGATCGCTCCCAGCATTAGATGCTTCTATGACTGAGCAAAACTCTGCTCCGTTCACCATTCACCAGCATCACCCAGGGAGCTCTTGGATCGGAATTCCAGCCTTTGCAACGTATCCCCTTGGCTGCCCGTCTTTCCCATCTGCCTTTTCCTTTCCCCTTTCAGTCACTGAAGCTTGGCGAATCTCACCCTTCACAGGTATCTCCAACTACCCTCGACAAAACCTGCCTCAAATGCTCTCGATTCAACCAGCAGCTCCAGGGCTGGAGGAGAGCCTGTAATGTGTCATCCCTTCCACCCCCCCTTCCCTAGCCGAGCTCCTCTGATCTGCATCTGTGACGCTCTCCTGTCAGGGTAAAATTAGGGTGAACTCAGATTCCGCAAGGAAACCAGGTGGCTGCTGCAAGAACTGAGTCGAGCGGGTGAAGCCATATGGCATGCGGGACGGCCAACGGGGTGGCATCATTGCGCACAGATGCCACGCTCGAGAGTTTGAGGAGCCGCGCCTCGATCACCGGGCCTGTGCCTACATTATTTATAAAACAGCGTCGAAGGGGAACGAGGTTTACGCTGGGCATAAAAACGGGATGGGGAGGCAGCGCCGGAAAAAGGGGGAAATGGATTCCGCCACTGAAAAGCGGTTGCAGTGATGAGCTAGCTGACATTTCAAAGGCTCTTATTAGTGCACAGCAAGCCATAAAGATCTTTTGCAGTGTTTCTTGAAAGGAAAGATGGATCTCGAGGAAGAGACGGATCTCGTGAAGGAGCAGCTGGAGTGTTGCGATGGGATCGCAGAGAGCAGGTTGCCATCGAGGTTTGGGGCCTAGGGATACCAGCTCTCCCTTGGGGAATTCCTGGAGACTTTGGGGGTGGACCTGGAAGTGGGCAGGATTTGGGGCAGGAAAGGATCTCAGTGGAGTAGAATGCTGATACGGTGGACGTTCTGAAGCCTTGAGCTCGGAGCAGACGGGAATACTGAACTCTTGTTATAGAATCATAGAATCATAGAGTTGGAAGGGGCCATACAGGCCATCTAGTCCTCCCCCTTGCTCAATGGAGGATCACCCTGAAGCATAGAATCATAGAATCATAGAGTTGGAAGGGGCCACACAGGCCATCTAGTCCAACCCCCTGCTCAACGCAGGATCAGCCCAGAGCATCCTAAAGCATCCAAGAAAAGTGTGTATCCAGCCTTTGCTTGAAGACTGCCAGTGAGGGGGAGCTCACCACCTCCTTAGGCAGCCTATTCCACTGCTGAACTACTCTGACTTTGAACATGTTTTTTCCTGATATCTAGCCTATATCGTTGTAGTTTAAACCCATTACTGCACGTCCTCTCCTCTGCAGCCAACTGGAACAGCCTCCTGCCCTCCTCCAAGTGACAACCTTTCACTTGGTTCCCAGCTTCTAACCCAGTGGTTCTCAACCTTCCTAATGCCATGACCCTTTAATACAATTGCTCATGTAGTGGTGACCTCCAACTATAAAATGATGCAAGGGTTCTTTCACAGAAATTAAACCGAAACGGACCAATGGCGTGAAGATCCATTGGTCATGATTGTATATAAGTTGGATTTTTTCTGGGGTTTCTCAGTTCAGTTCTGCCTCTTGTCCCACCATGCTGACCTCGCTCTTTTCCGCTTCTCCAGACAGACGAACGCTCTATCTCAATCTCACAACAAGGCTGTTGTGTGGATGGTGCCCCCCCTGGCCAAGCTGCTTGCCCCACCATGACCTCTGTGAAAGGGTCGTTTGACCCCAAAGCGGTTCCGACCCCCAGGTTGAAAACCACTGGTCTGACCAATTAGTGGACAGGCTTATGGACCTATCACAGGCCTCCGTTAAGGACCAATCGCATACCCTGGTGGAATCTCAAACATGTAGGTCTGTGTTCAGTGTTTTCTGGTTCTTGTAAAGTGTTCGTTGTTTGGAGCTGAAGTGTCTGTGTCTTCACGGCTATAACAGGGTCCACCCTTAAAAATAGCCATATTCTCTCGTTTTCAGTCACCTTTTCCCTCTTGTGCAATATTGCTATCTGTTTTCCCTGTTCTGCCCACTGCCACACACCTCCAACCAACTTTTCTATGATTAGACTGTGGTGATCCAATCACTTCCTCTGCTCCCCCCACCCCAAAGTCAAGTGGTTTCTTTCTTCCCTTCTTCCTTTCATCCCTCTTGCCTGCCTGCTTGCTTGCCTGCCAGCTGGCCTTCCTTCCTTCCTTCCTTCCTTCCTTCCTTCCTTCCTTCCTTCCTTCCTTCCTTCCTCCCTCCCTCCCTCCCTCCTTCCCTCCCTCCCTCCCTCCCTCCCTCCCTTCCTTCCTTCCTTCCTGGATAGATCTTTCTTCCTTCCTTCCTTCCTTCCTTCCTTCCTTCCTTCCTTCCTTCCTTCCTTCCTTCCTTCCTTCCTTCCTTCCTTCCTTCCTTCCTTCCTTCCTTCCTTCCTTCCTTCCTTCCTTCCTTCCTTCCTTCCTCCTTCCCTCCCTCCCTCCCTCCCTCCCTCCCTTCCTTCCTTCCTTCCTGGATAGATCTTTCTTCCTTCCTTCCTTCCTTCCTTCCTTCCTTCCTTCCTTCCTTCCTTCCTCCCTCCCTCCCTCCCTCCCTCCCTTCCTTCCTTCCTTCCTTCCTCCCTCCCTCCCTCCCTCCCTCCCTCCCTTCCTTCCTTCCTTCCTTCCTTCCTTCCTTCAACTGAAATATCAATATATTTATGCAGTGTGTAATGATAGTTTAAGCAGAATCTGTGGATTCTTGGCTTTCTTTTTAAAAGAAGTTAGCCTCTAATTCTTTCCCTTCTCCACAAGGCACCCAGAGAATCAGCTAGGACTACTGCCACAGTGCTCTCATACTACATGGATAGTTTAGTGCCAAAATGTAAAGAAGGAGGGGGGTAACTCTGATGTCACTTGTGCCACCCCCAATGATGACAGCCCCCTCCTTTGAAAGTGCTCCTTACGGAAGGCATGTGCAAAAGAAAATAAATTGACTCCACAACTGAGAAAATGCAAAAGGAGGGACGAAGTGCAGGACAATCGTGCCCAAACCCATTCCAAAGCTTGTGAATCAACTCCGAAGGAAATCGGGAATAATGACATGCGGAAAAGGTCCAAATTGCTGCATGCCAGCTAGAATCCGAGGGATCCCTGCTTTTTCATGGGTTTGAGTTCAAGTTCGTTACCTTTATTGGCATTCCATAGCATTACAACGTATACGTGAGAAAAGGTCAAACAACTGAAGCTATGTGTAAACAACTAGGCAATAACAGTAAAGTGCCTCTTGTGGCGCAGAGCCGTCTGACATTTTGCCCATGAGGCTGTGAGTTCGATCCCAGCAGCCGGCTCAAGGTCGACTCAGCCTTCCATCCTTCCGAGGATGGTAAAATGAGTACCCAGCTTGCTGGGGGGTAAACGGTAATGACTGGGGAAGGCACTGGCAAACCACCCCGTATTGAGTCTGCCATGAAAACGCTGGAGGGCGTCACCCCAAGGGTCAGACATGTCTCGGTGCTTGCACAGGGGATACCTTTACCTTTATACTTTAAAAGTTTAGTTCTAACTTTTAGAACTACCACCAAAATTTTTGCAACCATGGACATTATTTGGCATGAACAATCCTTTAATCATTATCAAAATGCACTTTCCTTTCGTACGAATCCTTTAGAATGTAAAGAAGGGAAAAGTTCTTTATGAGGGACCTCATGAAGCTGCCAAGCAACAACCACGGATGGTCACTAGATCAGTGGTCCCCAACCCCCCCTATCTGGGGACCGGGACTGGTCCGTGGATCAGTCGTTACCGGGCCGCGGCTCCTCCTCGTCCTCCTCCCAGGCTGCTGCCTCGGGGTCTGCTCTGCCACTCTGCCACTGGCTCACCTTTGGTGATCTCCAGCGGCCACCATGGCTAGGGCTCCCCCTTGGTGTGGCACTGCACAACTACTGCTGGCAGCACCCATGAACAGGCAGCGAGAAGTCAGGGGGGCCGGCGGGAAAGCAAGTGGAGCAGGGGCTCAGGCGGCCGCAGCAACATTCCTCGGCAAAAGACTACCCCTCCCATGACTGTATATGTTCATATAACCTGATAAATGTTTAACAATTTTTTTTAAAGATTGATAAAAATTAACTCCCACCCATTTGGGAAACCCCTCCAGGGCCGTCAAGAAACCCCAGACTTCAATGAAAGCCTGATCAAGAAAGCCGGCTGTAGCGGTTTTCTAAAACTCTTTAATCATGAAGTTTTAGGTCAGTGCTAGAATGCCATCCAACATGATGACATCACTTCCTGATTCTGCTGGAAGTAGTGCTGCCATGCTGGGAAATTTCCTCCTGCCTCCCCCCCCACACACACTAATTGGCAGTGGGCAACAGTAGAGAGGAGAAAGCTCTTTGCTGTACCCGGAGACTGACAACTCACTTCAGCTTCTGGCCTGTAAACCAGTGGTCCCCAACCCGCGGGCCGCGGCCCGGTGCCGGGCCGCGGAGGCCATGGCACCGGGCCGCGGCTCCCCCCCCCCTGCAAGCTTGCGGCCTGGGAAGCTTCTTACTGCGGGAGAGGGGGAGAGGGAATCGGGGCTGCGCCCGCGCATCACGAGAGCGATTTCGGCCGCACATGACGCATATGCACATGTGCGGCCACGGCAGGCGGGCAGTTGCCCTGCCAGTCCCCAGCCTCAAAAAGGTTGGGGACCACTGCTGTAAACCACATATCCATGTCATCTGCTTGACGTCGCTGCAGTTGCCTTCCTTTCACCTTCTGAGTGCAACATACAGTGGCTTTTCTTACCTCGCCAAATGTGCTACACCCCCATTCCGCAGCTGCTAATTGTAGCGTGCCACACAGAAACTGTGAAAACAATGGAGTGCTGGGTTTCTTCGCCCCCTTCTCTTTCCTCCACCTCGCGAGGTGGGGGGGGGGAAGATGGACTCCTCGGCTCCATTGATCAAAGCTTAATTTTGTTTTGGTGTCGGTAAAAGCCTAGCAACAATATCCCCTGGCGACACGCTTTGGTTTCAAAGGCGGTTGGAATTGCAAAAAAAATAAATAAGTGCAGACAATTGAACAGAACTGCGATGTTGGGCTTGTTACGCCTTACACTCCCCCGTGATTCGCATAATTGCAGTCGAGGAGCATAAAAATATATAAACTGTGACCCCCCCCCCCCTCCTTCCTTCATTTAAAGGAAGCAACAGAAAATAGCTGAGAGGCGTAATCATCTGTTCTATTTACCTCTTTCAAAGATGTAATCAGCTTTCTTCATTGGCGGTCCCCATGCTCAAAATATCCTGATCAATGCAAGCCAACTAATGGGAGAAAGTCTTGTTTGGATACTGAGATATTTTTTCCGTCGTCCTGTCTGAAGGGCAGACTGTTGGACCCTCTTATTTGGTTTTATTCTCCCAAGAATTGGAAGAGATGGGTCAGTTTTGAAACAGCTGGAATTGTCAGACAAAAGAATGGGGGGGGGCATCTTCAGCTCATTCCCTCTAGAGTTGAGAATGGCACCATCCATTCTATTCTGCACACAATAGATAATGCACTTTAGATGCACTTTAGAAGTAGATTTTCCCGTTCTGCAAAGGAAAATCCAGCTGCCAAAGCACCTTGAAAGTGCATTATCCTATGTGTGCGGAATGAGCCCATTCTGCACACATAGGATAATGCACTTTCAATGTGCTTTGGCAGCTGGATTTTCCTATGCGGAACGGGAAAATCTACTTCTAAAGTGCACTTAAAGTGCGAAAAAATAATGCCCTCTCCCTTTAACAGAGGTTTACCAAATGAACATGTTCGGTGAGGGTTTTTCATGGTAACACATGGAATGACATCGCCTGGTACTTGCTGCGGACTCAACTGATATTAAAGTGACAGCTAGAGGAGCAATTTTAAAGTTGGTCGCTCTAATTATTATTATCTCTGTAATAACCCTGAACCATTTTTTATGTGATTACCACTTGACTTAATTACTGAGAGGCATAAGCACGGCAGTTCTGCACAGACACATAATAGGCGGCTCTCCACTGTGTTAAACGGCTCCCCCAACCAAAAGAATTGCCCCCTCACACATACACACAAGAAAATTTTGGCGACAAGCTTGCCGACTTGGCATCCCACCTGAATCTAGATTGTTTTATGTCATTCTCTATTGATTTTAGAAAGCAGTTGGGTATGTTTTAATTTGCGGCAAACTACCTCCAAGACCTTTGAGTAGAAAGGCAGCCTAAAAATACATCAAATCAATTTATTAATTAAACTGTCCCCATTTTCTGCAACCTGTCCCTAGTCAATCACTTTGTGTTCCTACTTCAGGGCTGCTTTATGCCATTTGTTTTATATTATTGTCATTCCCTGGGTCCCTTTGTCTGTCCTCTGATAATTCAGTCCCTGAGTGACTGTGACGAATTCTTGCCTTGTTTTTAATAGCCTTGCATGTTAATGTTTGGGGATGAACAAGTTGCATGGTTACATTGCCATTATTTTGGACCACAGGCAATTATTAAATATTTGGGACAATAGGCAATAAGCCAGAAGTTTGCTAAAATGGTAATTGAAATGGGGGTGTCATCTGGGCACGGAATGGGGGTCGCTGTGGGTGGGTAGGTAGTTGTGATGTCCTGCATCGTGCAGGGGGTTGGACTAGATGACCCTGGAGGTCCCTTCCAACTCTAGGATTCTATGATTTGAAGTGAGGCCAGACAAAAACATTTTGCTTCTACTGCCGGTTGAATTTAAGTCAGCATGTTGAATTGCATGGGCAACAAGAGAGTAGCAGTTGCAGCCAGGTATGGCCGTTCAGGGCAGGAAAAATGCAATGGTGATCCTGCAATACTCTTCATATGAATTTTCCATGGATTTTGAACTAGTAATTCATTCCTTTCTTTCTTTCATTCAGTCTTGAATGGAGCAGTGGTGCATGCATGATTCCCAGAGTACCTAAATGAAGCCAGTTTTTCAACCTGAAATAGTCCTGTTGTTGTTATTAGGTTCCATCAAGTTGTTTCTGGCTCATGGTGACTTTGTGAACAAAGGTCCACGATCCAACATGGAATCCTAGAGTTGGAAGGGACCTCCAGGGTCATCTAGTCTCTCTCTGCACAATGCAGGACACTCTGCAGTCATTTCTTTACATTTTTGTAAGGTCAGTCCACTTATGTGTTTGATTTTACCCATCCATCATGCTCTCTGGCTACGTCTTCTGTTTCCTCCAATTGTACCAAGCATCATTGTTTCTTCTAGTCCAGGGGTAGTCAACCTGTGGTCCTCCAGATGTCCATGGACTACAATTCCCATGAGCCCCTGCCAGCAAATGCTGGCAGGGGCTCATGTGAATTGTAGTCCATGGACATCTGGAGGGCCGCAGTTTGACTACCCCTGTTCTAGTCCATCCTTGCACGCATTATGTGGCCAAAGTAGGAGAGTTTTGGTTTATATCATTGTCTCAAGAGAGCAGGTGGGTTTAATTTGATCCAGAACAGATCCATTTGTCCTTCTTGCAGTCCATGGTATTTTTCAGTAATCAAAACCAATACTGGGAGAGTAATATTTGAAAGAAGAAAAAAACCCATATTTTTCCAAGGCTCTGCAGCGGTTTCCCCAGAGGTTCTTCTGGGATGATTTCAGGATGGGTAAACGACTCATCATAGAAGGCTGAAACTCCTCGCCATGTCCCCTGGTCCCTTTCAAAACTGGGCACCGTACATCTGGGAAATAAGGAGATCTTGGATTGCATGTGTTATGTATGCTGCAGGTTCTCTGGGCCCAATTTGTGTACTCCACAATGTGTGAAGAGATAGCCCATCGAAAGCATTGTCCAGAATCCCGCACCCAGAGCCAGCGGCATATAAGAACCAACTCTTCTTCATCATGTTCAGTCATATCAGGGCATCCTCAACCTCATCTACCTTCCAGGGTGTCTGCTTTGGGGAGAGGAAAGTGAAAGCGTTTGTAAGCCATTTTTGGACTCTTGGGTAGAGAAAAGTGACCTATAAGAACCAATTCTTCTTCAGTAGGGCTCTCTCAGCCTCACCTCCCTCACAGGGTGTCTGTCGTGGGGAGAGGAAAGGGAAGGTGATTGCAAGCCACTTTGAGACTCCTTTAGGTGAGAAAAGCAGCATATAAGAACCAACTCTTCTTCTTCTTCTTCTTCTTCTTCTTCTTCTTCTTCTTCTTCTTCTTCTTCTTCTTCTTCTTCTTCTTCTTCTTCTTCTTCGTTCCTTTTGCCCAAGGCATGAAAGATTGACTAACCAAGGAAGTGGCGGCAACAAATCCTACAGAGTGACCTACTAGTACTTCATTTTGTGTCAGCCATTTTGAGAACAAAACGGCAGAAATATGTCCTTGAGCCACCCAACTCTTTAAGAGAAGGCTTGTCAGTTCTTTCACTGCCATCGATGGTAGACAGCCAGTTAATTCCCCTGAAGAGATCGTGATGAATCCTCACCAAGTTTTTCACATGGCCTGTTCTGGAAGTAATATGGAGGATTTATTATCATCCAGGCCTCAGATTAAACCAATCTGTATTCCCAGCGGTTAGCACAACAACCTGCCTTATCAATCAATCATACAAGGAGGGTGAAGGGGGGAACTTGTGCATCAGAACAGAATTCACACCAAGGCATTACTCACTATACCAGAGGGAAGTGAATCCAGGGTTTTTTCACTCTTGGCTTTCCTTTCCTTTATTCTTTCCTGTCATCATTTCTGTCTGCTGATCAAGGGTAATTTATATCTCTAACCTGTTCCGGGAGAGGAGCAGGAGGGAAATAGTTTTACAGAATAAAGTTATGTTGGAATACTGAACTGTAACATAACCCATTCATCTTCAGGTCATCATCAATACCTTTCTAAAGCATCATTACCCTTATAATAGTAGAGAGTGTTTTTCTTCTTTTTTTTCCCCCCCTCCTCTGCTTTTTTCCTTACCTCAAACGAAATGAAAACATTTTCGCCTGGAGAGATTTCTTTGGCTGCTTTCAGACATGCAACACAACTTCTGTCCATGATGGATACCTACACAGCTTCTTCCCTGTGCTCTCATGTGTCTCCTTCCAGATCATGTGCGCACAGTGTGATGCTAAACTTCTTGGCCTAGGAAACTTTCCATTCACTGTTAAGCGTACACGCAGGCTTCCAGGCAAATGGGCAATTTGGCTCGGATAAGCCAAAAAATACTTGAACCATGCTGATCTGAGTACTTTTTGGGCTTATCTGAGTCAAATCACAAATCCCGTCAGTTTAAATCAGATGAATCAGAGAAGCCTGAATTGATTGGGGCTTGATTCAGCTGATTCACGATTCAGGTGATTAAGAAAGACTCCCTCCAAGTAGCTGATCTTGAGGATCAGCTGTTTGGCGGTGTCTTTAAATGCTTCCCCCACACACCCCTCTGAAGGTGTGGAGTGGGCTCCCTTTGTATCGTAAGAGTTGTATGTGAGAAAGAAAAAAACAACCAAGCAGCTGATCTTGAGGACCAGCTGCTTGGTGGGGTCCAGCTGCTTCCCTCACGCATCCTTCTGAAGCTGCGGAGAGGGCTTCCTGGGCAGCCTACGAGTCATTTGTGAGAAAGACAAAAAAACAACCACCCTAAAACCACCAAGCAGCTGATCCTGAGGACCAGTTGCTTGGTAGGGTCTTGAAATGCTTGCCCCCCCCCCCACACACACATACACCTCTCTCTCTCTCTACAGTTTAAAGACTCCACCAAGCAGCTGAGCCTCAGGAGTCTTTCTTCCCACCCAGTTGGAGCTGGCTACAGCCTGGGATCGGGAAGGGTGAGCATGGAGCTGACCTGTCAGCCCCACACTACATTCCCTGACGCCTTCTCAGCAGACCCCAAACCTGTCTGCTGCCCTCCTTGCATGGCTGCTGAACACTCATCTCTGGAGAGGCTTTTCTCTGCAGCAGGATCAGCTATCTGGTGGCTGATTCGACCATATCAGTTTTACCGAATCGGCCAAACCCGAACCGTATTCTGAACCAGTGATTCGGTTGCTTTGAGTCGCGCTGAATCTGGAAAACTCAAATCTGAAAGGTACCGAATTTCTTCCCGATGCACTTCCCTAGATGGGACTTTGTTCCTCTCTCCTAACTTAGGATTCTAAAATCTCTGCTTAGAATGTTGGGATGTGGGGAAGAAGCACACTCCAGTTTTCCAAGATGCCTACCTTTAACAGCACTGCAAATTGCAGTTAGTAGGGAAGTTTGCTGCCTGTCCTGTGTTGCCCGGGCATCACTGGTGTAATGACATCACTTCCTGTGTGTTGCCGGCAATGCGGCCAGGGCCCCCTGCCTTAACAGGGGGTCCAACTGCCCTGGACTTCTCTCCAGCCTTTGACACCATCCGTCTAGGTATCCTTCTGGGTTGCTTTTGGGACTTACGAGTGAAAGGCACTCTTCTTCATTTCAGCCTGGAAAGTAGCTTTCAGATAGTGGTGTTGGGTGACTACTCCTCATCCCCTTGGACTCTCCCCTACAAAACTGTATGAGCATCCATCCCAGCCTTTTTCAACCTTTTGACTCTGGAGGAGCACCTGAAATACATTTTGAAGCTTCAAGGACACCCGGAAGTGATGTCAGCTGGCCATGCCCCCTGCCAGCCCCCCTAGAAGTGAAACATAACCTTCACCCTCCTTTTTGCTCCCTCTTCCTGACTTTTACTACAGTGGCTCTGCCTCATGTTGGCTTGAATCACAGAATCACAGAGTTGGAAGGGGCCATTCAGGCCATCTAGTCCAACCCCCTGCTCAACGCAGGATCAGCATCCTAAAGCATCCAAGAAAAGTGTGCATCCAACCTTTGCTTGAAGACTGCCAGTGAGGGGGAGCCTATTCCACTGCTGAATGAATGGCAGGAGCTGACAAGACAGCCCAGACCCCCCATACCATGACCCAACTAACTATTCCCCCTTTATTTTTACACCCACAGCTGAATCCATTAACGTAGGAGTGCAAAGGCCACAGGCCACCCCTCTGGAGCTCCCATGGACCTCCAAATATCAATGGATCCCTGGTCTATCCTGTTCCTGCCAGGTTCCACTGGGTGAACCTGCTGTCTAAGGGTAGATGGACAACAATCCAAGGAAGGGCCTTTTGAGTGATGGCACCAAGGTTATGGAATTCTCTCTCCTGGGAAAGCATTCCATAATCTTTCCTCTTCTTACGATGTGGTATAGTGGTTGAAGATGGGGCGGGCTAATCTAATCTGGAGCACTGGGTTTGATTCCCCATTCTTCTTCCACATACAGCCAACTGGGTGACCTTGGGCCCGTAACCATTCTCTTAGAGCTGTTCTCACAGAACAGTTCTCTTAGAGCTCTCTCAGACCCACCTACCTCACAGGGTGTCTGTGGGGAGAGGAAGGGAAAGGTTTTTTGGAATGCCTTTGAGTAGTGAAAGCAGGATCCAACCGGCTCTTTTATTATCGTCTTTCACCAATGGGTATAGGCTTCTCAGGTTCGCCTGATTCTTATTGATCCTGCTTGCCTTTCAAGTGTTTAGCAGCCTGACCATAGAGAAGTGAAATCTGGAAATACAGAAAGCCCTCAAATGTTCCATGAAGCTTTGCACAGACTGAACTTCTCTGCATTCCCCCCTTAAAAATTGCTCCAAGACTCATTCATATAAGGAGCCTTTCGACCACTTATTCATATTAGGGGTACACAATTTATTCCTTTCTTCCCCTTTCAGTGACATGTCCAGAACTATATTTGGGGTGCTATTTTTCTAACACCGATTAACTCTGCATCTGTTTGACGGATGGGGTAGTTTCTTTGCATTGTCTCTGCCAGGAGAGAAATAAAAAAAAAAGAGAGAGCTAACATTTAATTGGCTTTTTGTTGGCTCCAAGATTTACAGCTGCTGCCATATGAAGAATGATTTTCCATTAGATAGCCAAACGTGTTGTTACCGATAAGCTCCGTGACTCTCAGCAATACATTCCTCTGTGTTCACAATAATATAGAGAGGCTGGAGAAAGCTCCAAAACAGTGTAGGCCAGGCTTTCTTAACCAGGGTTTCTTGATGGCCCTGGAAGAGTTTTCTGAATGGTGGGAGTTAATTCATTCTTAATATATTTTTGAAATTTGAAGAAGAAGAAGAAGAGTTGGTTCTTATATGCTGTTCTTCTCTACCCAAAGAAGGCTCAAAGTGGCTTATGGTCGCCTTTCCTCTCCCCACAACAGAAACCCTGTGACGGAGGGGAGGCTGAGAGAGCCCTGATATTACTGAAGAAGAAGAAGAGTTGGTTCTTACGTGCCGCTTTTCTCTACCCAAAGGAGTCTCATACACCTTCCCTTTCCTCTCCCTGCAACAGACACCCTGTGAGGGAGGGGAGGCTGAGAGAGCCCTAATATTACTGAAGAAGAAGAAGAGTTGGTTGCTTTTCTCTATCTAAAGGAGTCTCAAAGCAGCTTCCTTTCGCCTTCCCTTTCCTCTCCCCATAACGGACACCCTGTGAGGTGGGTGAGGCTGGGAGAGCCCTGATATTCATGCTTGGTCAGAATAGTTTTATCAGTGCCGTGGCGAGCCCAAGGCCACCCAGCTGGCTGCATGTGGGGGAGCGCAGAATCAAATCCGGCTTGCCAGATTAGAAGTCCGCACTCCTAACCACTACACCAAGCTTGCTCTTTGTTTTTTAAAAATAAAAACATGAGTTCTGTTTGCACGAGCTTTTGGCTGATCCTGCATTGACCAAGGGGTTGGACTAGATGGCCTGTATGGCCCCTCCCAATTCTACGGTTCTATGAAAAGCAAAATTGAAATGGGGATGCTGGGTTTGAACCGCAGGGGTGAAAAATTCGAAAGCCTCCCCAATGTCTACGTTCTTGTCTCTTTGTGCATGCGGATGGGCTCATTTTGCAGACCTGAATGTGGATCGTCATACTCTAGGCTTTTGGTGTACCAATTTCACATTTCCATCTGTAAGAGATGGCCAGATGAGTAAACATAATAGATTCCCCCAAAACTCTGTGTCGGCGTAACATTTGCTTTGTGCATCTGACTCTAATTCAGTCAGACAATACGACTGTGAAAATTCAATTCTGCAAGCCTCTAACGGGGAAAAATGGATTCCCTACATGGATTTCTCAAGAGCGAATTTTGCCTGAACAATTTGCTTCTTTGCTTGACAGGTAAGTGGTTCAGAATCAAGGTCGGGGCAGCCACAGACGGGAGAACCGGCGTGATGTAGAATGACCATTTTCAAGTGTTATTGCCTTGACAAAGTGGAGATTCTTTTATGTATTCCTTTATAAACTTAGATGCCTCTCTTCAACCACCATGTTTCCACGGCAGAACATAAAATCATAAGTACATAAGAAAAGTGTTGGCAGAGTTTAAATACGCAGAGTCCTAAAGCACCCAGCTGCTTAAGGAATAAAATAGCTTTGTTAAAAAGGGAAACAAATCACAGAATCATAGAGTTGGAAGGGGCCATACAGGCCATCTAGTCCAACCCCCTGCTCAATGCAGGATCAGCCCTAAGCATCCTAAAGCATCCAAGAAAAGTGTGTATCCAACCTTTGCTTGAAGACTGCCAGTGAGGGGGAGCTCACCACCTCCTTAGGCAGCCTATTCCACTGCTGAACTACTCTGACTGTGAATTTTTTTTCCTGATATCTAGCCTATATTGTTGTACTTGTGGTTTAAACCCATTACTGCGTGTCCTCTCCTCTGCAGCCAAATGTTGCATTAAAAGATGGGAGAGCATTGAGAAACCTCAGAGGTGGTGTGATCCTGAAGAATATGGTAGGGAAGGATGGCTGTGCATATACCCACCTGGGACCCCTCCCCTTCCCACCCCACCTGGACCATCATTGGCCATTTGGGGAGGGGGGGCGGGCCTTTCCAGTATGACAAATGAGAATGCACTTGTGCATGAGAATGCACTTTAAAATAACTTGACCACTGAAACGATTGAAACGAATTTGGTCTCAGTTCCACGTGTTACTGAGTAACTAGGGGCCAGGATCTAATAAGATTGGAGTGCCCCAGGCCATTCAGGCCAGGGCCGAAAAAACCAAAGTGAAAAAACAGAAACAGCAAAGCCAGTGTGAAAGGCCAGCGTATAACTATCAGTGTCAATCAATCCATTAAATCAACCAATCTGATGCCTGCAGCAAAACCAGCCCCTTGGTGTAGGGCCAGTTTGGTGTAGTGGTTAAGAATGGGAGCCTCTAAATTGATTTCCCACTCCTCCACGTGCAGCCAGTTGGGTGACCTTGGGCCAGTCGCAGTTCTTTCAGAACTCTCTCAGCCTCCCCTCCCTCACAGGATGTCTATGGTGGGAGAGGAAAGGGAAGGTGATAGTGAGCCGCTTTGAGACTCCTTCGGGTAGAGAAAAGCAGCATATAAGAACCAACTCTTCTTCTTCTTCAGTAATCTCAGGGCTCTCTCAGCCTCACCCACCTCACATGGTGTCTGTTGTGGGGAGAGGAAAGGGAAGGCGACTGTAAGTCACTTTGAAACTGCTTTTGGTCATGAATAAAGGTAAAGGTAAAGGTATCCCCTGTGCAAGCACCGGGTCATGTCTGACCCTTGGGGTGACGCCCTCTAGCATTTTCATGGCAGACTCAATACGGGGTGGTTTGCCAGTGCCTTCCCCAGTCATTACCATTCACCCCCCAGCAAGCTGGGTACTCATTTTACCGACCTCGGAAGGATGGAAGGCTGAGTCAACCTTGAACCGGCTGCTGGGATTGAACTCCCAGCCTCATGGGCAGAGTTTCAGACTGCATGTCTGCTGCCTTCCCACTCTGCGCCACAAGAGGCTCTTGGGTCATGAATAGTGGGGTATAAAAACCAGCCCTTTCTCTTAATAACAAAGATATCCATTTCAAGATGACTGCCTACTGATTGCTGCAGGGCGGTAACCATCACAATTAAATGCCTTCTTTACACCAGCACACAAGAGTTGAGATTTGCGACGTGGGGAAGAAATGTTTCATTCCACCCAGCAATGAGCCGTCAAGAAATGGAAGTCAGAGAAATGGAGGCCAATAATTCTTAGGCATGTACAGGCAGCCTGGCCACCGTCAGCAATACGATGGTGTAAAGGCACTTCCTTTTCCAATCCAGGTATCATTTTAAACAGAACAACAACACCTAATGAAAGATCCGATCTATAATATCCTGGGGAAGATTTACGAAGTGGGAATAAAAACTGCGTCTTCTACGGCGGCCAACGTGTTTCAACATTCACAGCAAGTTCCAACACCCAGGCTATTGCTTTTGCAGAACTAGGAAGGATGTGAAACTGAGGCTGAATCTGCACTGAGCTTCCCCCCCCCCCCCCGCTTTCGATCCTGCTGAATTCAGATTGATTTGAACTCGAGTCTTTGTTCTTTCTCCCCTCCCCCCAACTTGAAACAGAAGCCCATCTGCATGAGGCTGTGAGAGGGCGAGCAGGTGGGGGAGCCGAGACAAGTGGAGACTCAGACCCCTGATTTCATCCTCTAGAATGAAGAGAACTGCCTCCCATGCTGATCACTCAGCCTCTCCTATCTCACAGGGGCTGAATCTGCAAGGGGTGGGCAGGTGAGCGAGTGGGGGGGGCATTCAGGGGGGGAGCCTAGATGAGTAGAAGCTAGACAGCAACAACCTCTCACAGAATGAGGCAAATCTCTGCTCTGAGAAGTGTGGATTCTGGAGCAAAGTCACCTTAAACCTTTAAAAAATAAATCTTGCAACCAGGAACTAGGAATTCTTTTAACTGCCACCCAGCCAATCAGAGACAGACTGCCTTGTTACAGCATGAGGCAGCAACAAGTTATTTCAGGAAAAGCAGACTGCTGCGTGCTTACTCATGCCGATTTTTTAAATATTGAGGGTTATATCCACTCCAGGATATCGCGGGGGAAAGGTAGGGTCACTCAGGATCAATCATGGTTATTGCTGATGAAAAATGTTTGGAGGATAGTCTTTCATAGGCTGGAAGTGACCCGGTGGCACGTCTCACACACATGGTTAGTACTTAGATGGGAAGTCATCAAGGAAGACTGGGGTTGCTATTCAGGGGGAAGCAATGGCAAACCACCGCTGCTCTTCTCTAGACTTGAAAGCCAGCTTGGTGTAGTGGTTCAGAGCAGTGGGCTCTAATCTGGAGAATTGATTCCCCATTCTTCTTCTACATAAGGCCAGCTGCATGATCATGCTTTTGGACAGTGTGATGCCTACCGGGGAGGGAAGGTGGCATGATACAGCCCAACCTTGTCAGATCTCAAAAGCTTAGTTGAGTCAGTCCTTGGATGGGAGACAACCAAAGGAAGACAGGGGAAGGCCTCGGTCTCAATGCCATGGGGTTGGCCATCCAGAGGAACTGGTTGGCCACTGTGTGAGACAGGATGGTCTTATCCAGCAGGGTTTTTCTTCTGAAGGCCTCAGTCTCTATGCCCTGTTGTTGGCCTCTATGCCCTGCTCCAGAAGAACTGGTTGGCCACTGTGTGAGACTGGATGCTGGGCTAGATGGGCCACTGGTCTGATCCAACAGGGCACTTCTGATGTTCTTAGGAAGACCTCAGCCTCAATGCCGTGTTATTGCTTGTTCAGATGAACTGGTTGGCTGCTGTGTGAGACAGGATGCTGGACGAGATGGGCAATTGGTTTGATCCAGCAGGGCTCTTCTTAGGTTCTTAAGAAGGCCTCAGTCTCTCTGCCCTGTTGCTGGCTTTCCAGAGGAACTGGTTGCCCGCTGTGTGAGACAGGATGCTGGACGAGATGGACCACTGGTCTGATCCAACAGGGCTCTTCTGATGTTCTCAGGAAGGCCTCAGCCTCTCTGCCCTGTTGCTGGCCCTCCAGAAGAACTGGTTGGCAAGTGCGTGAAACAGGAAGCAAGACTAGATGGACCACTGGTCTGAACCAGCAGGTCTCTTCTTCATACTGACCTTGATGAACTGTTGATAAGATTCAGTATGAGGCAGCTTCCAGTGTTCAAAATATATTCTCCACCTTTCTGCTCAAATAAAGGAGGCTGTGGCTGCTAACAAAACTCAGGCACATGGGTGTGTTTCTGCTTCTTGCTAAAGTAAACCAGAACATTTGCACCAAATTAGGGTGGAGAACAGGACCCTCAGGAGGAATGCTGGGTGAATGGCTTGACATCTAAAACCAGCATTATAACTGTACAGTGGGTGGCAATCATGCGCCGTGAGATTAGTGTGGCACCATGCCTACTCTGGAGGGGGGAAATCTCTGTGGAAATCTGTGAAAGCCCTATCAGTCATGAACTTGGCAGCAGAGTGGTGACTTGTGGGAAGAACAGGGACTTCCATCACCATGAACCGGGCAGCAAAAAGCTTTTGGGGGAGTGACAGAGCGGCTAGACTGACCTGGGTCTAACGAATCCCCTCATTTGCCTTTCTGACATCCGTGATAGATAGACATCTAGAACTGAAAGAAGAAGGGGACGACAGAGAATGAGGTGGCTGGATGGAGTCACTGAAGCAGTCGGTGCAAACTTAAATGGACTCTGGAGAATGGTAGAGGACAGGAAGGCCTGGAGGATCATTGTCCATGGGGTCGCAATGGGTCGGATGCGACTTCGCAACTAACAACAACAATCTAAAACTGAAAAGGGGTAAGGGGGATTTGTTTGCTATTTCAGTCCCCCCCCCACACACACACACACACAAAGCATGTCCAGAGAAGGTGGTGAGGGGTTTGGAGACCAAAACGCATGAAGAAAGGTTGGGGAAGCTCGGTCTGTTTAGCCTGGAGAGGACTGAGAGGGGATTTGATAACCATCTTCAAGTATTTAAAAGGCTGCCATGTAGAGGATGGAGCAGAGTTGTTCTCTCTTGCTCCGGAGGGATGGACCAGGACCAATGGGATGAAATTAATTCAAGAAAAATTCCATCTAAACATCGGGAAGAAGTTCCTGACAGTTAAAGCGGTTTCTCAGTGGAACAGGCTTCCTCGGGAGGTGGAGGGTTCTCCAACTTTGGGAATTTTTAAACAGAGGCTGGAGAGCCATCTGATGGAGAGACTGATTCTGTGAAGGTTCAAGCGGGTGGCAGGTGACAGTGGATGAGTGAGAGGGTTGTGAGTGTCCTGCATAGTGCAGGGGGTTGGACTACATGACCCAGGAGGTCCCTTCCAACTCTATGATTCTATGATTCTATCTATGATTTTATGAAAGGCAAGGAAGCATTGCTGGACTCCCTGACCAGAAACTGAAATCTCTCCGAAAGCGGAGAATCATAGAACCATAGAGTTGGAAGGGGCCATACAGGCCATCTAGTCCAACCCCCTGCTCAACGCAGGATCAGCCCTAAGCATCCTAAAGCATCCACGAAAAGTGTGTATCCAACCTTTGCTTGAAGACTGCCAGTGAGAGGTTACCTAATTCACCTTTCCAGTCCAGCCGCTTCTGTATTCATCTGCCAAGCGAAGCTATCGAAGAAATGGAGGGAAGGAGGCTGTTTAAAAGAAGAAACCGGCCAAACGACACCAGCGGAAGAATCTCCAGCTCTAGGAAGCAGCTAGGAAGGGCTGTGATCTTTTCACTTGCCTTTGCTTCCGGCAGTTTCCTTGACCTCTGCAGGGTTCTGGATCTCTGCTCTTTCAGCTTCACAATCTGCAGTTTGGTTTTGCTTCCCTGTTGTGCGAGTTGGATCCGCGGTCCTTGGTTTTTAGCATCCGTGTCTCTTTCATCACACTGGGTTTTTCTGCAGTGTGCATTTTTTTGTCAGATGTACAAAGGTATATGGGCATTGGGCCTGTTGCTAGGCCATTCTTCCAAGGAGCTCAGTGGTTTATATGTGATATTCCGACACCCATTTGAGAAATATAGTAGGCTAACAGAGGGGACTGCAGCAAAGAAATTAAAAGACGCTTGCTCCTGGGGAGGAAAGCTATGGCAAATCTAGACAGCATCCTAAAAAGCAGAGACATCACCCTGCCAACAAAAGTGCGTTTAGTCAAGGCTATGGTCTTCCCAGTTGCAATGTATGGCTGTGAAAGTTGGACCATAAGGACGGCCGAGCGTCAAAGAATTGAGGCTTTTGAACTCTGGTGCTGGAGAAGACTCTTGCGAGTCCCTTGGACTGCAAGGCGAACAAACCGGTCAGTCCTAGAGGAGATCAGCCCTGACTGCTCCTTAGGAGGCCAGATCCTGAAGATGAAACTCAAATACTTTGGCCACCTCATGAGAAGGAAGGACTCCCTGGAGAAGAGCCTAATGTTGGGAGCGACTGAGGGCAAAAGAAGAAGGGGGCGACAGAGAATGAGGTGGATGGATGGAGTCCCTGAAGCAGTAGGTGCAAACTTAAATGGACTCCGGGGAATGGTAGAGGACAGGAAGGCCTGGAGGATCATTGTCCATGGGGTCGCGATGGGTCAGACACAACTTTGCACCCAACAACAACAACAAAGAGAATGATGCAAGGAGGCCAGTGAAACTAATGATACGGAGGGATTTCAATCTGGACTTCTCCAGTCTTCATAGGATGCATCTAAACTGTTCATCACACAGGCTTTTGTATTATAAGTACAAATTATGTACCTTCTCCCACTAAAGACCAAAAGATACTAATTATGGCTGCCTTAGGCTCATCCTGCATCAAGTAGGGGGTTAGACTAGATGGC